>NC_136058.1:305125979-305797150 GCF_964261635.1 Lissotriton helveticus | reverse complement strand
GAAGTGAGGTTTCCCTGGTGTCAAAGTTCCGGTATGCAGTATAGGCCAAAGTTTTTTAATGATTCTCTATCTCTGGTTAAAGTTGGGAGTGAACGATGTGGCACGTTAGGACTTTGTTTTCGTGTTGTGTGCATGTTTCTAGTAGACCTGCTCTGTTGTTGTTTATAGCCCTCTTGCAAGCTACTTGCACTACTTAGTGAGAGTACTACTTGTGGGTTACCAAATTGGGGGTCAAGGTCACTGTTTGATCTTTGTAATCTTCTATGGAGCTGCAGGTGCGACGCACTCGCAAAAATTGTCCAAACAGTAGGTTATCTCTGAGGTGTTTCGGATGGTGACTATCATACTTCAGTAGACTAATACAGTCTCTTAGGGATATTAACCCCTCCCACGCTTATGACGGAACCGCTCCGTCATGGCCCTCGGGTGGGCTGTGCTGGTGACGGAGCGGTTCCGTCATGGCCCGCTCGCTGATTTCGCGCCTGCGATGACGTTCTAAAGATCGGGCGAGGCCATGACGGAACCGCTCCGTCACAAGCACAGCCCACCCGAGGGCCATGACGGAGCGGTTCCGTCATAAGCGTCGGAGCGCCGCGCGGCCGCCCCACCCCCTTAGTGCTGCGGCGGAATAGCCGCCACAGCAAAAGGGTTAACAGGTCTACCAATGGTAGTTTTTGTATGGCTGAGATGTTGTTTGTAAACTTCAGATATGGGTCACAAACACTGCAGACTCAGGGCAAAGGTGCTGCTCATCGAAGTGCCTTGTTTTTGATAGTATAAGTGGTCCTAGAATGTCAAATTTAAGCAATGGTTCCTACTTAATGTGTGCCCATCACAGAGCGTAGACAGGCATATGAGATGAGCCTGTCCCCGAAACCGAGCAGGAAACAAACTGTGTTATGAAGGGAGCACACAATGTCATGCAGATCAGTAACCTCAATTGCAAATACCCCATTGTTTTAAAATGGCCACTGAGGATGAGTTCTACGTGCTTGCCACAAGAAGTAGAACTTGTTTTGCTTGAAGAAGATGTCATAGCAGCAAACGTCAGAGTCTAAGCATGAATCTGTCACTTGGTACCAAAGGTGGGCTCTTGGGACGACACAAGGTGAGAATCCAAAAATGCAGTTACCTCAACGTTCAAACAGAACGGTTGAGCCTGGCCAAGGCAAATGAAGGCGGTAGTGTCACAAAACAAGCTGCAAACAGGCTGCCATAAAAAGCCTTAAATACAGTGATAGCACTCTGGGGTAGAATTACAAGCCCCATACGGCACTTTTGCGCCACTGTTGCGTCACTTCTGTGATGCAACAGCGGCGTAAAGCCGCCGCCATGCTGCGGGGTATTTAAAACATGACGCATCTAGGGAGATGCATCACATTATAAAGCCCTGTGCCACATGAAACCTGCGTCAGGATTCATGTGGGCGTTCCGGAGCAGGGTGGGGGGGCGTACCGGCGCAGGAACGCCTCGCAAAAGTGGCTTAGTGAAATCTATAAGTTTTCACTCAAACACTTTTACGACCCCGCTGCATCAAAACCTTGCACCTGCTTGAAGCAGGCGTAAGGCTTGACGCACCATGTTGGACATAGGCAGGGTTGGAACAGTGCTGGAGTTGCGTCGCGCCCGCAGCGCAGCTCCAGCACTACGCCAACCTTACGCCGGCAGATGCAACACGCATCTGTTTATCCTTGCGCATCTGTGGTGGCGCAAGGGTAAACTTGTGTGACGCATCTTTCCTGGCGCATCCCTGCTGATTTACAAGGATGCGCCAGGAAACGTAAATCTGCCCCTCTCCATCCAACTGTAAGATCCACGTAGTCCAATGTACACAGCTAACAGGGTGCTGGTGGGCTCATACACTCCTCAATCGCTCGTCATCAATAAAATGTAGTAAAGTGGCCTCAGAGAAAACACCACTCAATAATCCAAGCAGATTTCGACAGAAACTTAATTACAGGAATGAACCCACAACCCAAGTGAATGCAGGATGCTTACATTTTAGATGATCTCCTCAACGCATCATTACATTCCCGCAAATACCAACTTTTTTTTCCTTTTCAGAACTTCGTGTTTGGTTCACATACATCAATCTTCACCTTCACAAAGCCCTATTATTCATCACTTGTTAATAACAAACCTGACAATAAGTACACAAGATATCTTAATGATCTTTTACCTGATGAGGAAAAAGGTCATGTTAGTCAAATATATATTACAGTAAATAACTTTACATTTACTACACCTGGCTTCATCCACATCCTCCTCTCCCCTGCGCCATTCAGTTCTTAGGTTAAAGAGAAAAAGGGCAAAGAGGTTAGTGGTCCCTCCAGGCACCCACCAGTTAAGGGCAGGGGGACCTCTTTAGGTCCTCATGTATCGTCTTCTTCATCATTGCCAGAACCTTCTAGGGCCCCCCGTGTGAGGTTACAAGGGGACCCCTTGGTTCCTCAGGTTTCAACTTCGACATACTCAATCGGCCAGTGTAGCGTAGTCACGCAGGAGACTGTAGATCATCTTCTGGTAGGCCAGGGTCAATGTCTCCGTCTTCCCTACTACCAGGCGTTTTCTGGAAAACAGAAGAACGTTTTTAAAGCTGCGCAGATTCCTCCAGCAGTCCTGGAGGTCCCCGAGCGCGTATGTCCCTGGGAACAGTCCGTACATCACCAAGTTCATGGTAATGCATGATGATGGAGGCCCTACGCTCCAGGCCTAGGGCCTTCAGCAGGTCCTGCCCGTACGTGTTCTCCCAAAAGAGATGGTAGGTCATCTCGTCTGCTGTGCACCTCTCGAGCAGGATTTGTGTTGGTTAAGTACTCTTGCATGTATGAATGCTCTCACTGGCAGACCTCTTTGGATGGCCATCCAGGCGATGTCTTTGTGGTGGTTCGTCAGGTGCTTGGAGGTGACGTTCTTCAACAAACTGTCCGCTGTGGCAGAGGGGAGGGTGCTGAGCAGTTCACTGACGTCCCTCTAATGTATCTGGCATTGAAAGATCATTGAGTCCACTTGGCTGTGGCAGCAGCCTCCAGACCAAACTCCTTGATGAACTTTTCTATTTCCTTGTAGAATCACGGTGTGTCCCAGCCATGGGAGAACAGCACTCACCCATTCTGCCCAACCTAGACGGATGTATGACATTACAACGCATGCTTTTACATCGCATGCTTTTACATCGTAGTTTTTACAAAGCATACCATTACAACGCATAGCGCTTTGGGGTGCTGGATAGTGAATAGTTTAATTTACTATTCCAACTCCAGTCCCCGTGGACACTAGGGAAGGTGTTGGATAGTAAATTAAATCTATTCCCTATTCTAGAGCGCCCCCCAGCGCAATGCGTTGTAATGGTTTGCGTTGTAAAAGTTGCATCGTAAAGGCACTGCGTGGTAAAAGTTGCGTTGTAAAGGATGTTTCTCAACCTAGACGCCTCCATGTTGGCAACAGAAAGTAGCATGCCATCAAAAACCCGGCATGGCTTTAATCTTCCGTCCTAAGAGTGTTACTCACGCAGTGAAACAAGAACATTCCCCTCAGGATGGTGGCCATGTCTGGCACTCCCTTGCTTCCCTTGTGGGTTTTGAACATCACCGCCCTCTTCACTCTGTCCATCTTGGAGCTCCAGATGAGGTGGAAGATCATTCTTGTGATGGGCTTGGCTATTCAAGACAGCAATGGCCACACTAGAGCGACATACTGGAGCACTGGCAGGGTCTTGTTCTTTAGGACCAAAGACTTCCCTTCAATCGCCAGCTTTCAGAGGCTCCGAAGTCCCAGCTTATGCTTCATCTTCGCCAGTTTCTCTTCCCAGGTCTTCTCTGCCAGACCTTCTCTGCCGAACCAGACTCCAAGGATCTGCAGGGAATCCTGCTTGATCTGGAAGAGCAGTGGGTCTTGGGAGGGGGTCCAGTGGCTGAAGAGTAGGGTTTCTGACTTGTAGCTGTTTCTCTTTGCCTCAAACTCGATACAAATCTTTCTGAGCTCTTTCACAGCCGGCCCATCTGCGCAGAAGACCGCGACGTTATCCATATAGAGGGAGCACTTCACTTCACCCTTTCCCTTGCTTCCTGATATTATCACCCCTCTGATGTTCATGTCCTGTCGGATCGGTTCGGCGAGGAGCTCTATCACGCTGATGAACAGAACAGTGGACAGCCCTACTAACGCCTGACAGGACGGTGAAGTGGTCAGTTTTCCATCCACTAACCAACGCTGAGCTAGAGATATCTCTATTCATTGTGATCACCACGTCACAAAAGAAGTCTCCCAGTCCCAGTGTTCTGAGTATTTGGCCCATGAACTCATAGGAAAACGCGGTTGAACATGTTTTCCTGGTCCAGTCTGATTAAGACCATTGAAACCTTGCGGCTCCTGATGTACTTGATTGTGTCCCGGACCAGGACCAGACTGTCTTTGATTTGCCAACCCAATATCAGGGTGAACTATCTTTGCTATAACTTTCTTTAGGCAGTTAGCCAATACCTTCGCCTTGAATTTGTAGTCCACATGGAGGAGCGAGATGGGCCTCCAGTTCTTGAGGTCCTCTCTCTCGCCTTTCTTGTACAAAAGCGTTATAATGCCCAGCCCTGACAAGTACTGCGCATCAGACTTTAGACTAATGCATTTCAGCGTGGTGGTCTGCATCACCTCATTGAAATGGATTGTCACGCATGATAACGCCTACTCAGCTTTCTAGCCCGTGTGCTGCTTAAGATAAGAACCACTGACTGGTAAATTGGTTTTACTTTTAGCTGACATCACTCATTGCTGCAGCTGGCTTAGCAGTTTGGTGGTTAGGTCAGGCAACTCGCTCTGGCCAGGGCTGGCAACAATATGTTTCAGAAACTCTGGGGCTAAAGTCACTGACATGACGTCGAGAGTAGCCCCTGAGTCTTGGAAACATGCAAATAATATAGTTTTTCCTAGAAAAAGCAAATCCTTAAAGGAACTGGGCTTGTACCGGCCAATCACGGTGGTTAATAGCAATGCAAAAATCTATTCTAAGATTTTGGCGAATAGATTATCTGGAGTTATCAAAAAGTTAGTTTCTCCTTCTCAACATGGGTTCGTCCCGGGAAGGGGCATGACGGATCATATCCGTCTACAGGAGCAGTTTCTCCATTAGGGCTCTGGGGCTGTGCCATACTGACATTTCTACACATTCCTCCATAAATATTAAATAGATCAATTTATTTAGAGATACGATCATATCTCTAAACAAATTGATTTATTTAAGTCTGGGTTCTCTGAGCCTGATTCACAGAATGAACTTAAGACTCAATCCTAAACTTACTACTATTTTGGTATTCACAGAATGCACTTACTACTTTTGGTATTAACAGAAGTTAGGATTTTGTCTTAAGTTTGTCTTAAGACAAACTTAAGACAGACTTAAGACAGACTTAAGACAAAATCCTAACTTTTGTGAATACCAAAAGTAGTAAGTTCATTCTGTGAATGCCAAAAGTAGTAAGTGCATTCTGTGAATACCAAAATAGTAGTAAGTTTAGGATTGAGTCTTAAGTTCATTCTGTGAATCGGGCCCCTAGTCTCAGGCTGCCTGCCTCGCTCTGCTCTGAAGCAGGAGACGGAAGACAGGCAGTAAATAAACTTTCTGAACTGTGACACACTACACAGGGCTTATCTTTCTAAAACCCTTCATTGCCATTGTATTCTATGGTAGTATCCACCATAGGCCAGTGACACTGTTTCAAGTTTCAGAGTTTCCGTCCTGCATGAGGGCAGCCGTCTGTCATTCACAGGAATAGATCCCAGACGGCGAGGCTGAAGCCAAAGCCAAAACAAAGTTCCTATCAGTGAGTTGGTCACTCTGCCGAGCACACAGAAGAATGGTCATGTATTCCAGTTGCAATTTAAATTCTGTGGAAATGTGTGTGAAGGGGGTACACAGATATCAAAATAGTTACAAGGCAAAAGCAGATAAATTGCTTAAATGTGAGTGAGTGCAGTGTATGTTTGGAAGGGGTGAATTGAGGGAGATGCGAGGAAGGTTATTCAGAGAAGAGTTAAAAGAGGGAGCTGAATAGGAAATAGAGGTGGTTAAAGATGTGAAGATAGACGAGATATGTAGAGAAAAAAAGCATACAAATCTAACAAAAAGTGCACATAACTGAAGGTCAAAACGCCTTCCACAGGACTCAATACTATTTAATTCACACACTCACAATTTCAGAATTAATTATTTATAACAAATCATTGTTGTTACTCATTTATCTGAAACAGCTAACAACCATTGACAAAGCCAATTGTACTGAGAGGTTTTAGGTATATGTCAGTTGCTGTGTTAAATATGTCTGAATGCAATACATCTAAGAGAGAAAATAAAATACTGGTCGGGTGGCAAACTGTGGGAATTACAGAAATTTATTTTGCATGTTCCATTTCAGAGAGACCCCACTTTTTTCATTCTACTTAAAGACCTGTTTGCACATATTTCTATATGACTGATTTCAGTCAGCTATAGAAAAGGGTTCACCCAAACAAAGTCACTGGGACCTGGGTAACGCAAGTACTGAGGAAAGGGGTCCCAGCAATGAGTAACAAATCCAGACAATAAAATAATAATAAGAAAACTCAATTAGCCTGCATTGTTGCTTATTCATAATGTAGATATATGCTAATTATCATCAGATTAAATACAAAATCACAAAATATTTATAGTGCCCCTGGAAGGGAGGGAAGTGGTATAGTGCAAGGTGGTGTGGGTATAGGATAGTGACAATATAAAAAACCGGCCAAACGGCCTCACTGTACTATGTATCAAAGTCCAAACATAGACACAACAAAAGACCATAGGTTCAATAAATCATTTAGTAATACTCATGCTCCACATATCACAATAAATGACCAGATCATGGGGTGAAGCTGAATAAACATAAAAGCTGTCGACGTTACGACCCTCTAGTAATTGCAGGTGTTAGTTCTATCCTTGCATCGGGGTCTTCATCAGGACGGGGGCGGGGCAGGCGACCTATTTAATAAACAATGAGTTTGCATTTTACAAAAAGTTATAATGCATGAGTCAAGGATTTTTAATTCATTAAGCACACTAAAATGGTAGACAAGACATACCAAAGGTTGCTCGTCTCCAGGATGGATGAGGATGAGGACGCTCTCAAAAGAAGAAATTCTTCAGGTCCTATAATGGAGGGCATATTGATTACGACCCTAACAATGAAAATATGTCCAGCAATTGAAAGTAGTGAAAAAATACACTCACATATAATGATGATATAAGGCAGCCTTCAGATCTGAGAAGGAAAG
Organism: Lissotriton helveticus; assembly: GCF_964261635.1. Lineage (NCBI taxonomy): Eukaryota > Metazoa > Chordata > Amphibia > Caudata > Salamandridae > Lissotriton > Lissotriton helveticus. The sequence goes on along the minus strand of NC_136058.1, from coordinate 305,789,866 downwards.
GAGAGGTGGCACATTGCCAATAAAGGGCTGCCACAAAAGAGGAGTTTAAAGGCTACACCGCATAAGTAGAAAAGGGGGTGACTTACAAAAGTTAGGGCTGTATGAGCCTATCAAGTCCGCCAAGGGTAAGGCCGAATGCGGTGGTCCCGCTGCGCGTACTCGCGTCGTCGAGAAATTCACCGTCTGTGGATTAAAGACGGGAATTAGGAAACCGCACGATTGAGACGGGGTGTCCGAAGCAGTGCGGGCAATGACACGCTTATCGTGAACCTACCGGGAACAGAGTTAATCCGTCTTGATGCCGACTCGCGTCAAACAATGGCGATCGGCTGTATCTGTTGCCGAGGGTGGTCTAGGCAACATAGACACGTGACCTCTGACGGTCCGTGTTACTGTGGAAGAAAGACTAAAGCTTCGACTCCAAACATGCCGGTCAAATGAAAGTTCTCCAAGTTGGAGAGGCGGATACGTTATACATAGGCTGTCCGGAATTCGGTTTAAACCGACTATCCTCGAGAATACACTACCGAAGGAAATTCAACTGACTCGGTTTAAACCGAGTGTCGCTGAATTTCATATTCATTGCACCTCTTGGCCACGTGGTGGAGCCAAAGCAGTGCAAAACAAAGTGCAATTTATGCCCTAGAAATAAACCGCTCAAAACGGCAATCACCCCCATTAAATTAGACACATTAGTTGTCATGGTTGGTGGGTGCGCCCGATTGAAACTGTTGTCTGGACTTTGCATGGCCCCACCCACCTCACACTTCAGATGAGGAGATGACGATGACGACCGCCAGTGCTCCGAGCCCCGGAAGGTAAATTCTGGCTGCAAATCTGTAGAACTCCCTGCAGGCTGCCAGACAGCGAGAGAATTCCCTCCCCTTACTTACCTTCTACATGAGGGGTGCCCACCTTTGCTCCCCAAGTGCTGGAGCAGTGCCAGGGCGACCAGACGTCTCGTAATTCCGCAGACACTTCCGGTCTTTAGATGTTGGCCCGGGGTGTCCTGACGCATGTGACATTTTTATTTACCGTTTTTTGGGAGAAGCTCGAGTGACGCTGAATATTAGCATTTGAATAGAATGAAATGAGTAAATCATCTCTTTGTTTCAGCAGCTCATTAGGAGGTCTGCTGGAGCCTCAGTCCATGCTACAGGAAAAGAGCAATGTCGCCAACTTGAGTCTCCCTGTTCACTGAAAGAACTAAGAAGCCATTTTCAGGCCCTTTTTTTCCCTGTAATGTTGTGCCGTCTCTGCATGGGCGCTGCAGTCTAATGGGCACAGGGGTCGGGAGAATTCATTGAAAGGAGAAGGTACAATTTATGTTGTCAGTGGTTGTCCTAAAAAAATGTGGGATCGATCGTGTCTTTCTAGGCAAATGTTGGACACCCCTGCTCTAGGTCCATGACTTAATGAGTGTAACGGTGGAGACCAGGTTCGCAAAACCCATTGGGCTCATGGGGCTTCAGCCCCCCCCCCTCCCCCCCTGTCATGTGTGTCAGCCCGGACAGAGTCCGCTTCGCAGGCTGGAGATCGTCTGATTCCAGCCGCACCCGAGTACTTAAAAGGTCTTTAAAAGACCATTTACTTGTAAATTAGGGCTTTTGTGGTGTTTTCAACCCTTCTTACAGCTTCTCTGTCTATGGTTGGTAATAGCCCTCCCCGAAATATGTCGGCCCCCTTAAATTTGGCTCTAGTTGCCTGCCTGGTGGAGACAGCAGAAACAAAAATTGTGCAGACGAAAAGTACTCGGAGGACAACAGGAAATCTGACTGCTGACGTCACTCTGCGAGTTTAAGCGCCTAGTGTCAAGTCCTCGATCAGCTGAGAGTGATTAGGATCATGTAAACTGCCAGAATAAACATAATCTAGAAACTGGGCAATACATACATTGACGTGCCAGATAAAAGCAATGTCTGTCCTCTCACACCTCAGACCGTTGTATTCTTGTCCAGCTTAATCGGGTCTTTAAACAAACACGCTGCATGATAACCTTGACACACAGCTCTTTACTACAACCTTACTCCATGGAGATTAATCACATTCAATTCCTTATCTAACCCATGAGAATACCCAGCCGCTAATTCACCCTCGCATCTATCTATACATGCACTTGCCAATCTCTTCATCATCCATCCACTCAGCTGCTCACTCGTTCATTGCTCCACCTGCTCTTCCGGCCACCAGCTCGTCCATCAAAGCAGGCGTCCGATGACCTCGTCATTCATCCGCTCCCACGTCCCTCCCTCTGCCCACCTAGTTGTCCACCCACTCATCCATCTGCTCATCCATCGTCTCATCCCTCCCTGCCATTCATCTATCTGTCTATAAATACAGTTCTCATATTCTCATGGAATTATTCATTTATTACTGTTTTACTGCTGAAAAACATATCCGAGACGCTTCGCGCAGACCATCAGTATGTCTTTAAGTTTTGTCAGTGCACGCTCTGTACCTTTTGGAAGTTTAAAGTGACTACAGAAACATCCTTCAGTATGAGTGCTGTGTGAAGCCTACTTATTTTTTCACACCCACATTGGCCTGCACGTGGTGGCCTGGCGCGGAGGGGGCGGTAGGGGTGACACGGTCTCTGGGCCTGGGCCAGTCCTGCATATGGGGAGCCGCGGTGTGAATGGCCCAAGGGTCAGAGCAACACCAGGCCCCTCCCTGGCTCATGTGGGGGGAGGGTGTAACATGAAGATGGCCCAAGGGACGCTGCTTTACTCTCCCCGTCTCCCCTGCCCCCACACAAGCAAACTTAGATGAGAGCAGTGCAGTCGTTTTCAAACTTGTAGGGCCAGTTTCGTTGAGCGAGGAACAAACAGTTTAAAAAGAAAGATAGAGCTAAATTGTCTAATTTGCCATCATTGTGTTGATCAAGTGCAGTATTGGAAGGCCCGAATGAAATGAGGCCATTTGTTTTTTCAAATTTTTTCAGAAGGTTTAAGGCAAGTCTTGGTGCCTATATGTGCACGGAAATTAGTTTATGTAATCCTGAGTGGAGGAGGATTTATTATTATTGTTTTGTTAGCATTTTAGCATATCCAAGGACTGCAGTTGCCTGAGGAGACTTGTCTCCCACACGTCAGTGGAGTACAATATTATACCAGATAGTGTCGTAGTGTTCTCGGTTGCCCATTTAAGGGCTACCTGATCTGCATTTTAAAGTGATTCTTGCTAATTTGACTGACCTCGAAGTCTGTTTACTGTTCATGTAATGCTTTACAGAACTCCATAATGCATTGGCTCTACTATGAAGTTGCATTAATAAAGGGCCAACATGTTAGCCATTCCAAATTATATTTGATATTTGATAAAATATTTAAACTATAAACATTGTTGCTCTCCTGTCAACCCCCCAATACCCCTGTGTTTTCAAATGCAGCAGGCTGCTAATGCATGTATGACTACTGTGCTGGTGTTGTTCAACTTGCATTTGTTTGGTAAAAGGCACCTCATTGCTGCTGTTGATGGGAAAAGAAGCAGCTTCTGGACTCCTTCTATTGGTAGAAATAGAATGACCACATTTTTCAATTCAGGTTGCTCTTCTTTTTCGTTATGGTGAATCGTTTGTTTTCTAGTATAGATCTCTGTGCAGAAAGGTTCTGTGGGCTGGTTATGAATCCACTTGTGTGACTTTTCTTTACGGGGCTTTGTCTTGTGTATTTAAATATGCCTGCTTTTCTACACTGGGTTATTTTTCAGAGCGCGTCCCCCATAGATGTCTGAGCTTGCACAAAATGTTTCACATCAATACCCACCTTGCATTCTGCCCCGACTCATCCTAATTCTAACCCTTCCTCTCTACATACCTTTCTGCATGCCTACTATCTTTTTGAAAATGCCCACATGCTAGTGAATATTTCAGAAGTTTCTGAAAGTCGCTATATTAAATTCTTAACTAGTGGCTTTGTTAGTTAACAACAATAACAAAGCCAATTGTTAAGAATTTTAGAAAGTGATTTTCTCTTGCTAAATATATGTATAGGCATGTCAGGAAGTGTGGTCTTCAAAAGTACACACTTTACCTTGATCTACTGATGTCTCGTGTTGCTGCCCACCTCCAGCTCGCAGCTGTTATTAAATGTTTGTTGTTTAAGATAATGTTTTTGTAAGAAATCGCCTTCTTAATGATTTTGCAGGAAAGTCGTGCACAGTGATGTTCAACAAACATTCAATAACCCTTAGGAACATTGATAGATTATAAAACGCGCTTGTTTTTACAAAAGCAGACCAGTGGGAGATTAAGTGAGTTGCCCAGAATCACAGGACTATCCAATATGGTCACCTGACCCAATTCTGTGTCTACACCTCGTCCAATGTTGCACAATCAGCTACTCTTTAAAATATGTATTTTATGTTACACTGTTTTCATCCCCTCTTGTAAGAGGATGTCAATTATGAATCCTTCTGTCAATGCTATGCCTTGTAAAGCGCTCTGATACCCTTGGGTCTAGCCGGCGCTATATAAAACTCTCAAATAAATAAACTTTAGATATATAGTTTACCCAAACCTAATGTATTTTGTTGTGACTCATCATGCCAGGTTGACTTTTGGTGAAGGGCTCCCATGCCTGCCAAAATAACTCTGTGATGGCAACCTAGTGGCTCTTCTGACACCTAGGATAGCTTAACAGGCCTTGGTAGAAGACATGGGATCATAATGCAGTAGAGCTCCTACCACACCAGCCCCACTCCACCTGAACACCATCCAACTAAAAAGCTCCAATGGAGCCTGCTCCTAACAAAAGCCACTCACCTGGGGCAAGTTGTAGACCCTACTATGAAACGTGCCATCCTAGGAGGGTGATGGCCCATATCAATGAAGCCTCACTGTGGTCCTCTGCACGAGCTATAGATCCCTTCCGTAAAGGGGAATTTTCTCCAGACTTTGAAAAGTACAGCTTCATTTTTGACCACTTTAATATCTCTAAGGACATATGCACCCAGTTCAACGTATATGTTGCAGAGCCTGTCTCAGAGAATCTCAACCTTCAGGTGCACCAGTATTGGCATGGAAAGCTACGTCAGTGGCCAGAGTTGGCAAATTGTGTACTGGCTGTTTTGGCGTTGCCAGTCTCAAGTGCCAATGTTGAGATGGACGTTTCACAAATAAAAGTTTACATGGGAAGGAAAGAGAGAGCGCGCATGACCATAGAATCACTGAAGAAATTTTGTATGGTGTACTACAATAAGTTTGACTTGTAAAAATGTATTTGGACCTCATATACACTGTACATACACTGTCTATATACCATGCATCAGTGAAGAAAGTAAGCAATAATAAAAGCAAAGCGTTCAATAAACACCTGTAAAACATTATTTTTGCTGTTTATTGTGGCGCGAAAATGAGTAACCACTGAAAAACACTGTTTTTTCAAGGTATTGAAATGACTGGAAAACACTGAAAAAACACCACCAGAATTTACCAAAAATAGAAACTGAAAACAGGAAAGCCTAGTTATAAATCAATGTCGTTCAAAAGGACAATGAATGTGTAAAGTACACACCCGTGTTATCGATTGTAAAACTAGGCATATTCACAATAAACATTTTTTGAACTGTATTGAGAATATAGTTTGGTTAGAAGGGTATACCATGATGGTCATTGACATTGCCAGCCTATATACGTGCATTGAGCACGAAGAAGGATTACAGGCCATTTCCTGGTTCCTTGGGAGTAGACCAGTGAAGTATTACGAGCACAATAAAATGTTAATGGAATTTCTAAGATTTAGCCTCATGAACAACATTTTCCTGTTTGGAACCAACCTCTACAGACAGCTTACAGGCGTGGCTATGGGCACTTGCTCTGCCCCAAGCTTCGCGAATTTATTCGTGGGGCATTGGGAAGAGCAGGTAGCTTGGTCCAATACCAACAAAAAATGGAACGAACTGGTGAAATGTTGGTATCGTTACATAGACGACCTGTTCATTATCATTGAAGGATCAGTGGAGCAAGCTGAAGAATATCTGGAGGTACTCAATGATAATGAGAATAATTTGAAATTTACAGGAGAAATCAGCCAAAAGGAAGTGAACTATCTAGACTTGACTGTTTTCATTGAAGGAGGCAATCTGCATACCAAGCTCTATCGTAAAGCCACCGCTGGCAACTCAACGCTACATGCTACCAGTGGGCATCCTAAGAGCTTGGTTCACAGTATACCCTATGGTGAGCTTTTAAGGATAAGGAGGAACAATACTAAGGACGATGAGTTCAAAAAGGCCGCCAGCGATTGTATAAAAAGATTTAAAGCAAGGGGATACAATGCTATAACTTTACAGCAAGCATTGAGCAAAGTTGAAACCCTGAAAAGAAGTACATTGTTGGAAGACAAAGATAAGAACAAACAATCGCAGACTGGGCAATTCAGATTAATAACCACATACTCGAGGAACTCTCATGACATCAAACGCATCCTGCGGAAACATTGGAACATTTTGATGACGGACAATGTCATAAAACATGATCTGCCCTCCTATCCTATGATAACATTCAGAAAAGCAAGAGCATTGAAGGACTATTTGGTCCACAGTCACCATGATGAATCCAAACCTAAATCCAAAATTGAACCTATGAAGGGTTTCTTTCCCTGCGGAAGATGCAAGGCATGCAAGGGAAGTAAACGAGTAACTCAATACAGCATCCCAGGGGTCAAAGAGCCTAAAAGAATTTTGAAATTCCTCACATGTTCCACGCCTTACGTGGTGTACTGTCTATCATGTCCTTGTGGGAGAAGGTATGTGGGCAGTACCACCAACCCAGTAAAATTGAGGATACTGGAGCACCAAAGAGCAATACAGAATGCAGATGCAACTTATCCGGTTGCGAGACATTTTGATAAGGAGCATGCTCGCAACAGGGAATTGCTGACATTTTTCTGCTTAGACTCTGTCCCGGTGAGTGTAAGAGGTGGCGACAGACTCCAGAAATTAAGGCGTTTGGAATCTCGATATATAATTGATTTGCTAAGCAAAACGCCGGCCGGATTGAATATGCATGAGGACTTAGCCGTGCACCTGGGATGAATTGATTCATATTGACTGTAACTTTGCTTCACGTTTATTTACTGTATATATATAAGGATGTATGAACTTCTATTATGTAAATAACTCAATTCCATTAAAAAGCGCTTGTGAGATTAAAATCTTTGCATCTATCTTTGGAGTGCTGCCTCCTAATTCCCAAGGATTGTGGGGAGGGATTGTCGGAGCTGGCATTGTTGTCGGGTGCACCCCCGACTGGCAGGCACCCGCCTTGGAGTGCGACAGGCTGGTGCAAGGGAAGCCGATATTCACAATAATGTTAACAATTTAATCTCTGAGCATCTCAGGGGTCAAAATTGAACATACTTTGGCAAGGAAACACTGTGACATTATATGAATTATGCAAAGAATTTAACATGAATCTGGATACACAATGAATGTCATTGGAACAACGCAATGCGGCGTACCTGTCATATGACGGTAAAGGCCGCGTCAAATGGAAACAGCACTACCATAAATCTAGGAACGTTAGTAACATAGAGTCTAGGCCTAGGTATTGCATAATTGTCACCGGACAAATCAAGGATCAAAGATGGAGATACCCCAGCGAGGAAACAATGTGACATTATGTGAATATTGGCATTATGTAAATTTGGCAAGGAATCATACATGTACATAAATATTGAGACATTGGGACATAACAAAGCGGCGTACCTGTCATATGACGGTAAGGCCACGTCAAACAGAGACAGTATTGTCATAGTTCTGAGACATTAGTGACCAGGTATAGCAGAGATAGACATATTGTTCAATAGTACGCAAATTATTTAAGCGTGTCCAATTGTGAGAAGGAGCTATCGTTTTCATTCAGGCCATTCTGGATGGAATCAAAATAAAGCATCCATTTCAACTCCCGTGTGTTTAAGATGTTAATGATGTTACCACCACGGGGTCCAAGGGTTGCTTTTTCGAGATTCACCCATTTGAAACGGTCAGGAGGATGTGGGGCAGATTTGAAATGTTCAACAAGAGGTGCGCCGTGTACTTCACATCGAATACGACTAGTGTGCTGAAGGATCCTTACTTTAGCCTTCTGTTGAGTCTGGCCAATGTAAATTTGATTGCAAGGACACACTATAGCATAGATTATATTAGATGCATTGCAGTTAGTGTGTGATTTTAATTACACTTTGCGTTGGTTATGTTCAAATTCCTTGGTTTGCACCGTGTTGCTACAAGCCTTACACTGTCCACATCTAAAGTGGCCAATAACAGGTGGAAGATTCCACATAGTTGTGACAGTTGGTTCCTCCTTAGATTGTAAAAGAGATCTCACCACGTGGTCCCTGACGCTCTTGGCTTTTCTGAAGGCATGCAGTGGTGTATTCTCTTGTCCCACATCGTCTGCAATCAGTTTCCAGTGTTGGTTGACAATCCGCTTTATTATGTTGCTTTTGGTTGAAAATGTGGTAACACATACCAGTCTCTGATCTTGCTGGCCTGTTCTATCCTTGGGACTGAGTAGATGCTCCCGGGGATAGAGCCAAACACGTTTCCTAGCTCTTTTGATAAGTCTTCTGAGATAGCCACATTCTTGAAGACGGTTCGAGAGATCTTCAGACTCCTCAATGTAATGGTCCTTAATGGAACAGTTCCTACGGATCCGTAGGAACTGCCCAAAGGGCAAATTGTCTCGTAGGGCTCGGGGATGATGGCTGTTATATTGCAGGAGTGAATTCCTCTCGGCCGGCTTGCGATATAGTGTCGCTTGTAAGATACCGGCATTCTCATAGATGGTGATGTCCAAAAAATACACTCTCTTGCTGTCTGAATGAATCGTGAAATTCAGATGGGGGGATTGTTGGTTCAACCAGGAATGGCAAGACATGAGTTCAATCGGATCTCCGTTCCAGATGAGTAGGATGTCATCAGGATGTCATCAATATATCTCATCCAGTCGAATCCGTAGTAACTGTTCCATTAAGGACCATTACATTGAGGAGTCTGAAGATCTCTCGAACCGTCTTCAACAACGTGGCTATCCCAGAAGACTTATCAAAAGAGCTAGGAAACGTGCTTGGTTCTATCCCCGGGAGCATCTACTCAGTCCCATGGATAGAACAGGCCAGGAAGATCAGAGACTGGTATGTGTTACCACATTTTCAACCAAAAGCAACATAATAAAGCGGATTGTCAACCAACACTGGAAACTGATTGCAGACGATGTGGGACAAGAGAATACACCACTGCATGCCTTCAGAAAAGCCAAGAGCGTCAGGGACCACGTGGTGTGATCTCTTTTACAATCTAAGGCGGAACCAACTGTCACAACTATGTGGAATCTTCCACCTGTTATTGGCCACTTTAGATGTGGATATTGTAAGGCTTGTAGCAACACGGTGCAAACCAAGGAATTTAAACATAACCAACGCAAAGTGCAATTAAAATCACACACTAACTGCAATACATCTAATATAATCTATGCTATAGTGTGTCCTTGCAATCAAATTTACATTGGCCAGACTCAAGAGAAGGCTAAAGTAAGGATCCTTCAGCACACTAGTCGTATTCGATGTGAAGTACATGGCGCACCTCTTGTTGAACATTTCAAATCTGCCCCACATCCTCCTGACAGTTTCAAATGGGTGATTCTAGAAAAAGCAACCCATGGACCCCGTGGTGGTAACATCATTAACATCTTAAACACACGGGAGTTGAAAGGGATGCTTTATTTTGATTCCATCCAGAATGGCCTGAATGAAAACGATAGCTCCTTCTCACAATTGCCCACGCTTACTTAATTTGCGTACTGGTGAACAATATATCTATCTCTGCTATACCTGATCACTAATGTCTCAGAACTATAACAATGTTGTCTCTGTTTGACATGGCCTTACAGTCATATGACAGGTACGCCGCTTTGTTATGTCCCAATGTCTCGATATTTATGTACATGTATGATTCCTTGCCAAATTTACATAATGCCAATATTTATATAATGTCACATTGTTTCCTCGCTGGGGTATCTCCATCTTTGACCCTTGATTTGTCCGGTGACAATTATGTAATACCTAGACCTAGACTCTATGTTACTAACGTTCCTAGATTTATGCTAGTGCTGTTTCCATTTGACGTGGCCTTTACTGTCATATGACAGGTACGCCGCATTGCGTTGTTCCAATGACATTCATTGTGTATCCAGATTCATGTTAAATTCTTTGCATAATTCATATAATGTCACAGTTTTTTCTTGCCAATGCATGTTCAATTTTGACCCCTGAGATGCTCGGAGATTAAATTGTTAACATTATTGTGAATATGCCTAGTTTTACAATCAATAACACGGGTGTGTACTTTACACATTCATTGTCCTTTCACTACTGTGAACGACATTGATTTATAACGTATCCGCCTCTCCAACTTGGAGAACTGTCATTGAACGTATGGCCGGCATGTTTGGAGTCAAAGCTTTAGTCTTTCTTCCATAGTAACACGGACCGTCAGAGGTCACGTGTCTATGTTGCCTAGACCACCCTCGTAACAGATACAGCCGATCGCCATTGTTTCACGCGAGTCGGCATCAAGACGGATTAACTCTGTTCCCGGTAGGTTCACGATAAGCGTGTCATTGCCCGCACTGCTACGGACACCCCGTCTCAATCGTGCGGTTTCCTAATTCCCGTCTTTAATCCACAGACGGTGAATTTCCCGTCGACGCGAGTACGCGCAGCGGGACCATCGCATTTGGCCTTACCCTTGGCGGACTTGATAGGCTCATACAGCCCTAACTTTTGTAAGTCACCTCCTTTTTTACTTATGCGGCGTAGCCTTTAAACTCCTCTTTTGTGGCAGCCCTTTATTAACGATGTGCCACCTCTCCTTTCTTTCTCAGATCTGAAGGCTGCCTTATATCATCATTATATGTGAGTGTATTTTTTCACTACTTTCAATTGCTGGACATATTTTCATTGTTAGGGTCGTAATCAATATGCCCTCCATTATAGGACCTGAAGAAGTTCTTCTTTTGAGAGCGTCCTCATCCTCATCCATCCTGGAGACGAGCAACCTTTGGTATGTCTTGTCTACCATTTTAGTGTGCTTAATGAATTAAAAATCCTTGACTCATGCATTATAACTTTTTGTAAAATGCAAACTCATTGTTCATTAAATAGGTTGCCTGCCCGCCCCCGTCCTGATGAAGACCCCGATGCAAGGATAGAACTAACACCTGCAATTACTAGAGGGTCGAAACGTCGACAGCTTTTATATTTATTCAGCTTCACCCCATGATCTGGTCATTTATTGTGATATGTGGAGCATGATTATTACGAAATGATTTATTGAACCTACGGTCTTTTGTTGTGTCTATATTTGGACTTTGATACCTAGTACAGTGAGGCCGTTTGGTCGGTTTTTTTATATTGTCACTATCCTATACCCACACCACCTTGCACTATACCACTTCCCTCCCTTCCAGGGGCACTATAAATATGTTGTGATTTTGTATTTAAACTGATGATAATTAGCATATACCTACATTGTGAATAAACAACAATGCAGGCTAATTGAGTTTTCTTATTATTATTTTATTGTCTGAATTTGTTACTCATTGCTGGGACCCCTTTCCTCAGTACTGATTTCAGTCAGCGGCTGTTGATGCTTCTTGAAGCCTGGTTAGAGCATTTTCTTCCACAGTTGATGCCGCATGCATTGCCACCAACAAAAAAGACGGATTTGCGCACAATGTTATGTTTGCCCCCTATTCAAGGTCATCACAAATGTGGCAACTGCTCATGCTGTGATTCTACAAAAGAAGGCAAAGTTTTTACGCATAATGCAATCCATTGGAAACATGATGCCTTTTCGAATTGCAAAACTCGTTATGTGGTATACGGAATCCTATGCCCATGTAATCTTCTGTACATTGGGAAAACTAACCAAGAGGTATGCGTGAGGATACAACAACACAAATCCAGAATCAAAAACAATGTTGCAAACGCCCCCTTGGTCAACCATTGGAAAGAAAAAAACCATCAAGAAAGCGAAATGTTCTGGACAGTAATTTCCAAAGTGGAAAATGATGTAAGAGGCGGAGATTTGGATGCAAAATTAATCAAGAGAGAGGTAATGCTTTTTGTCAAATACAATACCGCCTTTTCAGGCTTGAATGAATTGACGGAAATTTTCAAACTGTAAGTCCATTGATAACCCATCACTCAACCTTCCATGCGTACCAGCGCGGTTCCCCGAAAAATGCACCTTCCTAATCTAAAAAAGAGTGCTTGATGCACATAGAATCCGTCTTATGCAGCTCAACAAATGGTGGCGATTAATTTAATTAATTTTTTTAAAACCGGCATCAGCTCCAAACTCTGTTAGTGTTTCACCCCAATGACTTCACCAAAACAATAAAGTTTCTTGATACCATGGAAAACTCTACACTATAAACAGCTCAGAGGACGAGGACTACACTTCCCATAATCCTATGCGGACCAGGAAGTGCAAACAATCAGGCCAGCGTTCGGACGGCCACGGGTGCAGACGTTAGGCAACTCTGTTCCTCCAAGTAAGTGTCACCCACATTTAAACTACTCACGACCACCGCATGACTAGGTTTTACAGCAAAGGCAGTATATTAACACACCGCTTTTGTCTCATCCAACAGAATACAAACCGGTGACTGCTAACCTTTTCAAGAAATATACAACGCGCCTGACTCGCCTTACGAGGTAAGCGGCGCCCCATACACCTGAGATGTTGTCGGATTTGAGAAACACAAGAGAGTTTGTTAGTATTTTTAAACGTGCATTTGCCTCCTCTCCATACAGACGGTGGCGAGCCAGGTTAATCCAAATGAATAACGAACACCCACAAGTAAGTAAGGAAGAGGAGTGGATGGTTTGGAATGCATGATGATGTGCTTATGAAATGGTCTTTCTCTGATTGCGATTTTCTGATATATTCTTTTAGACTGGGATTTTAACAACTTTTCCAGCTTGCTCTGCGGAGTGCGAGGTAGGTGAGGTCACTTGAGTATTGGGGCCAGGCAGCATAGAAATGATGAACCCCTATCTTAAAAAAACATTCTCTGTTCTTCCATTACAGATTGGTCCTGATGAGAACTACGAAATAACGGTAGTTCGAAACGCGTAGACTTTTTAGTAGCCAAAAATCAAAAACTAATAATTGATGTAGAAAAAATTGTACATATTCAATTTATTGTGAAACAAACATTGGCTCTTTGTTGTGAATATCACTATTCCAGCATTTATCAAATCATTTATGTTTTGTTGATTGTTATGTGTAGTGGGTCGATTGATGTATGAATGAAGATTGAATGTTGATTAGGTTATACCATTTGTAAATAAACAAGGAGTTTGTGAGTATTGTATACGATAATTGTTGTGCACACCAGGTTTTAATATTTGTATAATATTTGTATAAATCACTATTGAAATAGAAGTGTTCAATTGAAAATATAAAGAAAATAATAAAAAAACAAAGTGGAATTAAATTCAACAAACACATTGTTTCACTCGTGTGTTTACGAAACAAACGTGTCAGTTTGAAATTAGCGGCATTTGCATTTTTTCTGTTCATTATATGCTTGTGGCAAAGCTATGCCGGTGGGAGCCCAGACCCAGTGGTTTTGTTTGCATGCAGTGCAAAGCACTGGGCAAGCACACACTTTAAAGGGCTCAAGGTTTTCGCGCAATACAATTTGCACATTACAATAACTGTTGACCACATTATTTCAGTAAGTTATGGGGCAGTATTTAATGTGTTTAACATTTCAAGACTATATTTTTCCACTGCTTTATATGCCTTGTTTTATCATTACTTCATTTGCTTTAAAATGCACAATTTGCCAATGTTTTTTTAAATTTTTTCTCAGGAGGAGGACCCACCCTGTGCCCCCCGTTTGTCCATTTTGCTTGCTCACATCGCTCACTATAGAAAATTCATACCTAACTTTTATGCCCCACCACTTTCAAATGTAACCAGCCCTCACTTCAAATCTAACCCATGAAAGAAAAATGGATACAACGTAATCCATTAGTCTCTAGAGTCAATCAGCAGGGGACGCATGGACTGATGAAGTTATCTGCGACAGGACCTTTCAGCTCTCATTCATAATTTATCCTGATTGGTTCAGGACTCAAACACAGTCCAGACCCTTCTGGCAGCTTGCCGAAAGGAATCATATCCATTGTCATGTGTCGTTCCAGTATTTGGACTTTGGTCACAGCGTTGTGTCCTCCTATCCACCATCTGGTCAAACTCTGCTTTCCTTGTGCTCCTCTCTGCCTTGGGTTTGTGTCTATCTGGCAAGTGCAGGTGGTCACTGTGGTGGTTCTGAGCTATATTTTAAACTCAGGGGTAGATTTATCATTATTTCATGCCACAAGGCAGCTTGCTGCTCTGTGTGAAAGGACTGGAATGCACAGCATTTAACATTATGCATGCATTCCTGTCCATTCGTTGCGCTAGCACACAATCAATCAATCAGGTTTTTTTTTAAAGCACGCTACTCACCCGTGAGGTTCTCAAGCACTGGGGGCGGGGCAGCTCCTCATCAGTTGAAGAGCCAGGTCTTGAGGCTCTTCCTGAAGGTGTGCAGAGTGAGGGAGCGTCTGATGTTGCCTGGGAGCTCCTTCCAGGTCTTTGCCGCGGCAAAGGAGAAGGCTTTTCCACCCGCTCTAGTTCTGTGGATGTGTAGGGTCTCTGCCAGGGCGAGGTCGGCAGAGTGGAGGTTCCTTTTGGGTACGTGGAGGTATTTGGGTCTGATGTTGTGGAGGGATTTGTAGGCATGGGTGAGTCGTTTGAAGGTTACTTTCTTCTTGATTGGGAGCCAGTGGAGGTCTAGTAGGAGCTGGGTCATGTGCTCGTGTGGTTGGGTTACGAGGACGAGTCTGGCTGCAGTGTTCTGGAAGGTTTGGAGCATGTGTAGCAGGGTTTTGTTGATTCCGGTATAGAGGGTGTTACCGTAGTCCAGTCTGCTGGTTATGATTACGTGGGTGATTGTCTTTCTGCATTCAGGGGGATCCACTTGAAGGTCTTGCGGAGGATGAGGAGGGAGTTGAAGCAGGTGGAGACGACAGCATTGATCTGGTGGGTCATGGTGAGGGAGGAGTCTAGAATGATGCAGAGGTTTTGGGTGTGGTCTGACAGATTGGGTGGGTTTCCTAGGGCAGAGGCCACGAAGTATTGCCCCAGGTGGTGGAGGAGGGTCCAAGGATGATGACTTCTGTCTTCTCCGAATCGAGTTTAAGGCAGCTGTTGTTCATCCAGGCTGCGAAGCTGAGTCTGGTGTCTTCGGGGTTCTTTGTGAGGGAGAGGATGAGCTGGGTGTCGTCAGTGTAGGATAGTATTCTGAGCCCGTGCTGTCTGACGAAGGCGGTGAAGGGGGCCATGTAGATGTTGAAGACCGTGGAGCTAAGCACAGATCCTTGGGGTACTCCACAGTGGATCTCTGTGGGTTTGGAGAGGAAAGGTGGGAGTCTGATCCTTTGGGTTCTGCCGGTGAGAAAGGAGCGAATCCAGTCGAGGGCAGTTCCCCGTATGCCAGCTTTGTGGAGTCTGCGGTGGGTGATGGTGTCATAGGCTGCTGAGAGGTCTAGTAGGATGAGGGCCGCTGTGGATAACATCGGTGGCGGCGAGGAGGGCGGTCTCAGTGCTGTGATTGCGGTGGAGTCTGGAGTAGGAGGAGTCGAGGCTAGTGTACTCTTCAATGAAGGTGGTCAGCTGGGTATTGACGAATCTCTCTGTGACTTTGGCTGTGAAGAGAAGGAGAGAGAGGAGCGGGTAGTTTTTCAGATCTGTCGGGTCAGTCGAGGGTTGCTTGAGGAGGGGCTTGACCTCTGCCCGCTTCCAGTCTACAAGGAAGGTGCCGGATTCGAAAGAGGTGGTAATGTACAGCGCAGTTCGGGTGCTATGGCGGCGGTGGGTCTGTGGTAGACGTGCGGTGGGCAGGGTTCCGTGGGGGCTCCTGAGTGGGTGTTCCTCATGGTCGTGGCCGTGTCTTCGGTGGTAGGCGGTTTCCAGGTGGTGATGGTGGGCTGGTTGTCGGTGGTGGAGCACAATGTGCTGCCTAGTGCCAATGCAGGTACCATGATGCTCTGGCGCCTCTCATCTAGTCCATGTGACCCAGCTAGGCCACCTTAGGTGTAGGTTTATTGATTACAGTTACTTGGTTTCATTGTTTTCAAGCCAAGGTCTGTTTCTCAGTTGGAGTGCCGCTT
This sequence comes from Lissotriton helveticus, assembly GCF_964261635.1. Taxonomy (NCBI): domain Eukaryota; kingdom Metazoa; phylum Chordata; class Amphibia; order Caudata; family Salamandridae; genus Lissotriton; species Lissotriton helveticus. The sequence goes on along the minus strand of NC_136058.1, from coordinate 305,773,631 downwards.
GCTCATAGGGTCTGGGGTATTGATTAGCAGGGAGCGGTATATGGTGAATATGCCCCCTTTGCTTAATAGTCTAATATTACTGTGCCGTCCAAGGGATTGAATTGCAGGGATGCACCAAACAATCTCGTATTGATGCAATCATGTGCCTCAGCTAAAGAAATCTAAAAACTGCGACTTATGTAATTGGAATTCATTGCACAAGTTTGCAAATGATTTCAAGCGTTCTCCGCACCAAATGTTGTTTCGTTTGGAAATCCCAGTGTGGTCCCTGGCCCTGAATTCAGGGGACATCTTGGCTGATGGAAGCCAGTCTCCCTGCCACAGGTGGGTCTCACGCATGAGACGTTTACACCAAAGAATGTGCAGTAGCACTTTCCATCCCACCAGAAGGTGGTTTAGGGTCTTGGGCTGGTGTAGGAGGTGTGAGGCTTAGTGTAAAGAAATATTCCAGTTCCCGCAAGTAGGCAGGATTATCTCTATCTCCAATGCTCCAATCGTTTATGATTGTGAGGTGGATGTCGCAGTAGTAAATTTGGATATCCACTATGCCCAATTCGCCTTCATAGATGGCTTGTGTACATTTGATCTAAAATACCCTCAGTTGTTTGCCCAATCATAAGTATTTCCACCTGTTGGCTTTCAGTTTGTCAAAGAAGGATAGTGCTATAATCTGTGGAAATTACATATAAGAATATCGGAAGGGTGATCTTTTTGAATAGCGATATCTTACCCGTTATAGAAGAGGAAGGATTGGGAAGGCGGGGAGTCAGGCTGGTGCCTCGGATTCACCTGTGGACCATTTATTAGGGTCTCTGTGAACCCGCCCACAGAGATTTGGGCCAGATTTAGAGATTGATGGATGGGATACACTGTCACAAATGTGACAGATATCCCTCTGCCGTATTACAAATGTGTTATATCCTGTGGCACTTTTAATATGGCGGATGGGATGAGTATCTTACCCGCCAAACTAAATCTGGCACTGATTGTCTTTCCCAGTCATGCCAGTATACTGTATTGTGACACCAGTATCATGGGCACTCCCCTGCCATGCTGCCAAACAAAGGCTGGGGGCCAGGTGTTGTCTGGGCCTTAGGGCATTCTTACTCCGGCCCCCTACCTCGTGTGGCCGACCCGGGCCAGAAGCTGTGTAATTCGCCGGCCTGGCCATCACTTTAAGTTTAAGGGCATGGTGGGTGACGGGAATGTGGGAGTATTCTGGGGCCTCAACGGGGGGAAATTCTTACCTAAGCACACCTGGAGGAGGAGCAGCAGAAGCCGGGTTCTTTTCATGACCAGGTCATACGCTGAGTAAGAGAAAAGGACTCTCTGTGAGGTCACCTTTCTCAGAGAAAAAAACATAGACTGTAGCGTTTTGGTTGCAAAGCTGCTGACGTTGAAACTGGGTATGTATATTTGAGTTCTGGCATCAGCTCAACATCCATTGATGCTGGGCAAATCACACGAACTCTGGGTGCGCCAAGTATTGCCATTCCTGAGTTTGGCGTGGTCGAGTTAGCAAGGGAGAGGCTATGATGAATTGACAGATATGCCACCCGCAACATTCTAGATGACAGAAATAACGCCTTGGCGCAGGGGTGGATGAAATGAAGGATAGCAACCATCACTACTGCCGGCTCCAGCGTAGCAGTGTCCTCAATCTGCATACTTGACAACTACCACCCATTGGAGTGGGTAAGCAAGGTAATAATGTTCGTAATTCGGTGCTGCTAGCCCACCTTGGTCCACAGGTAAATATAATTTTGTCAATGCCACACTGCAGCACGATTTTCTCAAGATGAATTATTGGAGCACCTTCTCCAGAGCCCTGAAGAAGGGGGGTCGATATATAATGGCATATTCCAAAATTAATAAATGAGATAAAGCGCCACCATCTTCAAGAGAGCTTTGCAACCAGCTACTGACATTGACAGAGTATTGTATTGTATTGTATAGCATACTTATATAGCGCGTCCTGTCACCCAAAGGGTATTCTGGCACTTTGACTCCAAAATCACAGCACAAGCAGAGGAGGATCACACAGCCCTAGGAAAGAGGTGGGACTTCAGACCCTTTTTGAAATGAGTCAGCTCGTTCAACTTCCTTAAAGAGAGTGGGAGAGCATTCCACAATTTAGCGGCAGTGAAGCTGAAGGAACGGCCACCCATTCGCATCCTCTGAATGCGAGGGACCACAACCAAGAAAGCAGAGGAGGAGCATAAGGGCCTAGCTGCAGAGTACCATTTAAATGTATTCTGAAGAGCAATAGGTCCCAGTCCGTGAAGTGCTCTGAAGACAATGCAAGAAGCCTTGTAGCAGATTCGCTGATGTATAGGCAGCCAATGAAGGTCTTTAAGTGCCAAAGATGACGATGCAGAGCGCGCACGTGAAAGAGCCAGCTTGGCGGCCATATTCTGGATCTGCTGCAATTGTCTTATCAGAGAGCTAGGGCCTCCTAGAAGTAGTGTGTTACAGTAGTCTAACCTACTGAGTATGATACTACGCCCAGTATGGCCCAGAATAGAAGGCCATCTGTGACCTCAGGGATGTGGTCACCCGGATGAGGTTCCCGTCAAGCAGGTTCAATTCAGAATGGTAGATCCTAATACTTAGGTATCTGAATACCGCTAGTTCACAGGAAATCAAGAAACCATTGATAGTTAATGTAGGGCCTAAGATTGTGGGCTCAAAAGTAAAAAGGTAGGATTTTGGACAATTAACCAGAAGGCCAGATAAGTGAGCAAAGTTGTTAAGTGTGTGCGCTATTAATAGTGGGACAGAATAAAAATCTCTGATATAGAGAAGCAAATCTTCTGCAAATAAAGAGATTGGATTAAGACCATCACCTAGTGATGTACCCCAGTTTCTGGCTTCACCTGTATGGCTGGTGTCAACAGCTCAATAGCCAAGGAAAAGAAGAGAGGGGAGAGTGGACAACCCTGCCTAGTGCACCTGTGTATATGTACCTGGTGGGAGATTAGGGTTCCTGTGCCGACCCTCACCAGTGGCGATGTGTGAAGCAGGAGCACCATACCAAGGAAGCGGGTCCCTATGCTGCATTGTGGCAGTAAAGCAAAGAGAAAGGGCCACTCCAGCGAATTAAAGGCCTACACAAGGTCCAGAACCAAGCACCCAGAACAAAGGTAGGCACCTGGAGCGTAAGCAAGGACCTAGATAAGACGCCTCCTATTAAATGATCTATTGCAGCCTAACACAAACCAGTTTTGATCCAGGTGTATTAGCACAGGAACCAGGGGGCACCAGATGATCTGCCAAAAGTTTGGCCAATATTTTATAGTCTGTATTGAGCAACTCTAGCGGCCTGTAGGAGCCAAGTAGAGCAGGGTCATTGCCTGGTTTGGGATGGTACACCAGCAGGGCCTCACAAAAAGACATCAGAAAGCGAGAAGGCAAACGGGCTTCATTGAACATGGTCAGCAAGTGGGAAGCCAACTGGTCGGCAAATGCTTTGTAAAATTTAGCTGGCAGTCCATGAGGACCCGGTGACTTGGCGGTGGCCAGTGCGCAGATGTCTTCCTTTACTTCAAATGGAGTGATGGGAGCATCGAGCTCCAAGAATTGGTCAGACCTGCTTCTATCAGACCAGCCATGCCTGGAGGGAGCCCAATTTGGTGGCCGGTACATGAGCTTTGGCAGAATGAGCCGCACACTATGATGGGGAGATGTGCCATGGGCGTTACGTTTGGTGTGCCCACGTAACACCCATGGCATTTAACACATTCCCCGATTTACAACACGCCATTAATCTGTGAATGCATAAAAAACCTATGCATCCCCAGAGGAGGCTTAGGGGGGGCCACAATAAGGTGAAAACCATTATTTCTCCGAATTCTTTCCTCTTTCTATGGGTGCTGAATTCAGCAGCACACATAGAAAGAGGATATCACCTCCACGGATTCTTTTTGTACAGGAAGGTTTCTCTTCTCGCACAAAAGCAATCATCCCAACAATGCGGACAACTTTGCACCATAGTGCAATGGTGCCTGCGTTGGCGCATGGCAGCGATTGGAGAGCCAGTACAGTAACAGAGCACAGGAATGTACCGTATCTTATTGATACGCGCATTCCTGTGATGCTCTATACTTGTTGTAATTCTTTTCATTAAATTCGAGGAAGGCAAGTCGTAATGCCTCCACGCTGGACGCTAAATTGTCAGCAAAACAGAAGAAAACTGCTCAAATGTGATCGATCCTGTTGTATAACTGTACACAGAGAGAATGATTGCCACATACTACCCCTTGTCACAAGGCAATTGTCGCTACACACAATTACGTTTTTTAATCGTCAGACATGGATTCGCTTTGACTTTGGGCTATCAGGTATTGCTGTAAAAGCTTCCAGATGTCTTTGGGCCGAGACGAAGATGGGAGTTCTTCCGCATACAACTCAAGAGTCTCTTTGCAATACATCATATCTTTTATCCAGTGAGCAGTACCAGGGGCCTTAGAACTCTCCCAGGTTATTGCTCTATGCCGTTTTGCTAGCAACAAAGCAATTCTCATAAATTTCCCCAAAACACCTTTTACCTGAGGCACCAAAAAGAGCAAACAGACCGTGGGTGTGCATTGTACATTCTGATTGCACATGACCCTTAAGCAATGTATTACTTCATCCCAGTATTTTGCGACAAGGTTACAGTGCCATGCCAAATGCCAGAAATCTGCAACTGGTTGGCCACATCTTTTGCAGTTACTTGTTTCCCGCAAACCAATTTTGTACAATTTGAGGTGTGTGGTAAATCTGGTGTATATATCTAAAATGGATGATTCTGGGATTTCCGTTGGAAGTTAGTTTACCCTTCAGTGTGCAAACCTTCTCCCATTCCACCGGAGTCAACGGAGGGTCTAATATACTGTTCCACCCTGTCAAGCTATGGTCTTCCCCTGTCAACATTTCAGCGCGCACTGCCCTGTATAATTTGGCAACCAATTTGCGCCTCGTGGGTGTCACTAGTAACATTTGCAATGAGTGCAACGGAGTGGGTTTCAGAGGAAACGCCACGTAATGTGTCTTTAACGCAAGTTTCAGTCGATGAACAGTGAACTGAAACAGGGGTGTCTGATTGGTGATGTTCTGAAGGTGTGAGAAAGTGCCCATCTGCAAATAGATAGATCCTGCAAGCGTTCCACACCAACCGCTTGTAGCGAGCCGATAGGTCCCTTTTCTTGTGCAGCTGAAAGAGATGCATGATGTGCTATCGGCAGATCCGGAGCATATATTGGTAGTTTGGCTGACAGTTTACCAATAGCTTGCCAAGCGGCAATGGTAGTGTCTACTGTGTTTATTTCCGTCCGGGGGGTACCCCTGTGTGTGTGCATTAGTATCCCAGTCAGTGGAATAGGATGGGCGTCATCATCTTCTACCGCAACCTGAGGTGTGAAAGCGTAGGGATTATACCAATGATAGGCGTACTGTGCCTGTGTGCATAGGTAGTACAGAATCCGCTTAGAGCATGGTCTAGCGTGAGTGTATGCCATCTTACTCTAGTTTGCTTGCCGTTCCACATTAGTCTAAGCAAGTGGGTTCTTAGGGGCAGATTTATGAAGGCCTTGCGCCACCGGTGCGCCACTTTATTTGACGCAACGGCGGCGCAAACAATGCGCTCTATTTTCAACGTGACGCATCTAGGAGATGCGTCACGTTGAAAAGCCCTGCGCCATGAGGAGGCGTTCCTGCGCAGGGGGGGGCGTTCCTGCGCAGGAACGCCTCCTAAAAGTGGCTGAGTGAAATCTATAAGATTTCACTCAGTCGCTTTCAGGACAATGCTGCGTCAAAACCCTGCGCCTGCTTGAAGCAGGCGTAGGTCTTGACGCAGCATTGGTCAGATAGGTCACCCCCGAGCCTTGCTGGAGCTGCTTCGCACTTGCGACGCAGCTCCAGCGATGCGCCACCTTTACGGAACAGATGCGCCACGCATCTGTGCCGTTTTTGCCCCATGGTGCGCCGCATTGTAAATGCGGCGCACCATGGGTGGCGGAGCAGCGGCCCAGGATGACTGGCGCATCCCTGGGAATGCGCCAGTCATCATAAATCTGCCCCGTAGTGTGTGAAAGAGATGTTGCAGTAGCCTGATTGGGATATTATTGAAAAGTTATAGAAGCCGCGGTAGCACGATCATTTTGAAAACAGCAACGCGATCTGCAAGAGATACTGGTAGAGAGGACCATCTGTCTACTTGACGTACCAAAGCCGCACAGGTCTTTCCATAGTTTTCACGTATAACAACTTCCGGGTCATGGTGCACCCACACTCCCAGATATTTCACCGCGTCTCTAGACCAGATCTGGTACAGGTGGATTATAAATCTGTCCCCTGGTCTTACCCTGGTGAAACAAGGAGAAATGCTTTATTTCTCACCGTTTTTGCTGCAATGTGCAGCACATATAGAAACAGCAAAACGCCATTGATTGATTATGTTAGAGAAGGCATCCCTTCTTTCATATAAACAATCTTTAAAAAAAAATGACAAGTTGCAAAACGCCATTTCAGATTGTTTATGTGCAGTAAGGGACACATTCCTAAAAATAAACAATCAGGGCCCGATTCACAGAATGAACTTAAGACTCAATCCTAAACTTACTACTATTTTGGCATTCACAGAATGAATTTACTACTTTTGATATTCACAGAAGTTAGGATTTTGTCTTAAGTTTGTCTTAAGACAAACTTAAGACAGACTTAAGACAGACTTAAGACAAACTTAAGACAAACTTAAGACAAACTTAAGACAGACTTAAGACAGAATTAAGACAGACTTAAGACAAAATTCTAACTTAAGTCTGGCTTAAGTCTGTCTTAAGTTTGTCTTAAGTCTGTCTTAAGTTTGTCTTAAGACAAACTTAAGACAAAATCCTAACTTCTGTGAATACCAAAAGTAGTAAGTGCATTCTGTGAATGCCAAAAGTAGTAAATGCATTCTGTGAATACCAAAATAGTAGTACGTTTAGGATTGAGTCTTAAGTTCATTCTGTGAATCGGGCCCTTAGTAATCTAGGCTACTAAATTTAGCACCAGTGCAGTGAGAAACACATAGCTACACATTTTTTTTGTAAATACAGTGCAGCCCTGCGTTTCAGAAGTGGCGGAGCGTAGTGTAAAGCCAACAAGGTTAACACCGCACTCCGTCGCTTCTTTTGTAAATATGCCCGAAGTGTCTTGGCTAATGCAAGACCTAATAATAGCATAATACAATGTGGCAAAAATCTTTTTTATAGTCTGGCTCCTTTGTAAAGCACTTTAATGCCATTGGCCCAAGGTCATGGTATATGATACTGCGAAAATGTAGAGTAGTGGCGGTAGCAGTCGAGGCATAGGCTCATCAAAGGAACAGACCTATTCGGGTCTGGCCTCCTTGGGAGCCCAATATGGACTGCAATGCCATGCCACTTCACTTTCGCCCCAAGCTCTTGATGAGGACCCCTCTTGCTTTCCCACTTTCACCCCCTCTACGTACGAATATGTGCACCGAAAGTCCCAATGGGGGAATATTTACAAGATCCTATCACCACCACAACGTCAATTTTCACGACGTTGTGGTGGCAATCGAGACTTTGCCTTATTTGCAAGGCAGGATTAAGCCACTTAAAGTGGCTTAACGCTGCCTTGTAAATGAGGCACCCTTATACAATATACTTAGAGTGAAAGAGGAGAGTAATGGGTGTTGCAGTGGGCGATCCACCGCAACACCCATTGATTTTAACCCAGCTCCATATTTTCGCCCTAAGTTGGATGGGTATGCCCAGACGTGGGTCCCTTGCTCACTGTGCCACTGGATTCAAGCTAGCCTGGCAGAAGGAGGGTGACATACCCTGAAACCGGTCCCAGGATGCTTGTTTCCGGTCCAGGGAGGACCTGGCCCGGCAGTTCGGTCTGGACTGTTCCCATGAGGCACAAGGTCAAGACTGATTTGCATATGGCTGGGTCCACACTGGGGTGGCGTAGTGGGCAAAAGAACGATGGATTCAACCCAGATCTTTTAACTGGGGGAGAATGTTTGCATTGTCAGCATTCTGTCCATAATTGGTTTGCTGTAACACCATATTTACAAGGCTGGCGTAAATACGGGGTAGCGCAAAAATTAAGACCATGGTAAACCGCCGCATGCTACTTCCATGTGTGCTGCGTTGTGCAGCACACATGGAAACAGCAAAACGCCATTGACTGCTTAAGTGCAGGAAGGTGTCCCTTACTCCAGTATTGGAGCTTTCATAGATTCACATGCCTGAATCATTCCCCGTCGTCGAGACGGGAGTTTCCTATATCTAAACAAGCATTTGCAATGCAATAGGTCTCGCATTATTTAAGTTTGAGCTACTAGTACTGTAAATGGCAATGTTTTTATTTTTATTTATGCGCTATTTTAATTTTCTTTGCATAAAAAGGTACATATAAAATATGTGTTGTAGAAAAGTCATTTATGCAGTATTTACATTTTCTTTGCATAAAAAAGTACAAATAAACAATATTTCTTGTAGAAAAGTTCAACATTTTAATGATGTGCCTAAATAATTTTTATATGTACATTCTATTTGCAAACGGATGGGGTGGGGGGGGTCTGAAAACTGAAGGAGGGCCTCGGGCCAGAACATCCTAACAATCATATTTTTTCATGTTTCAAATTATTTGTGGACACTTTTTCCAAAACAACATACTTGCAATTTAACAGCGAACAACAGGCTGACTCTATTTGGCCCCACCCCCTTTTGCGCCTATGACCCCTGTCCTCACGCCCTTCCCAGTGGAACTCCGGGCAATTTGTGGTATCCCTTAGTAAATCTTTTTAATTTCTAGCACACGAAAGGAGACCACAGTCACTTATGTGCCTGCGTCACCGTGGTGGATTCAAGAAGCTTCCCACGGCGTCCAGTTCTTACTGGAAAGCCGCTGTTATTGGCGAGCTCGCACTGATCCTAAACAAAGTGGTATTTTCTGTGTAACTGGTCCCCCCGGCCAGGGCAGACTGAAGTGGCTCTAACCAGATTTCTACTGCTCCTTGCTCAGTAATTGCTTCTTCTACATGCCGGCTGCAAACCTGAAAACACCTGGAGATCTTTTCCGTCAGTCTGAATTTCTTGAATTTAGCGGTTGTGTTTTTAATTTGCTACATTAAAATATTAATGAAGCACTCAACAAGAGGAACAATAAAAATACACCCTTTACATTTGTTTCACACCATACTATCCCACTGAGACAACCACACTGCCTTCAGCTACAACCCAGTTGTGCCCGGCTATATATACCTTGATGCAGCTCAATTCAAATTATGCACAAGAGTGATATGCTGCCTGGAAAAAAAAATACCTTCCTGGAAAAAGCACCGTTTCAGCAAGAGAGACAGAAAGAGACGGGGCAGCTGACAACGGCAGATGAGGAAAAGCGGACTTCAAAATGAAATTAATCATACCTGAATACACTGGCACCTGAAGAACCTCCGCAACAGAAGCAGGCTGCACGATCGGGCACCGACCAGTTCTTTGCTTGCCGCTCCTGAGATGCATGCTACACGAATCACGGGCAGCCCCCCTGGTCCCCCCACATTGGCAGGCCACAATCAGTGATGGATGCGTGCCACACAGAGACGGTACACACCTGGCTGCCTTCAGCTCGAGGGGTGGGCGGGGTAATCATGTGCCTGCGGCCTGCGCAGAGGCAGGCCCATTAATCATCGGACCTCCAGGCTCCCGTTCGTGACTGCTGTGCGCGAAGCGCTCAGAGAGGTGTGTGATTGTGGGCTCGTCACCCAGTTCAGCAGTAGAATTGTCCTGCGACCAGGAAGTCAGGCAGGCCGGGGGCGGTACTGCGGGACACCTCTGTGACGTCATTCCCGGGCCGCGCTCTGATTGGCTGCTGGCCCGGGACCTGACGTGCAGGAAGAGGAGCCGGCAGCAGGAAGTGGCGTGAGCTTTGCGGCCCCGGGGCTCCCGTGACCAGAAAGGAGCCCTGGATACTGTTTCCCTTAAAGTCCCGGTCCCGAGATGGGGGACCGGGTGAAGACCCGTGGGGCGAAGCGGGCGCACTGAGGAGGCGGGGCTCCCATGCGGAGAGAGAGCCTGCAGCTGCGGAGGAAGGGAAGGAGCCTGGAGACCCGGGGAGCGCCCGCCAGACACCGGTGAGTGGAGCCGGGAGGAGAGGGGCTGGTGTGTGTGAAGGGGTCTCTGTGTATGCGTGTAGGTGCGGCGGCGGCGACGGGGGGTGTGCCTGTGTATGCGTGTGTATGTGCGCATGCGTGAGTGCTGTGTATGCGTGTGCCTGTGATGTGCGCATGCGTGAATGTTGGTGCGCGTGCAAGCAGCTGAATCCAGCCGGGGAGAAGCGCGTGACAGTTTTTTGTCCGTCATTCCCCCGTGTCAGCTCGCTATAAGTCTCCAGCCTGGACGCATCCTTCGGATGCGATATCCAGGCGAGACCTAAAAAGCAGTGCTTAGTAGTGTAGCAAACTGAAAATAGGCCTAGGCCCATTTCCCTTTTGCAACCCATAGCCTTTGTTATGAAAAAAAGGCCCAAACTTTTCCCTGAACCAATCAGAGTTCCTCACCCTCTAGAACACTCCTGAGAGAACGTTCTGCCCCTCAGATTTGTCTACCGCACGTTGTGCTAGGGAGTCTCCTTTGAGCTCTGCTCAAACTCTTTACTTATACAGTATTTTGACTTGAATTTGAGGTTTCTATATTAACCATGTCTGAGAAGGAGAAAAAAGGATTATTTAGAGCTTGTTCAACCTGCGCCAATAAGAGGCTGTTTACAGATGACCCTCACAAGGACTGCATCTACTGTCTCTATCCAGCCCATAAGGCAGCAGATTGTAAGGTATGTCGTACCTTTTCAAATAAGACCTTGAGAGATCGTGAGGGAAGGCTACTGATCTGGCTCCAGAAGGTCAAAGCCAGGAAGGAAATCCTCTCAAGTGAGGGTGAGGAGGAATCTGTGGCGTCTAAGAGGTCTCAGAAGAGAAGTAGATCTCCTCAGACACATTCCTCAGGGGAAAGACCTGAGAAGGCCCCAAAAAACACCACTCCAGGGTCTTCAGGGCGCAGTCCCTCAAAATCCCCTTCAGTCTCATCTAAGGGGAAGAAGGGATCTGCTTGTGAGGTGAAAGGAGCAAAATCCACCTCAGATCTACCACAGTCTCCTCAGAAGATCAAGGTTACCATCAAACGATCTTCTTCTGCGCCTTCTGAGGAGAAATCAGCTCAGTCGACGGGACCGTCGACTAAAAAGGGATCATCGACGACGACTAAAACACCTCCGTCGTCGACGAAGAAGGATAAGGCTGGTGAGAAAACAGCGTTGACGATTTCACCGTCGATGACTATACCGTCGGCGGTTTCACCGTCGACGAAGGCAGTGTCGACGACGGCAGCGTCGAAGACGACAGCGCCGACGAGGACGACGACGTCGACGAGGACAGCATCGACGGTCACTATCACGTCGACGGTAGCGTCGACGACAATGACTTGGTCGACGACAGCGATGGGAATCTCGTCGACGAGGGAAAAAACACCAGAAAAAAGGTTGGTGCCTTGGAAAAAACCTATTACACCTGAGGTTACATCTCCAAGCAAGGTCTCCCCATTGCTACCGTCTCACTTACTGGAGGAAGAAAATTCGGAGGAAGATGATGAGTATGGTATTGCCAGTAGCCCTTCGCAACTACAGGTCAAGTGCCAAGAATACGATTCCGACGAAGAATATGGGGGTTATCAAGAACAACCCTAGGAACAACACCGATATAGACAACAGCAACGAGAGGAGATGACCAGTGTACCATCCTCTTTGTTGAAGGATCTCCAGGGAATGTTGGAGGATTATAGGAATAGATACCCAGCGGCTCCAGTCGCTCAACAGACCATGGAGGCTACTCCACGTCCACGGTCGGTTCCAGGAACTCCAATTCATAGGAGAGAGATTGTGCCGGAACCTACTGTTAGGTCACCACCACCGACAACACACCACGATACCTCCGTTGAAGATCAGGAGGATGGTGAGATTGCGGACACAAATGCAGAATGGCATGATTATATCGCCCCATCACCTGCAACTCCTCCGCAAAGACCAGTGAGCTCTCCACCGGAGGACATTGGTGGATTTCATAGTTTGATGGAGAGAGCCACTAAGAGGTTTGCACTGACCATGACCGAGGAGAAAACTGAATGGTTTCTATATGACACTCATATCGGAGATCTGTGCGATCTCTACCCTTAGTGTCTCATATCTGGAAGGAAGGTTTGAAAGTTATGGAGACGCCAGCGACGGTAATACCGGTTCTGGCCAGACTGGATAAAAAGTATAAATCACCAGTCGATGCTCCAGCTTGCCTTTTAGGTCATCCCAAACCTGATTCTGTTATCACACAGGCGGCACAACAGTAATCCAGGAACCCATCTGCTCCGATTGCAACACCTCCAGACAAGGAGGGCAGAAGGTTGGATAACGCAGGGAAGCGTTTCTCATTAATGTCTGCCCTGCTTGTAAGAGCAGCTAATGTCCTTGCAATATTGGGGAGGTATGACAGGCAGATGTGGTGCGACCTGTCTCCCTACATTAACCTGGTGCCAGATCCAGAGAAGCAGGAGGCGAAGAAAATTCTCATGGAAGGAGAGAGGACTTCGGCTGAAGTCATAGACTGCGCTATGGATATAGCGACCACGGCGTTTAGATCTCTGGGGGGAGCGGCTGTCCTGCGCAGGCAGGGTTGGCTGCTAGCAACAGCATTTAGGCCGGAGGTACAAAACAAAATATTAGACCTCCCTTTCAATGGAGAAGAATTATTTGGGAAGCATATAGATGATACGCTGGAAAGTATCAAAAAGGATACTGATACGGCAAAGTCTCTGGGAACACTGCAGTACAGAAAAACCCCTTTTCGTGGCTCCAGAGGTAGAGGTCAATCCTCGTATAGAGGAGGATACCAACATCCTCATCGCAGCTGTACCGTCAGCAATATAACCAGCGTCAGTCAGGAGGATACCCAAAATCAACTCCAAGAGGACGTGGTGGCCAAGGAAAGGACAACACACATCGGCAATGACAACCTCCATCTTCCGGCTCTGTCAGATGCTCCCCTGGGTGGAAAGATTGCTCACCATCTTCAAAATTGGTGGAAAATAACAACGGACCAATGGGTCCTAAAAATTGTTCAATTCGGTCACACCCTAGAATTTCTTCAGACGCCCCCTTGTACGCCACCGATGCATCAGAGAGCCAACCATCTGCATCAACTCTGGCAGGAGATTCGGACAATGCTCCGAAAGGGAGCAATAGAACCGGTACCGAAATGCCAGGAAAACAAGGGGTTTTACTCCCGTTTTTTTCTTATCAAGAAAAACAAGCTCCAGTGGCGCCCCATTCTGGATCTCAGATCCTTGAACACCTATCTCATGAAACAATCTTTCAGGATTGTATCCTTGCAAGACATCCTTCCGTTATTAAACCCAGGAGATCATATGACCACATTGGACCTACAGGACGCGTATTTCCACGTGCCGATACATCCTGCACACAGGCAGTACCTTCGGTTCTGGGTAGCCAGAAGACATTACCAGTTCATGGTACTGCCATTCGGCTTGAAGTCAGCGCCAAGAGTTTTCACGAAATGCCTGGCTCCAGTGGCGGCTGTGTTGAGGAAACAAAGACATCAAATATTTCCGTACCTCGACGACTGGCTATTCAAAGCACCATCAAAGACACAGGCCAGAGCGTCAACGCAAGCTTGCATAGACTTATTCGCCAATTTAGGATTGACTCTAAATGAGGGAAAGTCAAACCTCCACCCAGCAAGAGTGATCACATTCCTGGGAGCAATATTGGACACGGAATGCAACAAAGCGTTTCCCTCCGAGGAAAGACAACTGAGGATTGTGTCCCTCTTCCAAGACTTGGGAAAAAGAAAGTCTCTTTCAGTCCGCAGGTACAAATCCTTACTGGGCACAATGTCCTCTTGTATTCCACTGGTACCTTGCTGCAGGCTAAGGATGATACCATGGCAGGAACAGATCGATCTCCAATGGCGTCAGGCGGAGGGATCCTTCGACGACACAATAAAAGTGACACCAGTCATGCTGCAGGCAGCAAAGTGGTGGCAGCAAAAGGCAAATGTGTCTCAAGGACAGAGTTTTCTAGCAAGAGCAGCTCCGCTAGTGGTAACGACGGATGCGTCGTTGGAAGGATGGGGAGCTTTCCTTCAGGACCTTCAGGTCAGCGGCCGTTGGAAGGCAGAGGAGCAGCAATTACATATAAATCTGCTGGAGCTCAGAGCGATCCGCTTGGCATTACTGGCTTTTCTGCCAAGGATAAAAGGTGCGCCGGTGTTGATAAGAACAGACAACACCACGGCGATGCATTACGTAAACAAGTAAGGGGGAACAAGATCTCTCTCTCTGTCTCAGGAAGCCCAGGAGATATGGGAGTGGGCAATTCAGCAGGAAATATCATTGACAGCAGAACACCTCCTGGGGGATCATAACATCAAGGCAGATACTCTCAGCAGGCTGAAATCGTCCTGCCACGAATGGGAGCTAGACCAGGAGATTCTGAACAGCGTCTTTCGGAGATGGGGGACACCGATGGTGGACCTCTTCGCTACAGGGGAAAACAGAAAATGCCAGTACTTCGCAAGCTGGCTTCCCCAGAAGGGATCTTGGGGGAATGCGTTTTTCATGGCATGGTCCGGCATCTTTGCCTACGGTTTTCCTCCAATTCCTCTTCTCCCCCGCATACTGGTGAAGATCAAGAAAGAGCAGTGCAGGCTGATCCTAGTAGCCCCGTGGTGGCCCAGACAACACTGGTTCACGGAACTACTGCTCCTGTCGGAGGACCGTCCAATTCGGTTGCGCCCGATTCCATCGCTTCAGACAATGTCCAAGGGGCAGGTGCGCCATCCGGACCCGAAATCCTTGCGATTAGCAGCCTTTCTCCTGAACACTGTGAGTTTAGCCATTTGAACATCTCACATGAATGTAGGGAGATCCTGTCCAAGGCCAGAGCGGAGAGTACCAACAAAACCTACAGGATGAAATGGAAGAGGTTTTGTTTGTGGTGTAAGAGACATGATGTTCACCCTCTTACTGCTGCACCTCATCAAATTATACCTTACAATCTGCTGTTAGCAAAGTCAGGATTAGTACACGCCTCCATCAAGGTGCATTTGGCTGCGTTATCCCGCTACAGGAGGTCATCGTCAGGCCCATCTTTATGGTCCTCAAAGATTATCAAACAATTCATGAAAGGGATATTCAGAGTCTTTCCACCAGTAAAGCCTCCACCACCTTTATGGAATCTGAATATTGTACTCTCTCAATTGATGAAGTCACCATTTGAACCAATACACAGGGCAGACCTGAAGTTCTTGTCCTGGAAAGTGGCTCTTCTCATTGCATTGACTTCAGCGAGAAGAGTAGGTGAACTACAAGCGCTCACGATTTGGGAGCCTTTCTTGCAATTTCAAGAGGATAAAATGATTCTCAGGACAAACCCGAAGTTCATTCCGAAGGTGCCAACTGATTTTCATTTGAACGAACCATTGGTGCTGAAGTGTTTCTTTCCTCATCCATCAACAGCGGCAGAAAGAGTATTACACTCACTGGATGTTCAGAGATGTATGAAATTTTACTTGAAAGAAACTAAGGCGTTTCGCAAGTCTTCCCAGTTATTTTTCGCCTTCAGCGCACCCAGGAAAGGCTTCCCGCTGTCAAAAAGGGGAATTGCCAGATGAATTTCCAGTGCAATTGTCTACTGTCATCAAGCTGCTGGAAAGCCTTTGAATGCACGAGTCCGTGCCCATTCCACGAGGGCAGTGGCCACATCCACTGCATTGTTTGGAGCAGTGCCAATCCAGGATATCTGCAGAGCAGCAACCTGGGCATCTAATAATAAATAATAATAATTCCTTTATTTAGATATAAAACATATCTTTAAAAGGTCGCACAAATCACATTGTATACAGTTTTGTGAAAATTAAAATAAAAAAGATAAAAAAAGAAGCAAACAGTAAATGTGGCCGAAAGCATGCCAGTTAAAACTTTACAATTTGTGGATTAGCCCTTCTGGTCTTTGCAAGTTCTATTAGAATACATATTCAGACTTAGCGATGAGCAGAGACCTCAGCAGTATCCATTTTATCTAGGTTACGGTATGCTTGCTGAATAAAATTGGCCACATTTATATTTAAAATAATATTATCCAAAGACAAAGCAGCAATGATGGCATGCCTACAGGACCGAACCCCCAGCCTGTTCCATTCTGGCTTAAGCAGACGCCTGCGTTGAGAGTTAAAGGTAGGGCAGATGCAGAGCACGTGCAAAATTGTTTCAGTTGCTAACCCGCATCCTCTACATATTGTGGCCTCCTTCTTGCGGCGCCAGGTGGGTAGGCACTACTTGCTTGGAGGCAGCCGCAGAATCGGATGCGGCGGTGGGAGAGGCGGTACTGCGGAATATCATCCAGTAACGGTGAGCCTTTCTTGCATCCCGCCATCCATAATTTCTTTTGTTTACAAAGTCACATTTTATATAAGTATGTATATATGTTTATGAGATTATGTTTCATTTTCTAATGGTATTGCATGATTATGTAATGTATCAGGAAAATGTGCTTTGTGTTTTTCACTGCTCGCTATTCTGATTCAGGCATGTTAATCTATGAAAGTTCCAATACTGGAGTAAGAAAACAAGTTACTTACCTGTAACTTTAGTTCTCCAGTATTGGAATCTTTCATAGATTCACATGCACCCACCCTCCTCCCCCGAGAGGCTCACCTCGGATTTAGCACAAGAAGTGTGTTATGTGCGCGAAAAATCTGAGGGGCAGAAGGCACTCTCAGGAGTGTTCTAGAGGGTGAGGAACTCTGATTGATTCAGGGAAAAGTTTGGGCCTTTTTTAAATAACAAAGGCTATGGGTTGCAAAAGGGAAATGGGCCTAGGCCTATTTTCAGTTTGCTACACTACTAAGCACTGCTTTTTTATATACCGGAGACTCCCGTCTCGACGACGGGGAATGATTCAGGCATGTGAATCTATTAAAGATTCCAATACTGGAGAACTAAAGTTACAGGTAAGTAACTTGTTTTCTTCCTGCACATAAACAATAATTAAAAAAAAAAAATTGCTAATCCTATGTGTGCTGCATTAAGCAGTACATATAGAATTTACAAGACCCAATTTAGAGATTGTTTATGTGCAGGAAGGGACAACTTCCTGCATATTTATGAGGCCTTGCAACACTTTTGTGCCGCTGTGGCATCACTTTTTGTGACGCACTGGTGGCTTAAAAATGTGCCATGTTGCACCCTCTTTACAAAGTGATACATCTAAACAGATCCATCACCTTGTAAAGCCCTGTGCTACATTATACCTGTTTCAGGTATAATGTATGCAGGGTGGGCATTCCCCCCGTAAAAAGACATGTAGAAGTGTCACAGTGAAATCAATCAGATTTCACTGCGCCACTTCTAGGACGTCTCTGCATGAAAATCTTACGCCTGCCACACAGCAGGCACACAGGCATATTTATCATGGATCTTGCCCATGTGTAATGGCCCATTACTGGAGTTGTGTTACTTTTGCGAGACACTCCAGCAATGCATCAATATTGTGCCTACACATAGATCAGAAATACTGACCTATCTGTAACTCCTTGTGACATGGAGCACCGTACATTAAATTCGGTGCATCCTGCGAGTCGCAAGGAGTGCGGTGACAACTGTTTTCCCACAACAATGTTTTCATAAATGAGGCCTAAACAATCTTACCCTGCAACGCAGACACGCTTGCGATATGGTGCAAGGGTGCCTGCATTGGCGAGAGGAAGCTAAATTAAGCGGCAGCGCAGGGGGAAACGCAGGGCAAAACGCAGGGCTACACCATATTGTTGTGAATATGGTGCAGACCTACGTTTCAGAAGGGGCAGAGCGCAGCGTTAGGCTAACACTGCGCACCATCACTTCTTTGTAAATATGCCCCCATGTGCACTGTGAAAGCGATGCTGAGGTGATGCTACATCATGTGATATCAGGCGCGCAACACCCATTGGGCTCACCGGGCTTCAGCCCCCCCCCCCGTCGCCTCCTCTGCCCGGGCTAAGATGACACGCACTGAAATCATTAACTAACACTGCGCATCTGAGCCCAGAATGTGATTTTTATTATGCATTCTGAGAGGCCCAGCAGCCCGAGCAGACAGCCAGCCTCTGAACAGTTTCCTCGAGTGAACCCCCCCTGCCCTCACCTCTTGATTTCCTTTAGAGTGGCGCCGCCAAGGTGAAATCCTTGCCTGAAGGCAGGGATTTCACCTAAGCACTTGATGGGTTATAAGCATGGGGTGTGAAGTGCACAGCAGGGAGGAAGGCATGGCCAGTGCAGGTGACGCTTTTCTTTTGTATGGGAATTTCTGCTGGCGTCATAGCCCAGGGTGTGCTGTCTGTGCACTTGTAAGGATGTGTATTCCATACAAGTGCACAGACAGCAAACCCTGGGCTAAGACACCAGCAGAAATTAATTTTCAAAGGAAAAGCATCACCTGCACTGCCATCCCTTTCACCCTGCTGTGTGTGCACTTGGATGGAATTCACATCCACCGTACTGCTCACCAGATAAATGGTGAACAGGGCCATGGATCTTTCTATTTTCGCATCCAAGGGCAGCAGCGAAGAAGCAGAGGGGACCCAGGCAAGGAGAATCCAGGAGACCTATCTACTCTGAGACCTTCGAGGGGCTGGATGTCAGGACGCAGTGCTGCTGATCAGACCGACTCCACAGTATAGTATCAGAGGAGCAGGCAGCAGTTTTTTATGTAAGTTCCAGTAACTTTAATGCATTTTTCAGCACATCATTACCTTTTGGGGGTGCTAGTGGGTAACTTTAGAGTTCAGAGTGGGTGTGGGTTTTAGGGAGCCAGTGAGTAATTTTATGGTTCATGGTGGGTTACAAATTGGGGTGCCAGGGGTTAATTTTAGGGTTCTGAGCGGGTATGGGTTTTGGGGTTCCAGGGGGCAATTTAGGGGTTTAGGGTGGGTATGGGTTTTGGGGTGCCAGGGGTCATTTTAGGGTTCAGCGTGGGTATGTGTTTTGGTGTGCCAGGGGAAATTTTAGGGTTCAGGGAAGGTGTGGGTTTTGGGGTGTCAGCGGGCAATTTTAGGGTTCAGGGTGGGTATGGGTTATGGGGTGCCGGGGGAATTTATGGTTCAGCATGGGTATGGGTTTTTGGGTGCCAGAGGGTAATTTTAGGGTGTGGGGTGGGTATGGGTTTTGGGGTGCCAGGGGTGGGGGGGGATACTTTTAGGGTTCAGGGTGGATGTGGGTTTTGGGGTGCCATGGGATTAATTTTAGGGTTCAGCGTGGGTATGTGTTTTATAGTGCCAGGGGTAATTTTAGGGTTTAGGGCAGGTGTGGGTTTTGGGATGTTAGGGGGCTATTTTAAGGTTCAGGGTGGTTATGGGGTGCCAGAGGGGAATTTATGGTTCTGCATGGGTATGGGTTTTGGAGTGACTGGGGTAATTTTAAGGTTCAGGGTGGGTATGGGTTTTGGAGGGCATTGAGGGAATTTATGGTTCAGCATGGGTATGGTTTCTGGGGTGCCAGGGGTAATTTAAGGTTCAGGGTGGTAATGGGTTTTGGGGTGCCAGGGGGTAATTTTAGGGTGTGGGGTGGGTATGGGTTTTGGGGTGCCGGGGGGGATAATTTTAGGGATCAGGATGGGTATGGGTTTTGGGGTGCCAGGGGGGCGGATACTTTTAGGGTTCAGGGTGGGTGTGGGTTTTGGGGTGCCATGGGATTAATTTTAGGGTTCAGCGTGGGTATGTGTTTTATAGTGCCAAGGGTAATTTTAGGGTTTAGGGCAGGTGTGGGTTTTGGGATGTCAGGGGGCTATTTTAGGGTTCAGGGTGGGTATGGGTTATGGGGTGCCAGAGGGGAATTGATGGCTCTGCATGGGTATAGGTTTTGGGGTGCCTGGGGTAATTTTAAGGTTCAGGGTGGGTATGGGTTTTGGGGGGCAAGGGGGGAATTTATGGTTCAGCATGGGTATGGTTTCTGGGGTGCCAGGGGTAATTTAAGGTTCAGGGTGGTAAGGGGTTTTGGGGTGCCAGGGGGTAATTTTAGGGTGTGGGGTGGGTATGGGTTTTGGGGTGCCGCGGGGGGGGATAATTTTAGGGATCAGGATGGGTATGGGTTTTGGGGTGCCAGGGGTAATTTTAGGGTTCAGGGCGGGTATGGGTTTTAGGGTGTGAGGGGGGTTAATTTTAGGGTTCAGCATGGGTATGTGTTTTGGTGTGTCAGGGGTAATTTTAAGATTCAGGGTGAGTATGGGTTTTGGGGGGCAAGGGTGTAATTTTAGGGATCACTGCGGTATGGGTTTTGGGGTTCCAGGGGTAATTTTAGGGTTCAGGGTGGGTATGGGTTTTGGGGTGCCAGGGGTAAATTTAGGGTTCAGGGCGGGTATGGGTTTTGGGGCTCCAGGGGGGTGATTTTAGGGTTCAGGGTGGTAATGGGTTTTGGATTGTCAGGGGGCAATTTTAGGGTTCAGGGTGGGTATGGATTATGGGGTGCCGGGGGTATTTATGGTTCAGCATGGGTATGGGTTTTGGGGTGCCAGGGGGTAATTTTAGGGTGTGGGGTGGGTATGGGTTTTGGGGTGCCAGGGGGGATACTTTTAGGGTTCAGGGTGGGTGTGGGTTTTGGGGTGCCATGGGATTCATTTTAGGGTTCAGCGTGGGTATGGGTTTTGGGGCTCCAGGGGGGTGATTTTAGGGTTCAGGGTGGTAATGGGTTTTGGAGTGTCAGGGGGCAATTTTAGGGTTCAGGTTGGGTATGGGTTATGGGGTGCCGGGGGGAATTTATGGTTCAGCATGGGAATGGGTTTTGGGGTGCCAGGGGTAAATTTAGGGTTCAGGGCGGGTATGGGTTTTGGGGCTTCAGGGGGGTGATTTTAGGATTCAGGGTGGTAATGGATTTTGGGGTGCCAGGGGGTAATTTTAGGGTGTGGGGTGGGTATGGGTCTTGGGGTGCCGGGGGGATAATTTTAGGGATCGGTATGGGTTTTGGGGTGCCAGGGGTAATTTTAAGGTTCAGGGCGGGTATGGGTTTTAGGGTGTGAGGGGGTTAATGTTAGGGTTCAGCGTGGGTATGTGTTTTGGTGTGTCAGGGGTAATTTTAAGATTCAGGGTGAGTATGGGTTTTGGGGGGCAAGGGTGTAATTTTAGGGATCACTGCGGGTATGGGTTTTGGGGTGCCAGGGGTAATTTTAGGGTTCAGGGTGGGTATGGGTCTTGGGGTGCCAGGGGTAAATTTAGGGTTCAGGGCGGGTATGGGTTTTGGGGCTCCAGGGGGGTGATTTTAGGGTTCAGGGTGGTAATGGGTTTTGGGGTGTCAGGGGGCAATTTTAGGGTTCAGGGTGGGTATGGATTATGGGGTGCCGGGGGTATTTATGGTTCAGCATGGGTATGGGTTTTGGGGTGCCAAGGGGTAATTTTAGGGTGTGGGGTGGGTATGGGTTTTGGGGTGCCAGGGGGGGATACTTTTAGGGTTCAGGGTGGGTGTGGGTTTTGGGGTGCCATGGGATTAATTTTAGGGTTCAGCGTGGGAATGGGTTTTGGGGCTCCAGGGGGGTGATTTTAGGGTTCAGGGTGGTAATGGGTTTTGGAGTGTCAGGGGGCAATTTTAGGGTTCAGGTTGGGTATGGGTTATGGGGTGCCGGGGGGAATTTATGGTTCAGCATGGGAATGGGTTTTGGGGTGCCAGGGGTAAATTTAGGGTTCAGGGCGGGTATGGTTTTTGGGGCTTCAGGGGGGTGATTTTAGGATTCAGGGTGGTAATGGGTTTTGGGGTGCCAGGGGGTAATTTTAGGGTGTGGGTGGTTATGGGTCTTGGGGTGGCGGGGGATAATTTTAGGGATCGGTATGGGTTTTGGGGTGCCAGGGGTAATTTTAGGGTTCAGGGCGGGTATGGGTTTTAGGGTGTGAGGGGGTTAATGTTAGGGTTCAGCATGGGTATGTGTTTTGGTGTGTCAGGGGTAATTTTAAGATTGAGGATGAGTATAGGTTTTGGGGGGCAAGGGTGTAATTTTAGGGATCACCGCGGGTATGGGTTTTGGGGTGCCAGAGGTCATTTTAGGGTTCAGGGTGGGTATGGGTTTTGGGGTGCCAGGGAGGTGATTTTAGCGTTCAGGATGGTAATGGGTTTTGGGGTGCCAGGGAGTAATTTTAGGGTGTGGGGTGGGTATGGGTCTTGGGGTGCCGGGTGGATAATTTTAGGGATCGGTATGGGTTTTGGGGTGCCAGGGGTAATTTTAGGGTTCAGGGCGGGTATGGGTTTTAGGGTGTGAGGGGGTTAATGTTAGGGTTCAGAGTGGGTATGTGTTTTGGTGTGTCAGGGGTAATTTTAAGATTCAGGGTGAGTATGGGTTTTGGGGGGCAAGGGTGTAATTTTAGGGATCACTGCGGGTATGGATTTTGGGGTGCCAGGGGTAATTTTAGGGTTCAGGGTGGATATGGGTTTTGCGGTGCCAGGGGTAAATTTAGGGTTCAGGGCGGGTATGGGTTTTGGGGCTCCAGTGGGGTGATTTTAGGGTTCAGGGTGGTAATGGCTTTTGGGGTGTCAGGGGGCAATTTTAGGGTTCAGGGTGGGTATGGATTATGGGGTGCCGGGGGTATTTATGGTTCAGCATGGGTATGGGTTTTGGGGTGCCAGGGGGTAATTTTAGGGTGTGGGGTGGGTATGGGTTTTGGGGTGCCAGGGGGGGATACTTTTAGGGTTCAGGGTGGGTGTGGGTTTTGGGGTGCCATGGGATTAATTTTAGGGTTCAGCGTGGGTATGGGTTTTGGGGCTCCAGGGGGGTGATTTTAGGGTTCAGGGTGGTAATGGGTTTTGGAGTGTCAGGGGGCAATTTTAGGGTTCAGGTTGGGTATGGGTTATGGGGTGCCGGGGGGAATTTATGGTTCAGCATGGGAATGGGTTTTGGGGTGCCAGGGGTAAATTTAGGGTTCAGGGCGGGTATGGGTTTTCGGGCTTCAGGGGGGTGATTTTAGGATTCAGGGTGGTAATGGGTTTTGGGGTGCCAGGGGGTAATTTTAGGGTGTGGGGTGGGTATGGGTCTTGGGGTGCCGGGGGATAATTTTAGGGATCGGTATGGGTTTTGGGGTGCCAGGGGTAATTTTAGGGTTCAGGGCGGGTATGGGTTTTGGGTGTGAGGGGGTTAATGTTAGGGTTCAGCGTGGGTATGTGTTTTGGTGTGTCAGGGGTAATTTTAAGATTCAGGGTGAGTATGGGTTTTGGGGGGCAAGGGTGTAATTTTAGGGATCACTGCGGGTATGGGTTTTGGGGTGCCAGAGGACATTTTAGGGTTCAGGGTGGGTATGGGTTTTGGGGTGCCAGGGGGGTGATTTTAGGGTTCAGGATGGTAATGGGTTTTGGGGTGCCAGGGGGTAATTTTAGGGTGTGGGGTGGGTATGGGTCTTGGGGTGCCGGGTGGATAATTTTAGGGATCGGTATGGGTTTTGGGGTGCATGGGGTAATTTTAGGGTTCAGGGCGGGTATGGGTTTTAGGGTGTTAATGTTAGGGTTCAGCGTGGGTATGTGGTTTGGTGTGTCAGGGGTAATTTTAAGATTCAGGGTGAGTATGGGTTTTGGGGGGCAAGGGTGTAATTTTAGGGATCACTGCGGGTATGGGTTTTGGGGTGCCAGGGGTCATTTTAGGGTTCAGGGTGGGTATGGGTTTTGGGGTGCCAGGGGTAATTTAAGGGTTCAGGGCGGGTATGGGCTTTGGGGCTCCAGGGGGGTGATTTTAGGGTTCAGGGTGGTAATGGGTTTTGGGGTGCCAGGGGGGGATAATTTTAGGGATCAGGATGGGTATGGGTTTTGGGGTGCCGGGGGTAATTTTAGAGTTCAGGGCGGGTATGGGTTTTAAGGTGTGAGGGGGCATTAACCGATCCTGATTATCTGCCATTTTAGCTCCGCCCCATTGATTAACATTAGCCACGCCCCTTCTTTTGCCATGTTAGCCCTCCCGAAATGAAGACCTAGTTGCGCCCCTGTGTGATATCATTTTCATCTTAAAATTTCGCAATATCCAATTTAATTCAATTTTTTGTCTAAACCTGTGACATTTTAGTACGGATTTACTGATATTCTCAACAGATTTTCTGAATTAGTTTCTGGCTAAGTACCTGCTCAACTTGCATGCAGAAGAGATGTATTCTGATGACTGCCATCAAGATTACACGAGCACCAAATGCTGCAGTTCCACTGATGGCCAAAAGGGGTCTCTATGTGTGATTTCACTTCCACCCTAGCTTCATGTGCTCTAGTTCTTTATTGATGCTTACACTTCGTTTTTTGTGCATTGAGTATGATGCTATTAGCTTGGACCAGCACTAGGGGTGACACTTAGGCCCAGATTCATACGGGCTTTGCATTATCCCTGTGCCGGGCAAGGTAACAATTGAAAATGCAAAGGCTTCAATAATAATTATAAAGTCACACAAGGGGTAATTTGCCCCACCTTGGATAGCTATGTAAAGAAATGTAAAGCAACGCAGCTGCTTGCCCTCCTTTACGTTACATTTCAAGCTGGGCAGCGTTCCATGGATGGGGCATGGGCGTTCTTATGCATCCACCCATGGATTTTGGCGCATTCCCAGATTTCCTAACGCTAGTAAACCCGGGAATACATCAAACTGCTGCACCTTCCCCCGAGAGGTGAAACAAGAGGAAATATCTTTAAATATCTGTCTGTAGCGCACAGTAAAACATAGAAAAATGGCTCTAAGAATTATTACTGATCAGAAAGGTGTCAACTCCTGCTCAGAAACATCCTTGTCTGTAACTCAGGCCCACTTGCACTATGGTGCAAGGGAGACTAAGGGGCATATTATCAAGGGGCTTTATCTCCGCTTTTTTGGCTTTAAAAGCCAAGAAAGCGGAGATAACATTATCTCCCTATTACCAAGCTGTCTCTAACACCAGTTAGCGACAGCTAATAGGAGATAGTGACCATCTTGGGCCCCGCTTTGCATGTCAGTGATATTTATCACTAATGACATGCAAAGTGGGCGTGCCAAGATGTTAGCGACTGAAAACAGTCGCTAACATCGCTATCTCCTATTACCAACTTTTGGAGATATTCGCGCTAAGCGCGAATATCTCCAAAAGCTAACACCTGCCCTGAGCAGTTCTTAGCCATGTTATCCAATGGGAGGTGGATAACATGGCTAAGAGCATTTGCTCGATAATGCATGAATATCGCAGACTTTTCAGCTATATTCATGCATTGCGGCCGATTTTTATCGCATTTGCGATAAACCTTGCTAATAGCAAGGTTTACCTGCGATAAAAATCGCCGATTTGCTGCGATAATTTTTGTCTCTAAACAAGTTAGAGACAAAAATTATCTCTATTGGTTGGTAATATGCCCCTGCGTTGGCGCTAGGCTGCACACAGTGCGCCAGCGCAAGGAGAGAGCAGAAATGCCCTATATCGTTGTACATATGGAGCATTTCTGCTCTCTCTGTTTTATGCAACGCAGATCATTCAGCAGCTTTGCTTGCTGTCCTGCATTGCATGAAAGATTAGTCAATGGGACCCCTTAGTTCTGGGCATTGATACAATCCACAGACATAGACTGAGGTCTGTATGTCACTGGCCTGCCTGTTTAGGAGTTATTTTTTCATTAAACCAAAAAGAACGTTCACAATTACGGTAGCTTCACATGCAGGCCCTGATTACGAGCGGGTTGGTTATTTCTGACCCCTGGGTATGGCCCTGTTTGCACAGATGTCTGAATTAGTTGTTATTTACTGCATCCAGTAACTACTGAGAGGGATATTTACTAACTTTTCACAGAATGCTGGGCAGCGAGGAAAGTTGCTACGCTGCGTTCCATGAAAGGTCGACAGAAGAAAAATACCTACTAAAATATGGTCCGTTTCTGCTGTCTCCAAATGCCAACGCAGGTACCCTTGTGCCATGCTGCAACCCCTCTCTGATGCAAAGTAACACAAGGCAGCGCTTCATGCTTCTTTGTGTTACTTTTGGGAAAAATCCCATGCAAAGCCACGCAAATCTGATTTACGCAGCTTTGTAAATCACACATAACATTTTGCGTTGTGGCTGCACCAAAAAAAAAGGCACATCCATGGTGCAAAATGTTACTACATACGGGCCTGAGTGCGTTGCATATCTCCCCCTTTGTTAATTCTGGCAGGTCAAACCTGCCAGAATTAAACAGGGAATTATTTTTTTTTTGCGTACCCTGCATATTTTGGTTCAGTAAGAACCAAAATCCATGTCACTGTCCGATAACTTGTAATAGGTGATATTTATCAGACCTGATAAATATTGTACCCAGGATATTGTTTTCTCTGGTGCCATAAAGAGCACCTGGCAAAGACGTAATCAGGGTCACTTGTCTATTGGCAATTAAATATTAAGGGACACACTATTATATCATAAAATACAGCAAGGGAGCGTACTGTGCTGCGTTGCATAAAAGGGAGTGGGCAGAAATGCTCCAAATTTACAAAGATATGGAGCCTTTCTGCTCTTTCCTTGCCCAGCCTAGCGTCAGCGCTGGCACCCTTGCACCGCGACGCAGACAGGATAAAGAGGTTTTTTCCTCTTTCTTTGTGTGCTACAGAATGCATCACACATAGGAGGAAATAAAGAGTAGAAAAAGATTATTTTCTGCTCTTTACGGCATCCTCTGGGAGGCGCACTCATTTGCCGATTTCACATGATCCCCAGGTTTACAAACGTTTGTAAATTCGGACTTACGTCAAATCCATTGGTGGATGCACAGGAACACTCATGCTTCACCCATGCGTCTCCCAGCTTGAAATAGAATGTAGCGCAGCGCAAGGGACTGCCCTGCATTATATTTCTTTACAAATTGCCTCTTGCGTGGCTTTGTAAATCTGACTTAAGGAAAGGAGATGCAAGCACATCACAAATCCATAATCCCCGGAGCCTTATGGTGAAACAACTGCAGTCTAGTTATATTATTTATTTGACGCTTTTGAGTCGGGTTTTAAAGTGCTTCTTGCAGCTTCAAAGCACTAGGTTAAGGAGGAGGTAGCAAAGCTACATGTGGTATTTCATGCGGTGACTCTAGGCTCTTTCTCTCCCTTCCAAGATGAAAGGCAGGTTTGATGCTGCTGAAATTCTCTCCCCCACAAGCACTGCAACAGATGCGACACCCAGTGAGCTATGAAAGCCCTTGCAGCACCGTCCGGTCAGATGAAACAGAATCTTCTACGACAACCTGAGAGTAAGAAAGTCTTTGGTGGCTAAAGTTCGCCTACGATAACCTAATTGTAAGACAGTAATTGAAGGTTAAAATGCGTCTACACACCCTAATTGTAAGAAAATATTTGATGGTTAAAGTCAGTGGTCGAAGTGGGCGGGATGGGCAGGGCACGGCATGCCCCTACTTCTTTAATTTATTACGTTCCGTTCCCCTACTTTTCAAATTTTAAACATGCGTCCCATGACTCCAGAAATCGTCAAGGCCTACAGATAAGGCTCGGCGTCCATGGACGGGCAGGGTGGTCAGAGAAGGTAAAGGACTCTGGTGTAGATTTACAAGCCCCTTGTGCTTCTTTGCGCCGCCATTGCATCACTTTTTGTGACGCAACGGCGGCACAAACAATGCGCCCTATTTACAATGTGACGCATCTAGGGGGGTGCATCATGTTTTAAAGCCCTCCTCACATTATACCTGCGTCAGGAATAATGTATGCAGGCGGGTGTTCCTACACAGTAATGCCTCGTAAAAGTGACACAGTGAAATCTACAAGATTTCACTGCGTCACTTTTAGGACGCCAGTGCGTCAAAAATTTACGCCTGCTTGAAACTGGTGTAAGGAGTGATGCAGTGTAGTGGGAATAGGTCACAAAATGCATTGCTGGAGTTGCATCATGCTTGCGACACAACTCCAGCAATGCGTGAATTTTGCCCCAAAAGATGCATCAGAATTTCTGACGCGTTGTCAATCCTTCCGCCATGGTGTATCGTATTGTAAATACGGCGCATCCATGATGGCGCAAGCAATTTTTATGGTGGCGCAAGGAAAGTTTTGCATCTCTATAGATGCGTCACTTTCTTGTAAATCTGCCCCCTAGTCTTTTCATTCTTGCCCAGAGATGACTTGGACAGAGTCCACTCCTGCTCTGCCGCTCCCCCTTTCTTCTCTTTTTCCCTCTCTTTCTGTCTTGCACCTCCTCACTCACTGAAAACCGAGACTCCAAGAAACTAGTATTACCTTTTTTTAGTTTATTTGTTCCCCTGTGAAATGGATCGAAAAAGAAAAACATTTTTGCTGGAAATGTTGTCTTTTTCTGATATAATTCAATTTCAAAGTGCAGCCTCAGGATGGAGTGAAATAAATCATTAAAAATATGAAAAATAAATGAATAACTTAAGCAAGACAGAGTGGTCACAAAGTGGCCAGATTGGTTTTATTCACACCCAAACACTTTACAGTCACTTTACAGTGTTTTCCAGTGAAGCCCGTGTTCACACCAGAACATGGGCTTCTATGGGAATTCACAAGGGCATATTACCAACCCCTTTATCGCTGCTTCAGCTGCAGTTTCCTGCCACTAAAGCAGCGATAATTTTAACGCGGTTCTTGATAATTTGCCCCAGAGTCATGTCCAGGTGTTAATATCAGGGCACAATTGGGTTGTAGTTGAAGGTAGTGCGAGTTTCTCTCAGTAGGGCAGTATGGTGTTCAGTGGGGAAGAGGATATGGCACCATGGTTAGAACTGCTGAATTTAGAACTGGGGAACCAGGTTCAGCCTTCTTGACCAGTCCCCAGACCACTTTGCTGAATAAGCGTATTCCCATGCTAGACCTTAGAAGGCCCCTCAAGACCTTACAAGCCATGTGTCTTAGCACAAGCAGGTGGACCCAAGCAGTGGCAAGTGTGGGTTAACCTTGAAGGCCTGTCCACCACAATCCATACTGAAGTTCACCTTCAGTCTTGCAGGCAGGCCTGTGAAGCAGCACACCATAGAGTGACAGTGACTGTCACTGAAGTCACAGGACCCTTGAGCCAGGTGGTGCTAGGGCAGTGTGACCGCACCATGCGCTGACTTCGGGTGGGGACGTCATGTTTGCAAGTATAATATGGTTTTAAAAGCACTTGCTGCCTTCTTCCTGGCCCCCAGCAATTTTCGGCAAGAATAAAAATACCATGATAACTCCGGTGATTAATGTTCTTAGTAGAGAGAGATGGGGCAGATTTAAAATAACTGGCGCATCCCTCCATATCAGCAGGGATGCGCCAGTTATTGTGCGTGACGGCTCCGCCACCATAGATGCGCCGCATTTCATTGCTGGAGTTGCGGCACAAGCGCGACACAGCTCCAGCAAGGCTCTGGGGTGCCCCACCATTTAAATGCTGCGTCAATCCTTACGCCTTTTTCATGGAGGCGGTGTAAAAGAGGCGCAAGGGGCTTGTAAATCTGCCCCATGGTGTTTTGTCTAGGGGAACTTTTGACTCATGGAAAGAAAGCACAGGGGTTTAATATGCCTGCTGCTAAGAACATGTACCATGCAGCTCACAAAGTGCAAATAATGTAAATAGGTCAGTGGGTTACTGCCTTTGTCGGAGACAGGTTATAAGACAAAATCCTGACATTGAACAGTGAGCTATTAACTGTCATATAAGAGCTGAATGCAAAATGCAAGGTATAAATTAGAGCATAATGTTTTTCCCCCAAGTCTTTGATTATCCTATCGTTGCAAAAAAGGGATCATTTGGATAGAAATCAATATGTGTGATGTAAAGTGCTCTGACACTCTGTACTGGTATTAGTAGCACTGTAAATGTTCCCTTATTTTATTATTAGGACATTTTTACACATGATAACAGTCTCTGCAAAGATTTTTCCTTATTGGTACCAGTGTATCATATCTGGTCAAGTGAGTGGTGGCCTCCATCTTTGGGAACATGTTCATCTCCCTCCCAATCGGCCAGAAACCTCGGCGTTATGTTTGACACATCCCTGTCTATGACTCTACAGGTCAATCGAACAGTGGCCACCTGCTGGGGAGTCATTAAGATTCTGAAAAAAATCTTGCACTATCTTTCTCCTCAAGCACGTAACCAGATAGGGGTTGCGTTAGTGGGTTCCAGGTTGGACTACTGCAACGCTTTGTATGCAGATATCAACAAGGGGCTCACGCAGCGCCTTCAGGTGGTTCAGAACGCTGCCGCGCGCTTTGTTTTAGCCCTACCCAATGCATCCTCTGCCACGATGGCCAGAAAAAGCCTTCATTGGCTTCCGATACAACATAGGATCTCTTTTAAGATCTTGTGTTTGGCTTTTAGAGCTCTTTCGGATGATTCTTCAAGTCCCCTGGGCTCCCTGTTAACTCGTCATAAACCCTGTAGAACCCTTAGATCATCGGAACTAGATCTGTTGGTGGTTCCTAGAATTAGGAAGGTCCGCTGGGGCAGTAGAGCATTCTCTAGTGTGGCCCCGAGATTGTGGAATTACCTCCCTCTGATGATTAAAACCCAACCATCCTTCTTGCTTTTTAAAAAAGCGCTCAAGACGTGGTTGTTCATCAAGGCTTACTTGTAATAATGCATACTTGCCCTCGCTAGATTTCTGATTAGGCGCCTTGATGCCCCTGCGGCTTAGTAGCGGGTTATAAATGTATATAATAATAATAATAATAAATGCAGCAATGAGAAAGGTGACCAATTAACCTTTGCAAAGGGCCCTTCACTTCACAGCAGCGCAAGTGACATTTTTTTAGTAATTTGAGCTATAAACAATTTATTATTTAAATTAGTCAGATTATGCAGCATATGATGTATTATGTAGCAAATATGGCAGAGCCATAATTACATGGAAACATTTGCAAACTTGGATATTTTGCCATTAATGTTTGAACTGCCCTTATTCAACAAGCATTTACAATGCAATGGTTTCGCCTTTTGAAAAGTTTGAGCTATTGGCATTGTAAATGACAACTTTTTTATTTATGTGTTGGTTTTGAAAATAAATGGCATTGTCATTTACAATGCCAATAGCTTAATCTCTCACAAATGCGAGACCTATAGCATTTGCAATGCAATAGGTCGCGTATTTACATGAGTTTGAGCTAATGATATTGCAGATAACAATGCGTTGTATTTATGTTTCAAAAACCAAAACATAAATAAAAGGTCTCACACTGCTGTCTCTCACACACCGCTGCCTCTCACACACCATGCTCTCCCACACACCATGCTCTCCCTAGAACACTCACACTGCTGTCTCTCACACTGCTGTCGCTCTCACACTCCTGTCTCTCCCACACACACACATGCAGAGAGCGACACACACACAGCCACACACACACATACAGAGAGCCACACACACACAGCCACACAGCCACATACAGAGAGCCACACACACAGCCACACACATACATACAGAGAGCCACACACACACAGCCACACACACACACACACATACAGAGAGCCACACACACACAGAGCCACACACACCCACCCAGCCACACACACACACACAGCCACACCCACACACTCAGAGCCACACCCACACACACACAGCCACAGTTTTCAGTAAGCTTTGATCCTTTTGAGTTAGAAACAATTTATCTACAGATTATGCGTCAGATGAGGGATAGTTATGCAAAATAAAGCAGAAGGAGCAAACACAGCATCGCATAATTCCAGTGGCCCTCCCCATGACCTACTATTATATTTGAACTCAAACGTTTTGATGGTCACACTGGACCCTCTCCATACCTCTTCACTGGGTGCAATGTGATGAATCTATTGTGAACCCCCAGCCTTCAGCACCTTTGTCAGAGTAACAGGCCCCCCTCCCCCACCCTAATCAGGTCTCCACAGACCCAGGGGAGACACAAAAGGCAAAGCCACGGCCCACCGTGACTGGATGGTGCAGCTGCCCGCTTCTCCTCCCCCGGCCCCTTTACAAGTGACATTTATTTATTTAATGCGCTTTTATATAGCGCGAACTTCAGTTCCCGAAGGAGTAAGAGAGCTTTATAAAAGGACCAGTTACATTACATAACATTCAAGGCTGTAGTGGAACAAGGGTGGCTCCCTAGAGTACGAGGAAGCCTTCGGGGGGGGGGGTAATGAAGGAGAGGCTGCAGGAAGTTCATTGGGAGAGTCCGGGCATGCAGGGAGCTGACAGAGGACGGAGTGGGCAATACGGAAGGAGTTCACATACCGAGGAGAGGGGACTGCCTGGAGTCTGCAATATTTTAAAAAACTATGTTCAGAGCAGTTAAGCAAGAATAATTTAAAACAGGACTTTTGATGGCAAAACTGATGGACCTCAAGACCGGATGTGCAAATACCTGCACCACATTATAAATGATGTGCCTTACTCGGGGTGATGTAGTCACAATGGAATTAACCTTCAGTTACTACTACCCTCGATGCATTATATGCTGCAAGCAGGAAATCGGGGAGCCAATCACTTACTTCAAAGGGTAACTTATTTTCAGAGGGGGGGAGGTTAGGGGGTCCAGAGGAGTGACAGGCATGCAACAAGCTGTTAACGAAAGGGTCATGACTGGCTAAAGTGTACCGTGGCAAGGGGCCCCTATGCGGGCCTCCCACCCTACAACCCGGGCCTCTGACGAGGCCTTTGATACGTGGAGTGGTCTGTACCAGTACTATTCAACAGGTGCAGATACTAGACGGGCCACTGTCCATTAATAAGTATGAGGGTGCACCCAGAGGCGCAACTAGAGCCAAATTTCGGGGTGGGGGGGCTGAACCTTTAATCAGTAGACAGAGTGGAGCTGCAGAGGCTCTTAGAAGGGGGTGAAACAACTGCAAGGCCTAATTAACATTCAAATGGTCTTTTAAAGACCTGCAAAATGTTCGGGTGTGGCTCTGTGTGTGCCCGGGATCTGTCTCATCCCGGGCTGCCACACACGACAGGGGGGGTGGGGGGGGGGGGGTGAGGGCTGAAGCCCGGTGAGTCCAATGGGTGTTGCGCGCCTGGGTGCACCCCATCACATACACTCTTCGAGTTCATACCGTGCCAGGCACTAGCAGCCCACACAATCCTGTTGTATTACTCCATTTTATGACACAGTCATTACTTTTCATCAATGTAAAAACAGAACACTGCAAGTACCACAATGCAAAGGAAAACGTGCAAACCACACTCCACGACAAGCAACAACCCGCGAGCGCTGCAAAACCTTTGGAGGATGGAAGTCCTCACAGCACGTGGTACAGTGAAGCAATCAGCCAGGACCGGGCGGGCCTTTCATCAACCGGGCACTTCCCCATCTGGCTGGAGACCGTGGAAGCTCCAGAGAGGGGTAGAGCGAACCCGACTACAGAGGGATGGAGAGGAAAAGAATGGATGGAAAGAGACTGAGCGAGGAGACAACGTGAGCCGGGCTGGTTTTAGCATTTCCCCCCAGGGCTGCTTCGGTTCCCCAGTCCGGCCCTGCAATCTCCGGGTTGCAAAACTTCCTTTTGTAAAAAAAAGACATAAATAAATACCTCCCATGATACACAAAGCACGAGTTTGTTTCGTGGCAGGCGTGAGGTGCTTCTATTGTCTTTACAGTCTGGAATTTGCAATCTTTCGTTTATAATGTGGAATACAAGACGGAAACACCTCGAATCTACAGGCAATACATTTAGTCTGAGTTAGCCAATCACAGCTGAGGTGAGGCGACCCGGAATGTCAGACAGAGGAAGAGAGAGAAATAAAATGCATGTACATAGACCCGAAGGTCTCCGGTGTCCAGAGCAAGTCATGCATTAGAAGACTGTGTTCTCCTTTCCAAACTGTACTCTCTAAACCCCCCTCCTCCCCTTCCTCCACCCGGTCCACCACAGCCCTCGTTCTTACGGTTGTCCAAAGTCCACAGAACACCGTGTTTCCAGCCCCGGGCGTTCATTTAACAAACCCGTGCATGCTGGGAGCTCTGTCAAGGTACATTCAAATTCCACCAACACATCCGATAGCTAAATAACCATGAATTATATTATTAAAAAAATAAAAATAAAGAGAAGGAGGACAGACGGCATGATCAGACAATACTCTCTATTAAACGTCTGCGATTGTAAGTAGTCGAAAGTACAGGTGGAAAAATAACAAAAACACGTTAGAAATAGTTCCTACATCGTGTGTGAGACAGCGGGACACCTCTGGGCGCGGGGTGGTGTGTGTGCTTCATGCAGCGGGACACCTCTGGCCGCGGGGTGGGTGTACTTGCTACTAGTCACGCTTTGGTTTATCTGTACCAGGGTCACTGGACTATGCAAGTCTTAAATCGCAGTGTTTTCAGCATACTTACGGATGTAAGAAATAATCTGCTATTACGTCATTTGCAGATGTAAAAAAACAAAGTTTCTAGCTCGACCTGAATTTAAAACAAGCACCTATGGGCACACGAACAGCGGGAGGGGGGCGGGAACGGACAGCGGGAGGGGGGCGGGAACACGAACAGCGGAGCTTCGTTCCTGTGATCAGGGGTGTGTGTCCTTGGGGTCGGGTGTTGTTTTGGGGAGGGGGGGTGTTTGGTGCGAGTTTTCGCACGCCATGGAGGGGGACTCACCTGGCTCCGGATGGTTGCTGGTGCTCTGGCGGGTTTCCTGGGAGGGGGGGGCCTGCACTTCTTCCCGGAGAAGCGCGCACCTCGCCCGGTGGAGTGAGCTTATCTGTCCGAGCAGCATAACAAGCACCTACGGGCACACGGACAGCGGGAGGGGGGGCGGAACGGACAGCGGAAAATGGAATGGTGGTGGAAAACAAAGCTGTAAAAAAAAAAAATAGCACCCACCCACCGCCGCGATGACGATCCGAAAAGGGTGGAGAGGGAAGAAATCGCGGGGGAGCCCACGAATCTGGTCCGGCCATGACGGACAGATCTCTGTTCCAATGGCTAGCCTCCATTTATGGAGCTAGCCAATGGAACAGAGGGGCGGATTCCCAAGCACATATTATTCTCATTAGGTTTTCGCCTGCGCCGAAAAGTTGCGCAGAACGCAGCTTTCGACGAGGCGAAACCTAAAAAGGTACAACAAATTGCTTGTGATT
This sequence comes from Lissotriton helveticus, assembly GCF_964261635.1. Taxonomy (NCBI): domain Eukaryota; kingdom Metazoa; phylum Chordata; class Amphibia; order Caudata; family Salamandridae; genus Lissotriton; species Lissotriton helveticus. The sequence continues at coordinate 305,738,561 of NC_136058.1, read as the reverse complement.
CCACTTTTATTGGTTGAATTAAGTAACCCTGGGAGTAGCAGTATGCATAGACTGTACTAATTCACACTCACACATTGTGTGCTTAATCACGTAATATAGCAGTTAAACCAACAACATCCACAAATGCTAAAAAGCATATAACTAATTCATAAAAGCAACATTTTTTAACATAAATATTAAGCTATGAGAGAGGTGATGATTTTGGGGTCCCCCCTAACCCTTGGGGAGGACCAAGCAGATGTCTTAACCCCTTCCATGCTCATGACGAGCTCAGCTCGTCATGCAGTACACTGCTTGTGTGCTCGTCAGCTCGTCATGAACAATGGGATTCATAAATCATCAGCATGGAGGATGAATCTCTGTAGCATTGATGGTGTTAAACACAAAGAGCATAAACAAAAAGCACCTCTTGATGAACGATTCAATGGTGGTTCCGTCCTCTTAGGACCACCCCAAGCACAGTTATTGGCAAAAATAAATCTCAACCAAAGGCCCTGCAAAGCATTATGGGACGAGATTAGCAGTGGGCAGTGAATATTATAGTATCCAATATCAAAATAATTCTAAAAAGAGCTGCAGTTTCACTAGTCGTTACTAGATGTCCCTCACGAGTCAAATACAAAAGCATTGAAACCCTTACATGAAGCTTATGCATTTCACTCGTGAGGGACATCTAGTAAGGACTAGCAGCCGGATTCATGAAGCTAAATGTGCTCGCAAATGGGCCAGATTCTCAGAATCTGGCCCTTTGCGAGTGCAATTTTTGCATTTGGGATTCATCATCCCAAATGCAAAAATCGCTAATAAAGAATTAGCAAATATGCGAGGATTAGCATTTAAGGAATCTCTATTAGAGATTCCTTAAATGCAATTCATGACACATTTCAAAATTGCGAATTAGCAATTTTGGGCCGCTATTTACCGAGAGGTCAGACCTCTCGGTAAATAGCAAAAACTTAGAAAAATGCCTTTAAAAGCATTTTTCTAAGTTGCATGTTGCACACACACAGGTCCCTTGGATATGTGTGTGCGCAACACCTGTTTCAATTAGCATTTCAGGGGTGCTACAAGGTGTCCTTTGGACACCCCTGGCACCCTTAAAATCGCTATCTTATTTGCGAGTAGCAAATTGCTACTCGCAAATAAGGGATACTCCCCATTCCTTCCTATGGGCCTTTTGGCCCATAGGAAGGAATGGGGAGTTATTCCTTATTTGCGAGTAGCAATTTGCTACTCGCAAATAAGGAATATGTAGGAATCGCTATTTATTTAGCAATTCCTACATGAATACCGTTTTGCGAGTCCTCAATAGCGATTCGCTATGAATCACTATTAGAGACTCGCAAAACGGTACCTTGATGAATCAGGCTGTAGATGAGCTGCAGCTCTTTGTAGAATTATTTTGATATTGGATACTATAATATTCACTGCCCACTGCTAATCTCGTCCCATAATGCTTTGCAGGACCTTTGGTTGGGATTGTTTTTTTGCCAATAACTGTGCTTGGGGTGGTCCTAAGAGGATCGGACCACCACCGAATCGTTCAATAAGATGTGCTTTTTGTTTTCAAGGCATCTGCCTGGTTCTCTTCCTAGGTTCGGGAGGATCCCAAAATCATCACCTCTCTCACTGCTTGTTCTTTTATCTTTCACTTTTGTGTAATGGTCTTTGAAATATACAGGTAAAGATATTTCTTATAATTGGTTTGTGTAAAATGCCATTTGCATGTATTGCACAGTGCAAGAAAGTATACAGTGCCATCAGCTATGTAGATTAGTAAAATGGAAAACAAATTCTAAAAATTGGTACATTTTAACTTTCTTTCTTTCTTTGACCACATTTGGCAACACTCTTGTTCGGAAAGGGGGGTAAAGGGGGTAAACTTGACTGGTGACCATTGAGGTGATCTTCGATAGTGACCCACAAGGATTCCGCTGTATCTCTTTCTCTTTCCTGCGCCGACCGGTACCACCCATAGGAGATTATGGTAGCCCGCAGCAGGATGGCTTTAATCATAGGACTCATGCTTCCTTTTCTCTCCACCTCACCAACGGAGCCCAAACTTTCCTCTCGCTCAAGGGGTCACATGCCAAATCCGACTCACTAGTGTAAATTTATTTCGGAGGCACTTTATAAATAAAGGTTGGTTTCCTGACTTCCATAGCCTGCGTATCTCCCGCCTGGCCAATAGAATCACATAAAACCGAAATGTTTGTTACATATTGAAGGCTGTGCATCTTTCTCCAAACTTAATCCAAAATAAATTAGACGAGTAGAAACATTAATATGCATTATAGTTGTTTCCCTAATAAAGTCACAAAATGCGTTCCAATAGGAAGATATTTTTGGGCATGACATAAATAAATGGATATTATCTGCCGCTGGCAGCATACATCTAGGGCAGTTATATGGGTTACATGTAATCTTAGTCAATTTTGCAGGTGACCAACACACTCTGTAGGTGGTAAACAGGTGATTCCTTCAAAGTGTTGCAGTTTTAACTACTGTTCGCAATATGCCATAGGAGTCCCGACACATTGTTATCAGATCTTCTTCTCCGAGCTCAAACCCCCACATTTTGTAAAATCATTTTCCAATTCATGATCAGTTTCTAAGAAGGCCCAATACCAAAATGACATCTCTCCTTTAAAGTAGTTCATTCTCATCACCTCACTGAAACTAGGGGGCATATTATCAACGATTAGCGATATTTATCGCTAACGAGGCTTAGCAACGAATTTTTTAACGCTAAGCTGCGCCGGAAATTATCGTAGAAATAACTTGCTATTAGCAAGGTTTATCTCAGAAGTGATAAAAATCCTCGCGCTAACTGCCAAATGAGAGATTATCGCTGGAAAATCAACGATAATCTCTCGAAGTTTGGCGTTAGCTTGATGATAGGGGCTCACAAACTTAGCCATGATATCCACCTTCTATAGGATATCATGGCTAAGTCAGGTTAGCGCTGCTTTTTTAATTGTATTTGTATTGTATTGTAATTGCATTTATATAGCGCTTACTAACCCTGACGAGGCGTCGAAGCGCTTTTTCGGTGGGTAGCACGCTACTCCGGGACCCACAGTGGATTAGTGTTGAATTAGTATAGTGAAACATGCAAGTACATTTTAAGTGGTGTATAGGTTAGTCAGTTATTTGGATTTGGAATGATAGCAGAAGGATAGAGGAGGAGAAAGGTTTGTATTTATTTATCGCTCGCTTGTTGACGCATGCTGTTCAGGGAGCCTATAAAGGATTAGTGGTGAATTAATATGGTGAAATATGAGGTAATTTCAGTGGTGGATATTAGTCTATTACTTGGAGTGAGAAGGATAGCGGATGGATAAAAGGGGAAGAAAGATTTGCATTCATATAGCACTTGTTACCCCTGATGGGTGTTGAAGGGCTTTTTTGGCGAGTAGCACGCCACTCCAGAACCCATAGAGGATTAGTGTTGAAAATTAGTATAGTATAAATATGAAGTAATTTGAGTAGTAGATATGTTATTCAGTTATTTGGGCAGTATATTAGTATAGTTCAATATGGAATATGGAATTTGAGAAGTGAACATGTTAGTCTGTTAATTTTGATAGAAAAAGGATAGTGGAGGGATAAAAGAGTGAAGGATTTGTTTTATTTTTTTTTAAGTCAACTGATGGAAGGATCATTATATATTTGTTAGTCATAAAAGGTGGACTGTTAGGTGTAATTACAGCAGGGGGAGTGTGTCTGAATGGGATGTAGTTATTTATGGTGTTGATTGGTGTTGTGTATGTGATGACTGTATTGGTTAGTGGTATAGGATAGAGTTGTGTACTGTTTGTGGGTGATGGTGGATAAATGTAAATGTGGGATACTTGTAAAGCGCACTGTTACTCTACCCGAGTGTCCTGGCACTGTAGACCGCTGGGGAACCCGTCCTGGTTTTCCCTGTGAGATGGTCCCTTTCTGGGTATCTCCAGGGTGAAACCAGGCATCCCTGGCGTCTGTTCGGGGCCGTTGTAGAGATGAGGCAAGCTTAATGCCCAGAGTTACCGAGTGTGTTCCCTGGTTAGAGTAGGCACTGAGGCGAGAATTATCGAGTCCGTTGACCCTGGTCACAGTAAGGTGTGTAGATATGGTTTGGTTGGGTTGGTGGTGCATGCTGGTACATTAATCTGTGCATAGTGTTGTGCGTGGTGTATATTTGGTGTGAGTGTGTTGCTCTGTTTGTGGATGTGGATGGTGTGGGTTGGGTATTGCTAATTGAGAAAAAGGACAGCATTTCTGGCCCTAGCATCGACCAGTCTCGAACAGGCCCAAACAGGCAACTACCCTTGTCCTCTCCGCCCTTAGCCTCGACGCCCGGGCTGAGATGCCCTAAGCCTGGCCTTTTTTGTAGCCCTAGTAATCAGGTGACCCCTTCAGCCAATGGGAACCCTAGCCCTAACACTATCCAATCACAACACTAGCCCTAACATCTAGAACCAATAGGAGACCAGGACCTTGCAGCCCATCTTAGCCCTAGTCCAAGCACCCAATCAGTTTAAAAACCCTGATCTCTACGTCCAGTAAAGGCCTTAGCCCTACCATTAGTCCCAACCCAAGTCCAAGCAGCCAATGGTACAGGTAGCCCTAGTCCCTACTTCCAATAGAAAGCCTAATCCTAGCCCTAGTCCCAACCCTGCAATGATTGAATCACAGACCGAGAAACCAATCAGAACCCTCAAATACCCAACCAATGAGGACATTAACCCTAATCCAATAGAAACACCAGATACAACCACCAATCAGTGTACACATGTGCCAACCACTACCACACCATATAAGGTCCCAGTAACCTCAGACAAGGTTTGCTGGCCAGGGAGTTGGAAGCTGCTTGCTGCTGTTCAGAATCTCCTAGGAGACAGACGGGCTCAATCCACAACTTTGGACTTCAGCAGATAAAGGCTTCACTAACTCGAAATCTAACAAAACTGTTTGAATAAAGCTTTACTCCCCCTGCTGGCCAAAAAACAAAGTGCACAGGCCCCAGTAAATACAGCTTAAACAGCTCACAAAAGCACCCTCTGATGTAGAAAATCCCTGTTGCGTGGGGGGGTGGGCAGGGGGGCTGGCCTCAGTGGCTTGTGAACACAAAATGGTGGCTGGGGTGCACTGTGTGAGCGCACAGGCATAAGCACAGAGCAAAGGAGAAATTTGGAGGGAAAACAGATTTGTCACCAAGGAATTAGAGGGACAAACTACAGAGGTTGGACTGCAAATCCCACAATACAACACACTAAATGAAGGCAATCATGGGCAGGGAAAACCACGCATTTAAAACACAACACAGGTGATAAAATATGCAATTACAGGCAGGCTAAAACTACAATTTTTACCTGTAACAACCACAGGCATAGACAGTAAAGAAAGAAAGTGAAAATCGTTTTTAAACAACTTTTTGTCTTGGGAAGAGACAGCACTAGTCTGTCTCCTTACCACTTCCTGGACTCTGCTCACTGCAATCTGGAGCACATGTGGGCTGCAACTCACAAGATGGAGGAGAATGATGTGGGGTGCACCCAGCAAGGCCTTAAGGGGCCTGGGCAGGTGTGAGAGGAGGGCTCCGACTTGCCTGGTAGCTGAATAGCCAATGGTCTGCTGGCCTGGGGGTGGGGTCTGAGCAGCTGCTTGCTCCTGTTCAGAATCTCCTAGGAGACAGACAGGCTCAATCCACAACTTTGGACTTCAGCAGGTAAAGGCTTCACTAACTCGAAATCTAATAATACTGTTTGAATAAAGCTTTACTCCCCCTGCTGGCCAAAAAACGAAGTGCACAGGCCCCAGTAAATACAGTTTAAACAGCTCACAGAAGCACCCTCTGATGTAAAAAATCCCTGTTGGCGGGGGGGGGAATGGGGGAGGGGGCGGGCGGGCAGGGGGGCTTAGAGATGCCCTCCAAAAACCCGAACTTACAATCCATGTCTTGGCTGAGTGGCTGCATAGGCTGCCATCCAGCATACATGTTGCTGGACCTCTGGGTGGAGAGCCCTCCGCTCTCCTGGGTCTGCAACAAAGCACATCCTGAGCGAGGTGCTCTGTCTCCTCCCCAGGATGGACAAGGGGGAAGCTTCAAAGGCATACCGCCTCTGGGAGCTTCCCCAGACCATTTGCTGTACCCAGCAACCAGCCCCCCACCAGTCCTACCCCCACTCTGGCGGGAAGACTGGCGGGAAAAGCTATGTCATGAAGGGGGGGTGCCAACCTGTGCCAACTTCACCCCTCAGGTGGAGGAGGAGAGGTGAAGCACGACCCCGGGATCCAGCCATCTTGTAGATGGGGAGTCCTGCCCAATCCCAGCTAGGCTCCTGCCCCATCTCCCATAGGAGTGGAGCAGGCTACGGAGTATACTCACCCTTGGACAGGGACTCATTGGTCCCTGTCTTCGCCCTGCCTGTAACGCCCCTAAATTTAGTATTTAGGGGCTCCCTAAACCTTCCTTCCGCAGATACCGATATCAAAAGGAAGAAAGAAGATCAAGAAGAAGAAGACCCACCGTGCAGCTGCTAACAGGACAACAACAACTGACTTGGCCCCAGCCCTACCGGCCTGTTGATCCTGGAACCAGCTCCTGCCTAAACCCTGCGACCTCCGTGGACAGCAACCTTGGGACACCTAGAGGACCTGCCTGCCTTGACCCTCTTGATGATTGGGACTCCCATCAGCAGAGGCTCTGCTGCAACAACCCGCCTGGTGCCCACCAGGAAGCTCCGGACCAGCCCTCTCTGCACCAGCCGAACCCGGGCCAACCCGAACCAAGACCACGAGGACTTCCCCCCCGGCGACTGGGACCCGAAGTCCAGTGCCCAAAGACCCTCCTCGACGAACCAGCTGACGCCTGCAGACTCAGAACCAGGGGCCACCCCAACCGCGACCAGCCGAGGGTAAGCTTTTCCGACACCCAAAGACACACCCTGCACCCGGCGCCCTACAGCCCCCTATACCTCCCTTTGGGGTACCTACCTGTGCTCCAACATCCCAACTTACCCCTCGAAGTGCTGGTTGCCCCTGGAGAGTCACCGTCCCCTAGCCTGCAGCCTTTGTTCCTTTTTCAGGATCCTCATTGGATAACATTGAGCGCCCGATGGCTCAAAAGCACCCTGCACCCAGCCGCCCCACTGCCGCTGGCTGTGACCTCTTTGCCCTATCCTACTTCCCCCCTTGCCCAGAGCAAGTGACCAGGAGCCCAGATCCCAGAGCCACGTGGCCTGCTAGCCAGCAGCCACCAACCGAAGGCCCCCTTTCCCTCATTGAATACATTGGGCCTACCTACCTCTGCACCCGGCCGCCCCTGCGCCGCTGGGACTGAACCAACTGTACTCACCTAACCCTGGGGGACCCCTGAGTCTATGCCCAGAACCCTAACTTCACCAACCAAGTACTCACCTGAAAACCGGTAGTTCTCTTACCTGCCATTGGATAACATTGACCCAGTGTGAAGTTTTGAAAACTGAAAATATTCCTATAAAATCAGCCAAAGTCCGAATTCGAAAACACTCAGCTGTGATCAGGAGAGAAGCCAGTACTGTACCTTTCAACCCAGTACTGAACTGCAAAAGTAATCCCTCGCGGGTTTACTAGTAACCTGTATTTTCTCCATAGGAACCCATTGTCTGCTTTTCTATGAACATTCTTCTAAGTGCCTACTTTTGAAAACTGCAAATAGTCTTTAAAAATCGTACGAAATACTGAAACCCCATTACCTACCTGTTTTGAGTTAATCCCCCAGTGCTGGCCCTAGGAGACTAGTGCTGGGTTACAAAAGTAACGCGATTGTACTTTACCTGTAACCTGAATTTCCTCCCATTGAATAACATTGTGAGAACGACCTCGAAAAGTTTCTAAGTGTGAACTTTTAAAACAGCTTTATGTTCAGGAAAAATCATCACTGTAACTAAAACGTTTTTGCTAATCTGGTTTCAGCTTAGACCCCAGGACTGAATCCAAGATCTAGTCCTGGGACTACCAAAGTAATCCATAAAGTAATCAACTGTGCTTTCCTATGAAAACCCATTGAGCTCAATGCTAGAGTGTGTTTCAGAACTGTATTGCTTATTAGCTAACCTGTGATTAATGTGTGTACAAACTTATTGCTCCTCTGCAAAGTATTTACATGAGAGTACTCGTAATGTGAAAAGTATATTTTTATAACTGTTGGTTCTAAAAATAAAACAATCATATCTCTGGATATACAAACAATTGGCCTGGAGGTCAGTCCTTGAGTGTGTGAAACCTTTTGCTGACTGAGTGTGTACATCAAATGCTTTACACTGTCCTCTGGTACTGCCTTACTGCTCGACTAAGCTACCACTTTGAAGAGTAAGGTCAGTTCTGACTTTAACCTCTGTTATACCTCTGGGGTTGGTGGACTCTATACACCCTGTACTTCCTTCTAGTCCAGTATATATAGAGCCACTTTTTCACAGTACCCGTTTGAGTTATTCTACTCCTGGGTTACGTTTCCTGCTGTGTCTGCTGTTTCGGGTGTGTTTCATTCTTACACCCCTGCTGATACTCCTGCTGCGTACGCTCCATATCAGAAAGTGGAAATTCCGATTTCTGCTTGGCAGCATGCCGTTTGGTTTAATGACGCCCTCCCACACGTTATAACAGCGGTCAGACAAGGGCCGTTGCCGATTCCAGGCGCGACTTGGCCTGTTTTAGCTGCATACACCCCGCATCCTCGGGCGGGTGTATTAACAGCTATTCAACTGAGACCCCTATATGACTCCGCAGTGTCGGTTAGTAGGGGTCTTGTTCATTACATTTCCCGCAACCTCCCAGGAGGGACCCCAGGTGGTGCGGTGCATCCAGTTGGGGGTGGCAGGCTGAAGCTTAGTCCCGTCATGGTAAATGCGGTCATGGGCAAGCGTCCCCAGGATAAGGAAGAAATGCCTTTTTGGCTTGCGAGAAATTTGACCAACTGGAAGCAGTATTCCCGAATACTAGTCCTGTAGAGAAACACAGGATCCTCACCGTTAGTTTGCTAAAAGACTTGGTGCCAGACATAAATGAATGTTCCGCTTGGGGTGTAATTTTTGCGGCAGTCTATACTAGGTGCTTTGGCACCCCATCAATGACTGTCCTGCCATCTGTGATCAAGCTTGTTGAGGATGAACACGGACCAGAGGCAGCTGTGGAGTTGGGAATGTGGCTTGTGGTAGCGTTTAACATGGTACGCGATCTCGTCCTTGCTAATGCAAGGGGGATGCGGTAAGTTTCCAGGTCTCTAATGCTCTGCGCGATGTCCCAGATGCCGACAAACCCCTTTCAGTTACCGAACAATTATTACGGAAGCTTATAAGACCGTTGGCTGTAATAGTATGGGTGTTAAGCCTTTCGCTAAAAAAGAAAAACAGCAGCAAACTCAACAAGCATCATCTGATAAAGATGACCGCCCAAAAGTTCAGAAACAAAATTGGAGTAAGAACAAAAAACATGGTAAACTGCAACAGAAACGGTGTTCCGGGTCTGCTTCACCTACACCTGCCCCTGCTGAGCGTACTTATGAGTTGCACATCCGCAGTACTATTAAGTCACCTGATAGGTTTCAGGTTCCTGAACAACGTTCTCCTCACTCTTCGCAGGAATCATCGGTAACTACCACCGGTGGAGGAGGCGGCGGCAGAGGTCGAGATGCCCAACATAGCCATGAGCAGCTTCGTAAGGCTGACTGGAAAGGCAAGCAGAACAAGACACCGCGTCAAAGACCCCTGTTTCAAAAGAAGAAAGTTGCTGCAGTAACAGCGAGATGTGCCACAGATAGTGAGAACGCAGCTTCGGAATCTGACATGGGCGCTGACGCTGCTGAACAGCACGGCGGAGATTACCATCATTTGAGAGGCATTGCATCCACTACTGAAGGTGACAGCGACTGACATTTTTGTTGTAGTCGAGACAGCTGACACCAGAGTGGCTCCCCCTGATAGATTTTATGAAATAGTCCTAATGATTGAAGGTGACATTGAACGAACCACAAAAGTTTTTTTGCGGGAAAATCTTACAACTACCTATGATATTTTGTTGGCGGAGGTTGATTGGCCCCCACCCTTTCGCTAAGCTGCTCCTCAGGGGGAGGAGGTGATCATCCCCGCTTTCGCGCACACAGTGCCAAAGGAGCAGACTCTGCAGTATGCAGAAGATTGGGCTAAGGCGCTTGCGCCGGCGTTGTACCATACTCACTGTGGATGGGACAAACTTTTCCCTCGACATGAGATTTCCTTGCGGTCGATGCCACAGCCTCAACCCCAATACCCCATGTGACGTGAGGCAAAAGCCTCCGTTGCCGAAATCCTTAAACAATTAGAATATCGTCTGTGTCTCCGATGAATAACCCACTTTTTACTGTGACCAAGCCGAATGGCTCGTACCGTTCGGTATTGGATTACCGCTACTTAAACTCATATTGTCGTTCGTGTGCTGTGCAGAATAATCACAGTTCTCCTCTAGTGGATAGTCTCATGCGTAAACGGTTTAAAACCACACTTGATATATCCAATGTATTTTTTGCCCACAATCTGTCCTCTCTTAGTAGTCAATGGACAACTTTTACTAGCGGTGGCAAACAGGGCCATTGCCTTCGTTTGGCTATGGGATACAAGAATAGTCCAGGCGTTTTGGCCGCCCGCATTGTTTCTCTCTTGGAGAGACTCGTGGCAGATGCATGTTTGTATGTGGATGATATTTATCTCACAGACGATGAGTTATGGCCGCATCTGTGCCGTGTAGACCGCGTAATTTGCCGTTTTGCGGACGTAGGCTATAAATTTAACTTTGCGAAGAGTCACATTGCAGAGTATACAGTGTTGTTTCTGGGCTACGAGCTTAACACCGAAGGTCAAGGTTTGGCTCCTCCTTTCCTAGAGAAAGGTGCACTTTTGTGGGCTCCGACGACACTGAAGAAGTTGCAATCTTTACTGGGCTTTTTGTATTTTGGTCGTACATACATTCCAGAATATGCCCAGCGTATCAAGCCGCTTTATGCGTTGATACAACCTACTTTTTCCAAATCGTGCCTACTGCCAGAACATTCAGCCATCTTGTAATATTTGCAGGCTGACCTACTTGAATCTAAATTCTTGTCGACTTGTGACAACCACACTAACCTGGTGATAAGAATCGTACCAGGGGCGGTGTGTTTCAAGTACCTCACTTTTAATGAAGGTGACACAGTCCCTATCGCTTACAAGTCACACTTGTACATTTCTTCTGAGTTGCGGTTTTCCACTGTGGAAAAAGTTTTGACAGCATTGCAAATGGTGATTCTTAAGGAACGTGCACTGTCGCAGGGAAAACGCATTTTGGTTGTTACTCCGTATCCTGCCTTGGAGGCACTGACAAAAGCCAGTGTACCGAATTCCAAATCTTTGAACCCTCGGTGGATACAATGGGCTATATCCTTGACTTCCCCGGATGTAACATTCATTTTTGACTCCTTATTGAAGACTCTAGAGTTTTTGCAGTATGAATTTGTTCATCCTGCCCCTCTGACGATGTGCCCACTTGAGGATTTCCATTGTATCATTTACACTGACGGAAGCGCGCAAGCTGCTACGGGTTCAAGGAACGCATATTATTCGGCCTGAGCAAAAGTGGTTGGTACAATGGTGGATGGTGAATGAAATCCAATGTCGTGCACACGCAGACATTAGGGGACTGTACCGCCCAGTTGGCAGAACTCCGTGCTCTGATGCTTGGATTGGAGTACGTCGATCCCAGTGTGACTACTCTTATTGTGAGTGACTCTTATTACTGTGTTCAGTCTTACAATGACAATCTACCCTTTTGGACTCAAAATGATTATCGTGACTCCAAGGGTCGCAAAATAAAACATAAAATGATCTGGATTCGAGTGGCTGAGCTTAAAGAACGACTCCCACTCGTCTTTGTAATTCATACTCTGGGTCACCAGCGTGTTGGAGTTCACGCTATTGGGACCTGTCTCGCTGATGAGGCCGCGAAGACAGCAGTTGCAACATATGCAGTGGCAGTGGTTACACGTTCTAAAAGTAAGATTGATGATGACATCTTGCCAGCTATTGCCGCAACAGAGAAGGGAGGTAATTACCCTAAGGGTTTCCATTCAAAATACTCTTATCATTTAAGTCCTGATAAAGTTCCTTATATGAGAATTAACGACGTTGGAGACAGGTTGATTCCCAACGCGGACCGCAGACAGGCTTTGATTACAGCAGCCCACGCCCGGATGGCTTCGGCGCATGCCGGCGTGTCAGCTACTGTATCTTTTCTCCAGCAACGATATTGGTGGTGGGGTTTGTACAACCAGACACGTGAGTTTGTCCTTCAATGTGGCATATGTCAGCAAATTAAACCTTCCTCTGCTGCACGCCCGTTCCAAACCCAGTTGTACATATCTAATAAGGATGTGTCCTGGCCCCCTTCCTTTTCTCACTTTACGCCAACGGTTTGGAGATGGGGTTGTTGAGGGGGGCCCAGGACCTCCCACATATAAAACAGCACCTGATTCCCGCTCTGCTTTACGCAGATGATGCTGTCCTCCTCGCGCGTACCCCGCGAGAGCTTCAGAACTCCCTGAATAGATACACTACCTTTATGGGTGGTCTTGACCTACAGGTAAACGTCAAGAAGACGTTTGTCATGATATCAGGTAACAGGAAAAAAGGAGTAAAAGAAATCTACCTCGATAAACAAAAACTCGAGGTTACTGCCCAGTATCCGTACCTTGGCATCATGATAGACGATCGATTGACATGGAAACCAGCTGTAGAGATAAGATGCCATCTTTTTAAAAGATCAATAGCGGCCTTAATGAGTTTCTCTCAGAGACTGGGGAGAAGGGCCCCAGTGGAGTTATTGAAAATTTACAGCGCCAAATGTCAGGCCATTGCGTTGTATGGAGCAGGAGTCTGGGGACACACGGATACCAGCCTTATCCAGGTAGCAGAAAATGCCTTCCTAAGATTTCTTTTAGCTACCCCAAAAGGCACTTCTACCTACGCCTCCCACCTGGAATTAGGAATCCCTTACCTGGAGGACTTGATTAGTATTCAACCACTGATGCTGTGGCGGCGCATTTGGATATCCGACAAAAACTCGCTGACCCAGTCCATTGTACTGGATACAATGACTCTTGACAAGTCTTCTAAAGTAAGATGGCTCTCCTATATTAGAAATTTTCTCAAAGACCTTGGGCTTGAGAAATATTATCTTCATCCAGAGTCCATAATCGACTTCCCGAAGAATGAATTAAAACAACAAGCCCTCCGCCATTTAGAGACCTTGAGACTGGCATCCTAGTCCTCAAAAACCTCGGTCATTCACGCAAACATGGTCCAAACAACATATGGCATTCACCCGTATCTAACTTTGCAGATAACAACCTATGAGAGAATGCTGATGACAAGATTTAGGCTGAACACATTTTTTAGATTGGTCGCGTTTCCCTTGAAAAACGCATGGGATTTAAGTCTTCCCCCATACCCCTGCGACGAAAAATCAAATCAGTCTAATTTACATGTGATCATGTTCTGCAAATTTCACCACTCACATAGAAAAATTTGGCTACTTCCAACAATGAGGAGTTGGGGCCCGATTCACAGAACTAACTTAAGACAGAATCCTAAACTTACTACTTTTGGTATTCACAGAAGTTAGGATTTTGTCTTAAGTTTGTCTTAAGACAGACTTAAGACAGACTTAAGTTAGGATTTTGTCTTAAGTCTGTCTTAAGTCTGTCTTAAGACAAACTTAAGACAAAATCCTAACTTCTGTGAATACCAAAAGTAGCAAGTTTAGGATTTTGTCTTAAGTTAGTTCTGTGAATCGGCCCCTTGGGGTTTTAGACAATGTAGACCGGCATTTCTTAGACTTCAAATGCTTGAATCTGAAACTGTTTGCTACATTGTTCTTAACTTTCTAAAATGTACTATGAAGCATAGACAAAATGTATAATTAACAATCGCGTAACCTTACTTCTGATGAAATGAAATGGTCTTTGCTTTTGTATGAAATCTCAGAATTTGATGTTTTAAATTTGTATACTAGTGTAAAAATGTATGTTGTATTTTTTAAATCGTTCTTTTATGGTTTTTCTTTGTGAAAAAGCAGAATAAAGAAGTTTATATATTATATATATCTAATAAACCACTTGCGGGTGTTTATTTGGATCACTGCGGTCCTTTCTCCTCTGATACTGAGTATAAGTACATCTTAGTAGCAGTAGACTCTTGCACGACGCGCTTTGTCTGGGTGTGACCTCAAAGGAGAGCTGATTCTAGAACTGTCATAAGGGATTTGCGTGTCTTTGTGAGAATTTTTTGCGCATGGTACCTTCCATTCGGACCAGGGTCCAGCGTTTGCCTCTAAGGCGTACAAGGATGCCATGGCTTCATTGGGGGTCCAGGTCAAATTTTCGTCTCCATACGGGCCTGAGGGTAATAGTGTTGTGGAGCAAATGAACCGTGACTTAAAGCAATCCTAGATAACAAAGGTTTTAGGTGCTGGCAGAGACTGGCTATCCCAACTCAATTGCGTTCAACCTGCACTAAATAATCTCCCTAGAAGGTCTCTGGGTGGGCGACGCCCATATGAAATGCTCTTTGGCATCAAGGTGTTTGTTCCGGACCTTGATGTTCTAGACATGGCGGCGGGAGCCGCATCCTTTGACGTAGATCAACAATCTAATGATTTGCAGAACCTACAAAAGACCAGAGACAATCTTGCAAAGGATTATTTGCACTCCACTTCTGAAGTTGCGTTGCAGATTCCGGTAGTCTGCTGGCTACCCCAAGTTGGCGACCTGGTCCGAGAGAAGATCGACAACAAGAAAGAATTTAGTCCTTCCTATCGAGTTCCAGCTGCCGTGCTTGGTGTGCAGGGTACAGGGCGAAAGGGGAACAGGTACATTTCCATTGACAATGTCACACCACACAGGGTGGCCGATTCTCTATAGTATGACGCCGGCGGTTTCATGTCCAACGATGGTGCAACACTCTGTTTTGGCCCCGGATCCTGCCATCGGGCCTGATGTTGTCATTGAAATTAGTCCACTTACGAACCCTTTACTGAATCTACCTGCTGGTGATCCTCTTCATGACACTGAATATACTTACCCCACTGACTTGTCTATGCCTAATTTGGAGACCCGTGTGGCTAATCAATCCTGTTTTTCATTTGACACTGGCTCTTCCACATCTAAGTCCTCTTCAAAAGTTTCTTATTTTTTGCTACCTGGTTTAAAAAACATTTTTTGATTCCTCCTTGGACTTACATTTGGCTGGCACTTATTGCAATTTTATTGTTCAGTCCATAGGATTTGTGGTGTATTTTTTCAGTTTTATCAATGGCCACTACGTTCAAGAAAGAACTTCAATTAGAAGGATTGATGGAACTTTAGCTCCCCACTCCTCTTCGCACATCATGAAGAGGGACCAGACATTTGTGAATATAACTGCTTGCCCCGTTTTAGATGGGATTGTATGGGATGCTGTAAAGTTCCAGATTCGTGGTCCCACAGAGGTTATTAATGTTGCCAAAGTACTCTGTGTTTCTATGGGTGATGTGTTTAAGCAAAATATTCGCTCTGATGACGTTAAAGCCGCAGAGGTTTTATTTTCTGATTTTAAATACAATGCTGCTTTTGATGCTGAAGATTTGTATTTGGAGTCTGGGAATTATGGTGATTTGTACTGTTACCAGCATTTTGGCAATCACTTTCTGCATAAGACAAATTAATTAAGACATATGGTTAATTTCACACAGTGGGAGCAATATCCCGCCCCAGTGGAAGGCAGCTCAAAAATACTTTTGAAAAAGATTTTCTATTTTACTGATTTTGATCAATCAAACCCTGATGCATTTTATTTTAGGATAACTGAGAAGTCCTCTTCCAAGGTTAGACTTACCCACACTAAATTACTATATTCAAAGTCCTTTATTGACCAGTTGACTGTTGGGGGCTATGAACTATGGACAGATACTATTGATCTTAAATCTGTTTGGGGTTCTAAAAGTTGGCAAGTGCAAGGCACTGAGGCTTTGCATCGTGCATGTCTCATCCCAAACCATATGTTGTTTCTGAATGACACTATTTCTCAAACCACTTGCTTTGGATTGGCTACTTCTAAACAATTAAATGCTCCTTCATTTCCTGATTTGGGTGAATACCCCCAATTGGAATAATTATACCAATACTTCCCTGAGTGACTCACAAGCCCTGTTAATTCCTCTTTTAATGTTTCCAGCATTAATCCTGAAGGCTGGTTGCTATGGCAGAAAAGTGCAGACCCCTGGCTATACAGAGGTCAGAGTTGATCCCCGTTTTCAGACTCATCATTCAGTCACCACCTATTCTGTAGGCAAATTATGCCAGAGTTGGCTCAGACATTCATCCTTGGCGTCTGTTAAGCTACATTTATCCAAACTCACTGACACTGCCGACTTGAATGATTTTGTGAAAGGTCCAGCAGCTGGCAGATCTAAAAGATGGATATATGCTGCTTACAATGAGATTTGGAAACTGTCACAAATTGAAGCTGCTTCTAGACTTAGAGCTATTGATCAGGCCAACTTAGAAATAGTGCTTGCCGTTGTAGATAATAGCATTAACACCCTTTCTTCCCGAATTTACTCTTTGGATAATATTGTAGCATCTGTGGTTGATATTGTGCAGGAAGATGTTGCCGTATTGTATCATGGGCAAAGTCAATTGCGTTCTGTTATGCAGTTTGCATGGACTTTGCAAACGTTAAAAAAAGGCCGAGTTATCCAGTATTGGGGTATCTTTCATAGATTCACATGCATGAATCATTCCCCGTCGCCGAGGCGGTAGTCCCACGGTATATAAAAGAGCAGTGCCAAAAGTAAACTATAGTAGTAGGCCTAAGAAAAAGGCCTGAGGCCTAAACTGCAGTAGCCTATCTACCTCCTTATGCTAAAAGGACCAAGAACCTTGTCCCAGCCAATCATCTTACAGCACCCTCTAGAACCCTCTCTGCAGAGCCAGTTCTCAGATTTTCACCGCACGTCGTGTGGAAGGGAGTCTCCCTGAGTCTCTACTCAGTTTTTTCTCTACTTTAGGATGTCTTACAAGAATGCCTTGTTTAGTCCTTGCAGAACATGCGACAAGAAAAGAGTCAATGTTGATGATCAATATAAGGACTGTATTTATTGCCTCTATCCAAAGCATGAGGCAAAAAATTGAAAGATCTGCCGCACCTTCCCTTCTAAGACCTTATGGGATAGGGAGGTCAGAGTCCTATTATGGCTTAAATCTTCTTCTGCTGATGATGATGATGACAGAGCTTCAACCTCCAGTAAAAGAGCAAGATCACAAGATGGTTCTTCAAGTGAGGGGAGAAAACATGTCAAAACCTCACACTCTTCGCAGTGATCTTCATCATCTTCCTCTGAAGCTTCAGTTCTCAAGGACTCTAAAAAGCATAAAATGTGAGTAAAAGCTGCTCTGTCTCCTCAACTTTTCCTATGACTACCATCTCTATTACGTCTTCAGCTCCTTCGTCGACTGCGACAATTTCTACTACAGCTATCACCTCTCCTATCCTGTCAACTAGGATTTCTATTGTGGCGAAGAAAATAATCGCCGATGATCCGATGACGACAGACTCGTCGTCGAGGTCAAATCACTCGTCAACAAAGGTACCGTCGACGAAGCCTCCATCATCGACGTTGACGAAGACATTTACGGTGCCGTCGATGACCGTCTCGTTGACGAAGAAGCCAAGTCTGTCGACGACGAATCCATCGACGACGAGTCTGACGACAATCTCGTCGACGGTAGTCCTGTGGACGTCGAGTCTGTCGACGAGAGCTCTGTCGACGTCCAATCCGCCGACGATAATTCTGACGACTTTGAATCCGTCGACGATGGCTCCGTCGATGAAGCCAGGAACAACGTCTGCCATCAAGAGTCCTATGGCAGCAATTCAATCTCCATTGTCTCCATTGTCTACGATGCCACCGATATCAATAGACACTGCTTCTACGCCTCTTTCATCAAAGACTTTCCAGCCAACATCTTTCCACAGGCAAAGATGTTCTTATATCTCACTGCTTACGCCATCTCACCTCCTCGAGACTTATGCTCGTGAAGAGGAGGATGACTATGATGATCATGACAATGAAGGAGCATTTGGAATAGCTCACCATCCTTTGGAATTGAACATTAAATGTCAGGATGATGAGGAGGATGATGAGTACATTACTATCAAGAGGACATTGTAGTTCCTCATTGTGCAGCATACCAGAGGCAGCGGCGGGCTTCAGAGACCAGCCATCTGCCACCGAGCCTCATCCAGTACTTACAGGCCATGTTGGCAGACTATAGACAACACTTTCCACCGCAGCAGGTAATTTCTCCACTTCAGCCTGCAGCCGTTCCGGACCCTATTCCTCAACCTGAGATTCCAGCACCTGTGTCCCCGGTCACGGAACCTCAGCAACCTACTTTGTCTACTCAAACTCCAGATACTTCTTTGGACAAAGAAGTAGAAGAAGGCGAATTGCCAGATAATCCTCCTTTGGATTCGTGGGATGATTATGTTATCCCCATGCGGTCTCCACCAACTCCACAACCTTCAGATTCACCACCTGAAGACATAGGTGGGTTTCATAATCTTATGCAGTAAGCTGTGAGTAGATTTCAACTGTCGGTAACAGTGGAACAGTCAGAGTGTTTTCTTCACGATTTTAAAGAAGAAACTAGGAAGGTGTCCAGGGCCATTCCTATTATAGACTACATATGGAAGGAGGGCATCAAGGTAATGAAAAATCCTGCTTCTGTACATGCTGTGCTTCCACGGAATGATAAAAAATTATTGTGCTCCTCTCGGTAGCCCTGCATGCCTTACTGGACACCCACGGACAGATTCGGTCATTTCGCAGTCCGCACAACAAAGATCAAAAAACCCAGCCACTCCCATCACTACGCCACCAGATAAAGAGGAACGTCGTTTAGACCTGATCGGTAAAACAGAAATTCACCATGGCTACCGCCTCAATCAGGGCAGTGAATTCTTTGGCGATCATAGGACATTATGATCGCCAAATGTGGTCACACATGGCTGGTCTGATTGATCTAATCCCAGAAGATAAACGTCAGGAGGCTCGGAAGATCTTGATGGAAGGGGAGCGTGCAGCTGCAGAAACTGCCAACTGCGCTTTGGATATTGCAAATACAAATTTTAGACAACTGGCAGGGACTGCAGTTCGTAGGCGTCAGGGCTGGTTAAAGGCTACCACCTTTCGGCCTGAGGACCAACTGAAAATTTTGGATATGGCCTATGATGGCGAATCTTTGTTTGGGAAACACATAGACGAAGCCCTCCAGGAAATCAAAACGGATACTGATACCGCAAGATCCCTAGGTTCCCTGCAGTACAAGTGGGGATCTTTTAGAGGCGATAGAGGACGAGGATACTACTCTAGAGGAAGCTATTACCAACAAAACAGACAATATCAGCCTAAATACCGGCAGAATTATCAGTCCTCATACCGCCAATCTGGTACAGCTAGTTTCTCTCACCAAGGAAGCCGAAAACGGTCCAACAATCAAGGGCGAGATACTCACAGAAAACAGTGATATATGCCTGGCGCCGCCCTTATTTCCTTCCCCCCTGTGGGCGCGAAAATATCTGGCTTTCTACACCGGTGGCAACAGATTACATCCGATAAATGGGTGCTAGACCTCGTCCAACATGGGCACATCCTAGAGGGACCCCCTCCCCATCATCTTCACTTAATGTTAAAGGAGGTTCATTCAATGTTCCTCAAGAACTGTAGTGTAGTTCCTATATTCCCAATAGCCTCTGCGCATTGGAATAATATATACTGTAGTTTAGACATAGGACTAAGGTCTACTAGTTCTCTACCGAATATATTAGACTTACTTATGTGTGTGCCAGCTAGCTCAGAGGTCACTAGAAACTTTCTCGAAAGTACAAGAAGGGATTCGTTTCTGACAACCATAATACATGACAACTTTGTTTCCCAAGAATAAGAAATCAATCTTCAGAGTCGCGGAAACAATAGATAACTATTTTACTCAGTCAATCGTGCATGCTTAGTTTCACCAGAGTTGCTGAGAAATTAGAGAGACGGGCTTTTTCAATAAAAGGTATTTATTCAACAGTCTTCTTTCTCAAGCATGAGAAATGCACTGCTACAATAGTAATGCTGGTTATAAAGTACAAGTCATATAATACGAACAGTATTATAAAGTAGTACTGTAAAAGCATGATATGGTTTCTAAGCCATAAATTGCCTTAAATAGATAAAATGCATAAAATACATACAATGATAAAAGAGATGGATAAAAGTACTCAACTGGTGCTTCTAAAATACACCTACCCTGGTGTACCTGACCTAAGCCTAGCACAAGGGAAGAAATAAGTTTTAGGAGTAGTTTTGAGTTTAGTATTCATTGCCTAGAATCTGCCAAGAGTCTAATCAAGAATTCTCTAAGGGTCTAATCATCTCCGTACCTTGGTTTGGAATGAAGGAGGTCTTGTATCTCTCTCTCAGGACTCGATCTCCCAAATACCCGCAAGGGTAAGCTGGAAACACTGGAGCTATTACAGGACCTAGCAAAGTATCAACATCCGATGGCAGTACTGATCGAAGTGTGAAACAAATGTCTAACATGCATTCTTCTCCTTAAAGCAGGCATTGCAGAACAGGTAAGATGCCATCTTGCCAGATTGGTCTGAACGAAAGAAACCATGTGGTGTTCAGGTCCCTTAAACTTGCCAAGCCGAGAATCTGTGTAATCCGCTCGCGATACCTCATTGCACGGAGGGCTTCTTCTATGGACATCTGGGTATCGTTGTTCTCCGGACTTGCCATATCGAAGCAGGAGAAATAAAAAGAGTATGCCAGCTACGAGTCTCAAGATGAGAGGTAGTCCGAAGAACACAGAGTGTACGAAATTTGGAAAAATTCCTAGGACTGCTTCAAAAGGTGCTAACAGTCCCGAAAAAATTGTCTTAAATACATGTGCGATTCCGCTGGTATCGGACATGTTTAAGATTTGGCTCAACATTTCCACAAAATGCGTAGGACAATTTGATGATAAAAGGGCATGTATCTCTGCCGAAGTCCTTGCGACCTGCAGATCATACATTTCTCTAGACGAGGTTAGTGGCACAGTTTTTTGCAAAATAATGGCGTTCATTCTGCTTAAAGTATCAATTTGTATAGAAGAGATATTCAGTGATGGCCATAACGCCGTCCCTCTGTCTGACTTGCTCCTCGGATACAATACTTGCATACAACAAGTAACCCTGGAGGACACACTAACGAGAAAGTTTTCCTGGCAACATGCCACAGCAGCTGTGATCATTCAGTAAAATGAAGGTGCCATTGGATAGCTCTCTGAAAATTGGTTCTATCACTGTGGAGGGAGTACCGTGCAGGTGGCATGAGAGGTTATTTGCAGAACCATCGCAGACTCCATGTAAATTAATACCTTGGCACAAAAGTGTACCACTTAGTGATTTTTTACAATTATTACCACTAAGGAATACCTCTGTTCCCCTATTCCAACATTTGCGTGTGTAAGGTAAAGTCCAGGTTGACTTAATGTATTCTTTACCCAACCTTTCATACAGGCCCGCTGGTATATGCTGTAGACAATACTAAAATTGGAAAATCGTCACTGGTATTGTTATGGTGACATGAAGTATCCATTCTGTGACAGGGTTCTCAGAAACTGTCAATGACAATCTTTCCAGTTTTTCAATGTTCAGCAACGTATAGTCTGCTCCTTTTTGTGCCAAAGAGATTTGTTTATATATAAGGTTAAATACAGAAAACAATGACGTTGTATTGATTAGACGCCAAGGCACGTAGCCTGAACGCAGATTTTGTAACATCCAGCCTAACTGCATGATAGGACTGGCCATGTTGTAGCATTAGCAAGTCCTGCTCTATTATGTCAATGGCAGAAGATACAATGTTGTCCAAAGAATAAATTCTGGAGGACAGAGTCGTTAACCCATTGTCCACTACATAGAGACTTTTCTCTAAATTAATACGATCAATTTCTCGTATCTTTTCTGCAGTTTCCATTTGCGTTACTTTCCATGCTTCGTTGTACCCTGCGTATATACCGGCGTATATGAAACGTTTTTGACGTGGTTTGCGAGGTCCTAGTAAGAAATCTCGCAAATCATTGCCTTCTTTAAGTAAAGATAAGTGTTGCTTAATTTCCGAAAGTGTAGATGTCTTTAGCCATTCAAGGTATAGCTTCCCTACACTATAAGTAGTTACTATCCCTGGATGGTGTCTCTGGGAGTATCTTGGATCTGGCCTTTTCATTTTGAAACCCTGTGTTTTGTTCAGGAATCTATCTCGACAGTTATTAGTGTCTATGGGTCAGATTAACCACTTTTTCCAGTAAGGATCTGTTCTGTTTTGTTTTAAAATGTGGGCTACGTCTAAGTCCTCATCAGTATTGTTATTACTGTCAGGTATGGGATTAGGTATAGACGGTTTGTTTAAATCTTTTATCTTAGCAATTCCAAGACAAGATGTTTGTTGAACAGTGTCATTTAAAAACATTATTTGTTCTGGTATTATGCATGCTCTGAATAATGCTTCTAAACCTTGCACCTGCCAATCTTTTTTACCCCAGACGGTCTTTGTCTCAATGTTGTCGTTCCAAAAGTCAAAACCCAATGTAGACGTTTGAGCATAAAAGTTTGCAGAATAAATTTGTTTAGTGTTGGTCAACATTGTTTTCATTCCTGTCTTATTTTCATTTTTAAAATAAAACGTTTCTGGATTGGTAACATTATACCCTGAGAAGTATTGAAGTTTCTCATAAAATGTTTTTGAGCTACCTTTTGGTGGCGTTGGACAATGTTCCCATTGATTATAAGTAAAAACATTTCTAGGGCTAGCAGATTTATGCAAATAATGATGACCATAGTGATTAAAACAATACATTTGTTCATAATCTGATGAACCTTGTAAGTATTCATGTTCTGTGAATTTTGCTGACATTTCTAAATCAGACATCATGTTATTAACAGCTTCAAAGTCCCAATCATCACTGAATGTGCTGAATGATGCAAAGTCACTTAAAGAAACCTTGAATTGGTGTAGAATCTTCAGCAGTTCCACCGGGCCATAAATGTCATAGTCACTAGTGTCCCATGCTATACCACCAGGTATAGGTACGGCTGTGATTTTTACTGATGACAGGTCTCTTTTTTCATGATGAGATGATTTGTGAGGTGTCAGGACCAAGTTGATTTTCTGACTTGCTGTGTCCATAGAGCTATATTTTCTATCTATCATCCTTCCCAAGCTTAACACAAGTATCATCCAGAGCAGGAGAAAAAATGCACCTAACCCAATCCAAAGTTCAACCCATGGTGAAACCAGATATGTTTTTCCAAGTTGATGAAGGAGCTCTGTTAACTTTTCTTTGAATGTTTTTATTTTCGTGGCGTTTCTTCAGTTTCACTGGGATCCTCTGAAAAAGTATCAAAGTTTATGAAATAGCCAGAAGCAGTTCTGTCAATTGTTGGTATAGCTTCAGCATTATTTGAAGTCACTGGAGCCTTTTCTCTTTTCACCATATCAATGTAGTCGGATGTCACATCATTGTAGATTGGTGTGTCTTGACGAACTGTTATTTGGGTATCCAGAGGCATAAGTTCCATTGCTTTGTTGCATAGTCCTTCTTTTCTTAGTGCAGGTTTATCAAAGGTGATAAGTCTTTCAGTTTGAACCTCTTGGATTGTAGCAAGATTTGGACGCCTGCTACTTCTCGTGAGTCCACTGGGCCTACTACTTATTATTGGCCACATGATTGTGGTTTGACCAGGTCGATTGAAACAACTCTGTTCTCCCTTTTACCAGCAAGTGGCGGTAATACTACTGATCTTGTTCCGTGGATAGTCAAGACAGGTACGGCTTTTCTGTAGGAAGGCCCAAATTCCTTCTTTACCGCAATTTTCTCTCTGACTAGATCCCCAATCTTAGGAATCCAGACAGGTCTTACTGGGACAGGTGGTTTTCCTTCAGTGGTCATTTGTCTGTATTATATTACTCAGACTTCTTCTTGTTTCATTTAAATCCTGTAAAACAGCCAAACGATCTTTGATATCAAAGGGTTTTTGTTCTACCACTGAAGTCTGACTATCGAGGTCCCCGATAAACATTCTAGTACCACACATTAGTTCATACGGAGTGACTCCACCCAGAGAATTTCTTGGCAGATTATTAAGACTACGTTGGACACTTATTAGATGTTTGACCCACCCTTCACCCGAACCTAATACCTTGGCTGTTATGGATTGCTTTATGTCACGTTTTTTTCTTTCCACTCGGGATGGAAGGGACTAGAATACTGCAATTCAACGCCCAAGCTGACCATGGCCTCCTTGTAAGCCCTAGAGCTAAACGCAAGACCCTGGTCAGAATGTGGTGTGCCAATTGCGTATGTGCCGATAAAGACTTGCAAATCCTTTATAACAGTTCTGGCGTCAGCCGAGCGCTGGGGTCATAACCAAATAAATCTTGTGCAGGAATCCACTGAGACCATGATATATTTATAGTTACCATCCCTTTGTAAGGCACCACAATGGTCCAGATAAACACACGCTAGTGGTTTATCTGAAATCAGAAGGGGTGTCTGTGCAGGACGTTCCACTGTGGAAACTTTTATTTTCTGACAGATTTCACATTCTAGTACATCATTTCTAGTTTGTTTCCTCATGTGCGGACACCAGTATCTCCGTTTTAATAATAACACCGTGGTGGAAATTCACGCATGTGTAGATGCTAGCACTTAATGTGCTGCTACAATTAGTCCTAACCTATGTTCCATGTTTGGGATTGCCCTATCCCCCACTCCAGGAATTCGAGCAAAAGGAACAGAGTTTGCATCAGTTATATATGAGTATTTTACTGGAAAGCCTTTCAGGAGTGTCTTACCACTGACTTTGACTGTAGCAGTGACAGCTTGCATTATTTCGCTGTCTATTTTTGTTTTTGACCGGGTGATTGCAGCTACGGAAGCCATTTGCACAGCTGCCTTCGCGGCTTCATCAGCCAATGAATTCCCTGCAATGTGAACGCCATCACGCTGATGACTCAGTGTATGAATCACGTGAGTCTTTTGTAGTTCTTTCTGTAAAAGAACTACTTGCTCCCAAAGCGTTTTATGCTTAATTGTGCCACCTTTTGCGTCTTTGAAACCGTTTTGAACCCAGTTCTGCAGATACTCATTGTAAGATTGTATGCAGTAATACGAATTGCACACTATTAGTGTGGGGAATTCGCGATCTGTATTTTCAAGCGCCATCTTGAAAGCCTGTAGTTCAGCTCGCTGAGCTGTACAGTCTCCGAGTGATTGAGTTTTAGTGACCATCGGTCTGAATTTTCCTTCGCGCCAGTGACCTTTAACAATCGCGCACGCAGCACTATAGGCTTGTTTAACCCAATAGCGGGCTGTGCTGATCCGTCTGTATAGATTATACATCCGTAATGTTCTAGAGGCAGAATTTCAGTCGGCAGAGGACATTCATATTCGTATTGAAGAAATTCTTGTGTCTTTAAATTAGCGTCAAAATGGTATTCAACGTCTGTTGTAACAAGAGAGTTAACCCATTGAATCCATCTCTGATGTAAAGCTTTTATATTGGCAATGCTAGCTCTTGTCACTGTCTCTAAGGCAGGTACGGGTGTAACGATCATTATACGTTTACCCTGTGCTAGAGCTCTCTCTTTTGCTACTGCAGTTTGAACCGCTGTCAGAATTTTTTCTGTTGATGAGAATTTCATTTCAGCTTGTGTGTACAAGTGTGATTTGTAAGCGATTGGTACCTTTTCTCCTTCATTAAAGGTCAGGTATGTGAATCCGCATTTCCCTGGGATGACACAGATCACTAGATTGCGAACGTTTTCGCGTGTCTGTAACTGTTTTTTAGCTATCATGTCTGTTTGGACTGATCAGAATTTCTGTGTGTGCTTGAGTCCAATTAGTTTGTTTGAAATCAGGTTTGATTAGTTCGTAGAGAGGTTTAACCCTTTCTGTGTAATTTAGAACATAAGTTCTACTGAAATTCAGTAAACCTAGAATTGACTGTAGGTTTTTCAGTGTTTTTGGAAGTTGAAGCAGCGCACACTTCTCAAGAAAGTTTGCTGCCAGGCTTTTGCCTTCACTTGATAACTCATACCCTAAAAATAGGACATTGAGGTGGGCAATTCGTGATTTCTTAAAATTGAATTTATAGTATACCCTTCAGAAGCAAACCCAAGTATTATGGTGTTCGTTCTTTTCAAGTGTACATCCAAGATAGATGCCATCGACATATGATAATGCCGCATCGTCGTACATTTGTAGTAACTCTGTTACTCTAGCTGAAAATAACCCTTGGCTATTCTTGAATCCCTGGGGGAGACGGCAAAATTGTTGCTGTGTCCCCAAGATTGAGAAAGCTGTCAGGTGTCTGCTTTCTGGTGCAATGTTTTGACAGAAAAACCCATTTGAAATGTCCTATGTGGTTTTATATTTTTTGCGCACGATGTTATTCATCAGTGCAGCACAATGTGCACTTTGTACTGCAAATGATTTACAACAGGAGTTTAGGTGTCTGTAATCCAAAACTAGACGATATGAATTGTCTGGTTTGGAGACAGGAAACAAAGGATTGTTCATAGATGAGGTGCATGTTTCAATCACCCCTTGATATTCAAGTTGATTTAGAATTTCCCTGACTTGTTTTTTAGCTTCCTGTTTAACAGGGTACTGTCTCTGAGCAGTAGGTAGGTTTTTTAACTGTATTTTGTGGTGAGGAGCATCCTCATCCCATCCTACGTGATTTTTATATAATGCTGGAGCTTGAGCTACAGCCCATTTCCTTGCATTTGTATATTTTTTATGAATTGGAATGTGATTTGAGAAGGCTGGCATAATCATTTCTTCGCCATGTGGGCACTCCCTAACAGCAACAGGTGGCCAGTCTTTTTCAGCTAGAAGTATGTCATAACCCCTGGAAAGCTTGTCCCAAAAGAGAGCTTTTAGTTTTCTAGTTATGTCCCCCTCCATCCGTAGTGTTATTTCATATAACTTGTGGGGTACACTACCCCTGGTGTCGGCAGTTTCAACTTGAATGCATTCATTCAAGTCCACTATCGCCAGATGAACCATCAGGATCTTGCGTGCTATGGTCACTTCTGCTGCGCTGTCTAGCATTGTCTGAGACCATTCCCCATTCTTGAGTTGTGTCCTCAGAATCCTCGGCATGTTTAATTTTTATGCTTGCTACCTTCTTCTTTGAAAATTTAGTTTTTTTACTTTGGTGAACGGGTTCTTTGTCTTTGGACTTGACCCGTTCTTCTTTGTATTCTGACCGTCCTCTTCTTTCTGATTTCTGCAAAGAAGTCTGAAAAGATCGAGAGGGACGTGTGTCATTATTTTGATATGGATCATATTTTCTTAAGGTATCCCTATTTCTAAGGTTATATCTTTTTTCAGATACTGCCTCTATTTGAGTAATTTTTTGTGCTAACCAAAACTGAATTTTTTCCCTTTTGGCAGGCAACTTTCCAATGACCGATTGTATACTCTGTGGTGTTTTTTTATTTGTATTTTCCTGGTGAGGGGTGTGCTGTGGAATTTTTACAGCTGGTTGGACTGTTATATTCCGCATGACATATTGGACCACTTGTCTGTGGGCCCGATTCACAGAACAAACTTAAGACAAAATCCTAAACTTACTACCATTTTCACATTCACAGAAGACACTTACTCATTCTCTTCCAGGGGATACTCATCAATAGTCATAAGCACTGGATAGTCCCGCCCACGTGCGGGACCCAGGAGCACTAGCCAATAATATGCATATATCTACATATCTATATATATAATTACATATAAATACGCATAAAATAACCATATATATATAGATAATATACATATACATATGCAGCCCAATATACACCATACCAGGCTCAAAAACTGCCATTATTGCCTGCAAAATCTTTACATTTGCTAAATAAAAACATATAACTAACATTATATGACAATGCAAAGAAGAAAACAATGCCTTGGTTTTCTTTGAAACACACAACCTTTATTTTCAAAGGTAAAAACAGGCAGGATCATAGAGGCAGCTTTAGCCTAGATAGGCTGCATTGTAACAACTGAAAAATCTGGCGCCGTGCCTTTAAGACCTCTGTGAGCCCCCAGGCTCCCATCATGCACCACAGGTGACAGTTAGGTCAGTTCTTTTTTCCGGCTCCTTCTGTGAGGATCCTGGAGCATTGAGCTGGCCAGTTGGTGATATATTTTCACTTTCTTCTGGTTTTTCTTAAATTTTTTCGGCTTTACTCGACGTCTTTAGTCATTATCTGACTAATCCAACAATTTTTTGCTGTTTTTTGGCTATTTTTCCAGTCACAATGCCGGCCTTATTTGTTAAGTGTCCGGCCTATTGTAAAAAAATGGCCAAGACAGACCCTCATTCGGTCTGTGTAGCTTGTCTACCATCTTCTCACAAGCCAGAACTTTGCTACCACTGCAGCAAGCTTTCAAATAGGACTTTGAGAGAGAGAGCGAGAGAAGAGCAGGATTCAGTCCCTGCATGACAGAGGAACTGTAAGTGGAAGAGATGAATTTCATTCCAGGAAGCCTTCTTCTCAGCACAAAGAGCGCAAGGACACAGGGGAGAAGAGAAAACATCGGTCTCCTTCAACTTCGAGGGACGGATCTTCTTCCAAGGTACCTGTGTGCTCAAAATCAGTATCGAAATCACCGTCGTGGCATACGTCGACGTCGAAGCATCCCTCGCCGTCGAAGAAGAATTCGCCGTCAAAGCAAAGGTGAGAAGCGACATGAGCGTAGGCGGTCCCGGTATGGCTCGCCTGCGACTGCAAGAGGGCGGGACTCGACGTCGTCTCATCGACGTCGACGGTCGCCGTCGAGAGGCTCGAAACATCAGTCAAGGTCGCCGTCGAGAGGTGCCATGACGTCGACGTCGATCCGGGCAGTAGAGGTTTCGACGTCGAAGAGCCCCAGTCATGCGACGTCAAGGCACACGACGCCGAGAAAATCAAAGCCGTCGACGCCGAAGAGGCAATTGTCGTCAAAGAGGTCGCCGCCGAGGAGGTCGCCGCCGAGGACAACGCCGCCGAGGAAATCGTCGTCGAGGAAGTCGCCGTCGAGGAAGTCGCCGTCGAGGAAGTCGCCGTTGGAAAAATCAACGTCGAGGAGGCTGTCGTCAACGTCTCCAGCAGCAAAGAGGCCTAGAACGTTGTCCAAAGACCGGTCTAAGGTTTCTATGGTGTCTTCAGGGAGTTCCTCTTCCTCCCCTGGGCTGCGGATTCTACAAATTTTTCCAGAGCCCTCAAGAGCACCTTCACCTACAGGGGCTAATATCTCGCCACGATGGCTGGGGGAGATCAGAAACTGGAAGATAAGAAAAATTAACCTTCCAAGGTCTTGTTCCAGGTCTCCAGTGTCTGTAAGACTTGCGTCAAGATCAAGGTCACCTCTTGTACAGGTGGTACATTCTCCAAGTAGACGTGAGCGTACTCCTCCGAGAAAATCTCCATCGGAGAGGAGGCGAACTTCACCCTCTCCTAGGTCTTCGCGTCATCAGTCTTCTAGAAGACGCGATGCTAGATCTTCGACAAGGTCTTCAAATTCAAAGAGGAACTACTCGCCAACGCGGTCATCAACTCCTCCGAGTAGGATTTCACCGATTGATGACGTGATTACTTTTAATGAAGTTCTCTGTCGTGGTGCAGCGAAACTTAATATCGAGATGCCTGTCTCTACTGCCAAGATAACGGTCATTTTCGAGACTTTGCATCAGAAGTTATCATCAAGGCCTTTACTTCCTCTGGTTCCAGGTCTGTTGGAACCTGCGGAGCACAAGTTTTTAACTCCTGCGTCTTTGGGAGCGGTTCCTTCGCGGATCGCAAAGAAATATAAGGCTCCGGACAATGATCCTTTATTTCTGAGGTCTGAGCCACAACCTGATTCAGTCATCGTTTCAGCGGCCGTAAGAATCAGACAGGAGCATCATCATCCTCTATGCTTCCTGATAAAGACAGCAAAGCTATGGACTCAGTAGGAAGGAAAATGTGTGCCACTTCTGCTTCCTACATGAAGGTTGCCAGCGCCTCCGCTTTACTGGGTCGCTATGACCGCGCACTATGGGATTCCTTGTCTCGGTTTGCAGAAAAACTTCCAAAAGAAGACAAGCATGATTTTCTTGAAATCCTTCATGAAGGTGGACTAGTGGCTAACCAGGTGATTAGCGCAGCTGCAGATGCTTCCGACCTGTCTACACATGGCTATGCTCATGGACTCTGTGCAAGACGCTCAGCTTGGCTAAGGCTTACGGGTCTTAAACCGGAAGCGCAACACCGAATTCTTAATCTGCCGTTCAATGGTAAATCGCTCTTTGGGTCTCATGCTGACGATGAGATGTCACAAATGAAGACGGAGCTCGATACAGTGAGAGCTGTTGGTCTCGAAAAGAGAAAAGACAACTTTAAGAAAAAATACCGTCCTTATGATCGGAGACAGAACCAGCAGAGGGTTCAAACCCCTCAATGGTCGTCACAGCAGAATCAGGGAAGATCTCAGTTCTCCCAGCGTCGTCCTGGTAGAGGAAGAGGGGGCATTTCCAGACAATCTGCTCCTGGAAACAAGCAGCAGCAACAGAAACAGGGAGTGCTTGCTTCCCCTGAGCCTGTTACCCACTCCGGTGGGGGGAAGTGTTTGTTTTTGCCTGGACGAGTGGAAAAACATCACAAACGACAAATGGGTGCTGAATATTGTGCAAAATGGATATGCAATCAGATTCAAGTCCCCCCCACCTTCCATTCCTCCTCCAAAGTCTGTGTTCCATGGACTTCATCTTTTGAAGCAGGAGGTGTCTATGTTAATCTTAAACGAAGCCATCGAGGAGGTCCAGAGGCCGGTATGTAACGTTTACAATGAAATTTTTACAACGCACTACCATTACAACGCAGGCATTACCACGAATACCATTACAACGCATTGCGCTGGGGGGCGCTCTAGGGTAGGGAATACGTTTAATGTTCTATCCAACACCTTCCCTAGTGTCCACGGGGACTGGAGTTGGAATAGAAAATTATACTTACCACTATCCAGCACCTCTAAGCGCTATGCGTTGTAATGGTATGCGTGGTAAAAACCGCGTTGTAAAGGTATGCGTAGTAAAAGTATGCGTTGTAACGTCATACATTCCCCGAGGCCACACCGTCGACAAGGCATTTACTCCCGATACTTTCTAGTTCCAAAGAAAGGTCCAAACAAGGAGTTCAGGCCCATACTAGATCTCAGACGCTTCAATCAGTTCATTCAGCGAGAAAAGTTCAGAATGCTGGCGTTACATCAAATAATTCCACTTCTGCATCAAAAGGACTGGATGTGCTCCATACATCTTCATGATGCTTACTTTCACATTCCCATCGCCCCAAAGCATCGGAAATTTCTAAGGTTCTGCATACAAACCAGCTATTACCAGTTCGCAGTCTTGCCCTTCGGGCTAAAGTCAGCTCCTCGCACCTTTTCAAAGTGCATGGCAGTCGGAGCGGCTTTCCTAAGGAAGAGACATATTTTCGTCTATCCCTATCTAGACGATTGGCTGCTAAAGAGTGTGTCTCCGAGTCTGCTTCAGCAACATCTCAAGTTCTGCATACATCAGCTGCGAGGCTGGGCCTGCACGTGAACTTCAAAAAGTCTATCCTCAATCCCACACAGAGTATACACTATCTGGGCACACTTCTGGATTCAAAGGACGCAAAAGCGTATCCTTCGGAGGAGAGACTATCCTCCATTCTCCTCAAGTGTCAAACCTTACTAAAGACTCCTCGACCAACAGCCAGACAGATCTCGTCTCTGCTAGGGTCAATGGTGTCTTGCATTGTCCTCGTCCCAAATGCCAGGCTGCACATGAGACCTCTGCAGCAGTCGCTGGAGGATCAGTGGTCCCAGTTTTCAAACCGTTGGGAAGACAAACTGTCACTACCTCTGTCAGTGAGAATCTCCATTCGATGGTGGATGCAGCGGAGTCATCTGGTAGTGGGAGTGCCCTTTCAAGAGGACATGCCCAGTCGATCGTTGGTGACAGATGCGTCCCTGTAGGGATGGGGTGCCCATCTGGGGTCCCATCAAGTTCAAGGAGTGTGGTCAGAGAAAGAAAAACTGTATCACATAAACATGTTGGAACTCAGAGCTGTCCATCTAGCTCTCAAGGCTTTCTTTCCAGCGCTCAAGTCATCCTCTCTGCTTGTTCAGACGGACAATACAACAACGATGTACTATCTGAACAAGCAGGGCGGAACGAGATCCAGACCTCTGTCGCTGGAAGCACAGGCAATCTGGAAGTGGCTTCTGGCTCGGGGTATGACAATTTCAGCTGTCCATCTGCCCGGTGTCCTCAACGTCCAAGCAGACGACCTAAGCAGAAACTTTGCAGAAGCACACGACTGGGTCTTAAAAGACGAAGTGATAAGAGATGTCTTCCAGGCCTGGCGGACACCAGAAATTGATCTATTCTATTCGCGGACGCCAACAACGCAAAAGGCCGCGTCTTCGCGTCCAGGTACCCACAACGAGGGTCCAAGGGGAATGCTCTATGGATGGACTGGTCAGAGACATTACTCTACGCTTTTCCACCGATTCCACTCATTCCCTTGGTGATCAAGAAACTGTACAAGTTGAAGACAGACATGATTCTAGTGGCTCCGGATTGGCCTCGCCAGTGGTGGTACCCGGATCTCCTGCATCTATCCAAAGTACCGCACAGGAGACTTCCTTGTTATCCGGATATGCTGGCGAGAGAGAACGGCAGGGTGTTCCATCCCAACCTGCCGTCCCTGAAGCTAGCAGTATGGTTCCTGAGTTCATCCAGTATGGACATCTAGGCCTCTCGCAGGACTGTATGCACATTTTAAGAGAGGCAAGGAGAGCTTCTACAAAAAAGACGTATGCTTTCAAGTAGAAGCGGTTTTTCATGTGGTGTGCTGGTGAAGGTCATGACCCGATTCGAGGTCAGGAACAGGTACTGTTACTATACTTACTTTCTTTGGCCAAAGCAGTTTTACAGTATTCCTCTATTAAGGTCCATCTGGCAGCAATAACAGCATATCGAAAGTCCCCTACCCAGGTGTCTTCCTTTCAAATGCCAGTTGTGAAGGATTTTCTGGAGGGTCTCAGGAAAGTGTATCCTCCCGTGAGGGCTCCCTCGCCTCCTTGGGAGCTTGATGGGTCCTCCATTCGAACCAATACATAAGGCCTCCCTTCAACATCTGTCGTGGAAGGTGTCCTTCCTTGTAGCTATCACTTCTGCGCGCAG
Organism: Lissotriton helveticus; assembly: GCF_964261635.1. Taxonomy (NCBI): domain Eukaryota; kingdom Metazoa; phylum Chordata; class Amphibia; order Caudata; family Salamandridae; genus Lissotriton; species Lissotriton helveticus. Next base: position 305,705,196 of record NC_136058.1, on the reverse strand, counting down.
GGTGAGCGAGATTCAGGCCTTTTGTGCTACAGAACCCTATCTCGTTTTCCATGCGAATAGAGTGGTGCTTCGGACTCATCCCAGATTCCTTCCTAAGGTAGTCTCGGATTTTCACATTAATCAGTCAGTGACACTACCTAAGTTTTTTGCTAATCCGAGCTCTTCAGCTGAAAAAGCTCTACACTCTTTGGATTTGAAAAGAGTTTTGAAGTTTTACCTTGATAAAACTAAGAGTGCTAGAAAGACTGATCATCTGTTTTTGAACTACGGTCCTCTGAATACGGGCTTGCCTGCTTCTAAGAGGTCCATTTCTAGATGGATTGTGTCATGCATTTTGTTATGTTATCAGTTGGCACGGAAACAGCTCCCGGGTAGACCGAGAATGTACTTACCGGGGAGGGTAAACACCCATTATTCCGCAACTTTCTTTCCGCATACCATCACTCCGCATACTTTCCTTACGAAAGTACCATGACTCCGCAATGCCATTATAACGCATGGCATTACATTTTATATGTTTTTACCACGCATACATTTACAACGAAATTCGTTGTAAATGCGGGAATGGTAAAAGCATGTTTTTTTAAAATGTTTGGATAAGGTAAGTATGGGTATAGGGTATATGTTTTGGGGTACTGAGATATATGTTTTGGGGTGTTTGGGTATTTTAAGGGTTCAGATAGTTTTGGGTTATGGGGTACAGGGGTAGTTATAGGGTTTAGGGATAGGTGTGGGTTTTGGGGTTCAGGGGTATTTTTAGGGTTCAGGACTAGGTTTGGGTTTTGGGGTATAGGGGTATTTTTATGGTTCAGGGCTAGGTTTGGGGTACTGGGTTTTTTTAGGGTTCAGGGCTAGGTTTGGGTTTTGGGGTACAGGGTTATTTTTATGGTTCAGGGCTAGGTTTGGGTTTTGGGGTACAGGGGTATTTTTAGGGTTCAGGGGAAAGGTTTGGGTTTTGGGGTACAGGGGTATTTTAAGGGTTCAGGGCTAGGTTTGGGTTTTGGGGCACAGGGGTATTTTAGGGTACAGGGGTAGGTTTGGGTTTTGGGGTATTTTTAGTATTAAATCTGTTTTATTAAGCAGCAAAAGAAAACATTGCAGCGCATACAGCCACCAGGGCTAGGTTTGGGTTTTGGGGCACAGGGGTATTTTAGGGTACAGGGCTAGGTTTGGGTTTTGGGGTACAGGGGTATTTTTAGGGTTCAGGGGTAGGTTTGCGTTTTGAGGTACAGGGGTATTCATAGGGTTCAGGGCTAGGTTTGGGTTTTAGGGTACAGGGGTATTTTTAGGGTTTAGGGATAGGTTTGGGTTTTGGGGTACAAGGTATATTTATAGGGTTAAGATGGGTTAGTGTTGAAGGGTGTTGGGGTATTTTAAGGAGTAAGGGTGGATTATGATTATGGGGTGCAGGGGTATTTAAAGGGAGCAGTTTGGACACCGGGAGCTGGAATGTACAGAACCTGGGAAGAAAAAACAATGAAATATTTGGTACAACGCTCCCTTTTTTTCCCCCCGTAATCCCACACCCAGCATACGCCCACAGCACACAATATAAGACATGGCATGAATGGCGGAACGTAAAAACAACAGTCGATGGACAGAATGCAGAACAATGTCATCCATCCACTCCAGTACAGAGATCTGGGCCTATCCCTATCGTTTTTTTGCACTCCACACCACCCCAGTTCAGACATGGCCATATGAAAATCAGCCTTGAACATGTGTCTCATGGGAACAGTTTAGGCCGAACTGCCAAGCCATGTCTTTCCTGGACCAGAATCAAGCATCCTAGGACCAGTTTCTGACTATCAGCCATCTTCAGCCAAAACAGCTTGACTCCAATGGTGTGGAGAGCATGGGACTAACGTCTGAGCATACCCATCCCACTCGGGGTGACAAATGCAAAAACAACAGTTGATGGACAGAATGCAGAACGATGTCATACATTCACCCCAGTACAGAGATCTGGGCCTAAATCCATCGTTTTTTTGCACTCCACACCACCCCAGTTCAGACATGGCCATATGCAAATCAGCCTTGACCCTGTGCCTCATGGGAACAGTCCAGCCCGAAGGGCGGAACGTACTACACGCCCCCAGCATTTGTCACGCCCCCAGCACACGCCCACAGCATAACGCAGACACCCCCACAAGGGACTACTTTGCTGGCACGGTTCTTTTACCTTTTATATGTATATGGTGGGCGTCTGCATAGCCTATGTCCTTCTGCTGCAACTTCCCTTTCCAACGCTGTATTGGTGTTGTGATTGGTGCTGTGGTTCCTGAGATTACCCGCCTCAAAGGTTTGGGCTCTCTCTTTATTATATTAGTACTAGATATATATGTAGATATATGCATATAATTTTGGCTATTGCTCCGGGGTCCCGCACGTGGGCGGTACTATTCAGTGCTTATGACTTTGATGAGTATACCCCTGGAAGAGAACTAGGATTACAGGTAAGTAACTATTACTTTTGGTATTCACAGAAGACACTTACTCATTTCGGTATTCACAGAAGTTAGGAGTCCTAACTTTAGGACTCTTAACTTCCGAATCAAAGGGTCTTCAGCATGTTTTATGTAAACAAGCAGGGAGGAGCAAGATCAGCAACACTATCAAAGGAAGGTCAGGAGTTATGGGAATGGCTAACACTTCACAACATAACTCTCAAAGCAGAACATGTCAGAGGCCTTCACAATACCCTAGCAGACAAGCTCAGCAGATCATAGTCAGATTGCCACGAGTGGGAACTGAACAACACTCAATTGGAAAGAGTGTTCCAGGCATGGGGCAAGCCAACATTGGACTTATTTGCAACACAGCAGAACAAAAAATGCCGGTGTTATGCCAGCAGATACCCTCAACAGGGATCAAGAACGAATGCCCTGTCCATGTGATGGTCAGGGATTTATGCTTACGCCTTTCCTCCAATCCCGTTGATTCCAAGAATGTTGCGCAAAATGAAGCTGGAGAGCTACCGTCTCATCCTAATTGTTCCCAGGTGGCCCGCCAGTATTGGTTTCAGGAGCTCATGTTGCTATCCCAAGAGCCTCCAATCAAACTTCTCCCAGCTCCAACACTGCTGTCACGGAACGAGGGTCAGATACTTCACCCAGACCCTCAATCTCTGAAATTACACGCATGGCTCCTGACTTCACCTCCAAATTCCTCAGGATTGCCGTGACATCTTGAAAAGGGCGCGAACCCAAAGCACATTGAAGACTTATCGTCTTAAATGGAAGCAATTCTGCTCTTGGTGTATCTCAAACACTTTACACCCGATTGAAGCTCCTGCAGAAAAAATTATTCCTTACCTTTCACATTTGGCTCGCTCTGTTCTTTCTTTTTCTTCAATAAAGGTCCATCTAGTGGCTCTATCCAGGTTCAGGAAGGTAACTAACATTCCCTCACTATTTTCTTCATCGTTAATAAAACAGTTCAGGAGAGGACTTTTCTGAGCTTATCCTCCGGTTAAGCCTTCCCCACCGGAATGTGAACTCAACACGGTCCTCTCACAACTGATGAAGCACCCATTCGAACCTATTCACAAAGCCGACCCCAAGTATCTAACATGGAAGGTCGCCTTACTTCTAGCTCTGACATCTGCAAGAAGAGTAGGTGAAATTCAGGCTTTCACTATAAAAGAACCCTTCTTCCATTTATCTCAGGATTATGTCACTCTTTGAGTGAATCCTACTTTTATACCCAAAGTGCCTTATCATTTCCATTTAAACAAGCCAGTGAAATTACGAGTTTTCTTCCCAAATCCTACTACTCCAGCGGAAAGAACACTGCATTCTTTGGACATCAAGCAATGCTTGAAGTTTTATCTTCAAAGAACAAGAAACTTCAGAAAATCAGATCAGTTATTTGTGGCTTATTGCCAAACTACGCTGGGGAAAGCGGTCACTAAAGCCAAAATTTCCAGGTGGATAGCCTCCGCGATCCATTTTTGTCATGTCAAATCCAACAGGCCATTACACAAAGGAATGTCAGGACTCACTCTACAAGAACTGTAGCAGCGTCTAAGCATTGTTTTCAGGAGTGACATTAGAAAATATTTGCGTGCTGCGACATGGAAGAATGTCCACACGTTTACAAGACATTACTGCTTGCAATCGGCAAGTCAAGAAGATGCGGCAGTTGGTCAGCGGTCTTACGTCATCTGTTTCCTTAAGAGCAGCTTCAGGTAACCAAAGTTCCTTCATTTTGTGGTTAAAATATGCTTTTCAATATATCTGTATATATAAAGATGTAAACTTATTACGGATTGCCTACTTATTATGTGTGATGTTACTCTTCCTGATTAATATTATATGACTACTCTTTGGAATTTAGTCATGTTTTATCATTAGCAATGTACTTCCTTCACACTTGTTGGTTGGTAAATATGATGTTTATGGGAGTGTATCACTATAAGTCTCCCACCATCCGCAACCGACTTTTACCTGGCATACTGCTTGCTACTCTGATTCAGGCATATGAATCTATGAAAGATACCCCAATACTGGATAAGAAAACAAGTTACTTACCTGTAACTTCAGTTATCCAGTATTGGTATCTTTCATAGATTCACATGCACCCACCCTCCTCCCCGGAGAATCAGTTGTCTAATTTTGGGATACTCATTTCCCACTTGTGCTAATGAAAATCTGAGGAGAACTGGCTCTGCAGAGAGGGTTCTAGAGGGTGCTGTAAGCTGATTGGCTGGGACAAAGTTCTTGGTCCTTTTAGCATAAGGAGGTAGATAGGCTACTGCAGTTTAAGCCTCAGGCCTTTTTCTTAGGCCTACTACTATAGTTTACTTTTGGCACTGCTTTTTTATATACCGTGGAACTCCCGCCTCGGCGACGAGGAATGATTCAGGCATGTGAATCTATGAAACTGTTAAACAGCACTTTATGTCAATGAAGGATGCCACGTTTTCACTGTTGCATATTGAAAAGTTAGAACCTTTACCCTTTTCAGTAGCAGAATCCAATTCGGCAGTTTGGCTCATCCATGGGTTAATAACTCTACCTTTTTCCCTTTTCAAGTTTGAGGCCTGCATGAAACACTATGCGATAGGCAAGTTTGAGCCCCTGGGTGGTGCTTATCTTCATGAAGTCTGGAATCTCCCGTTCACATACAGGTGTTTGAGGGAAAGAAAGGAAGTTTATTTAAATGGCGAGGACTGCACCACAACACCAGATCATTCGTTAGTGTGCCGCAATCTTCAATTGCACAGTTCTTGTAATGTCCTTGCACCTAACCTGGTCTGTGTTTTAAAGGGCACTTCAGTTCCGGCTATTACACCGACATTTACATTGCTTGCTAATGGTAGTTATTTGTTATTAAATATTGGAGATTGTTGTGGTATGTTAGCCGGTATTCCTTATATCGTTACGGTTTCCCAGAGCATAATAATAATAATAATTTGCTGTAAGAATGTCTTGTTTCCTCCTCCACATGGGAGGCTAGATGTTTCCATCTGGCCTTCTATTCCGACCTTGAAAGCAGAGTTCAACAAGATGAGTCGAATAAGAGCTCTATTGTCCCAGAAGAAAGTCCCTCTTACATCTGCGCGTGACACATTCGTCCTTCACGTTGCAAATACTCGCACTGAGGTAAATGCCTTATTAAACACAGACCTACCCCTGCATTTCGGTGCTTTGATTCACACACTCTTGAATGCCTCGTCGACCACTGGCCTGGCACATTTTTTTAAAGTAGTATGTTCTGGCCTTGTGACCTCATTTCAAACAATATTTGGTGTGATACCTGCGTTTTTTCATTTGATTTTTTTCGAGTGTCTTTTGCGGTTTCCCGTTGCTCCTGGCTTTAGGCGCGGGCATACTACTGTTAATTTGTATGTTACAGAATGGATGCACAGTCTGTGCTCCTCGACAATCTGCCCCGGCTGCTTCACCTTCGTGACCGGATGCTAAAATACTATGGATCGCTGCCTCTGGCGACTCTGAGTGTGGCGTAAGGTTTATCTTTCCGGTTCTTATTCTTCACTTGCATGCAGCCTGTATTCCATTGCCTGGATTGGGGATTTGAATGGGCCCTGGATGTGTGCCTCTGCAACACGGTGTCTCCTGACCTGAATTTTAATCTACTAATGAGTCCCTTAGTTGCTCATGAACAAGATTGTTCTAGTGCCGGGATTATGGCCTGCGCAGCGGCTCATGGGGTTCTTGGCAATTGGAACATTTGGACTGCGGCCAATGACTTTCTGGCGCGCAGTTATCTTGAAGTAAGTCCGAGTTGTCTTCTGATGGTACTAGAGGCTCCGGCAATCGAGGAACATGTCTGTTCATTCCCTTTACTTAATTGGATGGCTGAAATGTTCATGGATGATAACAACGACTTCCTATTGGAGGCAGTTGCAACATATAGTGCTTATACGTTGTTGGATTGAAGTGCAGATTATTTTTTTCTGCCTCATAGACGGAGGCCGGCCATTGGAGGAGAGGGGAGTCACTCCAATAAAGCCCCGTCTCTTTCTGATTCGGGGCGTGTTTTTCTGCGTTCTTTCGACTGTGACATCATCCGTCACTCAGAACGCCAAAAACACGCCCCTGATTCCGAACGTTTGCGGCCGCCATTTTTTTTTGTGCTGTTTTTTTTCACTCGTCTACACTTTAGTTTCAATGATAGTATCTTTACTTTTCATTTTCTTGTTAAGTAGTCTGTCTTCTTTTTCAATGTTTCTGTGGCACTTAGTCTTCCCTCCCCGTAGCCTGTCCTTTCTCTATGTCTACTACTCTCCACCGGGTCCATTGTCTTCATTTCCGCTTCCTGTTCTTCGCAAGTTAAGCATGGGGAAATGCAGGGTGAAGATTGCAGCCGTAGGGAGCTCACGTTCGACGAGGAGAAGCGACGGTGGCTCATTGCCGTTCTCATTTGACGGATAGTAGGAAAGGAGGGAAGGGTAGGATGAGCGGGAGTGAAGATCTTTGCCCAAAAGCACGAGAAAGGGGGGGGCTCGACACTCTCCTTTCTCCTGACTTTTCCTAATGTTGTCTTCCTTGCCGCACTTCTGCAGAGACGGCCTCATCCAAAAACGCCACATGTCACACTATTAACCTTATTTGTGAAGCACTCACACCTTCGGGTAAAGTCTGCGCTATATAAAACGCGCCAATTACATAAATAAAATTGCGCGTCCCTTTACCCTGAAACTCCGCCCCTCCCTCTTTTTTTATTTTTTTACACACCTCGTGCTCCTGACCCCATCCCCTTTTGCCTCCAGTGAGCCTCCCGCGGTCTTGGAAAAGTCCCCTTTAACGGCCTCCCCTTGAGCTTAACCCTTGTGCACCACCCTCCCCCCCTATGTGACCCTTGCCTAGGCAACCTTTGGACTTGTGTTTGAGTGTCTGCCTTTTATTGCGATATTATACCTCTACTTGTACTTTTCCGCTCCTTTGTAACCTGCACACATGCCACCTTTCCTCCCGTAAAGTACAGTTCCCTGCCTCTTGTATTTTGTTCATTCCCCATTGACACTTTTGTCTCATGTAATCTAACGTTTATTCGAGAAATGTATTCCACCTTCTACCTTGACCCCCACCCGCTCGCGGTGCCGCCAAATGTCCGTCCGGTGGTACCCATGCCCCCTTTCACCTCCACCGCCCATGCCAACCCCAACGTCCCGCGCACGACGGCACTCTAAACTCAAACCCCTCCCTCCATCGCACCAACTGCACACACCTGTATATTAGGGCCTAGCTGCCGCCGCCACCCCCCTCCGCGTTGTCCCCGTGTCCAACCCCCCGTCACCAGCCACGGGCTCACACGCCACACTACGAGCATGCCTAAGCCCCTAACCATGGACTCAGTCGCCACCTCCGGGCCAAGTGGTGCTTACCCGCGCACCATGATACAACTGGAACCAATAATCACTCGAACAACCTGAACGGGGAAAGGTGGACCATAATTCACCTGTCACAAGCACCCTGCCCTCAGCCATGTAAAACTCGCCTAAGTGCTACTGCCCACCGCTGCCTCTAAGCACCTGTGAGCAAATTAATCCCGCCATTATAATCACTGCCGCCACTTTGTCCTGAAAACAGGCGTATCCCTGCTCAGTCGACTGTTGCCCTTTACTCTCCGCGCGGGTGTAGACTAACTCCCTGCCAATCCTTCCTGCTCTCCAGTCCTTAACCCGACCGGGCGTCACTCGCTCCGGCCACGCCCCACTGTGCCCCCTGCCTAGCTACTCCTTTCACCCTGCCCCCCCACCCCTCTTCAAATCTGGCGATTACCAAATGGCACCGATGAGAGGGATTTAAATAATTTTGTTGTATCTCAGGGCGGGCTTACTTCTCGTGTCCTGTGGCCTTTGTTCTGCAGACCCAAGTGTTCCTTTCAGAATCTAAATCTCATAACACCGGCGCCGACCAGTTGTGGACTGAATCCAGGAGGTACTGTGGACTCGAACCTCAGAACCCAGTAACCTACAATTAGATTCAATAATTCAATGTCCAACTGCTACATGTATATTAAGGTCTAATGCGACCACAAAGAAATACTACAAACGGCATTGAAAGTATGTACTCAATTAAAGGGGGTAAATAAATCTGGATCTCCCCGAAAGGGTTTCACAAGAATTACCAGGGTGCCATCAGCTGCCAGAAAGGTGACTAAACTCAATAAACCGGTCAGTTTCAGTAATCTGCACGTTTCCGTGACACAACATACCTGCATACCTGCCCCCTCGCTGTGCTTGCTTCCCTGCCCCTTGGCTGTGTTTGTTATCCTGCCTCCTGGCTGTGCTTGCTTCCCTGCCCCCTGGCTGTGCTTGCTCTCCTGGTTGTGCCTGCTCCCTTGCCCCCTGGCTGTGCCTGCTCCCCTGCCCCCTGGCTGTGCTTGTTCCCCTGCCCCCTGGCTGTGCTTGTTCCCCTGCCCCCTGGCTGTGCTTGCTCCCCTGCCCCCTGGCTGTGCTTGCTCCCCTGCCCCCTGGCTGTGCTTGCTTCCCTGCCCCCTCGCTGTGCTTGCTTCCCTGCCCCCTCGCTGTGCTTGCTTCCCTGCGCCCTCGCTGTGCTTGCTTCCCTGCCCCTGGCTGTAATTGCTCCCCTGCCCCCCGGCTGTGCTTGCTCCCCTGCCCCCTGGTTCTCATGCCCCCTGGCTGTGCGTGCTTCCCTGCCCCCTGGCTGTGCATGCTTCCCTGCCCCCTGGCTGTGCTTGCTTCCCTGCCCCCTGGCTGTGCTTGCTTCCCTGCCCTCTGGCTGTGCTTGCTTCCCTGCCCCCTGGCTGTGCTTGCTTCCTTGCCCCCTGGCTGTGCTTGCTTCCCTGGCGGTGCTTGCTTCCCTGCCCCCTGGCTGTGCTTGCTCTCCTGTGTGTGGCTCTGGGTGTGTGTGTGGCTCTGGGTGTGTGTGTGGCTCTGTGTGTGTGGGGGGCTTTGTGTGTGTGTGTAGCTCTGTGTGGGTGGCTCTGTATGTGTGTGTGGGTGGCTTTGTGTGAGTGGCTCTGTGTGGGTGGAAATGCAATAAGTCATGCATTTGCGAGCTATTAAGCTATCGGCACTGTAAATGACAATGCCATTTATTTAACGATTAAGCTATTGGCAATGTAAATGACAATGCCATTTATTTATGATTTAAAAAAAAAGAAAAAAAAAGTCATGAGCAATGCCAATAGCTCTACCTTCAATAATGCCGAGACCATTGCATTGTAAATGTTTGTTTACTCCTGTTGTGGACTGGTATGAGAGTATAACAAAAGAGTGTTCTCACTTCCCACCATTCGTGAGATGGTCCTAAGTCGCATGTTCTAGGTTGTTTAATCATGGGTTACTTTGCTATAGAACGAAAAGCTAATGTGACACATATGCTAACTGGTTGGGGTTTTCTAGGTACTGAGGTGAGTTTCTGGTACACCACAATTCACTAACGTCCTAGGTCTATGTGCACAGTTCTGCGTATGAGCAGGAATCCTTGCAACAGTATCCCAACTTATCATACTTGATCCCTGCCTTGGATCAGCCCAATAATATAAACCCCTGATTTCAAAGGCAGACTAAGTTGATCCCTCAGACAATCGGGGGTTCCAGGAGAATCCTATTTTTGGGGCATAACTTGAATAAAAAATGTGCACTTTCTGACACACCTCTGACTCTGCCCACTGATCCAATCCTCGGGTTATTCCTGCCCTATGATTCCCCGCGCACAGTTCCCCTATGTTTTCCCCCCACTTCGACCACCGGTTAAAGTGCATTTTACCAGATTTTATGTAGCCTACACTCTCACACAAGTGCGGACAGCACCCGATAATCATTGTAAGATTTTACTGAAATACACACCTACTAGAGTTTGTACATGTAATTCTTTATGTTGTACTGTTTCAGCTTTTTTGACACCACAAACTCAGTTTTTCGCTTTGGCAAAGATCTTCCAATAATTTCAAATCCTTATCATCAGCCACCACACGAAGTACAGCTAATTCCAAAGAAAGAAAACAAAAGTTTGCTAAGAGGGTTCATGCTTGACTGATATAACTAAGACGTCTATGAATGTTAGCACGGCGAACTGTCCGGTGTTGACACTTAAAGTTGGAGGGGAAAGCACGTATACATTGTGGATAAAACTACTAGAATAAATTCTGATTAACAAGAAGTGAATTTTGCTTTGGGTTTGGGTCAGGTATATATTTGCAATGCATTGTGGGCAGGCGGATGTTGGATCAGATTCTTTCACCCTGATTTCTAGTAAACCCTGTCTGAAGAGTGTTGCTTAAGGTAAAACAATAAATAAATAACTAGTTTGTTACTAGGTGATGGATGCACTGCTTAAGTGAAAAAACTGAAGGTGTTTTAAAAAAATAACTGCCACTATCAAGTTAGAGGGTACTGACTGACCCTCTAACTTGATAGTGGCAGTTATTTTTTAAAACTGCGCAAGCACTGTTTTTAACTCTGACACCACGAGATATACATTAACCTCTTATTTCTCCTGGCAGTTCGTTATAGCACACCTTCACTTTTTTCACTTAAACACTGCACCCATCACCTAGTAACAAACTGTAGCTCTTCATTTGATGGATCTTAGTATATCTGGTTGAACTTTGAAAACATCCTTGAGCTCCTCCCTCATAGTGAGGGGGCTGTAGCCCTCCGCTGGACTAGGATTTACAGCCGGGAGGAGAGCCCAGATGATGAAGCATGTCACCTTTGGTGAGTGATGGGATTCTGTCCTTTAAATAGGGCTTCCCAGCAAGAGGTTCAATATATTTTTACTTGTGTATAGGACGCCCGAGGGCCCCAAGGGACTGTTTAGACCCCAAGATATTTCAGTGTGTTTTACAGCCCCATTGACTTTTTCCTGTACGTTGGCGTACAATGGTGGCCAGGCACCAACGTAGGCACCCTTGCGCCATGGTGCAAGGGTGAATATGTTGCGGAGTTGATTGAGGTTGTGGCTCCATCTCTTCTCGAGACGTCTGCAGGTGCATCTTGACTAGTGGAGGGTGGGAGTGAGCCAGTTGGCTTTCTTGGAGTGTTGTTTGCCTGGATGCTCTTGAGGGGTGCCAGGGTGTCGGCGCAGTTAGAGATCCATCGGTGGAGGTTGTGCGCTGTGGCGTTGGTGTCTGTAAGCATGGGCTGGGTGGTGGTGCTGAGGGAATTGACGAGTACTTCCTCTGTGGCTTTGATCCTGCTGCTAAGGGGATAGGGCAATGATGGCGGTGGTGTATGGTGTGCGTGGTGAAGGCATGATGTATACAATGATGGACGGTCCAGGAGAGTTTGGTAGTGTGGCTGTAGTTGATTGTTCCTGCTGGCAGAGAAGACGGGGTCGAGCGTGTTTCTGGATATGTGGGTTGGTACGGTGACTATCTGCTTGAGTCCGATGTTGTGAGGATTTCCAGGAGGGTGGTGGTGTTTGAGTCACTGGGGTTGTCCAAGTGGAAGTTGAGGTCTCCGAGCGGGATATAGTTGGTGGATGCGAGAGCCTGGGATTCGATTGAAGCAACAATAGCATCTGTGAATAGGGGGTCATGGGCCGGGGGGGCCTGTAGATGAGGGTGCCTGCTAAGGGTGGTGTTGGGACGGGACACCAGCAGGGCTTCACAAATAGACATCGGAAGGCGAGAAGGCAAAAGTGCCTCATTGAACATGGTCAGCAAGTGGGGAGCCAACTGGTCGGCACATGCTTTGTAAAATTCACCAGCAGTCCATGAGGACGCAGTGACTTGCCTGTGGCCAGTGTGCAGATGGATTCCTTTACTTCAAATGGAGCGATGGGTCATCAAGCTCCAAGTATTGGTCAGGGTCTGTACTTAAGAAGGTGAGAGTGAAAAAGAATGCATCTACTTTGGCACCATCAGCAGTAAGTACCTATTGATATAGCTTGCAGTAGTGCTCAGTGAGCTCATCATGGTTCTCCCGTTGTGTGTAGAGCATGCAATCACTAATTGGGCAAAAATTGGGTGGTTTGGCTGCTCTTATCCGATCAACCAGGCAAGGAGGGAGCCCGATTTGTCGGCTGGTGCATGAGCTTTGCCAGAATGAGATGAACACTACGATAGGGAGATGTGCCATGGGCGTTACGCTAGGTGTGCCCACGTAACACCCATGACATTTACCACATTCCTTGATTTACAACAAGCTGTAAATCTGTGAATGCATCAATAGCCAACGCATCCCTAGAGGAGGCGTTGGAGAGCCACAACGAGGTGAAAAAACATTATTTCTCCTAATATTTTCCTTTTTGTATGTGTGCTGAATTCAGCAGCACACATAGGAAGAGGATATCACCTCCATGGATTGTTTTTGTGAAGGAAGGTTTCTCTTCTCGCACAAAAACAATCACCCCTACAAAGCGGACAACTTTGCACCATGGCGCAATGGTGCATTCGTTGGCGCATGGCAGCCAATTGAGCGCCAGTGCAGTAGTAGAGCACAGAAATGCGCCATATCTTATTGATGCAACTCATTTCTGCCTCTTTCTTTTGATGTAGGGCAGCACAGTAGGAAGGCCTGTGGTGCTGCCCTACACCAAAAGTTTGTAAATGAGCCAGCACATGCATACACAAGTAGTCAAAATGATTTGTGTAGCAGCATTGCCCCCTCCTTGAACCGAGGTGAAGCCTACATGGTAACTATGTTGTAAGAGTATCGGCCTATGAATTTATAGTTAGTATCCATCAAGTGGGCCTCTTTTAGGAATGCGACATTTACGATGCTTCGCCTAAAACATTCCATAACTGCGCCCCTCTTGACTTTGTTATTGGACCCATTGACATTCTGCTACAGAATTGTATGCTTAATAGGATATGGTGTCCTATCTTGCCTAGCCATTGGGCAGGGATATTAATTAGGGTAGCAAACATCTGTGTTGCCTACCTTAAACTTAAACAACATCCAACATTAACAGAAAACAGCTTGTCCCTCCCAACTCTAACTGTACAGTTCTACCCCAGAAGCATCTGTTGCCCGTGGTCAACCGAAACACAAAAAATCAAAAACAAGGCTAATATGCGACTACATGTAATAACCCAAAGTTCCAGCTAGAGCCCAATGCAGCAAGGGTGCATGTAGTTTAATTCAGCATACCATGCCAATCACTGTGTCCTGGCTTTTAAAATACAGCTCATCAAAAAACACCACGTGAGAAGGATCTAGGGGGAGTATTTAAAGACCAGCTTGCATCCTATCCCCCAGTCTAACTATTACAAACGCAACAAGGATGCTAAGGGTCTAAAAGAAAAGCTACAATGAGCCAGCAAATTCAAAAGTAGTTTGTGTAAGGAGAGCAAAAAGAAGATGAGATAATACCCATCAGCCCACCCACTGGCGGAGTCTCATCATTTGGGTTTTGTTAGGAACTAGTATCTGCTAAGTATCTCCTCGATTGTATGTAGAGGAATACTAGCGACAGAACCACCAGTGATGGAAAGCCTACAAAAAATATAGGTGGATTGGGAATAGAGTATTGTTGCAGTGCTAAAAAATTAATTTTGTGAACTAGTGAAAAGGGTATGTGTGTTAAGAATGTCTAGTGTGATGTCAAGAAACAACTTTATTGGGGGGAGGTCATCAAACTGGCAAGATTAAAAGCAGAGTGAGGATAGTGTGTTAAACAAATATCACTATCTGTTGTAAAAGTGGTCAACATGTTTCAGCTATCTAAGGCTTTCGTCAGGACCTTGGTGGAATTACACTACTGCAACTATATAAAGTGAAAAAGAATAATAGATGACCTACCAGAGATGATTATTTATATGGCGGTCTCAACATCATGAACAAAGAACTCTCCTATAACAGAAACAATTGAAAGTACTTGATTGTAATAAACAGAAGCCATGAGATGGGTATACGAATAATCCACATTTCAGGTTCAAAATTTTTGAGAAAAATTTAAGAAAAAACTCACCCATAAATTTATTTGGAGATAGCCTCACCTCGCCTGGCACTCGCTCAGGGCAAAAAGAGGCCCCGCTCTGAAGAAATAAGAGGGAAAATACATATAGTATACTGTATACATTTTGATAGGCTTCAGAAAAGTAACTCTGAGTAGAAAGGGTGAACACATAGAGGGACCTTTAGAGCCCAGCGAGAAAAATGATGAGAAATGAATTCTTAGAAAAAAGTGTGAGGAAGTCACCAATTCGTAATAGTAGCAGAAGGTGAACTTCAGATTTCACTTTTTGGCCAGTCATTTAAAAATAAATGATTATCTCCATTATCTACAGAGATTCCAAGCAAGTTGTCAAAAGCAAGGTCCTGCTGCCTCATATAGAGCCGCTGCAGGGCCAGTACTTCGCAAAAGATGTTGTAAAAACCAGGGACCCACCTGTCCTTCGGTGCCTCCTGCTACCTTCTGAGCCGATGGGAAGGTAGCAGGCATACCGATGCGCTGGGTGTTAAAGGTACACAGTGGACCAGAGTGGAAGCATGCACTTCTGTTTTATGATTGGGGGCTGAATGGACAAATCAGCAAGGGGAAGCAAAGGGGTTAACCGGTTCCTCATTGGTCACAAACGAGGAGCCGATGTGCTGAGTGTAAAAAGCGTGCTGCGGACCAGAGTGGAAGCATACGCTTCTGTATTGTGTTTGCAAGAAAACTTCTTGCTTCCTCATTGGTTGTTATCGAGGAACCGCCTCTCGCTCAGTACTTGTCTGTAAACAAAACCCGAAGTTCGGGTCGGACCTCATTAAAAGCAAAAAAATGTTATTTTATTATTATTCTCCGTTTGTCCCGAAATATCCAGTATTATAAAGATACCTATCAGCACGCTAGAGTACTGTTTGTATGCTGGATGTAAACGGCGTGCTACGGACCAGAGTGGAAGTATGCGCTACTGTACTGTGATTGGGAGAAAACTTCTTGCTGCCTCATTGGTTGTTGTCGAGGAAGCACCACGAAACCCCGCCTCCCGCTCAGTACTTGTTTGTAAACAAAGCCCGAAGTTAAAAACAAAAGGGGTTGTTTTTATTTTTATTATTATTCTCCGTTTGTCCAAAAATGTCCGTTATTATAAAAATGCATCTCAGCACGCTAAAGTAATGTTTATTCAGCGGACTTCAGTAGACAGATTAACAAGCTTATTCCTCTTGCTGCCTGATCGGACAAGTCTCAAAGACCGGAGGTATAGGTAGAACAGAAAGAGTGAAGTTGGCACAGCGTATCTTTATCCATTTTTATAAGAGCGTGGGAAGCACGAGATTATGGATGCAGGTACCATAAAGGGTCAAACTAACCTGTATTCATTAGCCATTGCTGTCTACCACCAACCCATATGTTTATCAAGCAGGTGTTAAAAAGTCCATGCCACAAGATTCTTGCATATTACCTCTTCTCGACAAAAGAGCCATGTCTGACGGCACGTTGATAATGTGTGTGGAAACAATGAGGGTCTGTATAAGTCAGTTTGTCATACCCTCAGACGAACAGATGTCTAACAAAAACAATCGTATTTGTTAGAACGTTGCAGACACAAAAGGCAGAAGGTGTGTAAGTAGTGCCTGGTGGTAAAGGCACCTATACACTTGTTGGTGAAAGGTCAGAGTAGGATCAAGGGGATATCATCGTTCAACCCTGTAATGTCACACTTAAGTTTAAAGATCCATTTCTGTTCTTTAATAAACAGGTATCGAGAGATGTCACTGACATGGTGAGGAATGAACGGCTGTTCCAGAACAAGCCATTCCATGTATTCTGCAGAGTGTTTCATTGTCATGAAATGATTAGTAAGACGTGTTGCTTGTTTGTTTCGCCTAATCATGCTCTTATGTTCTTGGATTCTCAATTTTACTTTCCTTGACGTCATGCCGACGTAACATAGGGAGCAGGGACATCTGATCAAATATGTCACCCTCTCACTATTGCAGTTGGTGTGTTTGTTAAGCACCCATGGGCGTGAGGTGCCAATGTCAACTGTAAGAGTTTTCTTAGTTTGGGGGCACACTGAACAGTTGCCACAGGGATGATGACCTTGAACTGGCGGAAGGTTCCAGAGTGTTGTAGTGGGGTCTAGATGTACAGATCGGGGTCTTGTGTGCACCAGATCATCTTTTAAGTTTGAGCTCCTCTTAAAAGAGAACAACGGAGGTGGAATATCCTTGCCAGCAGTGTTAAGAATACGCCAGTGTCTCCGTATGATCTTTTGAACCTGAGTAGACACAGTGCTGAAAGTGGTGACAAAGGTTAATCTCTCTAAGGGAGGTTTTTCCACAGGTGGAGCCAGCAGGACTTGTCGTGGGTTATTAGAAGCCCTCTTACATGATCTTCTGACTAAGGTCCTCGGGTATAGTCGATGTTTCAGTTTAGAGCATAAATCCTCAGACTGGTCCTTAAAGTCTGATTTTTCTGAACAGTTCCTCTGAACTCGCAAAAATTGTCCAAAGGGCAAATTCTCTCTTAAAGAGCGTGGATGGTAGCTATCAAATCTTAGGAGAGAATTCCTTGACATAGGCTTACGATACAGTTGCTCGCTAGGTGACCGTCTTTGGGAAAGATAAGTAGATCTAAAAAGGGAAGTTCCTTCTCACTATATTCCACTGTGAAGCTAAGGAATTGGTTCTGAGAGTTCAGCCAGCCTTGGAATGCAAGTATAGAAGCCGTGTCTCCAGGCCATACTACTAGCACGTCGTCGATATATCTCTTCCACAACACCGTTTGATGGTAATACGGATTGTTGTGGTCGAGGACGTACTGAGTTTCAAAAAGATGGACATACAAATTTGCCAAACTGGGGGCAAAAATGCTCCCCATAGAGGTACCTGATGTCTGGCGGTATAGAGAGTCTTCGAATTGGAAAAAAAATTCCGTCATAGCGAGTCTTGCTAGCTCCATAATGAAATTGATCGGTGTGATACTTTCATGACTATTGGCTTCCAAAAGACCCCTCACAGCCTGTAAGGTTTCCTCCTGTGGAATGCAGGTGTAAAGAGATTCAACGTCGAAACTAACAAGAATGTCAGTCTCGACGTTAAACTCCACCTCAGGTTGATGGGTATTATCTCATCTTCTTTTTGCTCTCCTTACACAAACTACTTTTGAATTTGCTGGCTCATTGTAGCTTATCTTTTAGACCCTTAGCATTTTAAAATACAGCGCCTTCTGTCCTGCAGCCCACTGTGCTAGCATTTGTACAGTGGCCTCTGGGAAGGAAAGTTCTCACAGGGTGTGAGATATGGCTTACATTATCACTTCATCTGAAGTTTGAGGATTCGTCATCTTTTGGGTTATGAGTGCTTTCCCGTATGATGATTGGACCAAACATCTAAATGTATGGTAGTGGCCATATCTGGGCTCCTCCACCATTTTGTTGGATTTGGACAGAACGTCTTCCTCAGCCCGATTCCTTAGTCCCATTCCACACTCTTCATGGCAGGAGCCCATTCTTGCACATTTTCCTTCACACCATGGTGGGAGAAACAGACGGGCCCTACCCTGACAATTGAGGGTGTTTATTTTCAGCCAGTCCCAAACACTCTCAGGAGTGTGAAAGAAATTAGATTTACCATTGTGGAGAACTTTCGGACGGACCGGGAAGACCAGCATATATGTCAAGTTCATAGTTTTATGTTTGGCCCTCAGAAAGAT
The DNA here is from genome assembly GCF_964261635.1 of Lissotriton helveticus. Taxonomy (NCBI): domain Eukaryota; kingdom Metazoa; phylum Chordata; class Amphibia; order Caudata; family Salamandridae; genus Lissotriton; species Lissotriton helveticus. Next base: position 305,687,167 of record NC_136058.1, on the reverse strand, counting down.
CAGAATTTCTTTGTATTTTTATAATGTAGTCAGTAAAGGTCATGTTAGGCCCTGGGTGGGGAGTCTTGCTGTCTGTGATTGTGGACTCTCTCCACCACAAAGCACTAAGGGGCAGATTTACAATAACTGGCGCATCCCCAGGGATGCGCCAGTTATTGTGCGCCGCAGCTCCGCCACCCATGATGCGCCACATTTACAATGCAGCGCACCATGGGGCAAAAACAGCACAGATGCGTGACGTATCTGTGCCGTAAAGGCGGCGCATTGCTGTAGTTGCGTCGCAAGCGCGACGCAGCTCCAGCAATACTCTGGGTAGGCCCTATCTGTCCAATGCTGCGTCAAGCCTTACGCCTGCTTCAAGCAGACGCAGGGTTTTAACGCAGCATTGGCCTAAAAGTGCCTGCGTGAAATCTTGTAGACTTCACGCAGGCACTTTTGCGAGGTGCACCTGCCCCGGAACGCCCACCCTGCGCCGGAACGCCCACATGTGGTGCAGGGCTTTACAACGTGATGCATCTGCCTAGATGCGTCATGTTGTAAATGGGTCGCAGGGATGCGCCACGTTTACGCCGCCATTGCGTGACGCAACGGCGGCGTAAACGTGGAGCAAGTCAGACATAAATCTGCCCCTAAGACACATACTCCTTCAGCTCCCTGGACAGGAGGCATGTTGTGATATAATGGGTTGGTTACAACCCCTCTCTCCATTTTGGTATTCCACCTTTCTCCAGTATTGGAGTGTCTTTCATAGATTCACATGCCTGAATCATTCCCCGACGTCGGAGTAGGAGTCCCACGGTACATGAAAAAGCAATAATATGCCTATAAGAAACCAAAAACCTTGGTAATAACCAACCAGGAGGTAAGGTAGCCATAAACTACAGTGTAAAAAACTTCCACACTCATGACTATCCTATTCATTTTGTAAAGACCAAGCTACAGCACCCACTTAGAATGTTCTCCTCAGAGGCTCAGGCTCTCAGATTTTCTACCGCACGTCGTGTGAAGGGAGTCTCCCTGAGCTCTGCTCAGTACTTCTCTACTTTCTACTGGAATCTGGTTTTCAAGATGTCTTCATCTAAGAAATCCTTCTTCGGGCCTTGTGACTCTTGTGGTAAGCTCCGGCTTTTTAAAGAAGATCCTCACAAGAAGTGCACTTATTGCCTGTATCCTGAACATCAAGTGAAGGACTGCAAGATTTGTAGAACCTTCTCTCAGAAGACCCTCAGGGACCGAGACTGCCGCTTGCTTTTGTGTGCTACAAAAGCTCAAGGACCAAGACTATTCTGTTTCTGAGGTAGGCAGTATTGCCTCTGGATCTACATCAGTTTCTAGGAAGAAAGCTGCTGAGGAGGTTGTGTCTTCTCCTGGGGCCAAGATTGTAAAAAGGCAACAATATTCTAAGGGGTCTGAGAGGCCTTCCACTTCTAAGGCTACTCCCCCTACTAAGGCCAGTCTTGGGCCATCCACACCCCTGAGAAAAACAACCAAGAAATTACCTCTAAAGATGACTTCTGAGAAGACTTTACCTCAGAAACTGGTCCTGTCGTCGACGAAGATCCCCATCGGCGCAACATCTACGTCTACGGTAACTTTCTCATCTCCTAAACCTGAAATGTTAATGTCGACGGCGTCTTCACCGTCGACAATGGTCTATGTCTCTGTTAGACCTATCTCGTCGACAAAGGAATCTTCATCTGCCATTGTCAGCGCATCGTCGACAGCTAAGCTAAAGAACATTCAGTCGACGATAGCTCCGTCTACACTGTGGAAAATTGAATTTTGCCCTGTTGTGTGTCACTACGTGTTCCCCAACATGTAATATATGTGCATGATTTCTATGCATATCCCCTCCATGATCGAGAGTAAAAACGCATTTACAGTTGTGTCCAACGTTAATATGTCAGTTACCCAGTCCTTCATGACAGCAACGTGAATTAGGTTTTTAGGTCTATGTTGCCAACGTCTTTACATGGTGCACGTTTAGTTATCGAGATGCACCCGTTTCTAAGGCCTCACAGGGCCCGGACACAAGATACAGGCCTCAGGCCTCCTGAATGCTCCGAGAGAAGCAGCCCCCACCTGCATCCCTGACCCTTCACTTACTTCCTGCCAAGCAACGCGGTGCCCGGCTCGGCCTGCCTGCCAAGAATATGTTATGCCTACAGTTATCTGTTCAGCTCCCCGTCTTCACATTCCTAGCTAACGAATAGGATAAACAGATCCGTCTACAGTCCAGTCTTACTGTCTCCGTGCAAGTGATTTACTGAATTAGCATCCATAGCAGATTCATAGCTCACGCAATACATAAAGAAATATATGCATACACTAATCTTTAGTGACAAGTAGCCTTTGCCCTGATGACTTTTAGAATCAAGCAGCATGTACTCCAAACACAAGATATCAGATATATTATAGGTACAGGTCGTTCTGACATCCCAGACTTCAGTCTCCTCTACTAGTGCTAGAAGTCAGCGGCCCCCAGCTCTCCCCAGTTACACGTCCTGACTCGTTTTGCGCGCACCAGTAGGTTAAAGGTACCAGCTGCCCGTGTACCCCCTCCATGTGTCCACCCACTTATGACACTTCTGTGACGTCTACATCACACACCTCCGTGCACGCCCTGTGCACGCCTTCTTTCACGCCCATATGTTCTTATCATCTCTTTTCCACTTGTTACGCCTACTGTATTCAATGCAACTGTACTGTTTTACTATATATATTGTATGATGTTAATGAAATGAGAGATCGAGATTGAATCTGTCCCTTCCTGAACCTTAGTAGGTGATGGAACCCGATGTCCATTGGCTCGAGCCTCTTAATTAAAGCCCGTATGACTCAGATACCACGGACTCTGCCTCTTATTTATTGAGCTATTCTTATTTACCTTTAATGCATAGAAAAATAGTACCGGTAATTTATTTATTTACCACATAATGGCGCCCGAATAGGGACATACCCCTTCCCCACGCGCCGGCGATGTACCGCAGGCCCCCTGACCCTTCTACAGCCGTGACGGACCCCTTCTGTGCGCCTGCAGGTTTTCCTGCTTTAACTCCCTCAGGCCCACGAAGGAGACGGAGACTGCGGTCCAGCATCCAGACGAGGCGGTGAGGAATGCGGGGAGTCCCGACCAGAGCCCAAGCCGAGAGAGCAAGGTCCGAGGTATCCGGAGGCCCACCTGTTTCCGAAGCCCGAAGCGCATGCGTAGTGCGTAGCAGTAACCAGACGTCGTAGCAGTCCAGTCCAGTGTCGAGTTTCCGAGGCCTTCAGTTTTGCTTCCCGGTGAGTACCATTGCTGGGAACGCATCTAGACGGGTACATTAATACGTGCCCGGTCAAGACGGGTTTGGGTACACAGATCCGGTCCGACGTGTTCACCTAGGTGGAGACGGTATGACGTGTCTCTTTATGAGACCGGTATGTTCTGTACTGTTTTAGCAGTGCATCCAGAAATTCTGTTTTCTAGTATAGTTTCTCGAGATTTCTAGTATTATGTTTTCAATGTACTAGGTAGTATCTGTTCGAACTGTTTTAATGTGTTTTTGATGTCGTGGTATGAATGATTGTATGCTATTCATTACTGTGTTCATTGTGTTCAAGTTCAGGTACGTTCAAATATGCCTTTGTTTTCAAAGTTACGTCAGATAGGGACCAGAAAAGGGATACTCGAAGAATCAGTTCCTGTCCCACTTAGGGACAGTCCCGGACATTTCATGTATCATAAACATGGCTTAGATGCCATACTGTACTTAGACTTATGGGTAGATTACACCAAGAATCTGGAAGAGAAATATAGATGGCCTGTTTCAGGAACCTGGGATGCTGAATGCATCATGAGAGTAGAAGAAGCGTTATGGAAAAAGAAAGCCAGACAATCCCAGAAAGATGCCATAGAATTGTGGCGGAAAGAATCGCATAAAAGAACAGAAAAAGAGATCAGAAAAACAGAATTAAGTAGAGAAGCATCCGAAAAAGCCCAAGAAAGGGAATTACTAGAAGAGGGTGAACGAGTTAGAGCAGAACAGAAAGACAGACAAAGAAATGCCCTTATTAAAGGCATGTATCCCCTTCTCGCCGAGGGCCTGCCTACGGCAACCCCGGAAACACCCTGTAATTTACCGCCGCCATTGGTCCCGACTATGCTACGTCATAAACCGACCGCAGCTGAAATTTTCCTTTCTTCCTATTTAGACGACCCTGTCCCAGCATATACAAGTCCGTATACTCCTCCGCCTGCTCAACCTCACAATCCTGTTAATAACGCGATTACTGTCCCTCCAGCCACTGGTCCTGGAAATCTTTTTACTCCACCAGTAATCCAGGACCAACCTACATTACGTATGCCTACCGTACCAGTCACACTACCAGCAGCAACGGCACACCCAGTATTAGTTAATGATACTATTTCAGGGGGAGCAGCGGGAGGTGTCCCTATCACCCCGCCTCAAGTAAAACGAATAACGCTGAGAGACGCAGCATTACAGCGCACGCCAAAAGTAGCTACATTCGCAGCCCTCAAACAATACCTTACTGATTGTAGATATGATCCAGTGCCAGGCGAAGATCAGATGATATTATATTCCGTACGTCTAAGACGAGTTACAAACTATTTGACTACCTTGTCAGGAATGAGGGAACATTTAGACAGTATATATCATTTCATCAGAACAGGGGAAAAACCAGAAAGTATTCACGAGGCTATGACACACAGGAAAGTCGAGACTCAAAATATGATCTTGCAGTTTTTGATAAACTGTTTAATAAGAGAACAAGACCAGCCAGGTAAAAACATAGACGAGATGAAAGTCCTGACAAGATGGAGTGACAATATAGCAGACGGAAAGCATAGTAAACAAAGTTGTATAGAATCCATGTATAGAAAGATCCGTAAAGAAATTCTGAGCATACACGAGAGGGAGAAAGCGACGAGAGAAGCCGAGAAAGAGAATGAAACCTCAGACGAAGATGTAGACACAGAGAACCTAGATAGAATAGCGTACGTAGGTAGGGCGAGACCCTTTGACAAACACACACGTCTAGAATGTAGGAAATCTTTTCTTCCTCCCGTACCAGAACGGTGTTCTCTTGAGCACTTATTCCAAGCTACCGATAGAGTCTTGAAACCACGAATAGGTTACAGTGAGCTTAGTACCATGCATGAACAAGAACTAGCCCGATCAGCAGTTCAATGGACTAGTAATTCTAGCACATTCACAGACGAAGAAATGGCCCAAACGTTTCTGAATCTTTCCCCAGACGAACAGCGACTGGTGGGTATGTACATGATCCAGCACCTCATTACATTGTACGAAAATCAGCATTCTGATCCAGGTCCCTTATATAATGTATTGGACGAGTTACTCTTAAACAGATGGAAAGGCCTAGGTACTGATTTGATTAATGCCATTTTAGAACAACGCCACAAATACAGAACGTTCCTGACTCCACATTTTGTTCCGGTTCCACCCCCAGTAAGGAGGGCATTTTACATAGACAGACAGAATCCTTTGCGAGAAGTCTATCCCGTTCGGACAACGGGAGGTGAGCTCGAACGAGTATTTGTTTACACCCCTTTAACGAAAATAGAACTACTGGAAATGAAAAAGTTAGTGCCCTGTCACGATAAAGATCCAGCAGGGTTCCACCGTGAATTAAAGGACATGCTCCGCATGGGAGAATACACGTATCCTGATATCCTTAAAATGTTAAAGGTCCTGTTGCCTGCGGGCATATATGAAAAACTTAAAGAAAAAGAATGGGAGGTGGGAGAGAAAAAGATTGACTGGACAGAATTAGAGAACGAAGATAAAACACGAGTTCCTGGTACCGGTCTCGGGGAAAAAGGCAAAGCATTGCCCGAATTGTTAATACAAGTCTTGCCAAGGTTATTAGCTACGAAAAAGGAAGACTGGGATGCCATCTCAGCCTGTAAACAGAAACAAGACGAAGATACTAGTGATTTTTATTCCAGATTTGAGAAATGTTTCATTATTAATAGCGGCTTTAAAACAAGTAGTGAATCGTATCCACATCTTTTTGTGACTAAACTAGTAGAGAACTCTTTACCACAAGTTAAAAATCGAGTACTGAAAGTCGAGAGTACCTGGCAAGCTAATACTCCGTCCCAAATGTTGCAAATGTTACAGTACCACCAGAACCGAATCAGAGAAGAGCAAGAACACGAAAAGAGACGTATGAAAGACACGAAAATGAAAGTACTAGTTGCACAGTCTGTTCCGGTAGATAGTCAGAAGAGGGGTACGACTCAGACCAGTCATTCTGCAGCTCCTGTAAAAGGGACATGCAATTACTGTAAACAGCCAGGTCACTATATAAATGAATGTGCAGTTCTGAAACACAACATAGCTACTGGTAAGACGAAAGAAAGACCGCGTCCTCCTAGACAGGAACATGTACCACAGAACACGCAACCACCGCAGAACGCACAACAGACAGTAACAGTACCGCAGCCTATAGCTGCCACACAACACGTTACACAGCAGATGTACCAGTACGCACAGTCAGAATATCCAGAATATCAGCAGTATTCATGAAACAGCCTAGAGAGAGAGGTTGGCTTGCCGCTCATCGAGGTTCCTGTAGATCAAGAAGGTCCCTACGTACACAGTCAGGTATTAGGGAAAGACAGAAAATTTCTGATTGATACAGGGGCAAGTAGAACAACCATCAGTCATGACGAGGTTCCAGGGGCCCCTCTCTCAGGCTCAAGAAATGTTTCCCTGGGATTTTCAGGAAAGCCTATTGTTAATGAAATATCGAAACCAGTTTCCCTAGAAGTTGGTCCATTGTCCCGAACTACAGACTTGTTACTTACGAAATCATGTCCAGAAAACTTACTTGGTATAAAAACATTGAAAGAATTAGGAGCAGTAATTTGTTGTTCTCCGGAAGGAGTGAGATTGTTTTTACGTGATTTTAAAGGACATTATGTGTTAAGAGATTTTGATCCAAGATTACAGAATGTACCACAGCATTTATGGGCGCAAGGCCCTACTGATGTAGGTTATATGCACATTACACCATATCGTGTCACTCTGAAACAAGGAATTGTACTACCACGAATCCGACAATGCAGGTTGCCACCTGAGGCTGTAGCAGCCTTATCGAAAATCATTGACGAGCTCATTGCTCATGGAGTGGTTGTAGAAACTGACTCTAATGTATGTAATTCCCCGATCATTCCAATTCTTAAACGTACTGACCCTAATGCACCTCCAGTTTATCGACTAGTGATTGACCTTCGAGAACTTAATAAATGTATCATACCCCAGTACCCAGTGGTTCCAGATATCTCTTCCCTGTTGACTGCCATTGATTCCGAAGCTGCGTTCTTTACTGTTATTGATCTCAAGAACGCTTTCTTTAGTGTCCCCATCCATCCAGACAGCCAGTACCTTTTCGGATTCTGTTTAAATGGACGTAGCTATAAATTCACACGTGCTCCTCAAGGTTTCACAGAAAGTCCTAGTATTTACAGTCAAGCACTGAAACGACAACTAGATAGTATTCACATGCCAACTGACACTGCCCTGCTCCAGTACGTTGATGACCTATTGATCACAGCCCGTACAGAACGTGACTGCGAACGTGCGTCACTGACAATCTTGTATTTTCTGGCAGAAATGGGGCACAAGGTGTCCCCTTCGAAACTACAGTTCTGTGTCCAGCAAGTGGTATATCTTGGACACTTGCTGTCCAAGAGGGGTAGACAGCTGACACCAGACCGTATCCAGTTAATTGCACATCTTCCACAGCCCAAGACACAGAAGGAGGTACGAGCTTTAATCGGCCTCACTTCTTACTGCAGACATTGGATTCCTCAGTACGCATATCTAGCCAAACCACTGATACAGTGACAACACAGGAGGCAGCGACATCGACTGTCCTCCCTTGGACCCAGGAACATACACTTGTTTTCAATGAGTTAAAGAAAGCTTTATGTCAAGCACCTGTTTTAGCAACACCAAACTACAGTAAGCCTTTTACACTTTTTGTCACTGAACGTGATGGTACAGCATTATCTGTTCTCACACAAGATCAAGCAGGACAACACAAGCCTTGTGCTTATTTTTCTAGCACATTAGATCCGGTGGCCCAGGCTTTGCCTGCGTGCCTCAAATCAGTTGCAGCCACAGCATTAGCTATCAGACAAAGTGATTCCATAGTGTTAGGACACCCCTTGACAGTACAAGTTCCACATTCCGTGGAGGTTCTTTTAAACCGAACACAGACTCAGCACTTGACTATAGCACGATTGACAGGATATGAACTGACACTGTTTCAGCCACACATAGAAATCAGACGCTGCAACATATTAAACCCTGCTACACTGTTACCCTCAGTTACCCCAAGCCCTGCAGCACATGACTGTGTGGAAGTTGTTAACACCATGACTAAGCCAAGACAAGACTTGACGGACATTGCATTACCTGACCCAGACCTGACACTTTACGTGGACGGTTCATGTATGAGAACAAGTACAGGAGAGTTAGTGGCAGCATATGCAGTGACTACTGAAACTGAAGTTATAGAAACACATCGTATTGACACCCTGTCTGCCCAAGCAGCAGAGCTCATCGCTCTGACCCAAGCCTGTATACGAGCTAAGAACCTGAAAGTAAACATATATACAGATTCACGTTATGCATTCGGAGTCGTCCACGACTTTGGAGTCCTCTGGCAAGAAAGAGGTTTCATGACCTCTCATGGAGCCAGGATTCAGCATGGCCCCCTCATTCAAGCTCTGTTAGAAGCAATACCTACAGCTATAGCCATTATGAAGTGCAAGGCACATACGAAAGTCACTGACACCATTTCCCAGGGTAACGACCTGGCAGATCGAACAGCCAAGCTTACAGCTCTGACTCCAGACATTCCAGCTGACATGACAAAGACAGACGTTCCAGTCCTGACGACTTGCATGACAGTCAAGGACCCTACACAAGACGTACTAGACATACAGACACACGCTACTCCAGACGAAATCAAGAAATGGTCTGAACAAGGAGGGGTCCAGACAGATCAGGGATGGTTGACGAAGGGAAAAACCACATGGTTTCTCCCCGACTCTATGGTTCAAGCCATTATTAATACAGCACACAGTCCAGCACATCTAGGAGAAAAAGCCATGTTAGACAGCATCCAGAACCTCTGGTTTAACAAACATTTACGAGCAGCAGCGAAGCAGAAAGTGCGTACCTGCATGATCTGTTGTCAGTTCAATCCAGGTAAAGGTGTTCCAGTGGAACAAGGTGGATTCCATCCTCCTGACCATCCTTTTGAAGTCCTCCAGATGGATTATATCCAGATGGACCGATGTCGAGGATTCAAGTATGTCCTCGTAGTTGTATGCGCTCAGTCCAGATGGACGGAAGCATATCCAGTCTCAGATTATACTGCCGTGACCACTGCCAAGCAGCTGGTTCGCGAGTTTTTCCCTCGATACGGCCTGCCCCGTGTCGTGTATTCAGACAGCCATTCTCGTCCGAACTCATGAAACAAGTATCACTTCTGTTAGGGTACCAGTGGAAATTCCACTGCGTACGACACCCCGAGGCAGCTGGCCTCGTCGAGAGACACAATCAAACTCTGAAAACACGAATAGCTAAGGTCTGTGCAGAAAAAGGTGTAGATTGGATGGTAGCCCTGCCGGTTGCCCTTTTCTATATGCGAATGGTCGCTCACTCTAGATCTGGTTTGTCACCGTTCGAAGTTGTCTTCGGTCGTCCCCCGAACATGTGGGGTACACCTATGCCTCGTAAAATCACCGATGTTGACAGTAATATGCTGACAGATTACCTAGTTTCCTTGATGTCTGCACTACTCTCTTGTCGTTTACAGGTCGCGGCTGCCTTCCCAGATAACACCCAGGTGAAACCGCACGAGGTCGTTCCAGGGGATTTCGTTCTGGTTAGAAACTTCGATTGCTCAAGTCCTCTGGAGCCCCGCTGGAAGGAGCCAAAACTCGTTCTGATGACCACAAGGACCGCCGTAAAGCTAGAAGGAAGAAAAGGCTGGCTCCATTCCAGTCACATCAAGCGTTTCCATGGACTGCGTCCAAAGACTTTTTTCAAGGACTGCCCCGATACAGACTCTAAACTTCCCCTGTTAGAGAAAACTCCGCAGCAGGAGTATAAAATGAAATTGAGGTCTAGTAAGTCAGACAGCGTTTAATTGTTTAAGTCCCCCTCGGGTGAAGCGGTTAGACAGGTTCCTGACATGTATAAGATAGACCCACATAGTGAGAGAGATAGACGAAACTTCAAGAAAATGCAATATTGCAAGAACCTCCGAAGCAGATGTATTGTTACATTATTGTTTATGTTTATTCTGAGTCTTACGATCACCTGTATAAGTTGTATGCTACATGTATTTTTTCCTCCTCTTGGTTCACATGTACACTTTTCCTCCAATGATACAGTAGAGCACACATTTAGTGAACTACCCCCTCACGAGTTATCCTATCGACTTGCAATGCGCAACAATACTTTTATTCGTATGTTACATTATTCGCATCAGACCAGCAATGCCACTAATTGCTGGGTATGTGGTCGACTCCCCCCTTTCCAGACAATGAAGGGAGCTCTGCCACTCTTTCCCTATCCGTTTTCACACAATGGTTCGTGTGGAGCATGGTTTACACTGACGTCATCTTTAGACGATAAGTCCTCAGTTTCCCTTCTGAATACAGCTATGAATAAATCCTGTTTCCCAGACAAGGATGGTTTCCCCCACAGGACAGGGAGAGATCTAGAAAATGAAGTATATGATCTAGGTAACTTTTCCTCTAACCTCATGGTTTTGAATGTTCAGTCCGAGACTAGTTCAGACTTGCCTTCCATAACAGTTCTACCAGTGAAAGGCGAATTATGTGTTAGAAGGAATGGTTCAGTACATCTAGGACACAGTGATTGTACTACTGTGGTCGAATACAGTGACAATGGGAAATCTACTTTCAAAGCTTCACGCCATTCCTATTTTATATGTGGTCAGACCGCTTATGTACGTTTGCCCCTAGATTGGGATGGAACGTGTTACATTGCATTCCTATTGCCACCAGTTTTCCTAGCCCCATCTGATTATTACCGAAATACCCATCTAGTACATACCAGACATAGAAGGGAGATTGAGTCCCCAATTATCGATCAGACTGAAACTGCATTGGAACAGTATACGGATTTCAATAAAGGTTTCTTTTTCTTCATAGGCCCCGTCCAGAATAGTAAATTAATACGCAGGTTAACCAGAACCCTTGAAGCAGTAGTGAATGAGACTACTTCTGCCCTAGGTAACTTAACAGAAGAACAATCTGCTATGAGATTTGTTGTTCTTCAGAACCGCCTTGTTCTTGACGTCATCCTGGCCGATAGGGGCGGAGCTTGTAGAGTCATCGGATCTAGTTGTTGCGTTTTCATTCCTGATAACGCACCGTCTGTTTATTCAGCAATTACAAGACTTCATAACATAGCCCATCAGCTACACCAGAATCCAGGCACCTGGACTTGGTCCGGCTGGCTCTGGAGTGTAATATCTGCCTGGGGATGGAAGGTATTGTCATTCCTGGGAGTAATAGTAATGATCATATTCAGTTGTTGTCTCTGTTTACAATGTGGGCCAGCGATTTACGGCTTGTGCGCCACAGCTTGTATTCCACGTCCAAAATCCCGTACCCAAATGAAGAAAGACGAGCAAATGATGCTGTATGAACAGATAGATGGTCTCATGAATATTGATGTTTCCTGAAGGAAACGTAGGGCACAAGGAGGGAATGTGGAAAATTGAATTTTGCCCTGTTGTGTGTCCCTACATGTTCCCCAACATGTAATATATGTGCATGATTTCTATGCATATCCCCTCCATGATCGAGAGTAAAAACGCATTTACAGTTGTGTCCAACGTTAATATGTCAGTTACCCAGTCCTTCATGACAGCAACGTGAATTAGGTTTTTAGGTCTATGTTGCCAACGTCTTTACATGGTGCACGTTTAGTTATCGAGATGCACCCGTTTCTAAGGCCTCACAGGGCCCGGACACAAGATACAGGCCTCAGGCCTCCTGAATGCTCCGAGAGAAGCAGCCCCCACCTGCATCCCTGACCCTTCACTTACTTCCTGCCAAGCAACGCGGTGCCCGGCTCGGCCTGGCCTGCCTGCCAAGAATATGTTATGCCTACAGTTATCTGTTCAGCTCCCCGTCTTCACATTCCTAGCTAACGAATAGGATAAACATATCCGTCTACAGTCCAGTCTTACTGTCTCCGTGCAAGTGATTTACTGAATTAGCATCCATAGCAGATTCATAGCTCACGCAATACATAAAGAAATATATGCATACACTAATCTTTAGTGACAAGTAGCCTTTGCCCTGATGACTTTTAGAATCAAGCAGCATGTACTCCAAACACAAGATATCAGATATATTATAGGTACAGGTCGTTCTGACATCCCAGACTTCAGTCTCCTCTACTAGTGCTAGAAGTCAGCGGCCCCCAGCTCTCCCCAGTTACACGTCATGACTCGTTTTGCGCGCACCAGTAGGTTAAAGGTACCAGCTGCCCGTATACCCCCTCCATGTGTCCACCCACTTATGACACTTCTGTGACGTCTACATCACACACCTCCGTGCACGCCCTGTGCACGCCTTCTTTCACGCCCATATGTTCTTATCATCTCTTTTCCACTTGTTACGCCTACTGTATTCAATGCAACTGTACTGTTTTACTATATATATTGTATGATGTTAATGAAATGAGAGATCGAGATTGAATCTGTCCCTTCCTGAACCTTAGTAGGTGATGGAACCCGATGTCCATTGGCTCGAGCCTCTTAATTAAAGCCCGTATGACTCAGATACCACGGACTCTGCCTCTTATTTATTGAGCTATTCTTATTTACCTTTAATGCATAGAAAAATAGTACCGGTAATTTATTTATTTACCACAACACCACCGGCGACGTCTGCTCCATCACCGTCGACGAACATCCCATCGTCGACGAACTCGTCTACGAATACTACACCGTCGTCGACGAAGACACCGTCATCAATGACGACACCGTCGACGACGAAGAGACCGTCGTCGACGACGGCCTCTTCATCGTCTGGAGTAAAACCTCCGTCGATGAGCCCGTCGATGAGGCCTCCGTCGACGCCACAACTGTCTACATGTACCACCATGCAGGTCTAGTCACCGTCTACGGCTTTTTTATCCACGCCAAAGCCATCCTTGCTTCAGAGACGCGGTTCTGGTCTAGAACCTTTATCTCCTCTACGCCTATCACCTCAATCAGTACCCCTTCCGGTCCCTGACAAGTTACTGGACTCTGAAGATAGTGAGGAGGAATCTGATATAGATGAAAGGTTTGGGACAGCTACAAGTCCTTCTGAATTGAACATTAAATACCAAGAAGACGATCAGGATGATCATCATTTGCCTGAGCTTGTGACATCACCTGTGACAGAGGTCCCCTCAGCTCAGATGCCCGTAGCATTGCTAACAAATCTTCATCACATGCTAAATGATTATTACAGGCGTTTTCTGCCGTCGGAGTCAGCGGACTCTGTGCCTCCTACACGTGTGGTGCAAACGCCGATATCTGATTTAAGACCTCCAAAGTCTCCCCCATCTATAGTGTCCCATCAGCCTGAAGAACCACATTCTTCGGAAGAGGAAGAGAGAGAAGTACGGGAAGTCGATGACAGATCCATAATGTCGGAATCGGATGATTATCAAGTCCAAACACCTTCTCCTACGCCTCCGGCTACTGCTGATTCCCCTCCGGTTGATGTAGGAGGATTTCATCTTCTAATGGAGAGAGCTACGAAACGCTTTCATTGACATGGAGACTACACAACAAGAATGCTTACTTTATGATTTCAAGGATCAGCCAAGGAGACAGGTTAAATCGATACCTATTATCGATTTCATTTGGAAAGAAGGTATTAAAGTCATGTCTACTCCTTCATCTATTCCTCCAGTGCTTCAGAGGATAGATACAAAATATAAGGCTCTGGAAAAGTCCCCAGCTTGCCTTTTAGGACACCCGAAATTGGATTCGGTTATCATACAGGCTGCACAGAAGCGGTCTAGAAACCCCTCATCTCCAATCGCAGCCCCACCGGACAGAGACGGCAGGTGTCTGGATGCAATCGGTAAACGTGTGTCAACAATGTCAGCAATCACAGTCCGGGCTGCCAACTCTTTGGCCATACTGGGCAGATATGACCGGCAAATGTGGTCTGACATCTCCCCATATGTCGACATGCTTCCAGAGCCCTCAAAATCAGAGGCTTTAAAAATCCTGCAGGAAGGTGAAAGGATCTCGGTGGAAATGATTGACTCTGCAGTTGATGTCGCTTCAACTTGATTCAGGTAGTTGGCAGGAGCTGCGATCTTGCGCAGGCAAGGCTGGCTAAGAGCGACTTCATTCCGCCAGGAGGTTCAAACTAAGGTTTTGGACCTGCCTTACGATGGAGAGTTTTTGTTTGGCCCGCATATTGAGGAAGCCCCACAGACAATCAAAAATGACACGGAGACAGCTAGGTCCCTTGGCACCTTACATTTTCGAAAGCCGCCCTTTCGAGGTGTGAGAGGACGGGGATCGTCCTCTTCTAGAGGAGGTTATGGTCAGCAGTCCTCCTACAGGCAAGGGAATCCACGCAGTCAAAGCCAGCATTACCAGTCCTACGGCCAGCGCAACACTAATTATTCCCAAAACAAAAGAAAACCTGCCTACCGCGGAAAAGATAAAAGACAATGAGTGTCATCACCTGCCACCGCTACTACCGCAGTCTCATATAAAGATTGGAGGAAAAATCACAAATTTCTACTCAAAATGGTGCTCAATAACATCGGACAGGTGGGTCCTGGACATTGTGGCCAAGGGCCATGCCCTCGAATTTGAAATGTTTCCTCCAAATGTTCCCTCGAGGGGCCCACCTCCAGCTCATCTCAAAGAGTTGTTTTCCCAAATCGATTTGATGTTAAAGAAAGGAGCAATAGAAAAGGTTCCTCATGCTCAAAGAGGAGCAGGTTTCTATTCCAGATTCTTTCTGATAAAAAAAAAGAATGGAGAATGGCGTCCAATACTGGATCTCCGTTTCTTTAAACAAGTATTTGAAGAAGCTGTTGTTCCGGATAGTGTCACTCCAAGAGATATTGCATCTTCTTTCAGAAGTAGAATACATGGCCACCTTGGATCTCCAAGATGCATATTTCCACACCCCCATTTTGCCTCGGCACAGAAAATTCCAGCGATTCAGAGTGGCTGGCAGAGATTATCAGTTCAAAGTCCTTCCTTTTGGGCTACGCTCGGCACCCAGGGTGTTCACGAAGGTCCTGGCCCCAGTAGCAGCACACCTCCGGCTGGAGGGAATACAAATATTTCCATACTTAGACGACTGCCTTATCAAGGCGAGTTCTTACACAAACACAGACAACCATATCTAGCAGTGTCTGTGTCTCTTCCAGTCGCTGGGTCTCTGTCAATTTCAATAAAAACATACAGACTTAAATGGAAGAGATCCTGTATCTGGTGCCACTCAGCTGGGATTCATCCTTTTCTGGCCAAGCCAGAACAGATATTACCTTTTTTCTTGCATCTAGCAAAATCAGGATTATCTCACGCAACTCTAAACGTTTTCCTAGCAGCCATTTCAAGGTACCGGCAGGATGGGTCCACTTCACTCTATTCTTCAATTATAATACAACAGTTCTTCAAGGGACTGTTCAGAATGTTCCCTCCTGTTAGTCGTCCACCACCATCGTGGCATCTCAATGTAGTTTAGCGCAGCTCATGCGCCATCCTTTTCAACCAATTCACAGAGTGGATTTGAAATTTCTTACATGGAAGGTGTGACTGTTGTTGGCTTTAACTTCATCTAGAAGAGTCAGTGATGTCCAGGCTTTCACAGTCCATCCACCTTTCTTGCAGTTCACGTCCGACTCAGTAGTGCGCCGCACAAACCCGCAATTCATGCCTAAAGTGCCCTCGGACTTTCACCTGAATGAGCCAGTCATCTTAAACACATTCTTTCCTTACCCGCAATCCCCTGCAGAAAGGGCATTAAACACACTAGACATCAAGAGGTGTTTAAAGTTTTACTTACAAAGGACTTCTACAATTCGCAAATCGGATCAATTGTTTGTTTCTTATGGAACAATTCGTCAAGGTCATGCAGTGTCTAAACAAACAATAGCAAGATAAATCTCTGCAACTATTGACTTTTTTCATACGCAAGCAGGTAAACCTTTGCAAACACTCCAAGGGATCACTCTACGAGAGCCATGTCTTCCTCGACTGCTCTTTTAGCTGGAGTTCCTCTTCAGCACATCTGCAGGGCGGCAACCTGGGCCAGTAGGCATACTTTCACCAAACACTATTGTTTGGATGCAGCCAGCGAGACTGATGCCTCAGTGGGTCAATCAGTTCTGTGTAATCTTTTTAGATAAGGTGAGCCTCTGTTTCCCTCCTCCTCTTTACTGCTTCTCAGACGCTTATTCATGCTTATTATTTTATATGCATGCTTACATAAATATATTTCTTATTGCTTTTAGAAATGTGATATTTCAATTATATGATTATATATTTTCATATATGTATATATATATATATATATATATATATATATATATATATATATATATATATATATATATATATATATATATATACAAGCTTATGGTACAAGTAGCGTCTTCCAAGCACGAACATATACTACTCTGATTCAGGCATGTGAATCTAGGAAAGACACCCCAATACTGGAGAAGAACAATAGTTACTTACCTGTAATCTGTGGTTCTCCAGGATTGGTGTCTTTCATAGATTCACATGCACCCACCCACCTCCCCTCAGAGGCTCCTCAGGCGATTAAGTTGGCTTCACTCCTGTGCGAGAAAATCTGAGAGCCTGAGCCTCTGAGGAGAACATTCTAAGTGGGTGCTGACGCCTGATTGGCTGTAGTTTGGTCTAAACAAAATGACTAGGATAGTCATGAGTGTGGACGTTTTTTACACTGTAGCTTATGGCTACTTTACTTCCTGGTTGGTTATTACCAAGGTTTTTGGTTCCCTATAGGCATATTATTGCTTTTTCATGTACCGTGGGCCTCCCACTCCGACGACGGGGAATGATTCAGGCATGTGGATCTATGAAAGACACCAATACTGGAGAACCACAGATTACAGGTAAGTAACTATTGTTCTCCAGTATTAGGGGTGTCTTTCATAGATTCACATGCCTGAATCATTCCCCGTCGTCGGAGTGGGAGTCCCACGGTACATAAAAAAGCAATAATATGCAATAAATATGTAGTAAATACCAATAAAAACAAACCAGGAAGTAAAGTAGCCCATCTACAGTAAGAAAAACTTCCACATCTATGACAATCCTAGTCATTTTGTATAGTCCAAACTACAGCCAATCAGGCGCCAGCACCCACCAGAATGTTCTCCCAAGAGGCTCAGGCTCTCAGATTTTCTACCGCACGTCGTGTGAAGGGAGTCACCCTGAGCTCTGCTCAGTTCTTTCAACTTATCTTCCTTTTGGATAATTTCTTATAGAATGTCTTCAAAGAAGTCTCTGTTTAGAGCGTGTGACTCTTGTGGTAAGCTCCGGCTTTTTAAAGAGGACCCTCACAAGAAATGTATTTACTGCCTCTATCCAGAGGTCCGTTCCGTCGACTGCACCGTCGAGGAAGTCTGTCCCGTCGACGAAATCCATCCCGTTGACGAACCGTCGACGGAGCCTTTGATATCTGCTACTGAAGCAGCGAAAAATGCGCCGTCGACGCCGCAATTGTCATCTTGCACTGCGCTACAGGTATGGTCACCGTCGACGGTGTTCTTTACACCAAAGCCATCATCGCAGGTGCCTGACCGACTTTTAGACTCAGACAGTGAGGATGATGTGGTTCATACATTCGGAGCGGCCACTAGTCCTTCTGAGTTGAATATCAATTTGCAAGAAGGCGAACTTGAGGATGAACAACCACCTGTACAGATAGAGCCTCAGATGGACAGTTTACCTGTCGCGCAGGTACCAGTTGCCTTACTGACCAACCTTCAATACATGTTGGACGATTATTATAGAAGGTTTCCACCTTCTGAAACTGCGGGCTCAGTGCCTGTTACTCCGGCCACTGAAGTACCGGTGCCAGTTTTACAACCAACAACTCCTGTTTCACCTACTTTGCAGCCTCAGGTGGAGGAAGTAGATCCTCAGTCTTCGGATGAGGAGGAGCAAAGAGAAGAAGGAGAGGTACAGGATGAGTCGGAGTGGGATGAATACTAGGTTCAAACAACTTCCCCTTCGCATCAAGCAGGCTCAATTTCACCACCAGTGGACGTGGTTAGCTTCCACCTTTTAATGGAACGTGCAACTAGACGTTTTCATACCAATAAGGAGCATAAGGAACAAGACTGTTTCCTATATGATTTTAAAGAGCAGCCCAGGAAACAGATTAAGTCGATACCCATCATTGACTTAATTTGGCAGGAGGGTATAAAAGTCAAGGCAACCCCGGCATCCATTCCTCCAGTCCTGCCACGTTTGGAAAAGAAATACAGAGCACCGGACAAATCTCCTGCGTGCCTTATCGGACAGCCAAAACTTGACTCTGTGATTGTCCAGGCAGCTCAAAAGAGGGCTCGGAACTCTTCTTTTCCACTTACAGTCCTGCCAGACAGAGATGGCAAACGCCTAGATTCAATAGGGAAACGTGTTTCCACTATGGCGGCTACAACAGTTCGAGCGGCAAATCCATTGGCCATCTTAGGAAGGTATGACCGACAGATGTGGTCGGACATTGCACCATTTATTGATCTCCTACCTGAACCTTCTAAGGCTGAAGCGCTCAAGATACTACAGGAAGGCCAAAGAATCTCAGAAGAGATTATTGATTCAGCAGTGGATGTAGCCTCAACGGGCTTTCGGCAGCTAGCGGGAGCTGCAGTTCTTCGCAGACAGGGTTGGCTACGGTCTACTTCCTTTAGACAAGAAGTACAAAATAAGGTGCTGGACTTGCCATATGATGGCGAATATCTGTTTGGCCCTCAGGTGGAGGATGCCCTACAGACAATAAAGAAGGACACTGAAACGGCAAAATCCTTAGGTACCCTTCAATTCCGCAAGCCGCCCTTTCGAGGAGCGAGAGGACGAGTATCGTCCTCTAGCAGAGGTGGATATAACCAACAATCCTCTTACAGGCAAACCAATCAGCGATACCATACTCAACGATATCAATTTTACGGCCAGAGAAAGCCCACTTATGCCCAGAACAGGGGAAAGGCAAATTATAGTGGAAAAGATAAGCGCCAATGAGACTTTTCACCTGCCACCACCACTGCCCTGCTCTCAAGAACGAATTGGAGTGCGAATATCCAAATTTTACTCAAATTGGCAGTCAATAACATCAGACAAATGGGTCCTGGATATTGTGGCCAGGGGTCGTGCCCTAGAATTCGAGAAATTTCCTCCAAATGTTTCCCCGAAAGGACCACTCCAGCTCACCTGAAGGAGCTATTTGCCCAAATCAAATTGATGATGCAAAAAGGAGCGATCGAGAGCGTACCTCAGAAGATGAGGGGAATGGGGTTTTACTCCAGATTTTTTCTAATAAGAAAGAAAAACGGGGAGTGGCGCACGATTCTAGATCTTCGCGCTCTAAACAAGTACTTAAAAAAATTAACTTTCAGGATGTTATCGCTCCAGGAAATATTGCATCTTTTGGCAGCGGGAGATTACATGTCACCTTAGATCTCCAAGATGCATACTTCCATATTCCCATTCTACCTCGCCACAGAAAATTCCTGCGCTTCAGGGTGGCTGGCAGGGATTACCAATTCAAAGTTCTTCCTTTTGGACTACGGTCAGCGCCAAGAGTTTTTACCAAGGTTCTAGCTCCGGAATCGGCGCACCTCCGGCTGGAGGGAATCCAAATTTTCCCATACTTAGACGACTGCCTTATAAAGGCCAATTCTCGAGCAGTCGTGCAATCTCATCTACAACAGTGTCTACACCTGTTCCAATCTCTGGGCCTGTCACTCAATCTCGAAAAATCGCAATTGAGACCTTCTCAAAGGCAAGCTTTCTTGGGAGCCACATTGGACACTCAAAATCTGCAAGCCTTTGTCTCGGAGGAGAGACAAATGAAGATAAAAAACATGGCGCAAAATCTGTTATCAAAAAAGTCAGTTTCTGTTCGGCTATATAAGTCCTTTCTGGAGATGGTATCTTCTTGCATCCCATTACTGCCAAACTGTCATCTCAGAATGAGACCTCTACAGGAAGAGCTAACCCTTCAGTGGTTACAAGTCTCCGGGACATTCGAAGATCTTATCAAGATCACACCGCTAATGCAAAACTCTCTACGCTGGTGGACACAAAAACAACATCTCCAGCAGGGGTGTGCATTTCTTCAAGAGTCACCAAGCCTCACCATCACGACGGATGCGTCTCTCGAGTGCTGGGGAGCGCATCTTCAAGGTCTCACAATCAGCGGCAAGTGGACTGCTCCACAAAAGCGATGGCACATCAACCGTCTGGAGCTCAGAGCCATATTTCTAGCACTCAAGGCGTTTCATGCACTCATTCAGGATTCCAATGTGTTGATAAGAACAGACAACACAACAAGCATGCATTACGTCAACAAGCAGGGAGGAACTCGATCTCTTCTCCTCTCCCAGGAAGCCCAAGAATTATGGGCATGGGCCTTACAGGACAATGTAAATCTTCAAGCAGTGCATGTTCCAGGAATAGAGAATGTCCTGGCAGACACACTCAGCAGGACGACAGTCTCCACTCACGAGTGGGAGTTACATCAGCAGACAGTGGAACGCATCTTTCGCCTGTGGGGTCGTCCAGACCTAGATCTATTTGCCACAAAGACCAACAGCAAATGGCAATTCTTTGCAAGCTGGCATCCCCACAAGGACTCTCAGGGGAATGCGTTTTTGATAGATTGGTCTCGGACATATGCGTACGCTTTCCCGCCGATTCCACTAGTCCCCAGGGTTCTGCGGAAAATGAAAAAGGAACCGTGCAGATTGATCCTGATTGCCCCCAGATGGCCGCGCCAGTATTGGTTTACAGAACTTCTCCTTCTGTCAGAGTGCGAACCAATTCAGTTGAATCCAATCCCGAACTTACCCAGCATGCCGAACGGTCAGGTCTATCATCCAGATCCAACATCACTGAGATTAGCGGCTTGGCGCCTGAGTACCGTGAGTTCGCCCACCTAAACATCCCAGAGGAATGCAAGGAGGTTCTGGCCAGGGCAAGGGCACCTGCTACCATAAAGACATACAGTCTAAAGTGGAAGCGTTTCTGCATCTGGTGTCACGCACACGGTGTTCATCCTTTTTCAGCAACGCCGGAAGAGATTCTGCCTTTCTTCCTTCATTTAGCAAAATCAGGCCTGTCTCACGCAACCCTGAAAGTTTTCCTGGCGGCGATCTCGAGATATCGGCAGGATGGTACTAATTCCTTACACTCTGCGAGGATTATACAGCAATTCTTTAAAGGACTCTTTAGGATGTTCCCTCCAGTACGACGACCACCTCCGGTGTGGCATCTTTTTTTTTTTTAAAGTATTTATTGAGAACAAAGTGCAGTTACACAGCGTCACGCCGACAACCCTGGGGCTGGCCGCTATCAAACCATAGAACGTCATACGGGATGTGACATTGCCAACAGCATGCAGTAAACGAACAGCAGGAGCATCCCAGGCGCATCGACAGTGAGCGTATGCAACAGTAAAAAATCAATAGTGCTTACAATTTTCTGGTTAATAGACATGCAGCGATCAATTGGCAAGGAAAGGAGAACAGCTGAACTGTACAAATACGAATGCCCTAGGAGCAGAAAGCAAACATTTTAAATCAAGCAATGTCTACCCACCATTTTTCTCCCTCCACCCCCCTCCCCCTCCCTCTCCCCCCCCCAAAAAAAAGAAGAACAGTAACAGAACCTAACTCTGGTGCAGAGGAGAAAAACCACAAACGGGCATAAGGTCGGTTGTAAGGAAGGAGCAATGTCTTTGGGCGGGGCATCACAGAGCGTACGCACCGGCATCAGCAGAAGTCCCTGTAGCAAAGGGGACCATGCAGCGCGAGGGAAGGAGAGAGGTCTACTCGTGCTGGGGGGGAGAAGGCACAGATTTCGGGAGAGGCAGAACAGAACCCGGACATGTACAGGCGCAAAGTTACTCGCAGAACCTCATCGTATCTAGAGCGCTCACATAAAATGCAGCCACCACCCAGGGCGCACCGCCGCAGCGGAATACAGTTGCAGGGTAAAGTGGGATCATCCCATATCATCAGATATCGCGCCTGGTAACGATTGTACAGAGTCAGGAGAGGATGCACGCTCACGTGTCCACTGTGTGAAGGGCTCCCAGATGTCTCTAGGCCTGGAAGCGGTAGGCATCATTTCCCAGTAGCGCTCAAGCTGTGTGTTGCCGTACGTCACATCCCGAACCCATGCAGCAAAGGAAGGCAGCGCTCGCCGACCCCAGTGCACCGCCACCTGCCTCTTGGCATAAAGGAGCAGTAGCGGATGTAACTTTCTGTGTGTGGGCAATGTGTCATGAACCCAACCCAGTAGCCCCAGGAGCGGGGACGGTGTGTCTGACCTGTGAAGTATCTGGTTAATAGCAGTGAAGATGTCTAGCCAGTACTCCTCTAGTTTAGGGCAGCTCCATGCCACATGTATAAAAGAGGCATTCTCGCAGCCGCACTTCCAACACTCAGAGTCCTCCCTAAGACCCATGCGATGGAGCGAGATCGGCGTGCGGTAGTATCTGTGCAACAACTTAAAGTGTACTAATCTTAGCCTGTAATTGGGCGATAATATCGTAAGTTGTCCGCAGCAGAATTCCCACTGTTCCTCTGTCAGGGGCTCCTCAAGGTCCGCATTCCACGCCTGCAGTGAAGAAGGCACTATGATGGGGGATTGGTCCTGCATACAGTTGTACAAACGGGACACAAGCCTTCTGGGGGAGGGTCTCGAAAGTAAATTCTGAAGAGCTATGAGCTGCGGCGGTTCATCGGGGAACTGGGGCCACAGCGCCTTACAGGACGCTTTCAGTGAGTGGTATAAAAATAAGTCCGAAAATAACTCTGGGTGTCCCTCCTCGCATGAACCCAGGGCCCGAAAGGTGCCACCAGGGTAAAGGTCAGCAAATGTGTGTAGTGTTTGCCCTCGAAGCTTAATGGCGCCACCACTGTCACACAAGCAGGGTATCATAGGGTTGCCCCGTAACGGGATCGCTGGCGCATATAGTAGGGGCAGTCTGGCTCTGTTGCGCAATTCGCGCCACGTCCAGCGAAGCATTTCCACCGTGTCTACGTCTTTCGAAGGGCGAGACACCTTGCCATAGATCGTCACGTTCAGAGGGGATGGGGCCGCCGCAGCCATCTCCACCGCAACATGCGGCTGGTAGGGGGTGGGAAAAGCCCAGAAGTGCAAGAACTGCGCCTGCGCACACAATGAGTATAGTTTCATGTCAGGAGCCCCCAGGCCGCCCTGCCGCAGTGGGAGCGTAAGCAGCGCCCAAGACGTTCTCGCCTGGCCACCAGCCCACATAAGTGTCAGTAATAGTGATCGCACCCTTGCATGAAAATGTGCCGTCAGTGGTATGGGAATATTGACGAATAAGTAGAGAAATTTGGGGAGGACAACCATCTTTGCCAGAGCTATCCTCGCGACCAGCGACAAGGGTAGTTTGTTCCATATTTCCACCTTTCCCTCCAGCCAGTTTACTGCTCTTCCAAAGTTGAGAGACCACAACTCCTGCAAATCATGGCTTATCCAAACCCCCAGGTATTTTACAGCGTCTAATTCCCAGCGCAGTGGGTAATCAGAGGGTGTCTCTCGCGTGGCGTCAGTGAGAGGAAAAACTACAGACTTCAACCAGTTAATGGATATCCCAGCCAGGCCCTCAAAGCGAACACATTCCCGCAATAGGGGGTTTAGATTTACCGTGGGATTGGGAACATACAGCGTGACATCATCAGCGTACAAGGATATCAGCAGGCTCCGTGAACTGAACCCTATCCCCCTCGCTGTGTGGTGCTGTCGAATCCGAGCGGCAAGGGGCTCCATCGCTATCGCAAATAACAGCGGGGATAAAGGACAGCCCTGTCTGGTCCCGCGGGATATGGCAAATGACTCCGAGATAAGCCCATTCACACTAACTCGAGCTCTAGGTGCGACGTACAGCAACTTAATCAAGTTTATGAAGAGGGGACTGAACCCCATTCTGCCCAAAATCCTAAAGAGGAAGGGCCATTCGAGTGAATCAAATGCTTTGGTGGCATCCAAAAACACAACTGCAGCCTGTGTAGAAGGATGCAGGTAGTGCAGGACGGAAAAAATCGTCCTGAGGTTATGGGACGTCGATCGGCCAGGTATAAAGCCAGATTGATCTGGGAGTGCTACCATCGGTAGCAAAGGCTGTAGCCTGTCCGCAATGATCTTAGCATATATCTTTGCATCAACATTGATTAAGGAGAGGGGTCGGTATGAGTCGAGGACCTGGCTGTCCTTATCTGGTTTGAGCAGCGTTATAATTAAAGCTTCGCGCATTGACTCAGGTAGGGAACCTAACTCTATGGCTTCAACAAAGACTGAGTGGAGTTTGGGGGCCAATTCCTCAGCGTATGTCTTATAAAAGGCCGTAGTCAGGCCATCTGGGCCTGGGGCCTTGCTTGCAGGCATGCTTTTAATCACCTGAGCTATATCCTGGACAGTGATGGGGACATCCATGTATTGGCGGTGGAAGTCATTTAATCAAACAATGGCAATGGAGTCTAAGAAGTCTTCCAGGGATTCAGGGACTGTGGGTTGTCTGGAGGTGTATAAGGACTTGTAGAATGCAGCAAATGTTTCTAGTACTTCTTCCTGGCCAACAAACATCTTCCCTTCACCATTCTTGACAGAGTGTATGTAGTGAGAGTGTGTGCGAGGAGCTATCATTCGCGCCAAAGTCCTGCTCGGCCTGTCCCCTTCACCGTATCTACGGGCCTCAGCTTGCTTCCCCAGGAAGGCAACCTCCCGCTGAGCTTCCTCATTAAAGGCGAGCAATTTGGCCTTCATTTGACCTGCCGTTTCTGGAGATGGATCCCGGCAAAATGTCAGGTCCAGCTCCCGTAGCTCCGACTCAAGTTGAGTCAGAGATAGACGTATAGCTCGTAACACCCCGGTTTGCCTAGCAATACATTGGCCGCGGATCACCGCCTTAAAAGCGTCCCACACTGTAGCTACCGTGGACGTCGACCCCTCATTTTCTTCAAAATAGTGTACAATATCTGCTCGGATTTCCTCTGTGAAAACAGTGTCTGTCAGGATCTGAGCGAGCGCGCCTGCCAAAAACCACAATTCCCATGAAGCACAGGGTTATAACTACACTACCCAGATGCCCCGGCGGTACTGGTGAAAGCAGGGCGGGTTCCGAGGCTCGGTGCTCGTAATTCCGTGAAACTTGTTTGTGTCAGGACGGCTGTCCTGAGATCCCTGGCATTTTGTTATTCCTGATTCCATGGCCGGTAGTAAGCTCGTGGGTTCCACATGCGTGAATGGAAGACGCCAACTCTGGTAAAAGAGCGAGCGCTGGTTAGCGCGAGTGTATTCTGTGTTTGTACGTTGTGTTCATACAAACTATAGCGTTTTCCCTATTCTTTGGAATTCCCTCGCGGCTGCGAGCAGTGTGTACTTTTCTGTACTTTGGAATCATCAGGCGCTTGAATTTTCAAGATTTTCTATCTCGTTCCTATCTTATTTGGATTGGTTTCTTCTTATGGTGTGGCGGAATGCAGGGGGTGGAGTCACAAACCTCCGCATTACCGTCATGAATAAATGACGAGTACTTGCTCTGCTAGTCTCAGAGGATTACAAATACCTTAGCGGAGGGTAGTAGTGATAATTAACTACGCCCTGCCGTATTTGGTTTGTCCGTTTGTGCTGAATAAACATTTTTGGTAAAGCAAAGACTCAGTTGCTTGCATACAAAGAAAGACGCTTTTATCTCCTGAAAACTAGGCTATTTCTTTTGTTGCTTACGGATCCTTTTTGTTTAGAGCCTCAGTTAAGAGATAAGGGGTAGGTTCATGGGAACATTGATAATACTTATGGGAGGGTTTGATTCCATGAGCTAACCTGTTGTTATTGTGTTTGTACAGAATGCATGGAAAGTAAGAAGATCAGTAGGAAGGCTGGCTCAAGTCATTCTTACAGGTGAATCATGCGTATTGCTTATTAGTGAGAATGTACTGAGAGTAGGGGTTGAATATACATACATGTTAACCATTATATGTTTTTTCTTACAGCTTCTTTTCCTTTCCTGCCCCTTCCCTTCTTATCTTTTCTTTTTGGGTTTTTTCCCCTTTATGGGGTTTTTCCCTCACCGTATCGTCTGAACACCCTGTGTATTGAATTCGGGGTGTTCGGAGGGACCGGAGGTGGAGCATTGGTACTGCATGAGGATCCTGCAGAGCGCAACCTTGACAGAATTACGAGCCCAAGAATTTCGCTCTGCCCGGTCTTTTTGTAGTGGCAATGGCGTCCATGGAGGATGTGTTGCATGCGCTGGTTCTAGTGCAGCAGGAGTTGGCCTCTTCTAAGGCTGAAACAGCTGCGTTGAGAGAGAAGGTTGAAAGATTGAGTGGCAATCCTTTTAACGCCTCGGCATCGTCCTCTACCGTTCAGGTAACAGTGCCCCCTCCCATACCTCTGGCTACTCCTGAAAGGTTTACAGGAGACCCTCGCAAGGTGCATATTTTTATGACCCAGATCCTTATGCATTTTTCCTGCAAGCCCTCCTCATTCCCTACGAATCACTCAAGAGTTGCATTTGTTATATCATATTTGGTAGGGGATGCGGCGGATTGGGCAGTGCCTTTGGTGAAACGCGATGATCCCATCTTGTCGGATTGGACCGCGTTTAAAGCGGAATTCGAAAGAGTGTTTGACAGAAGGGCTACTTCCTTTAGTGCTGACCGAGAGCTACTGGAGTTGAGGCAAGGAAGAGGAGAACTGGTAACTTATCTTTCTGCTTTCAATAGGTTGATAGCAGAAACAGAATGGCCAGAGGAAAAGAGATTGTCCCTCTTTTATCAAGGTTTGAAAGAAGATTTAAAAGACGCTGTAGCACATGTTGATCCTCAGCCTACTACTTTCGTTGACATGGTGAATTTAGTGTTACGGCTGGATAGTCGTTTGTTCGAGAGGGGGAATAGTCGCAGACGATGGGACAGGGGAACATTCTCTAGCGATAAAGGACCTCGTAGATCAGTGGGGGGATCAGAATCAGCCCCAGAACCCATGGAAATAGGAGCTCTTAAGGCTCCGTTATCTAGGGAGGAGAGAGAAACAAGAAGAGTACAGGGACTCTGTATGTACTGTGGAAAGAAGGGTCATTATGTCAGAGAATGTCCTTCAAAACCCAAATCCTCTGGTAATTTCAACAGATACAAAAAGGTAGCGGTGTCTACGACGGTGCAGGAAGCAGAAGCTAAGAACGACAACCAAAAGAGGAGTGAGGAAGTACAGGAGTGGAAACTTACGTCTCTTTCCTCTTTTGGTAATGATGAAACAGAGTCACATATAGTGGTGGTTATGACTCTTGATTTTGAGGTTGAACAACATCAAGTCATGGTCATGTTGGATTCCGGAGCCACAGGCAATTTCATTGACGATGGTCTGGTTACTAGATTGGCCTTGCTTAGGGTTCAGAGAGAGAGTCCGGAAGAAGTCTTAGCGGTGGATGGAAAACCCTTAACCTCAGGTCACATCACCGAAAAAACCAGAGAGTTGGGGTTATCGATAGAAACACAGGGATTTGTGCATTCAGAGTATTTGTCTCTGAACATAATAGCAGCACCGCAGTATGAAGTTATTTTGGGCATGCCGTGGTTACGAAAACACAATCCGGTGGTTGATTGGCAGACAAAGACATTCCATTTTGTGATGGAGACATGTCAGGATCATTTAACGCCGTGTGCTTCTACGCACGTTGCTGTATTGGCCACTCCCTTTGTAGCAGCTACCGCGGTGGAAACAGATGTGCAACTACCCGTGGAATACTTGTCATATAAGGATGTTTTTAGCGAGAAGAAAGCTGAAGCCCTACCCCCTCATAGGGAATATGACTGTCGCATAGACCTGGTAGAAGGGGCCACTATTCCGTCATGCAGAGTGTACGCCTTGTCAGTGCCAGAAACCACGCATCTAAAGGAATACCTTGACCATTACACCCGTTTGGGGTTCATTCGACCATCTAGATCTCCAGCCGCATCCCCTTTGTTTTTCATAGCAAAAGCCAACGGGGATTTGAGGGCATGTGTGGACTATCGCGTTCTGAACAAAAACACCATAAGGAATCGTTATCCTCTCCCCCTCATTTCAGTCTTACTCGACCAGGTGAGAGAGGCAAAAATCTACACCCGTTTAGATCTTCGTGGGGCTTATCATCTGGTCAGAGTGAGAGAGGGGGATGAATGGAAGACTGCCTTCAAGACGCGATATGGTCTATACGAATATCTAGTCATGCCTTTTGGGCTGTGCAACGCGCCTGCAGCGTTCCAACACTTCATAAACGATGTATTAAAGGAGTACGTGGACCAGTTTGTGGTGATGTATATCGATGACATTTTGATATACTCTCGGAACATCTCATGTCATACCGCCCAGGTGTGTAAGGTATTGGACAAACTGCGAGAGCATAGCTTATATGTGAAGCTGAGCAAATGCGAGTTTGGTGTATCAGAGGTGGAATTTTTGGGAGTGAACCTCAGCTCCAGCGGACTGCAAATGTCGGGGAGGAAGGTACAGGCAGTACAGGATTGACCAGCCCCTAGGAACGTGAGAGAGGTGCAGAGTTTCTTGGGGTTCGCTAATTATTACCGTCGGTTTATTCTGCATTTTTCCCAGACAGCTGTTCCAATCACTAGGCTGTTACGAAAGGGAACGCCTTTTGTGTGGACAGGGGAGGCGGAGGATGCTTTCCAGACATTGAAGAGGGCTTTTACCTCTGCACCGGTGTTGGCGCACCCTGTGTTAGAACATCCATTTATTGTTGAGGCAGACGCATCTGATGAAGCCATTGGGGCGATCCTCTCTCAGAGAGATCCAAACAGCGGTCTGCTTCATCCAGTTGCTTACCTATCGAAAAAGTTGAGTTCGGCGGAAATCAACTACACGATAGCCGAGAAGGAACTGTTAGCTATAAAAAGAGCTTTTCAGGAGTGGAGACCATATTTGTGGGGAGCATGTCATGCAGTGACTGTGTATACCGACCACCGCAATCTCCAATATATGTCATCTGCAAGGCATCTGACGCAAAGGCAGATGCGTTGGATGCTATTCTTTTCGGAATACAACTTTGTGGTGACTTTCAGACCTGGAATTGAGAACAGGAAAGCAGATGCTCTGTCAAGACAGGAACTACCCCTTGATCAGGGTAAAGACGAAATGCAATCGATCTTGCCTTCTACAAAGGTGGTTTGTGTGATAAGAGCTGAGGAGTTTTTGGATGAGGTAAAGGGCTCCAGGTCTATGGGGTCGTGGAACCACTGGGCTGCGATAAAATCTGGCAGGAAGGTGAAAGATGGTCTGCCTTTTCAAGGGGAGTGTTTGTATCTGCCTACCGAGGAGATTCGTAAAAAGGCGTTTTGTTGGTGTCATGATGCTCCATCAGCCGGTCACCCAGGGGTAACCAAGACCGTGAGCTTGTTAAGAAGATATTTCTGGTGGGAAACCTTGGCTAGCGATGCGACCCTATGGGTGGGAAAGTGTGAGACTTGCGCTAGAGGAAAAGGAACCACCTCTAGGAGGAAAGGGTTGTTGATGCCTATGCCCACACCAGAACGACCCTGGCAAAACATAAGCATAGACTTTATCACAGGTCTGCCTTTGGATCAGGGCAAAGCTGCTGTTTTGGTGGTTGTGGATAACTTGACAAAGATGGGGCACTTCATACCTTGTGTTAATTTGCCCACGGCAGGACAGACAGCCCAATTACTTGCCTCTCAGGTTATCAGGTTACATGGCATACCAAGGGTCATCATGTCAGACAGGGGGCCACAGTTTATAGCTCGATTTTGGAAAATGTGGTGCAAGGCATTGGGAATCGAGTCCGCTCTCTCCACCAGTTTCCATCCACAAACAGATGGGCAAACCGAGCGTTTGAATCAGACCTTGAAGAAGTATCTGCGTTGTTATTCAAAGGAAGCTCACGAATCCTGGGTGGATTTATTATGGATGGCTGAGTTAGCCTATAACAATTCATGGCATAGCTCAACGGGTATGTCGCCGTTCAAGGCTACGTATGGTTATGATGCAAATACCTTGCCGATCGACATCCCCTCTGACTTGCACACACAGCCATCTGTGAGAGAACGTGTTCAGGCTTTACAAAGGGTGCATAAAGGGGTGCAATCGCACCTGTGTAGGGCCAAAGAGGCCTACAAACGTTGGGAGGATAAACACCGTGATCCTGGTCCTCAGTTCATGATAGGGGACAAGGTGTGGCTTTCCACTAAAAACATAAGATTCAAGTTGAGAAGTATTTTTCATCCACGTTTTATTGGTCCTTATACCATAATTAAACGTATCAATCCTGTTGCATACAAACTTAAGTTACCTGCATCACTGAGAATACATCCGGTGTTTCACGTGCACTTATTGAAGAGAGCCCTCACATCCCGCAGAGCGGCACCTCCTCCGGTGGCCTGCGATGGACAGTTGGAGTACGAAGTGAAGTCAATACGCGATTCCAAGATGCGCAGGGGTGTGCTTTGGTATCTGGTCTCGTGGAAGGGATACAGCGCCGAGGACAATTCTTGGGAACCATGGAGCAACGTTCATGCGCCAAGAGCTGTCCGCTTATTTCATGTGAGACACCCGTCGAAGCCCGGTCCTAGGAGGCGCCTGGGGGGAGGGCGTACTGTCAGGATCTGAGCGAGCGCGCCTGCCAAAAACCACAATTCCCATGAAGCACAGGGTTATAACTACACTACCCAGATGCCCCGGCGGTACTGGTGAAAGCAGGGCGGGTTCCGAGGCTCGGTGCTCGTAATTCCGTGAAACTTGTTTGTGTCAGGATGGCTGTCCTGAGATCCCTGGCATTTTGTTATTCCTGATTCCATGGCCGGTAGTAAGCTCGTGGGTTCCACATGCGTGAATGGAAGACGCCAACTCTGGTAAAAGAGCGAGCGCTGGTTAGCGCGAGTGTATTCTGTGTTTGTACGTTGTGTTCATACAAACTATAGCGTTTTCCCTATTCTTTGGAATCCCCTCGCGGCTGCGAGGAGTGTGTACTTTTCTGTACTTTGGAATCATCAGGCGCTTGAATTTTCAAGATTTTCTATTTCGTTTCTATCTTATTTGGATTGGTTTCTTCTTATGGTGTGGCGGAAGGCAGGGGGTGGAGTCACAAACCTCCGCATTACCGTCATGAATAAATGACGAGTACTTGCTCTGCTAGTCTCAGAGGATTACAAATACCTTAGCGGAGGGTAGTAGTGATAATTAACTACGCCCTGCCGTATTTGGTTTGTCCGTTTGTGCTGAATAAACATTTTTGGTAAAGCAAAGACTCAGTTGCTTGCATACAAAGAAAGACGCTTTTATCTCCTGAAAACTAGGCTATTTCTTTTGTTGCTTACGGATCCTTTTTGTTTAGAGCCTCAGTTAAGAGATAAGGGGTAGGTTCATGGGAACATTGATAATACTTATGGGAGGGTTTGATTCCATGAGCTAACCTGTTGTTATTGTGTTTGTACAGAATGCATGGAAAGTAAGAAGATCAGTAGGAAGGCTGGCTCAAGTCATTCTTACAGGTGAATCATGCGTATTGCTTATTAGTGAGAATGTATTGAGAGTAGGGGTTGAATATACATACATGTTAACCATTATATGTTTTTTCTTACAGCTTCTTTTCCTTTCCTGCCCCTTCCCTTCTTATCTTTTCTTTTTGGGTTTTTTCCCCTTTATGGGGTTTTTCCCTCACCGTATCGTCTGAACACCCTGTGTATTGAATTCGGGGTGTTCGGAGGGTCCGGAGGTGGAGCATTGGTACTGCATGAGGATCCTGCAGAGCGCAACCTTGACAGTGTCCGTGAGAGCATGGGGGGGCAGTCGCCAAGCAAACGCTCGTTTAGGGACCCCGGGTATCCTCAATTCCAGCTGGCAGGGGGCATGGTCAGAGAGAGATCTAGCTTGTATGGACGTGTCAAGCGTCCACGATGCCACGGCCGGCGATACCAGCCAGTAGTCTAGGCGGGACCAGGCTGCATGATGGCTGGTTATGCACGTACCCACTGCGTCAACTGGATGTCTAGCCCTCCACACGTCAGATAACAACCCCTCCTCCATCACATCCAGAATTGACTGTCGAGCCCCAGTGTGTGTAGGTCTGCCCACACCTCTTCGGTCTAAAGCATCATTTAGTGGAACATTAAAATCACCCCCTAGGACAATCTGCGAGCAATCCAATATCATGATCCGGGCCCAGACATTTCTAAAAAACTCTGGGTCATCTACATTCGGGCCATAAATGGCCGCAAGTATTAGTGGTCTGCCTTGTAGTGAACCATGCGCAATGACATATCTGCCCTCCCCATCCAGTATAACGTCATGCTCTTGCCAGTCTAGGCCTCTGCGAATGAGTATCCCTACACCTCTAGCATAGTTGGAATAAATCGCAGAATACACCTTTGACCATCTCGAGTTCTTCAATCTAGACGAAGGGGTGGAATTTACATGGGTCTCCTGCAAAAAACATATGTCGACATTATGCCT
Source organism: Lissotriton helveticus (assembly GCF_964261635.1). Taxonomy (NCBI): domain Eukaryota; kingdom Metazoa; phylum Chordata; class Amphibia; order Caudata; family Salamandridae; genus Lissotriton; species Lissotriton helveticus. The sequence continues at coordinate 305,654,350 of NC_136058.1, read as the reverse complement.
AGCAAGCATGCCATGCATCAATCTGGCTTTTTTATAATCCCCCAGACCTCTAATGTTCCAAGTCCACAGCTTAACATTCCCCATGTCGCATTACATTTAGAACATCAATTGTCGGTCCGATACCCGCTCTTGCCCCACCAAACACCCCAGCCCAATTTGAGTGTAGTAAGATTGCATGTGAGACATCTGTCTGACCGTTTTCTCTAAAGCACCAACCCAGAACAATTAGCAAACAATTCAACCCCTTCCGCCACCCACCACCCTCACCAACCCCCCAATCAGGTCGTGATAAAGCCCAACTATCGAAACCCATATCGTGTCCACAAACTAGACACGCGAACAGTGGGAGACACCCCTTGAGGCGTGGTGCTCCAGGCGTACACCCCCGTTTTCACAGGGTGGCTACATTCAAATCAGATTCTCCATGACCCAAACGGTCATCATTACATAGGGCCGTTACATGATCGCACAGCAGAGCACTAGAAAAAATATGTGCCCCAGCAGTTTCATCCATGCAACAGAGCATCATTTCAGACCTCACCCCCCTCTCCAGGCAAGGCACACATGGCAATAGAGTGAGCGATGGGGACTAGATCGGTTAAGTAAGACTTTAGAAATGGAATATAGAGCTCCACAGAGTAACCAATGCTAACATATTAATCATTATCGCTTATGCGGTCGGAGTCATTTTCCAGTCTCGGCGACTTTCGCCTAGCCCCAGGCCCGCTAATGTGTTTTGCAAACTTCAGTGCGGATTTGGCATCTGTAAAAAAGTGTGTGGTGTGTTCATGAATGACCTTCAGCTTAGCTGGATACAAGAGTGCGTATTTAATGTCAGCCTGCAGCAGTATTTTCTTAGCTGGCAGGAACTCCTTTCGAGCCGCTTGGACCAGGGGGGTAAAGTCAGGGTAAAATGAGATGTTGTTACCTTTATGCGTAATCTTACCCTTCTCCCTAGCGAGGCGTAGGATGAGGTCTCTGTCCTGAAAGTTAAGTAGTTTAGCAAGGATGGGACGGGGCGGTGTGCCCGGCGCCGGTATCTTCCCAAGTGATCTGTGCGCTCGTTCAACCGTGAATACCTGTGAGAGGTGTGGGTCGAAGAGTTCATGAAGGAGATCCGCCACAAACACCTCCATCTTGCCAGTGTTGTCCGACTCAGGAATTCCCGTAATGCGGACATTTGACTTTCTGGAGCGCGCCTCCAAATCGTCCGTCTTGGCTCGCAGGGATTCCAGTTCCTTTTCGATATTAGTGATGTGCTGTTTAGTGTGTTGTTGAAATTCGCAGCACTCGGTTTGCCTGTTCTCCAAGCAATCAAGCCTAGTTTCATGGGCATCCACTTTGGTTTTAACCGATTCCAGTTGTGAGGACATTGCATCCAGTTTAGTGTCAATGCTTTTCAGGCTCGCACGTACCTCCATCATCAGTGCCCCAAAGTCCATGTCCGCACCAGCACCCTGCGACACGGACGTGCCCGCATCTTGGTCCGCCGAATTTTGTTTGTCAGGGCGCTTTTGCTCAAAGGTAATCTTGGGCTGCCTCGCGTCATTTTTCCCCATTCTGCAGTAAAGGGAATGGCATGCGAGATGCCACACAGTGGAGAGGGCCTCGTGGTGGCACGCACAGCGAAAAGCAGGGCAACTTCCAGGCTCCAGGCGCACACAGGGGCGTAGGGCACCCAGCTCCGCCAAGTCGCCTCGCCTATGCACGTCCGTCCACAGACCAGCGCGGGCAGGCAGGGGGTGACAGAGCTGCAGCTCGGGCCCAGGCGGGCGCTCCAAGACTTCAAAATGGCGGTGCCAGCGGAGTTCCCGCACGCAAAAGCCGATCCACGGCCTCCTGCAGTGTATCTTCAAGCAGGGCCCTCCACCAGGCAACGAGCAGCCACAGGAAGTCGGTCTTCTCAGCAGTTAGAAGGAGCCGATGTGATAGGCGCGAGTTCTAAGCAGCAGCAGAGGATGTCGTGTGCAGGTTTAGTGGGCTATGACCAGAGGGCCTCTATTTCCACTGGGCTGTTTCCATCAAAATGACCACTGAGCAGCGGGAGCAGGCCCAGGCCCCAGCCGCCGCGCAAATCACCTCAATCAATCCGCTAAAGAAATGGCGGGCTCGCCGCAGGCGCGACCCCTCCGTCTGCTCCTGGGAGCCCAGCGGCAGACCGCCCAGAGTAGCGGGGACGCGTCTAGGGCACGTCCGCGCCGCAGCCCAGCAGTGACTCACCAGTAGCGTGCAAATGTGTCAGTTCAAAAGCACCGGGGTCCGCACATCGTCTCCGTCAGGGCTCCGGAGGGCCCGCCAATCACCGGCCCGTAGTCGGAAGCGACGCCCAGCGGCAGTTCCACAGCAGCGGGTCTTCCGCGTAACACAGCACGTCCAAGGCACGAGAGGCTGCAACCCCGTCCGGCGGCGGCCAGCGTGCTCCAAACTCGGGTCGGAGAAGGAGGTCAGCGTCCGCTGCCAAATCGCTGCTATGCTTAAGCACTTCTGGGTCTCGGAGAAGGATTATGAAAGGATTTCTGTGTGTAGCCGGCGGAGCTCACTCACAGAGCGGCCATTTCGCTGCCTGGTTGGCCACGCCTCCCTCCGGTGTGGCATCTTAACGTTGTCCTGGCACAACTCATGCGTCATCCTTTCGAACCCATCCACAAGGCCGATCTCAAATATCTCTCGTGGAAGGTAGCACCGTTGCTGGCTTTAACATCCTTCAGAAGAGTCAGTGATCTTCAGGCTTTTACAGTTCACCATCCTTTCCTGCAGTTTACAATTGACTGTAATCCTCTGCACTAATCCGAAGTACATTCCCAAAGTACCTTCGGATTTTCACCTTAACGAACCTATAATTCTGAAGTCATTTTTTCCTAACCCGCAATCACCGGCAGAAAGGTCATTGCATACGCTGGATGTTAAGAGATGTCTTAAATTCTATCTGCAGAGGACATCCGCCTTACGCTCTTCTGACCAGTTGTTTATCACCTACGGTGCTATTCACAAGGGGCAGGCAGTTTCAAAACAGACTATTGCAAGATGGATATCTTCTGCCATTGCCTTTTGCCATATGCAAGCAGGACAACCGTTGCAAGCAGCTCCTAGAGCTCATTCCACAAGAGCAATGTCATCGTCTACGGCTTTATTTGCTGGAGTTCCTATTCAGCAGATCTGCAGAGCGGCTACTTGGGCCAGTCGCCATACATTTACCAAGCATTACTGTCTGGTTGCAACCAGCGAAGCTGATACTTCTGTGGGTCGTGCAGTTCTACGAAATCTTTTCAAATAAGGTGAGACTCTGTTTCCCACCTCCATTACTGCTGTCAGACGCTGCATATGTATTTTTTACACATGTTTACATCATTGCATTATCCTGTGATTTACTGATATGTGTATTTTCAGTTACACTGCTTTATGACTTATGCTGACAAGCTTTACTGCCATTGGCGTCTGCCTAGCACAGATTTGTACTGCTGGCTACTCTGATTCAAGCATGTGAATCTATGAAAGACACCCTAATACTGGAGAAGAACAATAGTTACTTACCTGTAATCTGTGGTTCTCCAGTATTGGTGTCTTTCATAGATTCACATGCAAACCGCCCACCTCCCCTCAGAGGCTTTTAGGCTTTTTTGGGTTTACCTTCACTCCTTGCGAGAAAATCTGAGAGCCTGAGCCTCTGCGGAGAACATTCTGGTGGGTGCTGGCGCCTGATTGGCTGTAGTTTGGACTATACAAAATGACTAGGATTGTCATAGATGTGGAAGTTTTTCTTACTGTAGCTGGGCTACTTTACTTCCTGGTTTGTTTTTATTGGTATTTACTACATATTTATTGCATATTATTGCTTTTTTATGTACCGTGGGACTCCCACTCCGACGACGGGGAATGATTCAGGCATGTGAATCTATGAAAGACACCAATACTGGAGAACCACAGATTACAGGTAAGTAACTATTGTTCTTCATCTGCACATTATTCCACCTGGAGGCACAACGAGGAGGCAGCACACATAGAAATAGGAAAACACCTCTTGTGATTGTTTTTGTGCAGGAATGTGCCACTGGCATATTTATAAGGCAACGTAAAGCAATGTTAAGTGACTTTTCATGGCCTTAACAATATCAATGCTACAGCAATTCTCCCCCATCGCTGGAACTCATTGATTCCCATTGTTCATGACGAGCTCAGCTCGTCATGAGCACACGAGCAGTATACTGCATGACGAGCTCAGCGCGTCATGAGCATGGAAGGGGTAAAATATATGTGCCTCTTCCATGCAGCAAACTGCGTGAAAGGGGCATTCCATAGGTGTTGCTGGGGGCGTTCTCAACAACATCCATGACTTTTTGACACTTCCCCTTACGAGAAATCTTAAGTCTGAGCAGTCCCAAAAATGTACGCCTCCCCAGGGGAGGCATAAGGGAAACACAACCGCAACATCCATTGATTTTGACACTGCCTCATATTTACAAGGGTGGCATAAATATGATGCAGCACAAAAATGAAGACCAGGAAAACCTTGTCTTACCCTGGTGCAACGAACAGAGAAATGTTTAATTTGTGCTGCGTTCTGCAGCAGACATGGAAACAGCAAAAAGCTTTTGACTCTTTATGTGCAGGAAGGAAAACCTTCCTGCACATAAACAATCATTTAAAAAAAAATGTTTTGCTGCTTCTATGTGTACTGCATTAAGCAGCACATATAGAAATTACAAAACACCATTTAGATTGTTTATGTGCAGGAAGGGACACCTTCCAGCACATAACGTGCCTTATTTATGAGGTCTATTGACACTTTTGTGCCGCCGTTGTGACAATTTTTGTGAAGCACTGGGGATGTAAAAAATGGCATGTTGCACCCTATTTAAAAAGTGATGCATCTAATCAAATGTGTCACCTTGTAAAGCCCTGTGCCAGGTATAATGTATGCAGAATGGGTTTTCCCCTGTAAAAAGCTGTGTAGAAGTGATGCCACGGCATCAAAATCTTACGCCTCCCACACAGCAAGCGTAATACTGATGCAGGCACATTTAACATGGAACTTGGCCATGTGTAATGGCACATTGCTGGAGTTGCGTCACTTTTGTGACACACTCCAGCAATGGGTCATTACGGCGCCTACAAATACCTCAGGAATACTGACATATCTGTAACTCCTTGCGACATGGAGCGCCATACATTAAATACGGCGCATCCTTCGGGTCACAAGGAGGGCGCAGTAAAAACTGTTGCATCGCTGTTTTCATGCAGCAATGCAAGCAGCAGTTTTCATAAATGAGGCCCAAATAATCTTCCCCTGCAACGCAGACACCCTTGCAATATGGTGCAAGCGTGCCTGTGCTGCCGAGAAGAAGCTAAATTAAGTGCCAGCGCAGTGGGAAATGCAGGGCTACACCATATTGTTGTGTTTCGGAAGTGGCAGTGCACGGAGTTAAGCCAAGAAGGCTAACACTGAGCACCATCACTTCTTTGTAAATATGCCCCCATGTGCACTGTGAGAGCAATTACGAGGTGACGCTCCATCATGTGATATCATTCATATTCATCTTAAAATGTCACAATCTCCAATTTAGTTCAATTGTTTTGTAAAAACCTGTGACAGTTTCGTACTGATATACAGATTTTCCCAACTGATTTTCGGAATTAGTTTCAGGCTAAGTACCTGTTCAACTTGCATGAAGAAGAGATGTGTTCCAATGACTGCCATCAAGATTAAACGAGCACCAAAGGCTGCAGTTCCACTGATGGCCAAAAGGGGTCTTTGTGTGTGCTTTCACTTCCAACCTAGCTTCATGTCCTCTAGTTCTTTATTGATGCTTACACTTCTTTTTTTGTGCCTTGAGTATGATGATATTAGCTTGGACCAGCACTAGGGGTGACACTTAGGCCCAGGTTCATACGGGCTTTGCATTATCCTTGGGTCGGGCAAGGTAACACATTGAAAATGTACCTGAAGATTGTGATTCTCTGCTACAAGTTCTGCAACATATGCGTTGAACTGGGCGCATATGAGTTTTTGAAGCAGTCAAAAATGAGGCAGCACTTTTGAAACTCCAGAGAAAATTTCCCTTGACGGAAGGGATCTATAACTTGTACAGAGTACCACAGTGAGGCTTCATTGACTTCAAATACCATAGTTGGTGAATGGCTATTTCTCATACATAGTAAAATAAAAGTTCCTGAATTGCTCCTCAACATTTCTTTGTTTACCAAGTGGCAAGCTCTCTAACATGGAGCATATTACAGTGCCAAAGTCACTAAAAGTATCGCCCAGCCTACTCTCAAGGAGATGTTTTACATCTACACCAATTATGCTGAACCCTTGTAAGACAAGGGTGTTTTTATTATGCCCACTACAGAAGTCATGCTTTCCTGTAACAATCTAAGAATGCAGTAAAGTGTACTTATTTTCAAATCACTATCAATATGTGACCAAAGATCCTCACATTTCTTGCCTTTGGCATCATCACTCAGCAAAAGTTCTGTAAACGGTTGCAACATGGATAATATAGCATTCATGGGGGCAGATTTATGTTAACTGGCGCATCCCCAGGGATGCACCAGTTAATGTGCGCCACAGTGCGCCACAGCTCCGCCACCCATGGTGCACCGCATTTACAATGCGGCGCACCATGGGGCAAAAACGGCAGAGATGCGTGACGCATCTGTGCCGTAAAGGCGGCGCATTGCTGGAGTTGCGTCGCAAGCGCGACGCAGCTCCAGCAAAGCTCGGGGGGTGCCCTATCTGACCAATGCTGCATCAAGACCTACGCCTGCTTCAAGCAGGCGCAGGCTTTTGACGCAGCATTGGCCTGAAAGTGACTGAGTGAAATCTTATAGATTTCACTCAGCCACTTTTGCGAGGCGCACCTGCCCCGGAACGCCCACCCTGCGCCGGAACGCCCACAAGCGGCGCAGGGCTTTACAACGTGACGCATCTGCCTAGATGCGTCACGTTGTAAATCGTTCGTAGGGATGCGCCACGTTTACGCCGCCTTGCGTGACGCAACAGCGGCGTAAACGTGGCGCAAGGGCCTCATAAATCTGCCCCAAGGTGTCTAGGACTAAGAACCACTAGCTAAGTGACACAGTTGGGATGACTCTTTCTTTGATGCCACACAAAGCACAAAATGAGAAATATTTGCATTTTAGTTTATGTGCATAACAAAATAGTGCCAGTATGTAAGACTATCTCTATGCTCATTCTCATATAGTTCATAATTGAATGTAAAAGCAAAGACGATAACTACGATAACTTTTCAAGCATGCCATGTGGCAGATTGAGTATGGAGTTGAACCTTAGGGATATATACTGTGAACAATAATGGCTAGATCAGCTAATATATTTGATTAAATATATAACAATGTTAGAATTTTTATCTTAACAATGTTAGAATTTTCATCATAGTATCTTAGGTGATGATTAACTGGCACATGTAATAATGTATATTTGAGTATAACTGTGGTATACAATAACAGTAATTCTCACATAAATGGCATGTTATTCACGAGACTGATTCCCTCTCGGGGGTTTTAACATGGAAGTTTATTGAGCATGCCACAGAGGACTATATATCCCTTGGGGCAGATTTATGTTAACTGGCGCATCCCCAGGGATGCGCCAGTTAATGTGCGCCACAGTGCGCCACAGCTCCGCCACCCATGGTGCTCCGCATTTACAATGCGGCGCACCATGGGGCAAAAACGGCACAGATGCGTGACGCATCTGTGCCGTTAAGGAGGCGCATTGCTGGAGTTGCGTTGCAAGCGCATCGCAGCTCCAGCAAGGCTCGAGGGTGCCCCATCTTAACAATGCTGCGTCAAGACCTACGCCTGCTTCAAGAAGGCGCAGGCTTTTGACGCAGCATTGGCCTGAAAGTGACTGAGTGAAATCTTATAGATTTCACTCAGCCACTTTTGCGAGGCGCACCTGCCCCGGAACGCCCACCCTGCGCCGGAACGCCCACAAGCGGCGCAGGGCTTTACAACGTGACGCATCTGCCTAGATGCGTCACATTGTAAATCGTTCGTAAGGATGCGCCACGTTTACGCCGCCTTACGTGATGCTACAGCGGTGTAAACGTGGCGCAAGTGCCTCATAAATCTGCCCCCTTGTGTTTATCTACCAGGTAATACTATGTATAGAGGACAGATGGTTACTTTATTTATCTGTTCTTTAGGTTTTTTCCCCTGAAGAAGGGAACGTCGGTTCCCGAAATACATTGGGTGGTGCTTCTCCAAAATCTGATTTGTTGTACATATATGAGATAAAATGTGATGTACAGTATGTTATGTACTATATATAGGATTAATACCAATGTCTACAGTATCATGTCATGAGGTTGAATATACAGTGATACTTGTATAGATTTGTTAATTATATAATCAATGATCGTGTCAATGAACACAACTGAATTGTGATATAATACAAGTAAGGTTTTTCTATCACTATATAAAAAAAGAAATTGAAAGCACTTAGGGACATATTTACATCTGCGGGCGCATCTCTGCAAATCAACAGGGATGCACCAGAACAGATGCGTCACGTACACCCCCCCCCTTGCGCGACCACAAATGCGTCGCATTTACAATGCGGCGCACCATGGTGCAAGGAGGGGCCCACCCTGCGACAGAACGCCCACATGAAACCTGACGCAGGTTTCATGTGGCGCAGGGCTTTACAACGTGACGCATCTGCCTAGATGCGTCACGTTGGAAATAAGTCGCAACGTGGCGCATGGTTTACGCCGCCACTGCGTCACAAATGTGACGCAACGGTGGCGTAAAAGTGTTGCAAGGGGCTTGTAAATCTGCCCATAGTTTTGTTTGTTTGTTACTTATTCTGACCTAAAGAGTATAGCTCATTTATTGAGAATTTTGGGGCATATTACCAACCAATAGAGATAATTTTTGTCTCTAACTTGTTTAGAGACAAAAATTATCGCCGCACATCGGCGATTTTTATCGCAGATAAACCTTGCTATTAGCAAGGTTTATCGCAAATGCGATAAAAAACGGCCGCAATGCATGAATATCGCTGAAAAGTCAGCGATATTCATGCATTATCGAGCAAATGCTCTTATCCATGTTATCCACCTCCCATTGGTTAACATGGCTAAGAACTGCTCAGGGCAGGTGTTAGCTTTTGGAGATATTCGCGCTTAGCGCGAATATCTCCAAAAGTTGGTAATAGGAGATAGCGATGTTAGCGACTGGAAAAATATCACTGACATGCAAAGCGGGGCCCAAGATGGTCGCTATCTCCTATTAGCTGTCGCTAACTGGTGTTAGCGACAGCTTGGTAATAGGGAGATAATTTTATCTCCGCTTTCTTGGCTTTTAAAGCCAAAAAAGCGGAGATAAACCCCCTTGATAATATGCCCCTTTATTCTCCAGGAACAGTGCACACTGCATGTAGGCCTCTGTCTACATTTTCGCTTAGTAACAAAACAGTGCACCAAAATGGACTAAAAAGTCAATAGCATTCTTCATTAACTCTGAATGTCCGTACAAGTGGCAAGGATCTCTTACAGGGAAGCATTTCACCTCAGGTATCGATTTTGACAGCTCATCATACAACCTTTTTATATACGTAGCTGAATCACTGTGAATACAAACAATATTACTCCAATCTTTGTAGAACTTGGTTAGAACTTTTTGCAGCAGCATTCCAAGTGACACACCGTTCCTTGTTTTCCAAAAGACTGGTGTCATATTTTACTAGTATCTTAGCAGCTTTGTGACTGCACTCTTTTCACATATACCTGTCACTATACCTTGCATTGAATGTTTAAAGCCTGGGGTGTTTGGCAAATCACCTACTATCAATACTGACTCACTATAAAAGGTGGCTGATGTATCAATGGTTTTTACCTGTTCTCTGTGGGTAAATGTGATGGTACATATTGGGAAAGATTCTTATGAAATCTACAGTTTTTCTATCAGTGAAAGACTCGAACATAGCCAAAAAATCGAACATGATTTTGATATTTCCTGATTCTCTACAAATAAATAAACAACACCTAAAACATGCTTCTAACCCCTGTATCTTTAGACCAAAGACCACAAAACTGAAAAAAGAAACAATATTTTAGTGACATCCCTAAACAACAACAAAACTCAAGCAGAATGTTAGCCCAGTCTTTGACTACTAGCTTATATAACAAGGTTACATTGTATTGGCCCCTTCAGGAAGAAATAAAAATGACTCACTCTCATTTTACTTTCTTTGAATAGCATTTAGTTTCTGGTTATGCAGGTCTTTTTTCAGTGTTTATATGTTTACACTGGTGAGGACTATTTCCCTTCCAGTGGGGTTTTATCAGTTATTATAGGTTTAAACCTAAAACCGGACAGACTAATTATATTTCTTTACAAATTGTCTCTTGCGTGGCTTTGTAAATCTGACTTAAGGAAAGGAGACGTAAGGACATCACAAATCCGTTATCAATCAGCCCAGAGTCTTATGATGAAACAACTGCAGTCTAGTTATATTATTTATTTGGCGCTTTTGAGTCGGGTTTTCTAGTGCTTCCTGCAGCTTCAAAGCATTAGGTTAAGAAGGAGGTAGCAATCAATCAACCAATCAATCAATCACTTATTTGTAGAGCGCACTAATCACCCGTGAGCGTCTCAAGGCACTGATAGGGGGTGGGGATGCAGCTACTGCAGGTCCTGGATCTGTTGCTGCTGTGTGGGAAGGGTGTTCCATGTCTTGACAGTGAGGTAGTAGAGGGATTTGCTGCCGGTGGAGGTCCTGTGGATGCGTGGGACGGTGGCGAGGTCGGCGGAGCAAAGCTGGTGAGACGCTTGTTGAGGTATGCTTTTCCTGCGTTGTGTAGTGCTTTGTGGGCGTGGGTGAGGAGCTTGAAGGTGATCCTCTTCCTGAGTGGGAACCAGTGCAAGTCTTTCGGGTGGGCAGAGATGTGGGTGTGGCGAGGGATGTAACGTGGTATTTCATGCGGTGACTCTTGACTCTTTCACTCACTTCAAAGATGATAGGCAGGGTTGATGCTGCTGAAATTCTCTCCCCCACAAGCACTGCAACAGATGTGACACCTAGTGAGCAATGAAAGCCCTTGCAGCACCGTCCGATCAGATGAAACAGAGTGCCATATGTATCAAGCCTTTTTCCCGTTTGCAAATGGAAAAAACCTTTTGGGATGTTTCATCCCAAACGGCCATCGCAAAATAGAGAATTGCAAAATTTGCGATTCTCTATTTTGCGAATGCAATTAAGGAATTGCAAATTGCGATTCCTTAAATGCAGTTCTGGAAGCACATGACATTTTCTATTTGGCCTTAAGGAATTGCAAATTACCACCAACTTCAAGTTGGTGATAATTTGCGAATTTCTTTAAAAAAGCACTTTTTTTATTTTTTAAAAGTGCCAAATGTCGCACGTGCGCAAAATGTGCACGCATACATATTTAAGTGATGCAACAGTGTGTCCTTTTGGCACCCTTGCACTCTTGAAATTGCATTCTCAATTTGCGATTCTCTAATTGGTAATCGCTAATTGAGAATGTCTGCCCATTCATTCCTATTAGCCTCCTAGCCCATAGGAATGAATGGGAAGGTATTCCTTAATTGCGAATCTCAATTTGCGATTCACAAATAAGGAATATGTTGGATTCTCAAAATTTTTTGCTAATCCTACATACATTGCATTTTGCGATTCTCTAATTGCGATTCGCTAAATATCGCAATATGAGAATTGCAAAACTTTTTTGATACATATGGCCCAAAACCTTCTACAACAATCTTCTTGTAAGAACGTCTTTGATATTTAAATTGCGTTTAGGACAATCTGATTGTCGAATAGTCATTGAGGGTTAAAAAGCATCTTTTTCAAAATATCGGATGTTGGATTAAATTGCGTTTGAATTAATATAGCACTACCTGTCGGATGGAAGAGATGTAGGAAAAATAAGAATTTCTACTTTTAATCACTACTCAGTTAGATCTTCGCGTAGGCAAAGATCTTCCAAAAATTCCTCTTCTTTGTCATCAGCCACCATACGAAGTGCGGCTGAATTCAAGAAAGGTAAAAGCAACATTAAATCAATTTCATTTTAAATAAGACGTCTATATATATTAGAGCTGCGAACTGTCTGGTGTGTAAACTGAAAGTTGGAGAAAAAAAGCACAAATTAGTTGTGCAGAAAACGACTAGAATAAAGTCTAGTTGACAAGAAATGCATTCTGTTTTGGGTCGTTATATATTTGCAATGCATTGTGGGCAGGCGGATGTTCCTTCAGATTCTTCACCCTGATTGCTGGTAAACCCTGTCTGAAGAGCGTCGCTTAAGACAAAAAAATAAATAAAACAGGCAGACCCATTTTACTAATCTTTATCTTGCTTCAGTCATACGCTTTCCACATACAGCGTGGAGTCTATCTGGACCAGGACCTATAGTAGCCTCGACCCTGCACCCCCCCGCCCATGTATGTAACAGCGTGGTGCCTGGATGACGTGTTTATAGACCCCTAGTGACAGCCCGCGGTACTGCACCCCTGGTGTCTATCGCTGAGCCAGGATGATGTGATACTGGACCCCTAGTGACGGCCCGCGGTACTGCACCCCTGGTGTCTGTTCAATGAGGTGCCTGGCTGTCCTGATTAGGGACCTCTAGTGACCACCCGTGGTACTGCACCCTGGTATATTGTAAGGATGATATCCAACCCTACTTTCCTGGACATTTAGGGGCACATGCATCATTGATAGCTTTTGCGATTCTTAATTTGCGAAAATTACCGAATCGCAAATTAAGAATTGCAAAATGCTATGCATCATTTTTTTCACTATTTATTTGGGAATCGGTAAAAATCGCAATTTTTACCGATTCTCAAATAAATAGCGAATTCCAAAGTGCATTTTCGCAATTCCCATTGATTCCTATGGGCCGAAAGGCCCATAGGAGTCAATGGGAAGGCAGTTAAGAATACGCAATTTGTTGATGCATTCCACGGGTGCAGGGGGGGTTGGACCCCCCCTGCACCCCTGAAATGTTTTTGAAAGTGCATGTTTCACACACACATGTCCTAAGGACATGTGTGTCTGTAACATGACACTTTAAAAAATGCATTTTTTAGTTTTTGTAAACATTTTCGCAAATTAACACGAGGTTCAACCTCGTGTTAATTTGCACTTCCAAATTCCAAATTCGCAATTTTAGAAAAAATGATGCATTGCATTTAAGGAATCGCACAAATGCGATTCCTTAAATGCATTCGCTTTTTTTGGAAGTGCAAAAAAAAGCGAATTGTGCAACAAAGTTTGATGCATCCCAAAAATGGTTATTGCATTCGCAAACGGCCGATTTTAGCGATTCGCACCGTTTGCGAATGCAAAAACCAATGATGCATGTGCCCCTTAGTCATGCACTGAGGGACTGCACTGGACGAAGTATCGCGACATCTGTCTGGTCTGTACTTTCTTCCTGAATGAATAGCGTTTCCAAAGTGCAGCAGTGAGTGTTGAGTTATTTGTGCTGCCGGTCAGATTTCATCCCGTATTTTTGATTTACTGGTCGGTACAAAAATAAGGACTTTTACAGCAGCTTTGTTTTATCGCCTTATTTACAAAGTGCTGCTAGCTGCAGTTAGCGGCATTTTTCAAGGGTAAACGTTAATTTTCAAGATGGCCCCTTCTGTTTGTGGGACTTAACGAAAATGAGATGCAAGGTAGGTGCACTTGTGCAAAAACTGACACTAACCCCACATCGTGGTATTTACAATGAAGTTTCCGTCCGGCGATAACCCCCAAAACTGCAACTAAGTTCAGTTAGAGGCAGTTTTTTAAGACCAGGAAATAGCTGGTCTTAAAATTGGTGCAAACACCGTGGTCCTCATTTATGAAAAGTGATGCATCGCTGCGTGAAAACAGCGATGCGTCACTTTTCATTGCGCCCTCCTTGCGAGACCAATGATGCGTCATATTTACAGTATGACGCATCATGGCGCAAGGAGTTACAGATACGTCAGTATTTCTGACGTATCTGTAAGCGCAAAAGTCACGCATTGCTGGAGTGTGTCACAAAAGTGACGCAACTCCTGCAATGTGTCCTTTCACATGGGGAAAGCCCCATGTGAAAGGGCTTGCGCTGTGAGGCAGGCGCAAGATTTTGACGCAACAGCGTCCTAAAAGTGACGCAGTGAAATCTCACAAATTTCCCTGCATCACTATTACGAGGCTTTTTGTGGGGGAACGCCCCCTCTGCATACATTATACCTGACGCAGGTATAATGTAGCGCAGGAGTTTACAAAGTGACGCATCTGCTTAGATGCGTCACTTTGTAAAGGGGTTTACAAAGTGACGCATCTGCTTAGATGCGTCACTTTGTAAATAGTGCGCAACAGGAGGCATGTTTTACGCGGCTGATGCATCACAAAAAGTGACACATCGGAAGCGCAAAACTGACGCACGGCCTCATAAATGAGGCCCCTAGGGCAGAGGTCTTCAATCTGTGGGGCGCGACCCCCAGGGGGGTCGTGGAGTCCTGGGAAGGGGGTCGCAGATTCTGTTGGAGCGTGCAGCAGTTCCTGGCGTCAGGCTGATTGAGGCCGGGTGATCACGGCGGAGGCCTAATTCACGCCTCATTAACAAGTAAAGGTCTTCTGAAGACCTGTGAAGTACTCGGGTGTGCCTTTCTGTGTGTCCCGAAGCTGTTTCAGCCGGGCTCACTTACACGTGCTGGGGAGAGGGGGGGGTCTGGTGGAGGAGGCTGTAGCCCTTTGAGTTCAATCAATGGACTTAGCTGTGGGGTTTATTTTTATTTTTTACGTTCTATATAGCGCTAGCTTAACCCGTAGGTATCACAGCGCTTTACAAACACACATAGTAAACAGCAGAAGGACATTACAGTCATTGGTTCAAGTCCCACGAGCCCTCATACCTGGCGCCTGTGCAGGAGAAATGTGCCTGACACTGTTCTTCACGGTGAGGTGTTTATACAGCCTGTCTGCTCCCCCCTAGCCCTCCCCCCAAGCAGGGAAGCACAGAGATGCCCTCCCATGAGAGAGGAAGAAGAAGGAAGAAGACGCAGAGAGATACTGACCCCACACCCATGAGAGAGGCACAGAAAAGGTGGGTGGATGAAGGATGAATGTATGTGTGGATGGAAGGATGAAGGGTGGGTGGATGGATGGATGGATGGAAGGAAGGATGAAGGATGGATGGTGGATGGAAGGATGAATAGATGGATGTGTGAAAAGGTGGGTGGATGAATGATGAGTGGATGGATGTAAAGATGAAAGGGTGGATGGATGAATGGATGGATGTGTGAAAAGGTGGGTGGATGAATGATGAGTGGATGGATGTAAAGATGAAAGGGTGGATGGATGGATGAAGGATGGATGGATGTGTGAAAAGGTGGGTGGATGGATGGATGAAAGGGTGGATGGATGAAGGATGTATGTATGGATGGATGGACAAAAGGGTAGATGGATGAAGGATGGATGTATGGATGGATACAAGGTTGCATGGATGAATGATGGATGGATGGATGAAAGGGTGGGTGGATGGATGAAAGGGTGGATGGATGAAGGATGTATGTATGGATGGAAGGACAAAAAGGTAGATGGATGAAGGATGGATGTATGGATGGATAAAAAGGTTGCATGGATGAATGATGGATGTGTGAAAAGGTGGGTGGATGAATGATGGGTGAATGGATGGATGAAAGGGTGGCTGGATGAAGGATGGATGTATGGATGGATGTGTGAAAAGGTGGGGGATGAATGATGGGTGGATGGATGGATGGATCGATGAAAGGGTAGGTGGATGGATGAAGGATGGATGGATGAAAGGGTGGATGGATGAAGGATGTATGTATGGATGGAAGGACAAAAAGGTAGATGGATGAAGGATGGATGTATGGGTGGATAAAAGGTTGCATGGATGAATGATGGATGCATGGATGGATGTGTGAAAAGGTAGGGGGATGAATGATGGGTGGATGGATGGATGAACGGGTGGGTGGATGAAGGATGTATGTATGGATGAAAGGGTGGATGGATGTATGGATGGAATAATGAAAGGGTGGATGGATGAAGGATGGATAGGTGAAATGGTGGATGGATGTATGGATGGAAGGATGAAAGGGTGGATGGATGAAAGATGGATGTATGGATGGATGGGTAAAAGGTTGCATGGATGAATGATGGATGGATGTGTGAAAAGGTGGGTGGATGAATAGATGGGTGGATAGGTAAAGGATGGACGTATGGATGGAAGAATGAAAGGGTGGATGGATGAAGGATGGATGGATGTGTGAAAGTGTGGGTGGATGAATGATGGATGGATGGATGTGATGAGGTCTAACAGGCGCATTTATGGTTGTCGATAGTTGTTGATGATGAGGAGTACCAGTTTCTAGAATCTTTTGTCGTAAGGGGGTCCTTACGCCTAAAAAGGTTTTACAAGGGGGTCTCGGCATCAAAAAGTTTGAAGACCTCTGCCCTAGGGTCTCATTTCAGCAGGTTTTGGTGCTGGATAGTGCTGCAAGGAATGTTGCTGCGCTGCCCTGCGTCATAACAAAAGTGCAAGAATGTGTACTATCAATAAGATAGGACACATTCCTGGGTCTCATTCATGAAAAGCGTTGCATCGCTGCGACAAAACAGCGTTGCAACACTTTTCACTGCGCCCTTCTTGCAACACCATGGATGAGCCGTATTCACTGTATGGCGCTCCATGTTGCAATTAATGACATATACGTCTGGAATCCTGACGTATTTGTTAGAGCTAAAGTCACGCATTGCTTGAGTTGTGTTACAAGCATGCTGCAACTCCAGCCATGCATAGGAAAGGCCTATCCCTATAGCACTGCGTCACCCTTACGCCTGCACTTGAGCAACTGTAAGGTTCTGACGCAGTGGCATCCTAGAATTCTATGTCAGGAGCGTAGGCTTCTGATTAGGCTGTCTCTTTCTTCATTTATTGTACTTCAGCAGCCTTTCAAAGGATCATAATTTACATTTAGAACCACATTTCCCATGAACACAGGGAAATGAGAACAGAAAATGTCCTCAAACAGTATCAGCCAATACCATGCCAGGACGCCTCATATCTTCCTCTGTGGGCACTGTTTCTTCTCTGCTCCAGCAGCATACAGATGAGTGTTTTTTGTTTCTTACTTATTCTGACTGATTTGTGAAGTGATAATTGCTTTGTTACGGCTTATGCAGCAATATTTTTCATAGCGCTTTGCTTAGCGATTGTATTTGGGGTAAAATTGCCAGCTTTGCTTTTAAGTTTACCGCGTTTCTGCCTGAGGCTCCGGGCACGGTGCGGCCTCCCGCCAGTAGGGTACCGCGTGCCCTTTCGCTTCTGCTCTTCAGAGAGCTTTACCCCCTGGGCGGTCGCGAGCCATCTGGTTCTGCTTTAACGGTTCAAACGGGCTTGCGCGACCACTGGGGAAGAGCGTTTTGCAGTAATTAAAAGCGTTTGGGCTAATATTAGTATACAGAGCCCCATGCCTGGAGCCGGAACACCCGCGCTGCGGGTAAGACATTAGTTACATTAAAGGGACCAGCCCAGGCAGGGTACTGTCAGTAACCTCGGAATCTAAAGGATCCCAGAGTGGTATTATTGATCACATTTCAGTGTGTGCTAATTTGCAAGGGTTTTGCCCTTTATTGATCCCCTTTATCTTGCATATTCAGGTCTCTGAGCCTAAGACATCATGGTGTATGATGATTACTATGAGGAGGAAGAGGAGCAGGTCATGTACCTACCCGCTGATGACCATTTCTGTCAGGTTATGAACTCCTCTTTATTGAAGGCAGTGTCCCGGGTGGCTGCGCCACTGGAGAAGAAAATAGACTTGCTTCAAGCACAGTGTCAACCCCTCAGTCAGAGGGAGGATCTCTGAGGGCATGCAACTCCCCTACCTCCAGGCCAACCTTCCACTAGTGCGGCGGACCCTAAACGGAAGCCTCCTGAGGATGCGGTTGTAGACTCAGATGCTTTTTCGTCCCTATAAAAGGCGTTCTTGGATGCCAAGGCTTTCGAACCCCCTAGTGAACCGGAGGAGAGTCCGGCTGGACCCTCCGTGGTTCCTGATGATGAAGATACACTGGACATGACGAATCACCTCAGACTTCCGATGCAGAGTTGGAGCGTCCAAGGCACCCATCTCACCTCATCACATCAGCATCTTCAGACCTTAGTGCAGACATGCTCAAACCTGATGTACTGCTGCATCCACGCTCGTCGCAATGGGTTGGCAGCTTATATAGCGCAGAGACTGCGTGTTAGAACTGGCTATTTCTGGTAGGCTAAGGCTGACGCCAAAGCCAGGCAGAAACCACAATTCTAGTCAGGGCAAGGGAGTCACACGCCAAGATAACCCCTGCTTTCCCCCTTGGTAGGTTGGCACAAGCAGACAGGCTTATCCCGGAGGCAATGTGTAAAGCATTTGCGCAAGCACACAACAGCAACAACATCCTAGGCACACCACAAAAGGAACTCCACACAAGGTTATATAAAAATAACTTCTGTATTGTCAAAACACGTCAGATAGAAATCACACATGTACATTGTGCCAACTGGCACGGGCAATATTCACAAGGGATTATGTACAAGACAGAGCCACATGGGCCACTGTCTGAATCAGCACTTTCAAAACTTAGAATATAGGATATAAAATCACTGTAGCACAAATTAGCAAGTATAGCACACAACCAGTAACTACTGATAACAGGTAAGTACCACCTACGCAACCCTAACCACCTTAGGAGAATGTCACGCAGGGAACCAGGACCGCACTAGGACCACCTGTACTGGAAAGAACAACCACCTAAGAATAAAATACATTTAGGAGTATAAGCAAGAACACATTACACATAATGCATTACAACATTCAGCGGTGTAGGGAAAGAAAACACATGATGCATTAAAACATTCAGAGGTGTAAGAACAAGGAAGACACATGATACATAAAAACATTCAGAGGTGCCAGAACACAACTCAATAGCGCAAAAACACATGATGCCTAAAAACATTCAGAGGTGTAAGATCAAGGTGCGTAATCATATTAAATGCATTACATTTCCTAGCACCACATAACATTGCGCAAAACTCACATTAGGCAATTACCATCATAAGCATAGCAGGTAACCACATTGCGCAAACATCACCTTAGCAATTACTATCAAAAACATAGAAATCACAATGCGCAGAAATCACATACCTGCCCCCTGGCCAACTGGCCATCCAACAAGGGGAATCAAAAACCCTGTGTCCAGAATGTCAGGGCGCGCTACCAATGCAGCGCCAGTCAGGGGTGTGCCACCGGCGCAAAACCTAAACATTGCAGGTGCCCACAACTTCCTGAGCACCTGGGAACGCCAACAGGGCCTAAACGTTGCCGCTGGCACTAAGTGCTGCGCAGCTGTAGAAGGCCTTGCACCACTGTGCCATCTCTGTCCCACACAGGGACTCTCTCTCCCAAATTGCGCCTAAACGGTGCAGCTGACCACTAATTGATGGGCCGCTGAGTCATCATAACTGCGACAGGGCCCTCACTGGCCCTCAGAGACAAAACTGCGCCAACCTGAGCCCTCTGGCTCTGGAAACAAATATGCGCAGGCTGGAGCCACACAGTCTCTGACAAATCTGCGCCCAAACGCTGGAGCCCTCTGGCTCTGGAATCACCTGTGCCCCCGGGGCACCCTGGCTCCTTGAGTAATCAAATATGGCCCCCAACGTTGGAGCCACGAGGCTCAGAACCAATAACCATGCCCTCAATAGCGTGTGGAGCGCACTGGCGCTAAAACAAGCATGGTGCATTTTGGCGGGAGCCATCTAGGCTCTTAAATCAATAATGTGCCCCACTGAGCCACACATGGGCTCGGGAAACTAATGGGGCATCGGGGGGGAGCCCGCAGGCTCCTTAAACAACTTGACGTGCCCCCTATAAACAAAATGCCCCTAACGCGGGACAATCACGGGCCTGCTAGCCCCGGGAACAACTCTCGCCATGTTGGAGCGGCCCACTGAGCACACGGGGCCGCTCTGACTCCATCTCCCCCCCGGCACCACTACCACGGAGAGCCACACACTTACCGGGCTCTCCAGGTGTAGGGAGCAGTCTCCGCTCGGCAGGGCAGCAGCGTCACGCTGCAGTCTCTGGAACCGTTCTTTTCCTCCTGTGCTGCGGGACCGGCAGCACCTCACATCCGCAGGGCTCTCACTGGGACACGGGAGCCATGCCTGGCAGACGCAGACATTCTCTCTCTCGCGGCCAGCATCCTCTCAATCACGCCTCACAAGCAGGCGGTCCGGGGTTGTCCCTCATCCTCGGGAGCCCCGGCCAGGATCCGGCAAACCTCTTCCAGCTACAGGAGCGCGGGGTGGGCACCCGTCCGCTTCCTGTTTGTAGCAGGCCTGGCCATGTCTCACCACAGCCTGCCTGACTTCCGGGGTCGCGGCTACGGCCAAAAGCAGCGCGGCCCTGGGGTGGGGAGGCGGGACAGCGCCTCACGAAGGATCGGGCTGGCGGCGGTGATGCGGGGCTGAAGAGGGGTGGGCTCCCTCGAATTTAAATATAACGCTAGCACAATTGAAGCGCTCCCAAGCGCTAAAGGAAATTTAAAGCGCTCCCTGCGCTAAAATAGCAAGTAAAGCGCTTTCAAGCATTTAGAGGAGAATTCAGCGCTCCCAGTGCTAGAGGAACCAAAGTAAAGCGCTATTAAGGGAGAGGTGTGGCGCGGCGACCAGGGCGACTGACGCTGGAATCTGGGGACCACGGTTCGATCCCCGGCTCCGGCGGCAGGTTAGCCCCGCACCATGTGACTCTGGGCAATAGCTCGCTTAATCTTCCCGACGGCCCCCAGCGCCTAGAGACCCTTACGGGTGATTGTGCGCTTTACAAATGTGGACTTTACTTTTTATTAAGCGCTGGGGGCCAAAATCAAGCACTCCCAGTCGCTGGAGCACAAGTAAAGGTCCATACGTCCAGCAAAGTCCTTCAGGAGTCCAGGGGCTGGGCAGGGCCCGGGGAGGCAAGCCTTCCCCTGGGCCCAAGCAGCAGCACGCTCCTGGCAGGATTCAAGCCAGAAACAAGAACATTTTGTGAGGGGACACAGCCCCTTTTTATACTATAAAATCCTTTGTCTAGCAGGGTGCAGGCAGTGTGAGAACCAGCTACAACTGGTTATAGGGAACTCCTTCAGTGTGAGGGGCAGAGGCGACAGCCGCCCAGCAGGAGGTGGAGCCAGCATTGTGGTAGGCAGGCACATCCCTATTCACTCCCAGGTGCTATCTCCTCCCACCACTCTAGTTGCAGATGCAGTCATTCAACCAAGGGCTGACTCAGACAACCTCCTGGGGGCTCCCCAGCCCCTGTCACCCTCAAACCAGACAGTCAATCCACAAGCAGGCCCAAGCACACTCCTGGAGCCAGGTGCCAGCCAATCACTTGCCAGCAGACTTACTACACACGCACACCCATGTCCAGAAGTGGCACTTCCACACTAGACACATCCATGCCACATACATCATTACGCAGCATTCGATCTCACGAGTTCGCACATACCAAACTCGACCCTGCACTCCCCACACATCAGGAACTACCATGGGCATACATATTCCCCATTCATTACTATGGGAGGGCAGGTCACTCACCACACATACCCAGAGAGCTCACGCACTTTACACTGTACCACAGGGAAAAAGTGCGCAAAGGCCTAAAATCACCAACACCAGGTTCCAGAAACAGTCTAGGAAAAAGCAAAAAGTTTCGGGGTGAACCTGCCAAAAAGGGCCAGGTCCAACACTGCGTAAGCTCCTGGATTAGGAAGTGCGTAGTTGCCTTCGTGCAGAGTGCCCGCGTCCTACCCTAGAGGGTAAGGTCGCAGTTACACCGGAAATAGATCTCAAGATGTCCACCTTTTTGACAACATTTGTAAAGGATCCTAAGAAAGGCATCGATTGGTCCTGGAGAGCATGCCAAGATAAACTCCTGGACACAGCGGGCCTTTGGCGAAAATTCTAGATATGGCAGAGGACGCCAGGCCTCGGGCACTCTGAATTCGCCGGACACACTCTCAAGTTGGGCCCAGAGAGCGATTATTTTTCTGCGAAATGCTAATGTAGCAATTTTGACTGAGAGACGCAGGTCCATACTCATTAAAACAGACCCTAAGCTAGGTGAGCTAGCCACTTCTGAAGCAGGCCCAATCGCGGAGGGTGATCTCTTCGGGGATCCCTTTGTCAAAGAACTTGCCAAGTCTGTCAATACATTTAACTCCTTAGACAAGGCCCAAGCATCAATAAAACACATCTTCACCCCGCGTGTTTTTGGCGCGGCTGGTCGTGGCAGGGGGTGCTCGACCGGCAGACCCTTCAATAGAGCCTCCTATAAACAAGGCGAGTCCCACAGAGGACAATACCAGGACTCTGACAAATTCAGGAACTTCTACCCGACCAGGTGTTTTCTCCGCCGACGCAGTGGCAGAGGCGGAGGACATGGTGGATAAAACAATCACAGAGGTGAGAGTTCAGAATGCGACGGGCGTGCGGTTGGGGGGCAGACCAGTATTTTCTTCACAATTGGTCTTTGCTTATCTCCGACGCTTGGGTTTAACAAACCGTCAGTGGGTTTCAAATAGAGTACTCAGGCCTACCCGAGCAACCCCTTCGACCCAAGTCTATAGCCTTTACTCAGGCTTAGAAGGTGCTAATCGACGACGAAATCTCAGACTTACTGCAGAAAGGGGCCATTACTCACTCCACTCTACATCCTTGGGGGTTCCTCAGCAACATTTTCTTAGTGGAAAAGCAGGATGGGGCCTACCGCCCTGTAATAAATCTCAAGGAGTTCAATGGGTGGCTCACTTACCACCATTTCAAAATGGAAGGTATTCACCTCCTACGGGATCTTCTTCAGGAAGGGTACTGGATGGTCCGCCTGGACCTGAAGGACGCCTACCTTATGATCCCGATTTTTGCACCGCACAGACGTTTTCTTCAGTTTCAGTAGAGCTCGCAGACTTACGAGTACACCTCCCTTCCTTTGGGCTGTCCTCCGCTACGTGGTGCTTAACCAAGGTGATGAAGCCGGTGGTGGAGCGCCTCCGATCAGAAGGCATCCGGTTGATATTTTATCTGGACGACATGCTCATCATAAGCAAATGTCCGCTGATGCTGGTGATCCACCTACAAAAGGCGGTGTCCCTCTTGGAGTCGCTAGGGTTTGTTATCAACGAGACCAAATCGGACTTCCTCCCTTCGCAGAGAATGCAGTTTCTGGGCTTTATGATTGACTCGGTGGCGGACACATTGTCTCTGCCCTCTTGGAAGCTATCCAAAATACGAGCTGAAGCGCACTCTGGCAAGGCCTACAATTTTGCTACGAAACTTAGCCAGGGCGGTAGGCCTTCTGTCGTCATCAATTCAAGCAATATTCCCAGGTCCCCTGCTCTACAGGGCCCTTCAACGTCTCAAAACTTTTCACTTGCGCAAAGGTCTTACCTACTCTCAAGATGTTCCCCTCACAGAGGAGGCCAGAACAGAGTTGCAATGGTGGATATATCATATGTAGGCCTGGAATGGCCTAGCAATATTCGGTTCCAAGCCAGATCTGGTAATAGAGTCCGATGCCAGTGGCTCGGGTTGGGGTGCGGGTTGCAGCAAAGTATCTACAGGCGGAAGATGGCCATGACTCATCTTCAGAAAGGACCCTCCACATCAACTCCTTGGAGTTGATGACAGGTTCATTTGCAGTGAAGTGTTAGACAAAGGACAAGGTCCAAAGCTGTGTTCTTCTCAAGATGGACAATGTGGCTGCAATACGCTACATCAACCATCTCGGTGGGACCCGATCCAAAGCGTTATCCAATTTAGCCCGCGATCTTTGGGAATATTGTCTGTCCAACCAGATATCCCTGTCAGCGGAGCACCTTCCAGGGTCGCCCAACCAGGTGGCAGATTGGTTCTCTAGCCACTGGAAGGACACCAGCCTATGGCAACTTCAACCCAGTATTTTCAGGGAAATCCATGCCCGATGGTGTCCGTTCTCAGTGGACCTCTTTGCCCCTCGGCTGAACACCCAAGTGAAACATTACTACAGCTGGCGACTAGATCCGGAGGCATTGGCAGTGGATGCTTTCCTTCAGGATTGGAGCAAGGAACAGGGTTATGCGTTTCTCCCCTTTGCGATGATCATGAGGTGATCAACCCAGGTGAGGAGACAACAGGCGGATCTGGTGGTGATTACCCCAGTCTGGAGGTCGCAAGCCTGGTATCCGGTTCTGATGGAACTTTCCAGGGATTTTCCAATCCCTCTACCCCTCAGTCCCGGTCTCCTCAAGGATCCTCAGGGGAATACTCACCGCCTTCTGGCCACAGGCAGTCTGCGGATCTGATGGGGGCGGACGTTGTCCACGTCCTAAACTTCTTAGCCTCACTGGCGAAAGAAGGGTTGGCTTATAGGTCAATTAATACCTTTCGTTCAGCGATCTCGGCAGGCCACGTTCCACTGGATAATCGCCCGATTGGGGAGCATCCTTTGGTCTGTAAACTATTGAGAGGTATCAGGTTATTGGTCCCTCCGGAGCCACGTTACTCAGTTTTGTGGGATGTGAACAAAGTTTTGAACCTGTTTCGATCGTAGCCATCCAACAAATATTTATCGAGGAAACAAATGTTAACTAAACTCGCAATCTTGCTGTGTTTAATTTCTTGTCGAAGGGTTTTGGACGTGCGGGCCTTAGATCTCACAGGCCGGGTTTTCACTCAGGATGGAGTTACCTTTCATATTTCTAGGCGTACTAAGTGCAGTTCACGTATCGTATCCTATCCTGCATTTCCAGACGTCCCTAAATTGTGTGTGGTTAGAGCGCTCAAAGCCCATGAGGTTGCAGCAAAAGATATACGCCCACAGTGCGTCAAACAGTTGTTTATTGCTCTTAAAAAAACACACGGGCGGTTTCGTCCCCATCTATTGCGAGATGGGTCCGCTGGGTTATGCAGGAAGCTTGCAAAGATATCTACCTCTTTGGAGCTCATTCTGTAAGGGGTGCAATGGCGTCCAAGGCTTTTTCCCTAGGGGCGCGACTCGAGGACATTCTGAATGCTGCGGACTGGTCCTTGGATTCTACCTTCAAAAGATTTTACTTTAAACCAGTGGTGTCACTAGCTTCTTTGGTGGTGGACAAGCTTTAATCTAGCCTAATCAAAAGCCTCCGCTCCTGACATAGAATGCAAAATTTCCTAGCAAACATGCTGGAAAGTTTCAATTCTATTAAGGACGCGGAGGTGAGGATTAGCCCATCTGGTCTTCATTCGAACCCTCCCAGAATTCTGTGTTTGTATGTTGAGTAAAATCTTTGCGATGAAAGTCCTGTACTATGACCTGTTGTTGATGATATTGATACTCTTACCAGTTGACAAGTTAAGTGATGTTAAAGTAGTTTCATAGGAGTTACTTCCCAGAGTTTGCTTAATTTCCTTATCTCTTAGGTTCGGATACTGGCAAGCAGGAATAATTTGAAGACTACCAAGAAGGGGTCGCAGGAAGAAAGAGGAAGCTAGAGCGCCCACAGAGGAAGATATGAGGCGTCCTGTCATTGGATTGGCTGATACTGTGTGAGGACATTTCTGTTTCCATTTCCCTGTGTTCATGGGAAATGTGGTTCTAAATGTAAATTAGGATCCTTTGAAAGGCTGCTGGCTGGAGTACAATAAATGAAGAAAGATACAGCCTAACCCTCGCCTCCACGTCCTTAATAGAATTTAAACTTAAACTTAAGAATTTAATTTAAACTTTCCTGCACGTTAGCTAGGAAATTTTGCAATGTCACATTGAAATCGGATAGATTTCACTGCACCACTCCCATGAGGCTTTCTTAGGTGGGGATGCCCACCCTACATGCATCACACCTGATGCAAGTATAATGTGGCATAGGGCTTTGAAATGCCATGCATATGCCTAGATGTGTCACTTTGAAAATATGGAGCAATGTGGTACAAGCTAGATCGCGCACAATGGTGCCATGGTGCAAGGGTGATATTCATACTGTGGCTCCATCTTTTCTGGGGAGTGAACCAATAAGCCTTCTTGGAGTGTTTTTTGCTGTGGATGTTCTTGAAGAGTGACATCACAGTTCCAGTAAAATAAAAATTTCTATCTTTATATGCTAAAGTGCTTATAGTACTTACACAATGGTGAAACTGACTAATTTGCAAGCATTGGGAGATGTGATGCTTTTGGGATCCTCCCTAACCTAGGGGGAGTACCAAACTTATGCCTTGAAAACAAAAAAGCACATCTTATTGAACAATTTAGTTGTGGTCGCATCCTCTTAGGACAAACCCAAACACAGTTATTGGCAAAAAAACATTCCCAACCAAAGGCCCTGCAAAGCATTATGGGATGAGATTAGCAGTGAGCAGTGAATATTATATAGTATACAATATCAAAAGAAAACTACAAAGAGCTGCAGTTCAACTGGTGGTTACTAGATGTACCTCACGAGTCAAATGCAAATGCTTGATGAAAGGGTTTCAATGGTTTTGCATTTGACTCGTGAGGGACATCTAGGGACGACCAGTGAAACTGCAGCTTGATGTAGGAATAATTTCAATGCTTTGCTTTTGACTCGTGAGGGACATCTAGGGACGACCAGTGGAACTGCAGCTTGATGTAAGAATAATTTCAATGCTTTGCATTTGACTCGTGAGGGACATCTAGTAACAACTAGGTGAACTGCAGCTCTTTGTAGAATTATTTTGATATTGGATACTATAATATTCACTGCCACTGCTAATCCATTGGTTATATGCTGTTAAGCATGTATAATTGCTTTTTCAAAGTGTCTGGGAATATTGTTGAGTTAGATGCTACACTACATGATTAAGCACAGTTCTGGTACTGTTCTATGTGCAAAGTGTAATTAGTACAAACTTTGCATAGTATTAAGCCCAGGGCTATTCTGGATATGTGGGTTGGTGCAGTGACTATCTGCTTGAGTCCAATGTTGTGAGGATCTCCAGGAGGGTGGGGGTGTTCTAGTCAATGGGATTGTCCAGGTGGAAGATGAGGTCTCTGAGCGGGATTAAGTCGGTGGATTTGAGAGCCTGGGGTGCGATGACATCTACAATATCATCTGTGAATAGGGTGACATGGGCCGG
This sequence comes from Lissotriton helveticus, assembly GCF_964261635.1. Classification (NCBI taxonomy): domain Eukaryota; kingdom Metazoa; phylum Chordata; class Amphibia; order Caudata; family Salamandridae; genus Lissotriton; species Lissotriton helveticus. Next base: position 305,627,222 of record NC_136058.1, on the reverse strand, counting down.
GGGGCTGTAGATGAGGGTGCTTGCTGAGTGTGGTGTTGGGCTTGGTGGGATCTGGAAGTGGAGGTGTTCCATGGTCGCCGTAGGGTCAAGAGAGTGCATGGTCACTCAGAGTGTGTTCTTGTAGATGATGGCAATGCCTCCTCCCTGGCCTTCGGGGGTGGTCCTTGCGGTTGATGTTGTAGCAGTCAGTGGTGGCGATGTCTGGTCTGGAGCAGAGGTTGGTCCAGGTTTACGTGAAGAAGGTGATGTCTGAAGAGTTGACGTTGAGGATGTCCCAGATTTCTGAGGTGTGTTGGTGGAGGTACCACACGTTGAAGTGGATGCAGTTGAGCCGATCAGTTGCGCTGTTGTTCTGCTGGGCAGTGACTGGCGCAGGTGTATTCTCAGTTTTGGCAGGTGAAAGGTTCAAGGGTATTCTTTGGTGATGCTAGATGGCAGGCAGCTTGGCGTACAGGGTTGAGTGTGAGGAGGGTCTAGCCTCATAGCGGTGGAGGGTCCAGGAGGCAGGGTCCCTGGCATTGGACGCGGTCCATGCGTGGGCGGCGCAGAATGACTTGCCTTTGGTACCCATTTGGCGCACCAGTGGCACATCCGCTGCGCATGGCCGCAGAGCAGCTGCCATTAAGTAGTACTGCGGGGGGCTGGTCATCTGGGAGGCAGGAAACCTCTGGGAGGGGACGGGTTAAGGGCGATTGCAGCATCAACGAGGGAGAGGAAAGGGGGAAAGGAACTGTACAAAAGCACATGAAAGACAACGCCAAACAAAGCAAAAAAAAAAGAAGAACAAAGCCAAAGGTAGAAAGCAACGGGGAAGAGCAGAAAGATGGACGGGAACAGCAGAAAAGAGAGTCACGAGGGAAGTCAAGCAGCAAAGCAGTGACTCTCTACCACTGGACCAGTAACGTTGAGGGGCATGCAAGACCATGCGGGGAAAGGAGGGCTTCAAACACCTGACCTCAGGGTTAGAGGATCCAGCAGCAGCTGATAGCAGATGGGGACAGAATCAGCAGGTACCAGATGGAACTGCAGTGTGGGAAGAGCAAGTTCACTAAGGGATAATTCCCTGTACACCCAAAAGCTCACTACCAGGGGGCAAGGAAAGGCAGCACCATCTGGTTACCTCTTCCAGTCTAACAGTGGTGGCCTGATTCCATGTTCCCCAGTTCCCAAGCTTCATACCCAAGGGCCGGCCTCCGTGACACGGGCACCCGCTGCCAACAATGGCCGATCTCAGCAATTTGAGCCAGTTAGTAGAGTCCCCCACCAATCTTGAGCGGTGTCCTCGACAATGCACGTCCTCCGCAGGACAGAGATAGCTCTGGAGACAGTGTGCACCACCCACAGAAGCTAGGCCTGGGCCCAACACGACTTGCAGGCCGCCTCCGCTCCCTGTCCCACCTTCTCTTCACCTGGACATCGACACCAGGGCTCAATCTATCGCACACTCTTTGAATCTGTAAATCAGCCAGCAGGAGCCTCATCCGGGTGAAATTTCTCAAGCTTGGGTATGGCAGTCACCATCAGGTCTGCCGGGGAACCTCCCGATGAAAGTTCTGTATCAGGGCACCCTTAGGCACACAGTTACAGTGCCCCCACCACAAATGTCTGGCACAGCTCAGATGCCTCACCCTCCACAGCATTCGGCCAGCGACACATCCTCCTGCCTTTGGTGCAAAGAGGCGCAGCTCACCATTGGCAATCTCCTGCTTGTACCCCGGTGTAGTCGTGGGATGTGTTATGCAAAGCAGACCTTCCTACGTCGGTGCGCAGGAGCACCTCTACCGATCACAGCATCGAGGGGCGCCAGACGGTCTTCTCACACAGGTCAGCAACGTGTCTCCATGCAATCTGCCAGACTTCACCACCAGGTAAGGGCGATCGCTGAAGCCTCAATTTCCTGATGCGGCCCGCCTCCACCATCAGGCCACAGCAACTTCAGAGCACCTCCAACTCCGGGTCTTAGACAAAGGCCAAGCGAGAGCTACGGGCCCTGGAGACTGTCCACCCTTCAAGGCTTTGGCTGCCATGGAGTCGCAAGCCAAGCACAACAAAAAGTGATGCATTGTCCACGATTTTGCATTTCCTCTTTTGTTTAAGTGCAGGATGGGGGACCGTCCTGCGCATAAACAATCATAGGCAATTTGCTGTTTATATGTGAAAAACAAGGAGAACTAAAGCATTTGTCCTCAGTCCGCTTTTTTTAAGATCAGGTTTTCCCTGATTTTAATTTTGGCACTGCCTCCTATTTAAGTTGCTCTTGTAAATAGGGGGCAGTGTCAAAATCAATGGGTGTTGCCGTGGAACGCCCACCACAGCACCCATTGCCCGCCTCTTTCACGCTAAGTTTAGCATTAAAGTTGGCATTATTTATAGGCAGCATTATGCCACAAGGCACATTTACAAGAACTTAATGCCGCAGTAGCGTACATTTTTAGACATTATGGCATTTTTTTATTGCCTTATGTTATAAAAGGGGTAGCTTGGCGCCGAGCGGGTAGGCTAAACTCTGGAGCAATGTGTAAAGCATCTGCTCATCCCACACTCAAGGCGACACCCTTGGCACACAACAGAAGAGACTCCAAACCAGGTTGTATAAAAATAACTTGTGTATTAGGTAAAACACATTGTAGAACCATCACAGGTACATATACATTGTGCAAATCAGCACCAGGTAGCAATTTACAGGGGATTATGTACAGGGCAGCGCCAATCAGGTTGCTGCCAGAACCATTTCAAAGTACAAATCGTAAATGCAACCATCAGTAGTAAAGGTATAACAGCCAGGACCTACTGGCCAGACCATGCACTTAGCGACATTGCCATAAGCATTAGGCCTAAACATAAGGCATCATCACATTAGTCATAAGTTATAAAACACTAGCAGCCCGTCCCGACGTTGTCTGGGTATGAATTGTTACCGGCCAGTAGTATATTGTTATTTAGGATTTCGTTTTGATAGCATTTCTTATCTGTGACAGGCCTGTGAAACGCTCCGATTCACAGTGCACTGCTGATGCACTTAAGAGGGCGCGTTCAGTAGTGTGTGAACTCGAGTTTCCCTTCTTTATTTTTCCTTGCAATATTATATAGCGCGAACTCGACAACATGGCATGAGCACAATTTACATTACAGAAGAACACATTAATTTGTGGTAGGCATGGGGAGACACAGCGATTTGCCTGGAATCACAGGATGTTGAGCTGATGCCGAGATTCAAACATAGCTCCCCAGCTCCAAAGTTCGCAATTCTAGAACTTGTGGCGGGAGGTGTGTCTGAAAGTGTATGTCGGTGCTGGCCATCAATGAGAGAGACCTGTGCATTTTTCAAATCGGTGGTGAAAAAATATGAGTATGTTGCTGGAGATGTGGGCCGCCGTCCCACCAATGTACTTACCGGGGAGGGTAAACACCCATTTTTCCGCAACTTTCTTTCCGCATACCATCACTCCGCATACTTTCATTATGAAAGTACCATGACTCCGCAATGCCATTATAACGCATGGCTTTACATTTTATATGTTTTTACCATGCATACATTTGTTTTGGGGTACTGAGGTATATTTTTTGGGGTGTTTGGGTATTTTTAGGGTTCAGGGATAGGTTTGGGTTTTCGGGTACAGGGTATATTTATAGGGTTAAGATGGGTTAGTGTTTAAGGGTGTTGGGGTATTTTAAGGAGTAAGGGTGGATTATGATTATGGGGTGCAGGGGTATTTAAAGGGAGCAGGGTGGACATGTACAGAACCTGGGAAGAGCTGGAATGTACAGAACCTGGGAAGAAAAAACAATGACATTTTTGGCACAACATTCGCTTTCTTTTTTACCCGTAATCCCACACCCAGAGCACACAATATAAGACATGGCAGAACGTAAATCAACAGTTGATGGACAGAATGCATAACAACGTCATACATTCACTCCAGTACAGAGATGTGGGCCTAACTCTATCGTTTTTTTGCACTCTACACCACCCCAGTTCAGACATGACCATATGAAAATCAGCCTTGAACATGTGCCTCATGGGAATAGTCCAGCCCGAACTGCCAAGCCATGTCTTCCCTGGACCGGAATTAAGCATCCTAGGACCAGTTACTGACTATCATTAGTCTTCAACCAGGATAGCTTGACTCCAGTGGTCTGGAGAGCATGGGACTAACGTCTGAGCATACCCATCCCACTCGGGGTGACAAATGCAAAAACAACAGTTGATGGACAGAATGCAGAACAATGTCATACATTCACCCCAATACAGAGATCTGGGCCTAAATCCATCGTTTTTTTGCACTCCACACCACCCCAGTTCAGACATGGCCATATGCAAATCGGCCTTGACCCTGTGCCTCATGGGAACAGTCCAGCCCGTAGGGCAGAACGTACTACACGCCCCCAGCATTTGTCACGCCCCCAGCACACGCCCACAGCACAACGCAGACACGCCCACAAGGGACTACTTTGCTGGCATGGTTATTTTACCTTTTAAATGTATATGGTGGGCGTCTGCATAGCCTATGTCCTTCTGCTGCAACTGCCCTTTCCAACGCTGTATTGGGTGTTGTGATTGGTGCTGTGGTTCCTGAGATTACCCGCCGCAAAGGTTTGGGCTCTCTCTTTATTATATTAGTATAGATAATCAGGCATGAACCTGGAACATCCTAGGAAAACACTAGGTCAGAAATACATTATGCCTAACCATATTAGCATCTTATGGGCCTAAAATACACATCATGCATAACTTTAGGCATCAACCTGTGGGCATAACCTCATTAGCATGAATCACATTATACATAAACATGTGAGCATCGAGGCATCATCAGCATAAAAGTATTAGGCATACCCACATTAGCTCAGGCATGGAATTAAAACATCATTGTATGACATTAAGCCTCACCTTAGGCATAACTACAACACAATCAGCATGGGGCATAACACATGAGACATTGCAATAGGCACATGAGCATGAAGTGTAAAACATATTATGCATAACATCAGCACCTTATTGGCATCAACAACATTAGCAGGGCGCCCCCTAGAACAATGTCCTGACCATAGGGCAGAGGCAACACCTGGCATTCCGAATAACATGCCCACTACTGCCGATTAGTCTCTTGCGCCACTGCGCCTGGGAGCCCCTACTCTGGGACTCTCAAAGCCAGAATGTGCCACGTTGCAGCTGGCCGCTTCAGCGGTGCAGCTGTGGAAAATGAGGCCACCAAGTCACTGGCACTTACTGGGCGTTGGGGGAGCCTCGCTCTGGGACTCTACAAACTAAGCAATCAAAAATGCCCCAGAACGTTGCAACTGCCCACTGTCCGGCGGGGTAGTTGTATAAAGTAAAGTCAGTCGCTGGTCCGTGTGATCGCCCTGTACTTTGCAGAAGCGGTCGCTCCCCTCACCGCCTCCTCACCCGGTATCGTAGCGTAGCGCTTTTACTCTACAAAGTGCTCCTTCTACCTCTAGCCTCTGTTGCTAATTTGCGCATTGTATTGCTAGCCTCTGTTGCTCATTTGCACATTGTATTGCTCTATGTATTATTGATTGCTTAGTGCAGCTGAGTGCATTTACATTTGCTGAGTAATCATTGACTGCTGACTGACTGATAGCGCTCTGACTCTACCAAGCACCCTTCGTACCGCTAGCCTCTGTAGCTCATTTGCGCACTGCTGGGCTTCGCATTGCTTCGTAAAATACTGACTGTTGAGTGCATTTTATTCTATCTGCTGCCAAATTTCATAGCGCTTCTTAGCTTACTATTGCGCTTTGAACCGCCTGCCACTGCTGCATTATTCTCCCCCATAGCGCTCCATTGTTGATACTACTTTTGCCCTATCTCGCCCTGCCCTGCAGCTATTGTTATTGTTGCTGCCACTTAGTTTACTGGGCCATCCCACACCGCCCCTCCACCTCGCTCCCGCCTCCCAGCTGCCCCTCCCACCCACTGAAGCTACACGCCGTCCGCGACCACGAGGAGAGCTGTGATCGCCCTGTCCTTTGCAGAAGCGGTCGCTCCCCTCACCGCCTCCTCACCCGGTATCGTAGCGTAGCGCTTTTACTCTACAAAGTGCTCCTTCTACCTCTAGCCTCTGTTGCTCATTTGCGCATTGTATTGCTAGCCTCTGTTGCTCATTTGCGCATTGTATTGCTCTGTGTATTATTGATTGCTTAGTGCAGCTGAGTGCATTTACATTTGCTGAGTGATCATTGACTGCTGACTGACTGATAGCGCTCTGACTCTACCAAGCACCCTTCGTACCGCTAGCCTCTGTAGCTCATTTGCGCACTGCTGGGCTTCGCATTGCTTTGTAAAATATTGACTGTTGAGTGCATTTTATTCTATCTGCTGCTAAATTTCGTAGCGCTTCTTAGCTTACTATTGCGCTTTGAACCGCCTGCCACTGCTGCATTATTCTCCCCCATAGCGCTCCATTGTTGATACTACTTTTGCCCTATCTCGCCCTGCCCTGCAGCTTTTGTTATTGTTGCTGCTTGCTGCCATTTTGTTTACTGGGCCGTCCCACACCGCCCCTCCACCTCGCTCCCGCCTCCCAGCTGCCCCTCCCACGCTCCGCCCCCCTCCACTCTCCATTTAAGACATATGAACCTACGCGCAGCATCCACGTGCTGCGGTCACGCCGAAGGTGCGCCAAAGGTAAGCCCGTCTACGCCGGTCCGCGCCTGGACCGCGCCCAGCGCCAGACCCCATGGCCCCCGAAAAGCCCATCCCGCCTGCATCACATACAACGCCACTACCCTCTCTGCCCTTAACATCGGCAGACTCCATAACTGCTACCAAGCCGCCCCAGGACACACCCATGGACCATTCACCTGCTATTCCTGCAAGTTTACCTGCGTCCGAACCCTCTCCAAATCCACTGACACTAAACGGAACACCGACTCCAATCACCTAAAATGCATCCTTCTCAACACCCGTTCTGTCCACAGTCACGCCATCCAACTCTGGAATCTACTTGACACCACAGCTCCGGACGTCGCCTTTCTCACCGAAACATGGATGAACGCTTCATCTACGCCCGACGTCGCAATAGCCATCCCTGAAGGCTACAAGATCATCCGCAAGGACCGCACCAACCAGATAGGAGGAGGCATTGCCATTGTTCACAAAAACACCATCCGCATCACGACCAGTTCCGATGACAACCTCGCAACAGCCGAACACCTTCACTTCCCGATCCACATCGACCCCAAGACCACACTCAGAGGAACCCTCATCTACAGGCCACCAGGACCCCGTACACAATTCTGCGAAGACATCACTGACTTCATCAGCCCACACGCCCTCCCCTCCGAAGACTATCTCCTTCTAGGAGACCTCAACTTCCATCTGGAAAAGAACAACGATAACAACACTACCACCCTTTTGGACAACCTCGCAAACCTTGGGCTTAATCAAATTGTCAACACCCCAACCCACTGTGCAGGACACACGCTTGACCCAATCTTCTCATCTAGCAAATACATCTCCTTCAAACACACCACAGCTCTCCATTGGACAGACCACAGCTGTGTACACTTCAACTACCGAAAAACTATAACCCATAACAACCCACAACAAATTCCTCGCAGAAACTGGAACAAGATCACCACCGACCAGCTTCTCACATCACTCAACCAAAACCCTCCCACCAATCCGTCAGACCCTAACCAAGCAGCCACCAACCTTGCACAATGGATAACCCACAGCGCTGACGAATTAGCACCCGTGAGAAACAATCCAACCAAACAAGGCCACAAAAAAGCCCCCTGGTTCAATGAGGATCTTAAGATATCCAAGAAGACATGCCGAACCCTCGAGAAAGCCTGGAGAAAAAACCCATCCACCGAAAACCTAACCACTTTCAAGAACGCCACCCGTAAACACCACCAACTGATCCGTTCCGCCAAGAAATCAGCATTCAAAGATCGACTCGACAACAACGCCCACAGCAGCAAGGAACTATTCAACATCGTAAAAGAATTTACCAACCCCTCAGCCGGCACCAACGACATCACTCCCTCCCAAGACCTCTGCGACTCCCTAGCATCTTTCTTTCACAACAAAATTGCCCACATTCACAACAGCTTCGTAAACCAGCCAAGCGATCAGTCCACCCCATCCACCTCTGAACTGAAACGCTCCCCAAACAACCTTTGCACCTGGAACCCAGTCACCACTGAAGACACCATCCGCCTGATGAACTCCATCCACTCAGGATCGCCTACAGACCCTTGTCCCCACCATATTTTCAACAAAGCAGACTCCATCATCGCACCCCATCTTCGAGACGTCATCAACTGCTCCTTCAACTCTGCTACCTTCCCTGAGAGCTGGAAACACGCCAAACTCAGCGCTCTCCTGAAGAAACCCACGGCAGACCCCACTGAACTTAAGAACTACCGCCCTATCTCGCTCCTCCCATTCCCTGCCAAAGTCATTGAAAAAGCTGTCAGCAGTCAACTCGCCGCCTCCCTTGAATCCAACAAATCCCTCGACTCATCAAAATCCGGATTCCGAGCCAAACACAGCACCGAAACCGCCCTCATCGCAGCAACAGACGACATCCGAACGCTGCTGGACAATGGAGAAACGGTCGCCCTCATCCTGCTCGACCTCTCCGCAGCCTTCAACACAGTCTGTCATAACACCCTCATACAACAACTAAGCAACATCGGAATACAAGGAAAAGAATGGAATGGATCATCTCGTTCCTCTCCGGGAGAACCCAGAGAGTCCGTCTTCCTCCCTTCAGATCAGAGGCCTCCGAAGTCATCTGCGACGTACCTCAAGGTTCCTCACTTAGCCCCACACTCTTCAACGTATACATGAGTCCCCTCGCATCCATCGCTCGCCAACACAACCTCAACATCATCTCCTACGCAGACGACACCCAGTTGATCCTCTCCCTCACCAAAGACCCGAACACCGCCAAAACGAACCTACATGAAGGAATGAAAGAAGTAGCCGAGTGGATGAAAAGCAGCCGCCTAAAACTAAGCTCGGACAAAACGGAAGTCCTCATACTTGGATCGTCCCCCCTCCGCTTGGGATGACTCATGGTGGCCACCAGCACTGGGAAATGCCCCCACACCTACGAACCACGCACGGAACCTGGGCTTCATCCTGGACTCCTCCCTATCCATGTCCAGACAGGTCAGCGCCGTCTCTTCGTCTTGCTTCAACATCCTACGTATGCTCAAAAAAGTCTTCCGCTGGATCCCCACCGAAACTAGAAAGACGGTCACCCACGCACTAGTCACCAGCCGATTAGACTACGGAAACGCACTGTATGCCGGAACCACAGCCAAACTTCAGAAAAGACTCCAACGCATCCAAAACGCCTCAGCCAGACTCATCCTAGACATCCCCCGCAAAGCTCACATTTCCAGTCACCTGAGAGACCTCCACTGGCTTCCTGTCAGCAAAAGAATAACGTTCCGTCTCCTCACCCACGCACACAAAGCCCTCTACGACCTAGGGCCCGAATGCCTCAACACGCGCCTTTCCTTCTACACCCCCACCCGCGAACTTAGGTCGTCCAATCAAGCCCTCGCCACAATACCATGCATCCACAGATCCACCATGGGGGGAAGATCCTTCTCCTTCTTAGCGGCCAAAACATGGAACTCTCTCCCCTCCCACCTTCGCCTCACTCAGAACCACCTCTCTTTCAGAAAACAACTCAAAACCTGGATTTTCGATAAATAACCTCCCCCTTCCCTCAAGCGCCTTGAGACCCTATGGGTGAGTAGTGCGCTATATAAATGCCAAACTTGAACTTGAACTTGTTGGAGCCCCCTCCGGGACTCTGAAATTGAAGTTTTGCCCCAAAACGTCACAGCAGCCCGCAACTGTGGTGCTGCTGTGGGTCCCAACAGAGTACTGGCACGTTGGAGTCCCCCTATTGGGACTCTAAAGTTCAATAATGCCCCCAAAAGAATACAGGCACCATGGAGCAATTGGGAGCCCCACTCCGAGACTCCTGGTGACCAGATTGTCACTACATTGCAGCTGCCCACCGCCGTGGTGCAGCTGTACAGGGAGACCAGCTTGGGCACTTCTGGGACCACCCCCGGTCCCCTCAGTACTTCCCAGAGCCCCCACACACTCACCGGGACTCTTCTTCGTCCGGCTGCAGGCTCAGTGGCGTCTCCGGCTCGCGCAGGGCTCTCCTACACACGGGAGTCCTGCTCAAGAAGACGCCGATTCCTGGACTCCTCCTGCACAGGTCCCAGGCACCGATAGTGTGGCTCGGTTGGACCCGCTCCCACGTTCTCCTGCTGCAGGCTTGGCACACGCAAGCGGGGTGGGCTCCCGCCATGCCCAGGCTCTTCTTGCTGGCACACGCGGGGTTCTCACTGACCTTCGGCAGGCCTGCTCGCCATCAGCAGCGCCGCACCCCACTTGGCTTCACCTGGGCCCCCTTCTGGGACCCGAGACACCCTCCAGGCGGTTTCTGGGCATGCCCACAACCAGGCAGAGGTGCCTTTCTTCCATGTCATGCCTGGGAAGCTGCTGTGATTTATTTTCTGTTAGCGGAAATATGCGGGGTAGGCTCCTGCTAAAATAATAAAGCGAAAAACACAGGGTGGCACCTGCGAAAAAGGTGAAAAACCGCTGTTCTGCAGGCAGCCCAGGGGGGAAGTCCCACATGCCGGGATTCCCTCGTAGCACGCTGGCGCTGCAGACACTAGCTCCTTTCTTCCTTGAGGGTTAAAGCATGGCGCACACGGGGTGCTGACAAGCAGGCACAGGCTGGAATAAAGTTTTAGCACTCACAAGGCGCTAAGGTCCAGGAAAGCAGAAAAGCACAGTCAATGCTGGGCAAGATCAGCAGGAAGTGGGTAGCTCATCAGATCTGAAATAAACAGGTTAGTGTTAGATTCCTTTTTTTTTTTTATATTCCAAGACCTTTATTCATCATGTATGAAATCTATAACACAGCTCAGTGCCTACAACCTTAAAAAAGGCCGGCAGTGTCTTAGACAAATATTTGCATATCGTTTGAAAATGTAGCAATAGTATAGTTACACAGCAAGCTGCCTACAACCCTTCCGGGCCGGCTGTGTCAACAGTTACTGAGGTCTTGGCTTTTATTTACTGTGGAACACAAAACGTAAACCAACTTGAATCAGTCCGCTACCGCACTCCGTCTCCTCCCAACATTGTTATCAAATGTGGTTGAAAAGTGCCTATCCATTAAAACAAGTCACAATATTTACAGCAGTTGCATCGTTGCACATGTCGAAATAGCTTTCACACCCAATAATCCTTTGGCCTGGATCTAGCTGGTAACATTTCTTCATATGTGCGCAATGTATCGTGGCAATAAGTCATATCCCTGAGCCAGTGCTTGACTGTTGGCACCTTTTTACTCCCCCAGCACATTGATACTCTGCGTTTAGCCAAGAGCAGGGCTACTGCGTAAAACCTGCGTGGCATTGGCTTCATCTTTCCCAACAAACCCAGGAGACAACAGCGAATAGTGCACTCTAGGCGCATCCCCACCATTGTGGACAGCGTGGGAGTAACTTTCAACCAATAGGCCTGGATTTTCTCACAATACCAGGCTAAATGTACAAAGTCACCATGCTGAAAGTGACAGTGTTTGCAGTTCGCGTCTTCCCTGAGACCGTACTTATGCAAAGAAACTGGGGTGTAATATGCTTGGTGCAGGTATTTAAAGTGAATTATGCGCAAGTTACAATTCGGCGTTAGGAGTGTGGTTAGCATGCATGCGGTTTCCCAGTCTTTGTCAGTAAGGGGGTCCTCCAATATCAGGTTCCATCGTTCTCTAGCTTTAGCAGAGGTATGCCCTATCTATGTTTGGGCGGATGCATAAAGTCGGGATACTAGATGAGATATGTTAGGGGACGCTATGAGCAACTGCAATGTGTCCAGGATGGGTGGTTCCTCAGGGAAAGTAGGATCGAGACGCCGAAGTGCCACTTTTAATCTATGAAACGTGAATTGAAATAACAGGGACGAGTTTTGTATATAGGCTAGGTCAGCTTCTCTGAGGAAAGTTCCTTCTTTAAATAAATCCCCCATTGAGACCAGTCCTACTTGTGCTAAGTGACTCATACCCACCGGCTCTGCTGTCACCGATAATGCTGGATGGTCATGTAGGGGAAGGGCTGGAGCATAAAGTGGTAATTTGTGGGTTAACTGTCCTAGCTTCCTCCATGCTGCTTTAGTAGCATCTATGGTATTGATGTCCCTATCATGAAGTGGTGGTCTGTCATGTGTTATAATGGCATCCAGCGGAATGGGATCCGCATCTCCCTCCTCAACAGCTACATGGGACATGTATTGGGTTCTATGAAACCAAAAGGCTGCATATTGTGCCTGAGCACAAAGATAGTATAGGAAGAAATCTGGGACTCCCCACCCACATTTGGCCGTTGGAAAGTTTTGCATAGCAGCACCCCTGCGCATCAGTAGGCGTCGTCTGCGACTCCGCATCCGTCTTCGGCGTTGTGGTCTCGGGATGACGTCGTTGGAGCACTTAGATGCCGCCATCGCGCGCTGACGTTAGTTCTTCTTTTTTCCGCGCCAGTAACGCAGACCCGGAAAGAGCAGTACTCCTTAGTCACTTTTTGACTAACTTTTTTCGATCTATTTTAGATCTTCTCGAGTCGTTATCGACTCCATTGCCAGTAGGGAAGGCCGGGTTCAAGCCATGTGACGACTGTAACCGACTGATGTCGGTTATCGACCCCCACCGTCGGTGCCTTTATTGCCTCGGGCCGACCATGATGACAAGTCGTGCCCCGACTGCCGGGCCTTGACGTCGAAAGCTAGGTGGGAGCGGTCCCGTAAGTGACTCGAGATCCGGCAGTCGGCCCGCGCCGCTCTAGGTCCCGGTCCAGGAGGAGGTCGAGGGACCGGTCGCAGGGCCAAGGTCATCATAGCTCGGCGAGTCGACACTACTCGTCGGGTTCGAAGTCCTCAGGTAAGTCGAGGCACAAGAAGTCGAAGAGGTGACATGGCACTCCTCCTGGCACAGCAGACTTCACTCCAGCAAAGGTCTCTCACTGGCCCTGTTGACAGCAGAGGGGTCGAGATGGGCACAGGGGCCAGCACGCAGGCCCTTGTGGCGGTACCTCTTGGCAGAGTGTCCCCTCCAAATCAAAGTCCAAGCACGCACAGCCCCCCCACATTGAGTCTCAGCTCCTCTACATATACACCCCTCACCCTACCTACCAGAAAGGGCCAGAAGCTTCTGGAAGGGTCTCCGGGGAAACCGGTCCCAACTGGTTTTTGGGGAGTTGTAGAGCACCCTGTCTGCCAGACTTCCCTCCTCCCTTCATGAGCTGGGGTCTGGGAGACAGACACACCCCAGCGAGCGAAGCTAGCATTCCATACAGCAGGCACACAGCACACCGAAATGCCAAGGTTTAAAAGTGGCATTTCCACAATTGTGAAAATAAATCTGTGCATACCATTGCGCAGCATTTAATATTTCCATCTCCCACATACCAAACATGGCCTACAGATTTTCTACCATGGGGAGATATCCCATAAGGGGGGGAGGGGGGTTCCTAGTGTAAGCCTATGGAAGGCAGAAAGCACACGCACTTTGCTCTGCCAACCAGCGCTAAAGTGTCCAGAGTCCTGAAACTACCAACCTTATGTCAGGAAAAAACTAGGGGGAAAGAAAAAAAGTTTTGGGATGACCCTGCAAGCAGGGCCAAGTCCAACACCCTATTTACAAGTTGCCGCTAACTGCAGTTAACAGCACTTGCCCCAGTATTGGAACTTTCATAGATTACCATAGCTTGTATCATTCCCCATCGTCGGAATGGGAGTCTCGGTAACAAAAATAACATAGCAGTAGGTACAAAGAGAAAGAAAAAGGCCTAGGCCTCGTTCCCTTTTGTAGCATATCCACCTCTATTTGTAAAAGAGACCAAACTAAGCATCAGCCAATCAGAAGAGCCTCACCCCATAGAACCCTCCTGAAGGAACCTCAGAGCCTCAGATTTTCTACCGCACGTCGTGCTTAGGGAGTCTCCTTTGAGCTCTCCTCATTTCTAGTCTTTTTGAGGATTTTTTCAACTTTTTTCTTCAGGAGTGTTAGGTATTTCTTCTGAGATGTCTGACAAGGAGAGGAAAGCCCTTTTCAAGTCATGTTTCACCTGTGGCAAGAAAAGGCTGTATGTGGAAGACAGATGATTCAGAAAAGGGGGTGGTGATGAACAGAGTGCCTGAATTAAGCAGACCACTCTTACCCAGTCCAAAGATCAGGGCTTGATCCATCACCGTTTTTTAGCTCACTGCACCATCCCAGCTCAGAACTTGGCTATATGCAAATTAGTCTGTTCCTGTCCCAGTGCATGATGGGAACAGGGCAAACCAAACTACCAAGCCAATTCTTGTACTGGGAAGGAAACAAGCTTCCGGGGACCGGTTTCTGCCATTTCAGGCGTCGTCGGCCCGGCTTGCTTGAATCCTGATGGTGCAATGAGCAAGGGACTCACATCTGAGTATACCCTTCCACGCTTATGGTGGACAAAATGATTCAGAAAAGGGGGTGGTGATGAACAGAGTGCCTGAATTAAGCAGACCACTCTTACCCAGTCCAAAGATCAGGGCTTGGTCCATCACCGTTTTTTAGCTCACTGCACCATCCCAGCTCAGAACTTGGCTATATGCAAATTAGTCTGTTCCTGTCCCAGTGCATGATGGGAACAGGGCAAACCAAACTACCAACCCAATTCTTGTACTGGGAAGGAAACAAGCTTCCGGGGACCGGTTTCTGCCATTTCAGGCATCGTCGGCCCGGCTTGCTTGAATCCTGATGGTGCAATGAGCAAGGGACTCACATCTGAGTATACCCTTCCACGCTTATGGTGGACAAAATGATTCAGAAAAGGGGGTGGTGATGAACAGAGTGCCTGAATTAAGCAGACCACTCTTACCCATTCCAAAGATCAGGGCTTGATCCATCACCGTTTTTTAGCTCACTGCACCATCCCAGCTCAGAACTTGGCTATATGCAAATTAGTCTGTTCCTGTCCCAGTGCATGATGGGAACAGGGCAAACCAAACTACCAAGCCAATTCTTGTACTGGGAAGGAAACAAGCTTCCGGGGACCGGTTTCTGCCATTTCAGGCGTCGTCGGCCCGGCTTGCTTGAATCCTGATGGTGCAATGAGCAAGGGACTCACATCTGAGTATACCCTTCCACGCTTATGGTGGACAAAATGATTCAGAAAAGGGGGTGGTGATGAACAGAGTGCCTGAATTAAGCAGACCACTCTTACCCAGTCCAAAGATCAGGGCTTGATCCATCACCGTTTTTTAGCTCACTGCACCAAGCAAGCCGGGCCGAAGAGGCTGAAATGCCAGAAACCGGTCCCCGGTAGCTTGTCTTCTTTCTGGTGAAGAATTGGCTTGGTAGTTTGGTCTGCCCTGTTCCCATGATGCACTGGGCCAGGGATAGACTAATTTGCATATAGCCAGGTTCCTAGCTGGGATGGGGCAGTGAGATAAATAACGGTGATGGATCAAGCCCTGATCTTTGGACTGGGTAAGAGTGGTCTGCTTAATTCAGACACTCTGTTCATCACCACCCCCTTTTCTGAATCGTTTTTGGCCACTATAGGTGTGGCAGGGTATACTCAGACATGAGTCCCTTTCTCACTGCTCCATCAGGATTCAAGCAAGCCGGGCCGAAGAGGCTGAAATGCCAGAAACCAGTCCCCGGTAGCTTGTCTTCTTTCTGGTGAAGAATTGGCTTGGTAGTTTGGTCTGCCCTGTTCCCATGATGCACTGGGCCAGGGACAGACTAATTTGCATATAGCCAGGTTCTGAGCTGGGATGGGGCAGTGAGATAAATAACGGTGATGGATCAAGCCCTGATCTTTGGACTGGGTAAGAGTGGTCTGCTTAATTCAGACACTCTGTTCATTACCACCCCCTTTTCTGAATCGTTTTTGGCCACTATAGGTGTGGCAGGGTATACTCAGACTTGAGTCCCTTTCTCACTGCTCCATCAGGATTCAAGCAAGCCGGGCCGAAGAGGCTGAAATGCCAGAAACCGGTCCCCGGTAGCTTGTCTTCTTTCTGGTGAAGAATTGGCTTGGTAGTTTGGTCTGCCCTGTTCCCATGATGCACTGGGCCAGGGACAGACTAATTTGCATATAGCCAGGTTCTGAGCTGGGATGGGGCAGTGAGATAAATAACGGTGATGGATCAAGCCCTGATCTTTGGACTGGTTAAGAGTGGTCTGCTTAATTCAGACACTCTGTTCATCACCACCCCCTTTTCTGAATCGTTTTTGGCCACTATAGGTGTGGCAGGGTATACTCCGACATGAGTCCCTTTCTCACTACTCCATCAGGATTCAAGCAAGCCGGGCCGAAGAGGCTGAAATGCCAGAAACCGGTCCCCGGTAGCTTGTCTTCTTTCTGGTGAAGAATTGGCTTGGTAGTTTGGTCTGCCCTGTTCCCATGATGCACTGGGCCAGGGACAGACTAATTTGCATATAGCCAGGTTCTGAGCTGGGATGGGGCAGTGAGATAAATAACGGTGATGGATCAAGCCCTGATCTTTGGACTGGGTAAGAGTGGTCTGCTTAATTCAGACACTCTGTTCATCACCACCCCCTTTTCTGAATCGTTTTTGGCCACTATAGGTGTGGCAGGGTATACTCAGCCATGAGTCCCTTTCTCACTGCTCCATCAGGATTGAAGCAAGCCGGGCCGAAGAGGCTGAAATGCCAGAAACCGGTCCCCGGTAGCTTGTCTTCTTTCTGGTGAAGAATTGGCTTGGTCGTTTGGTCTGCCCTGTTCCCATGATGCACTGGGCCAGGGACAGACTAATTTGCATATAGCCAGGTTCTGAGCTGGGATGGGGCAGTGAGATAAATAACGGTGATGGATCAAGCCCTGATCTTTGGACTGGGTAAGAGTGGTCTGCTTAATTCAGACACTCTGTTCATCACCACCCCCTTTTCTGAATCGTTTTTGGCCACTATAGGTGTGGCAGGGTATACTCAGACATGAGTCCCTTTCTCACTGCTCCATCAGGATTCAAGCGAGCCGGGCCGAAGAGGCTGAAATGCCAGAAACCGGTCCCCGGTAGCTTGTCTTCTTTCTGGTGAAGAATTGGCTTGGTAGTTTGGTCTACCCTGTTCCCATGATGCACTGGGCCAGGGACAGACTAATTTGCATATAGCCAGGTTCTGAGCTGGGATGGGGCAGTGAGATAAAAAACGGTGATGGATCAAGCCCTGATCTTTGGACTGGGTAAGAGTGGTCTGCTTAATTCAGACACTCTGTTCATCACCACCCCCTTTTCTGAATCGTTTTTGGCCACTATAGGTGTGGCAGGGTATACTCAGACATGAGTCCCTTTCTCACTGCTCCATCAGGATTCAAGCAAGCCGGGCCAAAGAGGCTGAAATGCCAGAAACCGGTCCCCGGTAGCTTGTCTTCTTTCTGGTGAAGAATTGGCTTGGTAGTTTGGTCTGCCCTGTTCCCATGATGCACTGGGCCAGGGACAGACTAATTTGCATATAGCCAGGTTCTGAGCTGGGATGGGGCAGTGAGATAAATAACGGTGATGGATCAAGCCCTGATCTTTGGACTGGGTAAGAGTGGTCTGCTTAATTCAGACACTCTGTTCATCACCACCCCCTTTTCTGAATCGTATGTGGAAGACCGGCATAAGGACTGTACATATATTGCCTGTATCGAGATTATAAGGCTGTGGACTGCAAGATCTGCCGCACCTTCTCTGCAAAGACCCTCCGGGACCGTGAGGTTCGCCTCCTCACTTGGCTCTAGAAACTGAAGTCCATTCAAGAAACTGTGTCAAGCGACAGTGAGGATTCTTCTTCTGCAACAGCATCTTGAAGGTCAGTCAAAAGGGGTGGGGTTTCCCTTTCACCTTCTGTGGAGCGTCCAGCTAAGGCCTAAAATAAGACCCCCCTTGAGTCTGAGAGCCAAAGTCCTGTTAAATCTCCTCACCACGGTGAAAAGGAGAAGGAAGAGCCATCTACACCTTCAGCAGTGGTGGAGACTGCTTCATCTTTTAAGAAACCTTTGTCTCTGTCATCTGAGAAGTCAGAGAAAAGCTCCAAGCCGTCGACGACGCAGCAGAAGACTCCGTAGACGAAGGCGTCTAAATCTAAGGTGACGAAAGCTATACAGTCGGTGTCGACGAGATCGTCGACGGGCGTATCAACGACGAAGATTTCGTCAACGATGGTGATGGCGACGGTGTCGTCGACGAGTGCCTCGGCGATGACGACCATGACGACGACGGCGGCGGGAGCGTCGACAGTCTCGTCTACAGCAGTATCGACTACACCCATCTCGTCGTCAACACTCCACCCGTCTTATCTTATCTTAAGGGGCTCTTATATAGCGCACTGACACCGTAGGTTTCCTGGCGCTGGTTGAGTGCTGTGAGGTGTAGAAGCGGGGGTCTAGCCAGTCTGTGTGAAGAGGTAGGTTTTCAGAAGTTTTCTGAATACCAGAAGGGAGTTGGCAGATTTGAGCGGGAGGGACAACTGATTCCAAAGAGTGGGGGCTCGGTGAGCGAATCTGCGGCCGCCGAACTTTTTAAGTTTAATAGGAGGGACAACTAAGAGTTGGCGGTAAGACGACCGGAGGTTACGCACCGGGCAGTAGTGGATGACCAATGATTTGTGAAAGGCGGGGGAGGTCCCAGACAAAGCCTTAAAAGTCAGGCAGCCGATCTTAAATGCAGTCCTCTGCTCCACCGGCAACCAGTGGAGTCGGCGAAGCAGTGGTCTCGCAGACTGCCACTTCGGGGTTTTATAGGCCAGTCTCGCCGCTTGGTTCTGTACAATCTGGAGCCTGTAAAGGAGGGATTTAGGTAGGCCATGGTACAGAGAGTTTGAATAATCCAGGCGGGCGAGCACCAAGGCAATCAGGACTTGTATCAGAGCCTCCGGTGTGAGGAGGTGAGAGACTTTCCTGATTTTTCTGAGCTGGAACATGCATGATGACACAACCGCACCCACCTGAGGCTTAAGAGAGAGCTCCGTATCAATTATGACCCCGAGACTCTTTGCTGACTTGGCCGGGAGGGGCGGGGAGCCAAGCTCAGTCGGCCAAAACTGTGGGCCCCAGTGAGTGAGACTGTTGCCCGGAAGAATTAACTCGGTCTTCCCCGGGTTCAGCTTAAGCTGGTGGGAGTTCATCCAATGCTGGATGTGTAACATCACCGCTTGGCAGTCGAGAGCTGCATTAGGGGTGTTAAGCGGGAAGATGATTTGCAGATCGTCTGCGTAGTTGAATACGGTGACATTCCACCTCTTCAGGGAATAAATGAGCGGCTGAAGATAAAGATTAAAAAGCAGAGGGGACAGGGATGATCCATGAGGCACTCCGCAGATGGATGGGACCTTCACGGCTATGAAGGGGCCTAACCGGACCGCCTGGGTTCTGCCCGACAAAAAGAATTTGAGTCAGGCAGAGGCCAGGCCTCGGATGCCGGCTTGCTCGGCACGGTGAACGAGGATGTTATGGTCCACCGTGTAGAATGCTGCCAACAAGTCCAATAAAACGAGCGCCTGTGGTGTCCCTTTATCGGTATTGGCCCTAAGGGTATCCATAACTGCCAGGATCACAGCCTCGGTGGAATGGGCTGGTCTGAAGCCGGCTTGATTGGGTTCGAGAAAGTTGGAACACTCGATAAATTTAGAGAGGCAGCTAGTGACATGTGCCTCCAAGAGTTTGGATAAGTAGGGCAAGAGAGAAATAGGCCGATAGTTGGCGAGATCGTCCGGGTCAGCTCCAGGCTTCTTCAGCAAGGGCACCAGGACAGCCTCCTTAAAGGAGTTGGGCACTACACCTGCCTCGAGAGAGGTGTTTAACAAAGGCAGGATGCAGTCCGGTAGAGTCAGGCAGATGTCACAGAAGACAGAGGGAGGGCAGCAATCATTAGGCGAGCCGGATTTGACCCGAACAGCAAGTTTGGCCAGAGTACTGGGGTCAAGGGCGGGGAAGGATAATAATGAGAGTGGGTTTTCAGGAGGGGAGGCTAGCATGGCATCAGGGGAGGCAGGGAGAATAGTATTCTTGATCTTGATGATTTTTTCGATGAAGAAACTATTTAAGGCATTGCAGGACTCTTGCGTCGGAGTCTGAGAAGGAAGAGTCCTGGCGTCAGACGTGAGCTCCCTCATGACTGAGAAAATCTCCTTTGATTTATTGGGAACAGTGAGGATCCTTTCCGAGATGTGAAGAGCTTTTGCTGCCGTAATTGCATCGTTATATTTTTTCCGCACAGCAACGTATAGCTCTCTGTCGATGGGTAAGTAGTTACGTCTCCACCTACGTTCCGACTTGCGCAGTTCGAGTTGCTGGGTTTTCAAGGTGGCATTAAACCACTTGTGGGACTTGCTGTGCCGGGAACGGGGGAATCTAGAGGGAGGGGGAAAGCGGTCGCTGGCTTTGGTAATCAGCCAGTGAGATCCTCCTCCAGAGTGTGAACAGTCGCGGCACTAGACGGCGGAGGGCGAGTCTTCCGTTGACGACATCGACGACGAGTTTACCTCTACCTTCTTCATCGACCACGGTACTGTCGACGATGCAGTCGTCGACGGAGAAAATTTATTATTTCCTCGAACAGGATTACTCAGGTCATGACGTCTCCAAGGAGGGTTACCCCCTTGCCTCCTGCTTTGTTACTAGAAGAGGAAGAAGATGATTCTGATGAGGATGATCAGGACTCTTTTGGGTATGCTCACAGTCCCACTCAACTGTTGGTTAAATGTCAGCAAACGGATTCTGAGGGCGAGTTTCTGCATGAATGTTCTTACCAACACTCTTATCAACATCAGGAGACCACAGGCAAGGAGATGGTGTCTGTTCCTTCCTTACACTTGGCGGATCTCCATAGCATGCTGCAGGATTATAAAACCAGGTTCTCTCAGGCTACAACTCAGGTTTCCTCTGTCCCGGCAGTTCAAACTATATCTGCCCCCATGACTCCGGAGTTGCCAACCCAGGTGTTCTCTCAGCCACGAACACCTGCTCCAAATATACCTCCAGTGCTACCGGACAGTCAGGATGATTCCTCGGATGAGGATCAGAGTGTTGATAACAGGCTTAGAATGGGATGAGTATGTGAGCCCAGATCCAGCGTTACCTAGTCCGGACCCAGTGGATTCTCCCCCAGCAGATGTCGGAGGTTTTCATAAATTGATGGAGGGCATCTAGTAGATTCAAGCTGCCTATGCCTTGCCTCTATGACTCCTCTATGACTTTAAAGAGCCCTATAGGGAGGTGACCGGATCTATTTCCATTGTAGACCATGTGTGGGCAGAGGGTCTAAAGGCGATGAAAAACCCAGCGACGGTTATTCCGGTCTTACCACGCCTGGAAAAGAAATATAAGGCCACTGAAGATGGTCCAGCGTCCTTGTCTGGGCAGCCAAAACCGTACTCCGTGATATCGCAGGCGGCACAGAGGAAGTCCCCCAACCCTTCGGCACCCCTTACAACTCCTCCTAATAAGGAGGGCAGGCAACTTGATAACGCAGGGAAGAGGTTCTCTTCAATGGCTAGTCTCCTGGTGCGAGCTGCAAATGCTTTGGCGATACTGGACAGTTATGATCGTCAATTATGGTGTGACCTATCACCTTATTTGGAACAACTTCCCCATGAATCAAGAGGAGAAGCCAAGAAGATACTGCAAGAAGGGGAAGCGACATCGGCTGAGGTGATAGATTGTGCCATGGACATTGCCACTATGACTTTTCGTTCATTGGCTGGTGCAGCGGTTCTTCGTCACCAAGGATGGCTCAGAGCGGCGTGGTTCAGGCCGGAGGTCCAGAACAAGATCTTGGACCTCCCTTTTGATGGTGAGGCATTATTCGGAAAACACATTGATGATGCCCCCCAAGAGATAAAGAAGGATACAGAGACGGCTAGGTCTCTGGGTACACTTCAGTACCGGAAAGCTCCTTTCAGGGACAACCCTATCACCAAAGGCAAGGTCAAGCCTTGTCTTTCTCTAGGTCGAATGCGAGAGGGAAGCAGAACCGCCAGGGACATGATACGTCCAAAAGGCAATAGTGGCATTCTGGCTGCCTGCTGTACCCACCTCCACAACAACATCTGTAGGAGGCAGGGTATCTCAATACCTCCACAACTGGACACGAATAACATCAGACATCATCATTTGAAAGGGCCATATTTTGGAGTTTACACAGATTCCACCTTCCAAGCCCTCTGTTGCCATTCCTTCAAAACATCTGTGTCTCTTGCAGCTCGAAGTTCATCAGATGCTCCTCTAGGGAGCAGTGGAGCTGGTCCCCTATTCTCAAGAGGGGAAGGATTCTATTCCAGGTTCTTCCTGGTAAAGAAGACCCTGGAGAAATGGCGCCCTATTTTAGATCTCAGGGAGTTAAACACCCATCTCATTTCCCAATGCTTTTTGGATTGGTTTCACTCCAGGATATCTTACGTCTCAGGGGATTTCATGGCCACTCTCGATCTCGAAGATGCGTATTTTCACATACCCATTCACCCAGCGCACAGGAGGTTTCTTCAATTTACAGTAGCCAAGAACCACTTTCAATTCAAGTTTTACCCTTTGGACTTCGCTCTGCCCCAAGGATCTTTACCAAGGTGCTGGCACTGGTGGCAGCTTTTCTACGAAGACATAATTTTCAGGTCTTTCCATACCTGGACGACTGGTTGCTGAAGGCCCCATCCAGGGAGACTGCTGGAGAAGCAGTCAACGCATGTACAAACTTATTCCAGAATTTGGGTCTTTCTCTCAACAGAGAGAAGTCATCTCTAATCCCGTCCAGGATGGCGCATTTCCTGGGAGCTATTTTGGACACACCTCTCAACAAGGACTTTCCAACCCTAGAAAGGTAGGAAAAACTGCAATCCATGGCGCTGCTATTGAGAAAAAGAAAGTGTTTTTCTGTACGCCGTTACAAATCCCTTCTGAGAGTGATCTCTTCATGCATTCCTCTGATACCTCACTGCAGAGTGCAGATGCAATCTCTTCAGGAACAGCTAGACAAATAATGGAGGCATGTTCATGGCTCAATCGATGACAAGGTGATAATTACTGTGGCGATGAAAAGAGCAGCTTTGTGGTTGACGAAGCAAGAAAGCCTTTCCCGAGGTCTATCCTTTGTAAGCAATCCGGCCCCTCAGGTGGTAATAACGGATGCTTCACTGGAGGGCTGGGGTGCGGTGCTTCAGGATCTTCATGTCAGCGGGCATTGGTTGCCCCAGCACCGTCATTTCCACATCAACCTCCTGGAACTCATGGCAATCAGGCTGGCACTACAGGCGTTTCTCCCACGACTGCAGGGATCGGCGGTTCTCCTCAGCATGGACAACACCAGGGCAATGCACTACATAAACAAGGAAGGGATTAGCAGATCTCTTCCGCTATCTCAAGAGGCCCAGAAGATTTGGGAGTGGGCTATTCATGGAATATCACTACAGGCAGAACATCTACCAGGAGTTCTACACGAAAAGGCGGACAGACTCAGCAGGCTGTCGTCAGTCAGCCACAAATTAGAACTGAACCAGTCGATACTGGACGACATTTTTCATCAGTGGGGCAAACCCTCAATAGATCTATTTGCCACCTTTTTTTTATTTTTTTAAAATTTTTTTATTGAAAGTTCATGGCAATAGCATATCTGATACATACAAGGAAACACACGTTGACAAAGAAATACCGAATAAATATACATACAGGATGTTAGATATGCATAATAGAGTTTCATCTTGTAGTAGGGATGTTAAAACAGATTAAAACCATTAGTATAGGAGAAGATACAAACAAAATGTGTTAAGAACAAGAGGGAATATCTACATAGGTGTTAAAAAGCTATAAGCCCAGGGTTTTTGACTGCCGCCATGATGCCACGGGCGACCAAATCCTTAGTCCCATGTCCCTAGATTTTGCTCCCTTCAGTGCGTACAACTCCGACTCGATGTTATGGATCCCAAGCAGCCTACAGATCCACATCTGAAAGGTTGGAGCCCCAATGTCCTTCCATGCAGCAGCAATTAATATTCTAAAAACAGCTGTTGCTATAAAAACAAGTGCCTCAGACTCTGTGCTTAAACCCAATTTGGCGTCATACCCAATTATTAAAAGTGTAGGGGATAGGTCGATCCTGACAGCTAGCAGCCCCTCCAAAAACTTTGCTATTTCGTTTTTAATTGGCCCTAGTTTCTCACAGCTACAAAACATGTGAAGCAGATCAGCAGGGCCCTTACCGCATCTAGGGCAGTTGTTATCCGCTCTCTTTCCCCAATCAAACAGTTTTGCCGGTGTGTAATATAAGTTAAATAAGGTTATAAAGTGCTGTGCTCTTAGGTTTGAGGATCGTAGGAACCTTTTATCCATAAGAATGGCTCTGTCTAAATCGATGTCGGGGTCACTCAGTTTCCCAACCCAAGTAGCCTCTGTCTTAAGCATATCATCTGGCAACGTTCCCAGGAATAAAGCATATATTTTCCTTATACGACGACCGCCTCCCTTCATGTAGTCTAAGAGTGTACATTCTTTTGATATATCTATGGTGGGTCTTTTGGATTTAATTGTGTTGGACAATTGTATGTATTTAAACTCTTGGGAGCCTTGAAGTGAATATCGTGACTTCAGAAGATCAAGGGGCCTCAGAGCATCCTTTACCATCACTTGGCCCAGTGTGGTGATTCCCTGTCTTTCTCAATGTCTCCAGGAACCATCTCTGCTTAAGTGCGGGAATAGCCCTGATTTCCAAAGTGGAGTATGTTTGTTAAACTTCGGAATGCTCTGGTTCTTCTGTATTGCCAACCATACCGCCCGGATATCTTCCAATATTTTATACCCTGAGGACTTAAAGAAACGTTTATCATAGTTCCTTAGCAATACACCATATACTTCATTCCCTAATGCTAACTGGTATATGGATGGAATACCGCGCTGGCAGTGTATCGTGTCAGCAGAAAAGAAAAGTATAGCCATATCTGTGAGGAGACCAGACCAGTGGTATAATTTTAGATTAGGTATACCCAATCCACCCTGTTCCTGGGGTAGAGACATATATTTAACTGATCTCCTCACCTTGCCGTACTGCCAAACAAAATTCATAAAAATTGCCTCCATTTCCCTAATCAAAATATCGTCTATTTTAAAGGGGATGGACCTAAACTTATATAAGATTTTTGGGAACATTGTCATTTTGATGACATTGGCCCTGCCTATGATTGATAAATGAAGAGTATCAATTCTTTTTAGATCCTGTTTCATTTTCATGAGTAGTGGTGAGAAGTTATCTTTAATAATTTCCTGTGTCTGGGCATTGATTGTGATTCCCAGATAGACTACTGAATCCACATATCTATCATCCAGTTTGACTGTTTTACTTGAACATAATACCTGTGTTTTTGCCACATTGAGTCTATATCCAGAAGCACTCCCAAATTCAGAAGTTATATTGATTATTTCCCTCATAGCACTAGCTGGATCAACAGTGGTGATAGCTATGTCATCCGCGTATGCGAGGATTTTGGTTTCAAGTCCATTGGTGATAATTGGTTTTATGTTGATATTGCTCTTAATGTGGCAAATCAGGGATCAATATACAGAGCAAATAGGATAGGTGAGCACGGACACCCTTGTCTCGTCCCTCTTGAAATATTGATCAGGTTGGAGCCCTCACCCATTAACTGAATGCTAGCTATTGGATTGTAATACATGGCCTTGATTGCCTGCAGAAATCGGGGACCAAATCCTTTGCCGGCCATCACTTTCCAGAGAAAGCTCCACCTGACCCGGTCGAACGCCTTCTCTGCGTCGAGGAGGATCATCGCGATCCCCCCCTCTACCCCAGCATGTATATCAAACAGAGTTATGGCTCTTTTAATATGGTCGGTGGTACCCCTTCCAGGGATAAAGCCATGCTGCCAGGGAGAGACGAGGCCCGCGATAATCCTCCCCATCCGTGAAGCCAGTATTTTAGCATAAAGTTTGTTATCGCTATTTATTAGCGATATAGGCCGATACGAGCCCGGGCTCTCCTTGGGTTTGCCCTTTTTGTGAAAGACCACAATGTTGGTTTTAGTCCAGGATTCTGGTATAGTACCTGTATTGATAACCCCGTTAAATAAGTCTAGCAGGAGAGGGGCCATTTCTTCCCTCAGGCATTTATAGACTTCCAGGGGTATAAGGTCAGGCCCTGCTGCCTTACCTGCAGAAAGATCTCTTAGTGCCTGAAGGAGCTCCTCCATAGTAATATCCTGTTCTAAGGATTCCCTCTCATTAGACGTCAGATTGATACCTGTATCCTGCCAATTTGTGCCCTGGTAGGCTGTGTTTGCCTCCTCCTTATAGAGAACCTGATAGAATCGCCTAAAAACCTCTAAAATTTCTGTTGGCTTTTTATAGGTATGCTCACCTTCATTAATTTCAGTGATGATATTTTTTGAGGTAGCTTGTCTTATCCGAAGCGCTAGAGCCCTGCCTGCATTCTCGCCTGTTTCATACATACCAACTCTACGGGTCTGATATTCTGCTGCAGCCTTCTTTGCCAATTGTCGCTGGATATCTGCTTTTATAGTATTTAAGCTTTCTAGGCTCTGAGACCCCTGGATCCCGTGACATACGTCTCTTCTATGCTGCTCCTCTGCCTTCACCAATTTAGCTAAGTGATACTCCCTATCTTCCTTCATTTTTTTCCAAAGCCGTGCAGAATAGCTAATTGTCTCCCCTCTTAAACCAGCCTTGAAGCTATCCCAGACCATGCCGCGGGAAGCGCTATATCTATTAGCATCAAAGAAAGATTGGGACCACCCCTTTATATGTGCTACATAGTTGCTGTCCGCTAGAAGTTTTCTATCGAAGGACCATGGTCTCATTTTTTCCCTTGGTTTGCTAACAGACATATTTAAGACAAGGGGATTGTGATCCGATATTAGTTTTGGGAGCATTGAAATTTCGACATTGCTAAGTTGTGTGGCTGATACTAAAAAATAATCCAATTTTGTGTATTTATTGAATGGATGTGAGAAATATGTAAACCCAGGTTCATCTTTCTTTTGGTTGCCCCAGACATCCTTCAGGCCATAGGAATGGATTATAGAGGACACCGCCCTAAATACTCGGGGCTTACGGCCACTATATGGGGTGTTACCTGTAAAATCGGCTGAAATATTGAGATCACCACAAAATACCATAGGTGATGGCCAGTTAGTGAGCTCCCGTTCGATGTAATCCATCACCCCTGGGTCGTCCAAATTAGAGCCATACACTGAGCATAAAGTGATGCCTAGTTTCAATTCACAAATTGCCCATCTTCCCAATGGATCAGCTTTTGATTTTTTAGCCCTCCCCAATCCTACCCGGCCTATAATGGCTACCCCCCTTATAGTTGAGGTCTGTGAGGAACAAGACAAGATTTCAAACCCCCTTATATTCAACCAGTGTTTCTTTTTCCATGGTAGGTGAGTCTCTTGTACACAGATAATGTCGGCCCTGATTAGTTTAATATACTCCTCAAACTTTTCCCTCTTTTTCCAATCGTTCAGTCCTCCTATATTAAGGCTGATTATCTTAATCCTTGACATACCCCTGGAGAGAAACAAGCCAACATACTAACCAGTCACATTTTATCCTGAAACTAGCAACGGCGACAAGTATAACCACTTTCAACATCTCAGATATATCAATAAACATATTTATTGCATGAACTTTCTTTTTGTT
Source organism: Lissotriton helveticus (assembly GCF_964261635.1). Classification (NCBI taxonomy): domain Eukaryota; kingdom Metazoa; phylum Chordata; class Amphibia; order Caudata; family Salamandridae; genus Lissotriton; species Lissotriton helveticus. Next base: position 305,599,520 of record NC_136058.1, on the reverse strand, counting down.
TCTTTTTCCCCCTTCCCCCCCCTCCCACAAGAGTCCCCCCCCCTCCCCGCCCCCCTGACCCCAACTCACTCCCAGGTGAGGCGCGCAGACTGAGTCTGTGCGTGTGATGGGTGCGACCCGGCAACGGACACAGTGCAATCAATAAATCCAACTTCGACCTTGACCTTATGTGTACCCACAATCTCCCTAACGTGACACACTTTCCTCTGTGAGGTTAAAATTTGAACTTGAACTAAGCTAAACCTTAGACTTCAGCCAGTGACAAAAATTAGAACCTTAGCCTTTGTTGGCTGATCTGAGTAATGTGACATATTATAGAGAGTCTAGAAACTCCTGAGCCTTAATTTCCGAGGAAAAATATATGGTCTTGCCTAGGTGAATTATCTTTAACTGAGCAGGATTGATGAGATAAACCTGCACTTTTTTGTCCTGGAAAGGTTTGATTAATAGTCTTAATCTCCATCGACGTTCCACGGTGGAATGGCAGAAATCCGGCCTAACAAAGAAAGACCCTCCTTCAAAGGTTCTTTTGGAGTCTGGCCGGGCTTTCTCTGATATGGACTGACGAAGAAGAAAATTGCCTATGTAGATTAAGATTGCTCTAGGCTTATCACCTTCTCTGGCGTTTTCAATCTGAAGGGTGTCCTATGTGCTCTCTGTATCTCAGTGGTCCAGTTCCAACCGGCGATGTCTGGAAAGGCTTTCTCAAATGTTTTGACGATGAACATTTTAACATCCTGACCCTCAGCCCCTTCTGGAATACCCAGGACCCTGAGATTGTTCCTTCTTTGCCTATTCTCAAGGTCCTCCAACTTCCACTGGACGTCAATTGCTTGAGCTCCCAGCGTTTCCACTTTGTTTGTGGCTGCAGCCGCCTCAGCTTCGGTGGCGACAACCCTCTCCTCTAGATTTGAGACCCTGTCTCCAACACTTACCCAAGCTTTTGAAAGCTTTCTAACCACTGCTTTCATCTTTCTAATCGCAGCTTGGGATTTAAGGCTGTCTGACCGGGTTTCTTCTCTGTGTGCAGTTATTCCCTGGTGAATTGATTCCATCATCGCCATCATTGACAACTGCTTAGTCTCGTTATGCCTTATATTGCCCATGGCCGGGTTGGCGTTCCCTTGAAGGGATGTTGTAGGAGAGTGATCCCAAGTTAGTGCTGTATGGTCCCTTTGAGGGGGCACGTTTTTGATGATAGATGATGGTAACCCTGCCTCACTATCGCTCTCTGTTTCCGGATTACTACCATCAATATCTGAGCTATGTGGCTCGTCGTCCTCCTCTGACCAGTTGGCCTCCTCTGTGACAGAGAAGAAGCACTCGCTGGGGGTCTTTTCCTTTTCCATCCCACCATGGGTGACCCCGGGATGTATTGTATTAGCTATAGAATTGGCAAGTAAGCCCCTATGAACCTCTGGGGCCGTGGTAGAGATGGTGCTCTCTTTGAATATTTCAGCTGTTGTTAAGCCTCCTTGATCGCCCTCGCTGTTAGTTGGTGGGACTACTGTCACTTCTATTGGAGGGTTCATCGCATCTTGTGAGGGTAGTGGGGTGATGACCTCGCTGTTATTGGCAACACAAATATCGTCAGCCCCCGATACAGCGACTAGAGACTCTGAATATGTCGTCAGAAGCATGCCCCCGCCTGCGACGTCATCCCTGGCTTCCACTTCCTGACATGACTGAGGGATCTGTGTCTGCGGATGAAACTGCTGTGACTGCTGCAGATTTGGTATTGATTGTGCTGCTGGTTGCGGCGCTGGATCTGTGCCAGGAATCTCTGCTGGAGTAGTGGCCGATATCGGTAGAGCGAGCAACTCAAGTGACACTGGTAACACGGGTAGTACAGATGACCCCGGTAGCCCAGAGGCCGCGGCTGCTGAGGCTGGTTCAATGTCCTTCAATTTTTTTTTCTTTTCGTTACGATTCAGCATCTCCACCACGCTAACAGTTGCGGTGGCTGTAGCTTGTCGAGTTCTAACTGAGGGAGGGCGCATCTCCTTAGGGGTGTTCTGCCCTGTGGGTGGTTGCAGCTTTGCCCGCCCTGATCCAACTTCTGGTGCTGCTCCCTCCATCCCGGTGTTTGCCACAGAGTCCATGCTTAGGGTATTATCTGTGTTGCCAGAAACAGAGACACCATCAGCCATACCTTTCTTTTTTGTCTTGCCCCCAGTGTTGTTTTTTGGAGCCATAGAAAGGGCAAATACTATGAGCAGAGAGATCCTCTGCCTCACCTCAACTGGACCGCTGCAGCACCGAACCTCTCCACCTGCTTGTGCCGGCTTGTCGGGTCTGCTGGAACTGCTGGGACTGCTGCCGTTTCTGCTCCGCTTTCCGGGTCTTGCCGGCCTTGTGTGGCTCCGCCTCCAGGCTCCGCGAACTCCGCCGGGGCTGCTGTGATCCAACCCGACTCTAAGCGAAGCTGTAGCCAGGAGCCTCCGCAGACCCGTGCGGGACAGCCCGCTGCAAAGACCTTTGAGAAGCATCAAAGTTTCATCAAGTTCAGGAGGTAACCGCCGGTCGCTTTGGCTTTGGCCGCTATGCCTCTGCGCCGCTTTTGCTCTTTTGCTCCCCGCTGCCTTGTAGCTGTTTTTAGCTGGATATTCGTGGATATCCGTACCGATGCGATGGCGCTCTGCTGCTGTAATGCACCGTGTGTCTGGGTGATCATGAAGCTTCCGAGTTTTTCGTAGCCCTTCTTTCTTTCTTTTAGTATTCCAACGAATTCGGCATGAAAAGAGAAAGCCTGGGTGTCGAGGTTACTGAAAAACACAACACTTCATATCTGCGCTGTGTCCGGTGCTGCCGCTCAGCCGCTTGACACGGCCGCCATCTTGCCCCCGCCTTTGAGACCAGATCTATTTGCCACCCTGATCAACAAGAAATGCCAGTTTTACGCAAGCAGGCTTCACCATCGAGAATCATTAGGGAATGCACTTTCGATAGCTTGGTCAAGAGCATTTGTGGACGCATTTCCCCCGATTCCGGTGATTCTGAGGCTGCTCAGGAAGGTCAAGGCGGAACCGTGCAAGATGATCTTAATAGCTTCTGCTTGGCAGAGGCAGTTCTGGTTCACGGAGCTACAACTTCTGTCTCTGGTTCCTCCACTTCCGTTACGGGCGCATCCAGATCTTCTCAGAATGTCCCAAGGGCAGATTTGGCATCCGGATCCAGGTTCTCTACACCTGACTGCATGGCTCCTGAGCAGCGAGAATTCATAAACCTTCCCATCTCGAATGAAGTAAGAGAAGTTCTGGCTCAAGCTAGAGCCCCTTCCACTAACAAGACTTACCGTTTGAAATGGAAAAGATTTTGCATTTGGTGCCGGAAGGAAAGTGTTGACCCTTTCTCTTCTCAGCCTCATCAACTTCTACCTTATCTCTTGTCCATGGCTAAGGCAGGATTGCCTCATTGATCCATAAAAGTTCACTTGGCAGCAATTTCTCGCTACAGACGCACTGCATCTGGACCTTCTCTCTGGTCGTCCAAAATTATTAAACAGTTTCTCAAGGGCTTATTCCGAGTCTTTCCCCCGGTGAGGCCTCCCCCTCCCACATGGCATTTGAATTTGGTTCTCGCACAACTCATGAAAAATCCCTTCGAACCGATTCATCGGGCGGACATGAAATTTCTTTCTTGGAAATTAGCTCTTCTTCTTGCCCTCACATCGTCAAGATGCATTGGGGAATTGCAGGCTCTCACAATACAGGAACCTTTTCTCCAGTTCAAAAGAAATGCAGTGATTTTAAGAACTAACCTGAGGTTCATACCAAAAGTGCCTTCAGACTTTCACCACAATGAACCTGTGATTCTCAAGTCTTTCTTTCCTCATTCTTCCACACCAGCGGAGAGGTCACTCTATTCTCTGGATGTGCAGCGGTGCTTGAAATTTTATTTGGATCGCACCAAAGGGTTTCGTAAATCTTCTCAATTATTCATCGCTTTTGGTGGTCCTCGTAAGGGCCTTACACTGTCAAAGCAGAGTATTGCAAGATGGATCTCCAGTGCCATTCTATACTGCCACTCTACAGCGCGTAAGCCGCTGGACCGCAGGATAAGAGCACACTCCACAAGATCCTTGGCTTCATCTACAGCTCTCTTTGCTGGAGTACACATCAGAGACATTTGCAGAGCTTCGACTTGGAGCAGCGTGCACACCTTTACGCATTACTGCTTGGAAGCCTTGACGCAGGCAGGTGGACACAGTTGAGGGCCAGGCAGTCCTGAGGAACCTCTTCCACTGATTGGTGAGCTTTCCCTACTTTCCCTCCTTCCTGTTTCTGCACATTTTATATTTACTGTTAGTACAGATGGTTATTTCGATATGTAGTTTACTTCTTCTCTTATGAAAGTACGGATACTAACATGTCTCTTTATTTATGTCGCAAAATGTGCTGTATTGCTTACTGCTAGCTACTCTGATACAAGCTATGGGAATCTATGAAAGTTCCAATACTGGGGCAAGAAAACAAGTTACTTACCTGTAACTTTGGTTCCCCCGTAGTGGTACCTTTCATAGATTCCCATGTGCCCACCCTCCTCCCCATGGAAAGCTCAGCCTTCAGCAGATGTGGTTACTGTTACACAACGGCTACGAAAATCTGAGGCTCTGAGGTTCCTTCAGAAGGGTTCTATGGGGTGAGGCTCTTCTGATTGGCTGATGTTTAGTTTGGTCTCTTTTACAAAAAGAGGCGGCTAAGCTACAAAAGGGAATGAGGCCTGGACCTTTTTCTTTCTCTTTTGTACCTACTGCTATGTTATTTTTGTTACCGAGACTCCCATTCCGACGACGGGGAATGATACAAGCTATGGGAATCTATGAAAGTTACCAGTACTGGGGAACCAAAGTTACAGGTAAGTAACTTGTTTTCTTTTCCAGCGTAAACGTGAATTTTCAAGATTGCCACTTCTGTTAGCGGGAACATAACGAAAATGAGATGCAAGGTTGCCGTTCCAGTGAAAAAACTGCTGCTTAACACACTTAGCGACATTTACGAGGAAATTACAGTACGTCGATAATCCCCCAAAACTGCTACTAACTCAAATTAGAAGTAGTTTTTTAAGACCTGAAAATAGCTGGTCTTAAAATTGGTGCAAACACTTGAGCCCACATATAAGATGACTTGGTGCTGGACAGCGGTGCAAGGAATATTGCTACGCTGCCCAGCGCCAATACAAAAGGTCAGGAATGCGCCCTATCAATAGGATAGGACTCATTTCTTGGTCCAATTCATGAAAAGTGTTGCATCACTGCGATAAAACAGCTATTGGACACTTTTCAGTGCGCCCTCCTTGCGGCACCATGGGTGCACCATATTTCCTGTTCAGGGCTCCATGTCACAATCAATGACATACGTCTGGAATCCTGATGCATCTGTTAGCGCTAAAGTCATGCATTGCTGCAGTTGTGTCGCAAGCATGACACAACACCAGCAATAAATGGGGCAAGCCTATCCCTATGGCATTACATCACCCTTAAGTCTGCCATGAGACAGGCGTAGGTTTTTGACACAGTGGCATCCAAGAATTATCGCAGTGAAATCTGATAGATTTCACAGTCCTACTCCTACGAGGCCTTGTTGCGTGGGAATAAACACCCTGCATTCATCATACCTGACACAGGGCTTTACAAGGTCACGCATATACCTAGATGTGTCACTTTGCAAAACGGCGCAACATGGCGCAAAATTCACCCCGCAAGTATGTCAAGAAAATGATGTACCGGCTGTGTTAAACTATCAAAAGGGGCTCATGAATAAGCCCCCCTGTATTTTTCCCCTATGTTGATGCACAGTGGCTGCCATGCGCCAACGCAGGCACCCTTACCCCATGGTTCAAGGGTGACTTTGTTGTGGAGTTAGTTGAGGTTGTTCAGGAAGGGATACCTAACTGCACAAAACCTATCAATCCAGGGTATTTCCTCTTTCACTGTCTGCTGCAGAATGCTGCACACATAGAAAAAGTGAAAGAAGAGTCAAAATGAAAACATTTATACTTGTAGTGCCTGCCAAACGTCACCCTTAGGGTGGTATTAGATTCTGATGCATTCTGAAGGTGTACCGTTTTTCGTAAACCTGCGAATGCTTCAGATTCCATTGATTTCGCCCCCCAATCAAACTCAAAAAATTCGGCGGCCGTAGATTTGCTCACTTGGTCCCCAAACTCTGGAACCCGCTGCCCCCCCTGCTTAAATCTTCTAAATCCCTTTTTTGAATTCAGAAAACTCCTGAAAACTAGTCTCTTCACACAGTCCGGTTAGATTCCCTCCCTCGTATCTCCCAGCACCCAATCAGCGCCAGGAAACTCATGGTGTCAGAGCGCTATAGAAGTCCCCCTTAAGATAAGATAAAATAAGATAAGAACGCTCACAACAATATCCATTGAACAAGTGGCAGTATGGCGGAGGAGCGTCGCCCCCTGCTTTCAATCAGTGCGAGAGAAGAAACATAAAAGTATAATATCTTTCAGTTATAACGTTTTATGTTTGTGCTGCTTTGCAGGCGGGCATGGCCACTCTGCTCTCAGAGCAGGACAAGGCAGGACTGGTTTGCCCACTCCTACATACGCAATGACTGTTTGATCGGCCCTCTTGAGCCGTCAAAACCAATCATGTGCACTTTATCCGTTCTCCATGTAGGCTGCATTCCAGTCTGCATGGAGAACATGCTCTGGCCCCCATTCCCTAATTGAGCATCAAACCAGGATGCTCAAACCCAATCACAACACTGCATTGCAGGACCTGACGGCAAGCTAAGTTATATATTTAAATTTTTTAATTTATAATGCACAACCTCCCGCAATCGAGCCCCCACAAACTCCCGGAAACCCCCCATGCACCCTCCCTCCATGCTTGCTGCCCCTGCATGGAACGCCCCTTTCACACGGTTTAATGCATGAAAGGGGCATATATTTCTAAGTCCATGAAAAGCCCTGTAAAGTGGCTTTGCGTGGCCTTGTAAAGATGCTGTGGCTCAGAACGTCAAACACATGACATCACAGCACTGCAAGAGTGCCACTAGGATAATCGAGGAACTCCCGCAATTCATCCTTGGCAAGGTCAACAACGCCTTGGAGCCTTGGACTACATGCCATTGCAGCTCGGAGCACCAAGGAGACCACCACCCCTGACATGCATCGCTCACCCGTACAACTACTCTGTTCCCTTTGAGTGGCGACTGGACCTGATCTTCTCTAAGTGCTGACCTCAGTTGGCCAGAACTTCAGCAACAGCAAGCTGGAGACCAGGAACAGCTGAAAGCAAGAGACTATCCGGAGTAGTCTGTAACTGTGGAAGAATTGGAGATGCACAACCGGGAAACATTTAATTAGGATATATGCCATGCAGCTCCTTCTGCCTCTCTTGTACAACCTGCTGCCTATTGGGGGTGACTTGTAGTTGTGGCAGGGATGCCTGCTCCTCCTACACCTCCCAGTACAACTGGCTCCATAAATGACAGCTTGTTGCGCAGACCCTTCACTCCCAGTTCGGAGCACCTGGCGACCAGTAGATTGCAGCCAAGTCCAGAACTGTTCAGCGGCATCCATCTTTTTTGTGTGTCAACACAACTGAGATCACTCGCAGCCTTTACGGGTAGCGGAGGGAGTATTTGATGCCCAACTCTCGGAGGCATCACTTAACCACTAGAGACAAGCCCACTGCCTCTGCACTCCTGTGGCATAGTCAGAGAGGGAAACATCCTTTACAACGCAACTTTTACCACGCAGTGCCTTTACGACGCAACTTTTACAACGCAAACCATTACAACGCATTGTGCTGGGGGACGCTCTAGGATAGGGAATAGATTTCATTTACTATCCAACACCTTCCCTAGTGTCCACGGGGACTGGAGTTGGAATAGTAAATTAAACTATTCACTATCCAGCGCCCCAAAGCACGATGCGTTGTAAAGGTATTCGTTGTAAATACCGCGTTGTAAAGGCATGCGTGGTAAAAGTATGCTTTGTGACGTCATACATCCAGTCAGAGAAGAAACTAACTGTGGCGTTATCCACATTCACCTCCCCCAGCATGCATAACTCCCTTTGGCTAGCATAATGATCACTGTAGGAGGCGGAAGAGAAAGGGACTAGGACATATCCCCGAAAGCGTGCAGCACGCTGGCACTCGATGGGCCTGCTTAACATCAAGTAATTGGGAGAGTGCACCTGCTGGCAGTAGATCACGCAACCGTGTCTCAGTATATACCACTGCGTCAGCCCCTTCTGCTCCCTCAGGCAGACCAAGCACCCTCACGTTGTTATGCTGGGACCGTCCATCTGTATTCTCCGCTGTGCAGTCCTGTGTCTTCACATGTGCCATTAGCTACTACACATCCAAAGGTGCACTCATGGTAACTGGAGGGACTTTGGCCAGTTTTGCTCAATGTCATGTACCTTGTTAGTCAGCTTGTGATGATCTGCGCAGTCAAGGGTGAAGTCGATTGTGATTTTGTCTATGGGGCCTTCAAAGGAAGTCCACATTTGTTCGAGGGAGGTACCCGCTTAGAGTAAAGAGTCTAGTTTGCAGTCCAGGCTGCCCATTGCCACCTGCCCTGGTGGCCAGCGATCCCCAGCCTCTCAGTTTACCAACACAAAGGATCGGCAAAATGTCAATGATGTCCCCATCTGTAGTCGGGCCATCGTTGCGCCAGACTCACAGGCACTATATATAACATGCGGTACAGTTCAGTTTGGCCAGCCGAGCCCTCTGCTTCAGTCAGGTGTATGCAATCTAGGATATTTGTTCAGTCGGCACTGATGGAAATCCCCCATACACCCAAGAGCTCACTGCCAGGGGGCATCAAAAGGCAGCACTACCCGGTCGCCTACTGTGATCTAACTGTGGTAACTAGATTCCGTGTTCCTCAGTGAGTGACGACCGAGGTTCTGAAACAACCCCCATACTGGCACCCGCTGTCACAAATGGCTGAATCAGCAACTAGAGCCAGTTAGTGGAGTCCCCCACCAGTCTTTTGCAGTGCCCTTGGTGATGTTGGTCAGCCGCAGTGCAGGGATTGCTCTGGGCGTGATGTGCGCCACTGTTGGCGCAACATTGGCAATCTCCTCTGTGCACCCCGGTGTAGTGGTGGCTCGGGTTATGCAATGCAGACCTCCCTACGTCGGTGTCAGGAGCGCCTCTACTGATCACAGCTCCAAGGGGCACCAGGTGGTCTTCTCACACAGGTCAGCAAGGTGTCTCCATGCGACCTGCCAAACTTCATCACCAGGTAAGGACGATCGCCAACACCTCAATGCGTAGTGCCACAGCCCACAGCCTTGGGCTCGACGCGGCCCGTCTCCACCGTCAGTGACTCCCAGCACCACCGCTTCCCACTCTTGGTCTCAGATGCAAGCCCAGTGAGGCCTCCGGGCCCCGCACACTGTCCGCGCTCCTAGGCATTAACTGCTATGATGTCGCAAGAATGGCACTAAGAAAAGTGCTGCACAACTTTCATAAATGAGGCCCGGATACTGTATTTCCTCTCCCCCGGGACTGGTCATCCTGGCTGTTTGAGGGTTAGAGGAGGGAGGGGGGGGGGTGTAGACCTGTGCTGAACTTGACCCTGGCTGCTCCATTCTGCATTCCATTGTTTTTCTTTTCTTTTTTTCATTAGAGGCTATTTTGCCTCTTGAGACTGAAAAGTGACGTTGGGCTGACTAAAATGATTTTTTTGCAGCTAATTGGCAATTCGTCACATTTCTCTTGCTAGCACAATTTTTTTTTATCACCTTGAGCCTAGTGTTAGCTGCAGTTTTCGCAGCGGCTAGCTGGTAATATAGCGATGTAGCGACGTATTGTAAATATGTTGCTAACAAGGCAATGGTTTCAGCGTTAAACCGCGTTAAATAAATTGCAGCTAGCCACAAAAGCTGGTAAGCACCAATTCTTGTAAATATACCCCTAAGTGGCTTAAGTCAAAGCTCCTATCACCATCACAAAGTTACTGAAAGTGACGATAGGGGCTTGTAAATATACCTTCAAATCTGGTATTTATATCCTTTATCTTTACATACTTCAAACTGTAAATATAAATTGAAAGTCATTTTAAATGATTTCTAAGATTCCGTTAATGAACAGACCCATGGCTAATGAGTACAGTAAGAAACAAAGAAAAGTAATGTTACAAATAAATACGAAGGACTTTATTTACATGGAAGGACCGCAGCGTGGCACGGCAAGCCCTTAGGCTGCCCGTGCCACTTTCAAAGCACAGGGATGTGTCATATTTACAACAATATGATTCATCCCTGTGCTTTACCCCGTGCTGACGCACAACTGACTGCCATACACTGACGCAGGCATCCTTGGGCCATGGTGCAAGGGTGCCTGCATTGCGGGGAGACTGTCTTTGTCAAGGAAGGGACACCTTCCTGCACAAAAACAATCATGAGAGGCGATTTCCTCTTTCTATGTGTGCTGCAGAATGCACCACGTGTGAAAACATTTCTCCTCATTGAAATGAAGAAAAAAAATAATCCTTGTTGCCCCCCCCCCTATGCCTATGTAGGATTCTGTCGATTTCTCATGAATCTGGAAATGCAGCAGAAGCCATGGGTGTTGAATGGGAACACCCACAGCAACACCCATGGCAAGTCCCTTTCACGCAAAGTGATGTTTGGAAAGGGGCCGTATTTACACTGACACAAAAGCTATGCAGCATGGCTTTACCTATCCTTGTAAATATGGGGCAGCAAGAGGCGCTGCTGGTGCGTCACTAAAAAGTGAAGCACCGGAGGCACAAGGGGCTTGTAAATATGCCACACAGATTTTGTTTTTAGTCCTATTTAGGTTCGCGACTCGGCCTTTGCTGACTTAATATAACAACAAATGGGCATATTTACGAGAAAATGACGGAGCAGTGCTAAATTTGGTAGTGCCATGTTCTGACATTTTCAAAACGCTGGGTTGCATCGTATTCACAAGAATAGGGAGCACCCCTGTTTTACTGAGCTCTGGTGCTAAATTTAGATGACTAGCGCCAACACAGGCACCCTTGCACCATACTGCAAGGGTGGCTGCATTACAGGAAATGATTATTTGGCCCTTATTTACGAGAAAGTAACCAAGTCCGATGCCCCAAGCCTTTTGGCTGCGCCGTCCTGCGTTACTTTCAGAGCACAGAGATGCGTCATATTTACAACAATATGATGGATCGCTGTGCTCTCCTCTGTGCTGGCGCACAATTGGCTGCCATGTGCCAATGCAGGTAACCTTGTACAATGGTGCAAGGGTGACTGTATTGTTGGGTTGATTGTTTTAGTGCAGAAAGAGACTCAAGACATGTTTTCCTCTTTCCATACATGCTGTAGAATGCAGTATGCCTAGAAAGAGGAAAAAACAAGAAGAAATAAAAGCATATCTCCTCATTGAGCCTCCTTATGCCTCCCCTGGGGAGGCATAGGATTCGGACGCATTCCCAGGTTTACGAAACCTTGTAAAACTTGAAAAGCAGTAGAATCCATCGGTGTTGCGTAGGCACACCCACATCAGCACCCATGGAACTCCCCTTTCACGCAAAATGCTGCGTGAATAGGGGATGTATTTAGAAGAACACCAAAAAGCCACGCAGGGTGACTTTACACGTCCTTCTGAATATGGAGCATCAAGCTGTGCTGCCGGTGCATCACAAAAAGTGATGCACTGGCAGCACAAGGAGCTTGTAAATATGCCCCTTATGTGCAGGAAGGTATGCAAGGTGTCCCTTCCTGCAGATAAACAATCAATAATGGTGATTAGTTACTTCTGGTTGTATGATAGAGGCCCGACTGGATAAACCTGCTGCCTCTATCACGCAATCTAAATCACGAATGCATCTTAACCACGCATTCCTTTACCACGCATGCCTTTACTACATAATTTCATCGTAAAGGCATGAATGGTAAAGGGGTATGTGTGACTAAGGTCGCGGCCCCCTCTCCCTCTTCCCTTCCTGCCCTGAGGTCCAAATACCCCTACCCTGTCCCAACCCCGATGCTGTTCCTAACTCTTAAACACTACCTCAACCCTCTCCCACCCCCTTGCACTGTCCCTTCAGCTACCCCAACCCCTGCCGCTGCCCTTAGGCAAACCCTATTTTAAAAAATGATCCAACCCCCCAGCCCTAAAAACTTTCCTGCCCTCTCCTAAACCCTGTCTCTTAACCCTGTCCCATAACCTGACCCAACACAGCTCTGACACAGCTCTAAAATCTAGCCCACCCTCCCCCTAGCCTTAAAATCAACCCCCTCGAGATCTAATATACTAACCCCTAATTAAAAAACTACAGACCCTCCCCCAACCCTGAAAACTACCCCTAATCCCCCAGCCTTAAAATAACCCCGATCTCAAATGCCCTGAAAACTAGCCCGAACCCAAACTATCTCCACCCCCAGCCCTGAAAACTAGCCCAAACCCTCCAGCCCAGAAAACTAGACTACCCCGAATCCCTCAGCCCTCAAAACTATCTATGACCTCCCAGCCCAGAAAACGTTCCTGACTCGACCCCAGCCCACAAAACAACCCCCGACGCACCCCAGGCCACAAAACTACCACCGACGCCAACCCAGAACACTATCCTGACCAACCCCATCTCACAAAACTATCTCCCAGCCCAGAAAACTATCCCGACCCACCCCAGCCCAGAAAGTTACCCGACACCCAGCCCAGAAAACTACCCTAAACCCTCAGACTAGAAAACTACCCCTGACCACCCAGCCCACAAAACTACCATGACCCATCCCAGCCCAGAAAACTACAGCAACCCCCCCAGCCAAGAAAAATACCCTCAGCCCAGAAAACTACAGACCAGCCCCACTTACCTCACTGCGAATCTCTTCCTGCTTCGGTCCCCAGCAGCCAGCAGCTAGACTGAGCATTGCCTTAAGATACCAGTGTTCCGATTGTTTCCTGTTACTTCTATGGCCAGCCCACATAGAAGTAGCAAATCACCATTATGTAATACTTGTTTATATGCAGGAAGCAAGATCTTCCTGCACATAAAGAATAATTAATGGAATTTTACTCTTTCTATGTGTGTCGTACAATGCAGGAAACATAGAAAAAGCAAAAAATGAGAAGAAATAAAAGTATTTCTCCTTATTACACCATTCTAACGCCTACTATTGCAAGGTGGTAGTTTGTAGCACTGCCTCAGATTTACGCCTCCTTTCAAATCTGGGCAGCTTCAAAAGCAGTGGGTGAACGCCCACAGCGATACCCATTACACGAACCTTTCACGCTACTTGATGCATGTAAAGGAGCCCTATTTACAAGGTAGAATAAGCTACAAAAAGTTGCTTAATATAGCTTTGTAAATATGGAGAAGGGATCGGTCCCAGAATGTCGCTAAAAGTGACTTTCTTCTGGCGATATCCGTTTGTAAATGTGCCCGAAGTGCACCAGCTCAAGATGAGAGCAGAAATGCTCCATATCTTTGTATATAAGGAGCATTTCTGCCTTCTCCCTCTCACGCAATGCAATGCAGTAACTTCCTTTTCTGCACCGTATATAGTCCTGCTGGCCATGTCATACAGCAGCACCTCTCATAGGGCAGACGTAACAGCCAGGGTGCGATCAGGGTGCGATCAGTGCCACTTGGGGTGGGGGCATCATTTTGTCGAGTATATTATCATTTAAAAAGCACCTGCGCTATGTTCCTGGCCTCCAGCAACTTTCAGGCCTCAATTAAAATGCCAAGATAACTCTGGTGATTAATCGTCTTCCTGGAAAGAGGCCGGAGGTTTGCCTACTGGAGGTTTTGACTCATCCTAAGGTAGCACAGAGGGTTGAAATGCCTGCTTTAAGAACTTTTACTATGCAAATGACAAAGTGCAAATAATGTAAATAGGTCAGTAGTCAAGTCAAGTTTATTTCACGTTTATTCGGACCGTTGGTCCACAAACAATACATGTCGCAAAAAAATTCATCCAACAAGTTAAGCAAAACATATCATTAACACACATAAAACCTCCTAAAACATATTTGATCTAAAACCCCACAATTATCTGATCTAAAAATAGCTATTTGTTAAAACCCGTTAAAAAGATATAAAACTGCCTTCACTTTTTGCATATATTTCCCCATAGCCACAGCAATATCTAACTGGGCCATTTCTGTCATCAGTATCACAGCCTGGGTCCTAGTTTTAATCTCATATTTCATAAAAATTGGTTTTAAAAATGTACTACGTAAATCCAAAAACTTCAGACAATCAAACAAGATGTGCAGCATATCACATTTGGACCCCAAAGAGCAAATGCAGCTTCCCTCCTCATTGATCATAGCCTGCTTTACAGAGTTGTTCATATAACAAGGGTTTGCCCCAATTCGTACCCTCAGAACCTCATTTAGTAATTTGTGGTCCGGTAACTTATCAGTGTAGGGGAAGCATTGACCATTATTCCATGCATCGATCATAAAACAGATCGAAGATTTACTTGCAAGATAGATTTTGTCCTGTGCATGCGATACTTCCTTCCCCGTCGACCTAAGTAACTTTTTATCAATATTAGCCACGGAGACAGTAGAGCATACATTAAAGCTCATCTTCTTGCATAACCTTGTTATTATCCCCCTGGTCTCTCTTGCCCATTTTAGTTCACTGTTTCATTTTTGCACCATTGTGATATTTTGGTAATTGCGCCTATTTCTAGGCGTTGCCAAAAGCGCAAAAGGGCCATACCAACTTGCGTACCCCATGAAGTCAGGCCTAATTCCAGTCTTACTGCCTGAACCATTGCTGACTGGGGGAGCATAAATAACGTTGTTTAGGTTTTTACCTTCTTCCACATCCCAGTTTTCCTTACCACTTAGGAACAACAATTCAGCACCCTACAAAAATTGCGGGGGTACAATAGCAGTGTAGGCTTTTAGCACTGAATTGTCGGTCATAGCACCATAGACTTTATTAAATCAATCAATCAATCAGGAGTTTGTTAAAGCGCGACTACTCACCCGTAAGGGTCTCAAGGCGCTAGGGGGGGGGGGGAGTTGGGGAGGTGCAGGTTCCATTCCATCAAGGAGGGGGTCTGTCGAAGAGCCAGGTTTTGAGGTTTCTTGCGAAGATGGGGAGCGATGTTGTCTGTCTGAGGTGGAGCGGAAGGGCGTTCCATGCCTTGGCCGCGAGGAAGGAGAAGGAGCGGCCTCCCGATGTGGTCTTTCTGGTGCGGGGGACCACAGCGTAGGAAAGCTGGGCTGATCGTAGGGTCCTTTGGGGTGCGTGGAATTTGAGTCGGCTGTTCAGGTATGCTGGTCCGGTGCCGTGGAGGGCCTTGTGTGCGTGGGTGAGCATCTTAAAGGTGATTCTCGCCTCGACGGGGAGCCAGTGGAGTGTGCGCAGGTGCTGGGAGATGTGGCAGTATCAGACGGCTAATCGAAGCAGAAGTTCTTAATTTACATGCCTCTAAGTGGGTATTCCATTTCAGATTCTGCTCGAACCATAACCCCAAGTATCTATACTCTGTTACTGATTCCACTTTTTCTGACCCAATCCACCATGAGAACTCAGTTTTCCTCTGGCCAAAGCTCAATATTTTGGTCTTGTCCATATTTATCACTAGTTTTTTCCTTAAGCAGTAGTCATTAAATACATTTAGTTTTCTTTACAAGCCAACCTCGGTCTGGTCCAAAATCACCAGATCGTCAGCATAGTGTAAACATGCTATCTGCTTGCCATTTAATTTCGGACTTGCCCCAGTTGTATTCCCCAGCATTGATGGTAGGTCAGCTAGGAACAGGGAGAACAACAAGGGAGCTAATACGTATCCCTGACGCAGACCATTTCCAATTTCTATTTTCCCTGATAAACTGCCATCAATGTCTAAGATTATCTGTGCCCAGTTTTTAGAATGGAGCATTTGTAGCAGCCGCAGTATATCATTAGGAATTCCTTGACTAATATTGCCTCCCACAGCAGCTCCCGGTCGACTAAATCAAAGGCTGCACGGAAGTCAACAAAACAACAGAATAACCTACCCCGAGATTCCATTGACTTCCGTGCTATGGACCAAAGAGCAAAACAATGATCAATTGTAGAATGGGCGGATTTAAACCAACCCTGTTCCGGGGGAATGATTTGGTTTTCCTCTGCCCAATCTTTTAATAAGTTTAATATTACTTTTGCAAATACTTTTTCCCCTATATCCAGGAGGCTTATCAGCCTATAGTTTTTTGGTAATTTGTGGCTGTCCTTTTTATGAATAGGCCTTATAATTGCGCCTTTCCAACTTTCTGGAACAATTCTCGTGTCCGGGATTACCAGGAACATCTTTACAAAAAACTCTGCCCACCATTCTGGACACGTTTTAATTATCATTGCCGGGAGGTTATCTGGTCCTGCAGCGCAGGTGAGGTTCAAGCTAGCAATAATCTCCGTTATATATCTTGGGGTAAAGTAATCCTTTATATCGTCCCTCACCCGTGACCAAACTAAGGTTCCTGGTATTGATTGTGTCGGCCATCTTCCATAAATTTCTTCCAGATAGCATACCCAGTCATCTTCAGGGACCTTACAGGCCAAGGAACTAGGGGCATATTATCAAGGGGGTTTATCTCCGCTTTTTTGGCTTTAAAAGCCAAGAAAGCGGAGATAAAATTATCTCCCTATTACCTAGCTGTCGCTAACACCCGTTAGCAACAGCTAGTAGGAGATAGCGACCATCTTGGGCCCCACTTTGCATGTCAGTGATATTTATCACTAATGACATGCAAAGTGGGCGTGCCAAGATGTTAGCGACTGGAAACAGTCGCTAACATCGCTAACTCCTATTACCAACTTTTGGAGATATTCGCGCTAAGCGCGAATATCTCCAAAAGCTAACACCTGCCCTGAGCAGTTCTTAGCCATGTTATCCAATGGGAGATGGATAACATGGCTAAGAGCATTAGCTCAGTAATGCATGAATATCGCTGACTTTTCAGCGATATTCATGCATTGCGGCGATTTTTATCGCATTTGCGATAAACCTTGGTAATACCAAGGTTTATTTGCGATAAAAATCGCCGCAGCTCAGCGGTAATTTTTTGTCTCTAACCAAGCAATAGCGATAATTATCGCTATTGCTTGGTAATATGCCCCCAGATTTCCCCCCCTACACTCTCTTGGACTAATTTCCAAATCCCTCTTGCATCCTTGGATTCAATCACCTCCAACATGTTTGCCCAGCATTTCTCTTCATACCTTCTTTTCTTATTCCGAATTAATGTTTTATACTTTAACCTTAGTTGCTGAAGTGGTTGGTACAGATCCACTTTGAACAAGGCCCTTACTCTTCTCTCCTTCTGTCTTATCAGGGCCTTAGCTACCCTGCGTTCTTCATCAAACCAGGGTTTCCTATTTTTATTATCAACATAGCTACCCAGTCCTGACTTTTTTTACTTGAATTCCTTCTTGAGGGAATCTGCCAGCTTACCTAAGGTTAGTTCAAACCACGGAATTCCTGCATTAGGATGAATTCCTTCAGTTGGAATTGACTTTTGAATTAGCTTACGCTTTTCTATCTGTTTATCTGATATGCAGGTTGATAGTCGTTTGGGGTAGTCCACATTGACCTGTTGAGCCCTATCTCTACTTGTACGTTTCGGTATGTGTATTTCTAACTTCAAAGGGAAGTGGTCACTACCTGTCATTTTCACCACCTCAAAATTACTTATTTTACCAAAACACCAGGCCTGACAAAATACTTAGTCAATTGGGCAGAGTTGCTGGCCCCTCATGAAAGTCCTTCCCGCTGGCCGGTCTTGCTGAAATCTTCAATTTGCACATACCATGCCCAAGGACCCCATTAGCTGACTAAATGACTCATCCTGCTGTGAGAGTTCCCCCCTTGGAAAGAGTGCTACTTCAATATTATGGGCTTTTAGCAATTCTTTGTGCCAACTGTCAACCTTTCTGGGATCTAATCTATGATTAAAATCACCTACTACTAGTATTAAATCCTTCTGATACTTAGCGCAAGTTGACTACAGATCTTCTTTCAGTTTACCCAGGTTCTCCTTATATTCATGAGCCTTTCCCTTCTGAATATGCACATTTATGGTGCATATTTCCTCATATCGGGGATCTACCTTCTGCAATAAGATTCTGCAACCTAGTGCCCACTCGCTGAGTAATTTTAGCATTTCAGCCCATCTAACTATCTGTGTGTAGATTAGCGTTAATTGACCCCCTGATGGCCTCCCGAGATTATTTTTCTTTGCTGCTTTAGAGTATTGGGCAAATCCTTCTGTAACTAAGGATTTTAGGGTATCGTCACACAGCCATGTCTCCTGGAGGCACACGATGTTGTTACTCTTTATAATTTTATCGAATTCCATCTGTGCCGAAATTTTCTTGTAACCATTTATGTTCCATGATAAGACTGCAAGGCTGTGCGACGACCCATACTCCTAGTCGATTTCACTAAGGGGTAGGGCTTCATATCTATTTCTGGCAAATACACCTTCTCCATACCCTGCAGCTTCACGATTAGTTACAGTAATTACAATATCCTCCTTATTATTCCAGTTTGAATTAATTAGCCTTATCTGCCGTACCCCTAGACCAGCATGGTTCGTCAGGAAATACTGTCCCTGTATTTCCTCCTTCCTTACCAGTCTGATCCCCTCAGTTTGTAACTCATTTTTCGCTTTTTCCACTGCTTCTTTCACCCAAGCAGAATGAAAGAGGACCTTAGTCGCCTCCCCTCCTGTACTGCTTGGAACAAACCCTACTTTGAGGTCCATTGTACCAATACTCCTAAGACTTGCACATTTTCCCATTATAGATAAAAGTTGAGATCGATTTAATGGGTTTAGTTTTCTAGCTTTTTTCCCCCCTTTGCCACCATTTTCGGGTTTTAGAAAAATCCATAGGTCATTAGTGCCTGTTTGCTTGGCCCCATATTTAACCCCCTTTGAGCTGGCTTCCCTTTTCATTGACATTTGATCACTCATGTCAACTTCCAGCGCGGCCCTGCTGCACTTTGGCTTTCCTCGAGATCCTGATGGTTTACTTTTCATACTTTTCTCCTCTCTATCCTCTAACTCCCTTATTGTAGGAGCCAATCCACTTTTATTAGGCTTTGGTTTTACCGATCTTTTCCATTGTTCTTCCTGTTCCATTTGTGGCTTTACTTTATTCACCTCTGATCTTTGATTTTTTCCCCCCTTAATACCTCCTACTTTCATCATTTCTCCTCTCCCTCTTCTCAAGTTCCTGGTAGGGTTTTTTACTAGGCAACTTTTTGTACGGGTAGCCTCCCTTCTCAGGAATCTACCCGTATGATATCTCGTTTCCCCCCATTTTTTCACAATCATTGGCTGCCTGGATATATATTCTGAGGGTTCCTCTTTCGATACGTTTGGGGCCCCTAACACATCTTCCTCCGCCTCATTACTGCCTTCCCCACCTGGCTTCCACCTATCGGTCTAACCAGAGCCGGCATTAAACCTCTAATTTGGGTCAACTCACCCAAAATTGCTTTAGACTGGTGCCCCTGGATTTTTAGGAGATCGTTATTTACTATGGAAACCTCTAGCAAACCTTGCAGGGTGTTTTGGAGGATCCACATAACCTCAAGCATAGAGGTACTCGAGGCTCCTGTAACCTCAAGCCCATGCAGTGGTGATTGCAAATATTTATTTCCTAGATGTTCATTTCCTAGAGCAAAAGAGCAGTTCATTTTGATCATTTAAGCTTAGTCCATTACTGTATATGGATACGTCTCCCCCTTCGTCCTCTAATTCCCCTTCAAGTTGGAATAATCTAGGCGAAGAAGACAAACATGGGTTCAGCGGTATCTCAGATAAATTAAGGGTGGACTGATTCAAGGAGGTTAGGACATCGTCGCTCCTGGCCTCAGAGTTTAAGTCAATATTTATGACAGTACTTGGCTCCTTACTAATTACATCCTTCCCCTTAAAGTGTTTTCCCAGAAAGGATTTAATTGGATTTGATACTGATGAATCATTGCTTGTTCCCTTTAGCTTCACAGATGTAGAAGTAGGTGTCAGTAACAAGGAGTGGGTATCTCGTAGGCCTTTTTTCTTTTTCCTTGTTGGCTCACTCTGCACTGCTTTCGGATTGCCTGTCTCACTGTCATTGACATCCCCGGACTCCGAAGGGATCTTTTCTGTCTTTTCCCCTGTTTTTAAGTTTTTGCGGGCTTTTGTTTTAGCCGGTGCCATTTTTATCAGTTTCTAATCTTAATTTATCCTTCACCAAGCTCGGATTAGCAGGGATAAGGCCTGGGTTAATGGTATTTCCCCCCACTCCCGCAATTACGGGGGAGAGCAACTCCTCCTCACCAGGCTTGGCTTATTGTAATGGAAACCAAACTTACAAATTTTCCGCATTTAAATTACGAGTAGGTATCGGCAGACTACACCCCGCTTACCTCTGTTCCTCGGTCTGCCGTCGCACACCCTCAAAACCACGTTTTAAAATCCATTGGTTCCACAAAACCTTGCTGTATGGCCCTATCGGCGCCTGGGTACACAAATTTGCCAGGGCCCTCCTTCTGCCGGGCTACAGTTAACAGACTTGGGTCCTCTGCACACCGCACTACAGGTCAGCAATCAGAATTAGGTACCTTAGCAGTGTCTTTTCCTCCAGTGTCCTCCAGTGTCTGCAGCCAGGAATTGCCTTTCCCTACAGGCTCACAGGCTACCGAGCCCTTCCAGCGTTGTCCCGTCAAACCACCGTGAATCCTCCGCCCTACGCGACTCTGTAATCCCTGGGAACGCGTTTTTAGGCATTAAGGGCACGTTTTCCTTTCCCCCCTGCGCCTGCTGACATCCACGGGATCCTTCGTTGGCGGGGAACGCGAAAGACACGAGCCGCGAGAGACGTGGGAGCGCGCCTGTGCGTTAGATACGTTCGTTCCGTTCCGTTCGTGCGTCTCACTGCAGCGGTACGTCCTGGGATTGAGTGTGTGCGGCAGCCGAGAACAGCAATCCAGGCCAGTAGGCTACTGCTTCTGTAAGAGAGCTCCTTTTGTACCTTGTCTATTATAAGTCAAAATCTTAACATAGAACATTGAGCTATTAACTGCCATCATAGAGCTGCATGTAAACTGCAAGGAATATGTTGGATCTATATGTTTTTTTGCCCAGTCTTTCATCACCCTAATCTTGCAAAGAGGGTTTATTTCGTAGAAAACAATTCTTATTATTAAAGATAACCCATAATAATGGTGTTATGTTTTGAATTCGTAATTTGTGCTTTTCCAGAATAATGACTCTTAAACTAAATTGCCTATTTATACTGGTTGTGTTAGAATACCACCGGTAAGCAGGGACACTGCCCTTAAACAGGAGAAGGAAGGAGACGCTACCATATTATGGGGCAGACAGAACACTGCCAGAGGATGGACTATTACTTTAAGGCTGTGCAACATGGTTGCACCACCAGAAAGATGCACCAGCCTGGACTGCCTCCACCAGCCATACTGCGAAGCTGCCTGAAGACCATTGCCTCATGTAGAAGGAGATGTGCCACTAGCCCTCCCTCTTGCTCCACAGACCATCTAGAGAGATGTCCACAGCACAAACTAAAGCCATGGAAAGTTCAAAGAGACACTGCTACAGGGGACAGTAACATGTCTTTAAACACTTACTAGGGGCCTACAGGCAAAGCCTGCAATGCTTCTCAGCCAAGGACAGACTGCAGCAGCCGGGCCCAGAAATCTCCAGGCACCGTCTGACACAACAGAGGGAGTAGCCCAGCATGACGCTGAAGCCACAGCATTGCCAGAGAGCACACAGACATTGTTTGGTTACACGCCAATGACGCTGTGCCATCAAAGCACCACAACACCAGACTGTCCCCACTGGCCCTGCAAGACAGAAAAACATGCCACAAGCCTGGCGAAGCCCATTGCCCCTGAAATACAGAGGGAAGAGGCGGAACTGACCAGCGAAAGAAAGACATGTGATCCTACCCCACCCCTGCTCAACGAACGAGGGGAGGCATCAAAGGAAGACACCCGGGTCATGAGGTGCAACAAACCGAGTGTCAGCCATTAAAGAGGCTGAGAACCCCAGAGAAACCCAGGTGCGGTCTGACCAGCCAGAAAAAGAGAGCGCTACCGCAGAGTGGCACCACCAGAGAGTGGGCTCCAGAGAAGAGGCAGACGAGAGCCTGCTCCCCAATGAAGGGAGAAGAGGAGTAGATGAGCCTAAGAGTCAAAAGAAGGATAGCATCCAACCCTGCCACAAACGGGAGGAGGCATCACAGGAGGACACCCAGTGCACAAGTTGCAATTCACCCAGTGCCACCCACTGAAGAGGCTGAGGGGCAAATGTATCATAGTTTTACATCGCACCTGCAGCAAGAGAGATTTATCAAGCCCCGCAAGACCACCTTGCATGGCCCTGAGATGCCTGATACATCTGGAGTAATGCAAGATACCACAAGTCGCTGCCTTGCATTGCTCAGGGAAGCATTCCATGGGTGGAGCGTGGGTGTTCCCATCGCATCCACCCCATGGATTTTGGCGAATTCCCAGATTTACCAGCACTGGTAAACCTGGGAATGCGTCACAATGCTAGGCCTTCCCAGGGACGGCACAATGAGAAGAAATATCTTTATTTCTCCTCGTGGTTTCCTCTTTCAAGAGTGTTGCATTATGCCGCTCACTTAGAAAGAGGAGAATGACGCTGAGGATTGTTGTTTGTGTGGGAAGATCGGTCCTGCACAATAATAGTCCTGCCTGCAATGGGTGGCAGCATTGGCGCTAGGCAGCATCTTGTATGCCACCGCAAGGAAAGGATAGGAACGAGCGGTAATGTGTTAAATTTAGCACATTCCTGCCTTTTCACACAGTACAGCAAGGTTGGTTGCTGCATGAAATAACAATAAATCTGCTCCTGAGTTTATAATCCTCAGAACCACCACCGTGACCATCCATGCCTGCCAAATAGACATGAATGCCAGGTAGGGGGATGCACAAGGAAAGCAGAGTTGGACCAGAAGGTGGACAGAAGCGCACAATGCGTGCCCAAGCTCCAAAGACTGGGACCGCGAGGAGGAGCTACGCTAGCAACCAAGATGGCCGATTAAGCTCCCGGCTCCGTCGACCTCCGTCGCTGGCGGATCTATCCTGAACTTAATCCTGACCTCCCGCCAGACTCCCGTGTGTCTGAATCGTCTCTGAGTCCAGGGGCGCAATCCCGGAGTCTTTATGACCTTTTTTGACGAAGTTACACCATCTGTCATTTTCGGGCCTCCTCCAGACTGTAAGCCGGGGCCTCGAGTACTGACCCAGCCGGGTTTCAGTTGAACAACATCGACTGCGGGTACCTGGCAGGGTCCGGTCTCATTGGAGTGACACGAATTCTCGATCCTGGTGGTGGTCTTGAGTCCCTGCGTATACTGGCCAGACGGCGACGGGACGTGGATGCCGCGGTGAGTGGGGGTCCGGTTCCTGGGACCCTGCTGCAGCCCTCGGGGTCCGCGGGGGGGGCCCCGCTCTCGGCAGCGGTGTAAAGAGCGCAAAGTCTGGAAGTCGCCAGTCGCCTTCGCCCACCCCACTCCAGTTGGTTTCCCCGGAGTAGCCGGCCTCCGGGGTTGATGACCTGCTTTGTCATCGATTAAGCGGAGATGGATCGGACGACGTGTGGACCGACACTGGGGACCGTAATGGTCGCCATCGGGGCTCTTCACTGGCAAATGGAGGCTGCTCTCCACAACTTGACTGTACGCATCGAGACTATTTATTCGAGACTGGACCCTAGCCCAGAGTCAGACCCGCAACATATGGTGACCCCCGCGAAGCTTGATTTTATCCGGGAGGAGAACCCCGAGCATCGTTATAATCTGACGCCTATTGTATCTGCGCAACTACAGCGGCCCGCGACTGGAGCCCCTGACCAGCCAGCAAGCTCGGCAAAGTCATCGCCCTCACAGGACTTATTTCTTTCTTCGTTTCTGGAGACCTCCATCGATATTCTTTGGATTGACTTTCGTGTTTCTGATAGACTTCGAGACTTGACTCTTCTGACTCTTTCATGCTATATTGATCTTCTCCCTTTTCTACAACGTTTTGACTCTTTTGCTGTTGTGCTGGTCCTATCGAAAAGGGTTTGTGTGATGGATCGTAGAGGCCAGGGCTGAACTTGACTGTTTTAATTCTGTACAGAGACTTCCTTTGACACTGCTGGGTGGTATCGGTGGGAGTGAGGGCCATATGGGATTCTGCTTCTCTGGCTTTGGTGTACTGACTGTGTTCGACAATGGGATTTGCTGCCTCTGTGATGTCTGGGGCTGGGCGGGATGGTCTTTTCTCTTTTGGTGATTTCCCTATCAGTTTGCTTATAAGCCTGCTTTACCTCTCTTAGTACCAAGGTAGGGAACATCTGCTCGCGGCGGGGGGGAGGGGAGTCCGGGAGCCCGCATTGTGTCGTAAGATATTCCTCCTCCGTCTTTTCCCTTCCTTGGGGTGTAGTTTAGGGGGCGACAGGCACGCTGCTAGTGGGGTTAGGTCGTAGCCATCCGCAGGGGTGCAGGGTGGGGGGTTGAGGGTTTATTTTTTTATTTTTCCTTTATTTTGTTCTATGACCTATCTTTTTCCCTTTTCCCTTCTCCACAAGAGATGTGGCATATTCTCCTGAGCCTGTTGTTATGCATATTCGGGTGTCGAGTGTCTATTTTTATATCCTGTATCCTTGGTGGGCAGATTCTGATAATGTTTGCTTATGATTATTTGTCTTGTATTGTTTTGACCCAGCTCCGGCTGGTATTGATACTTTCCAGATGCTTACAATTGTATTGTATTTCGTCATTTCATCTGCCCGTTCGCCACTGTAATATATTATACCAACGATACCCGAAATGTACATTTCTACTCTTGTGTTATAATTAATAAAAATATATATAAAAAAAAAAGACTGGGACCGCACCAACAATGGATATGATTCCCTCTGGCAAGCTTCTAGAAGGGTCCGGACTTCTCTAAGCCTGTGTTTGTGTTGTGAACCACTCCGGATAAATTATGAATGGGAGCTGTAAGGTCCTGTCTCAGCCAACTTCATCAGTCCGTGCGTCCTTTGCAAATTGACTCTAGAGACTGATGGACTACGTGGTATCCAGTTTTGTTTTGTATTATTTCCATGGGTTGGACTTGCAGTGGCGGCTGGTGAAATTTGAAAGTTGTGAGGCGTGAAATTCGGGAATTACTTTTGTATAGAGAGCAATACGAGCTTATTGGACAAATATTTGGTCCAGGGCGGATCCTCCTCTAGAGAAAACAATTTTTTTTTTAAAGCAATTGAATTTAGTGATGAAGCAAGCTTTATAAAGCAGTGGTAACCTATAGTCTTGAAATGTTAAATATGTTAAATATGTTAAAAACTGCCCCATATCTTAGTGCATTCATACGTTCACAGTTACTGTAATAAGCAAATTGTAGAGCGTGACAACCTCAGCCCTCTTTAAAGTGAGTGCTTGCCCAGTGCTTTGCACTGCATGCAGCATCAACTTTGGAAGAACATGCTCTAACCAGTCTTCAGAAAGCACCCACAGCTGTGACTAAAATCAGTCATTTAGAAATATATGCAGACCGGTCTTTAAAAGAGATGAAAAAAGTGGTGTCTCTCTAAAAGGGATCATGCAAAGTACATTTCTGTAATTCCCACAGTGTGCCACCCGACCGGTATTTTGGTATCACTCTGAGATGTGATTGTATCCTGCTACATAACACAACTGACATATACCTAAGACTTGTAGGTATGATTGTCTTTGTCAATTGTTGTTAGCTGTTTAAGACCAATGAGTAACAATAATGATTTGTTATAAATAATCAATATTGGAAGTGTTTAAAATCTGTAATTGTGAGTCTGTGAATTAAATAGTATGGAGTCCTGTGGAAGGAGGTTTTGCCTTCAGCCTTCACTTATGTGCGCTTTATGTTGGATATGTATGCCTTTTCTCCACGGGCCCGATTCACAGAATGAACGTAAGACTCAATCCTAAACGTACTACTATTTTGGTATTCACAGAATGAACTTACTACTTTTGGCATTCACAGAAGTTAGGATTTTGTCTTAAGTTTGTATGAAGACAAACTTAAGACAAACTTAAGACAGACTTAAGACAGACTTAAGACAGACTTAAGACAGACTTAAGACAGACTTAAGACAAAATCCTAACTTCTGTGAATACCAAAAGTAGTAAGTTCATTCTGTGAATGCCAAAAGTAGTAAGTGCATTCTGTGAATACAAAAATAGTAGCAAGTTTAGGATTGAGTCTTAAGTTCATTCTGTGAATCGGGCCCTATATACTTTACAGCGGTTCAACACTTCAACCGTATTCCAAAGGCCACCCAAAACAGACAAATCACCAACTGGAAGCAGAGCTGTGGAAATACAGATGAAGGCAGTAACAGAGCAAGACCAGGCGCACCTTGTATTGCACTCTCCCACACACAGGGTAAAATGAACTTACGCATGCACAGTACAATGCATTAGTAATTTGACATCCATCCACACAGGGCCCCAGCAGTACAATTGGCTGCGGTACCCAGATCCCCACAGCATTCTCTTAGGTCATCACATTCCTCACGTTATATGCACATCCTAGGCAGGATGTCGCGTACCCCAGGGTTATTCGGAATATGGGTGCAATCTCTGACAAGACATAGAGGGCCCGATTCACAGAACTAACTTAAGACAGAATCCTAAACTTACTACTTTCGGTATTCACAGAAGTTAGGATTTTGTCTTAAGTTTGTCTTAAGACAGACTTAAGACAGACTTAAGTTAGGATTTTGTCTTAAGTCTGTCTTAAGACAAACTTAAGACAAAATCCTAACTTCTGTGAATACCAAAAGTAGCAAGTTTAGGATTTTGTCTTAAGTTAGTTCTGTGAATCGGCCCCATTGAGTTCCAGAAAGCATACACTAGTCTGCCTCAGCCTTTTAGAATGAAAGGGATAAAAAAAGAAATGCAGCCAAGTGGAAAGAACAAGTCACGCAAAAGAAATAACAATGGTTCTCAAGAAACTCTCTGGAAAGGTAATGGTAAATAAATGAAATGGCACTGCTCAGCACCAGATGAAATGTGGCACACTACTGCATGCCCATGCTGGAGGTGACTGCAGAGACATATCTAAAGAGCTAGATCAGAGCCTGCGCTACACATAACAAAGAATAAAGGTGACACTCAGAGGTAGATATATCAAGACTGAATCGCCACAAAGTGATGCAAATTGGCACAAATCCTTTCTTAGTATTTAAGTTCTAGAGGTGAAGTTCCACGGGTGGTACTTTGCCATTCTGAAGCTACCTGTAATAAAGCTGGTACACCCGATGAAGATGTAGAAATTATATTTATTTTAAGTCTTCTAATTAGTTTAAGTATTGATGTCTTATCCACACAGCGCCAGCAACAAGTGACCTGTGAGAATTCGTAAGATACTTGAACAGAGTAAAAGCTCTAGAACCCTTTAACACAGAATATAATGACACGCAGGTCATTACACACCTTCCCCCTTTACACTAGAAGAGGATAGAAAAAGATCAGAGAGAAGAGAAGAGTTGAGAAAGAAAGAATAAGTAACACAATAACATCAATTAAGAACAAAATCATGGGGCCTCATTTATGAAAAGTGACGCATCGCTGCGTGAAAACAGCGATGCCTCACTTTTCATTGCGCCCTCCTTGCAACACCAATGATGCGTCATATTTACAGTATGACGCATCATTGCGCAAGGAGTTACAGATACGTCAGTATTTCTGACGTATCTGTATGGCGCAAAAGTGACGCATTGCTGGAGTGTGTCACAAAAGTGACGCAACTCCAGCAATGTGTCCTTTCACATGGGGCAAGCCCCATGTGAAAGGGCCTGCGTCAGTCTTACGTCTGCTGTGAAGCAGGCATAAGAAATTGACGCATTTGCGTCCTAGAAGTGGCGCAGTGAAATCTTGTAGCTTTCACTGCATCACTTCTGTGACCCTTTCTTGCGTCAGAATGCCCCATGCATATATTATACCTGGCGCAGGTATAATGTAGGGCAGGGGTTTACAAAGTGACGCATCTACCTAGATGCGTCACTTTGTAAATATGGTGCAACAAGGCAAATTTTTTACGCTGCTGGTGCATCACAAACAGTGACGCACCGGCGGCGTAAAAGTGACGCACGGCCTCATAAATGAGGCCCATGGAGTTTTGCCAGAATCTTTCCAGTGCGAGAAATCCTTCTCAAATCAGGTAACGTTTTTGAACGTTCAATAAAAACAGATTGAATCTTATTACGTATGGGAGCAATTCTGTTCAAGTTCCAGGTATGACCATCTTCCAACTTAACAGGACTCTGGAAAAGTATTTTTACCACATAAAGAAAAGAGAACTTAAAGACGCCCACACACCTCTGCGGAAGACGTACTTGCACCCTTTCTCCTACTTTCACACAAGTGTGAGTGGTGGCGTGTCTTGTGTATTCCTTTTTGCAATATTTAAACTTTGCCCTGCTTGCCAGGAAGCTATGTCAGGCCCCACATCAGAGGGAACTATGCCAGGACCTGGAGCAGGACACACATTCACCTAAACACTCCCACTTTTGTCATGCTTGAAACATTAAGGTATTGGGCTTCCATCCACGAAAAAGTTCAAACGGAACTTTATTCGTGGTGGAATGAGGGGTGAGGCGGTAGATGTTTATACATTCAACCACCTCAGACTTCCAGTCTTTATTTTGAGCTTTGGCCAATTGAATGGATTCTTTTAACACTTAGTTAAACCTTTCCACAATCCCATTAGTCTCGGGAAGGTAGAGGGTGCATTGTTTATGTTTTACCCCTTCTCAGACAAAAACACCTCCATCTCTCTCGAGACCAGTTGAACTCCGTTGTCTGTGAGGAGGCAATCAGGGAATCCCTCTCGAGAGAAAATCTCGTCAAGAAATGTAGGGACATCCCTAGTTTCAATACTGCTAGTGATCTTTAATTTACGGCCACCTGGAGAACATGTCCATTAAAACAAGAACATATAACTGACTGGAACGGATGTATGACGTTACAACGCATACTTTTACCACGCATACCATTACAACGCGGTTTTTACCACGCATACCATTACAACGCATAGCGCTTTGGGGTGCTGGATAGTGAATAGTTTAATTTACTATTCCAACTCCAGTCCCCGTGGACACTAGGGAAGGTTATTGGATAGTAAATTAACCTATTCCCTATCCTAGAGTGCCCCCCAGCGCAATGCGTTGTAATGGTATGCGTTGTAATGACCGCGTTGTAATGGTAGTGCGTGGTAAAAAATGCGTGGTAAAGGTTGTATACCGACTGGAACTACTAGAAACGGGTCCCAAAAAATCCAATGCCACCTCTTGCCAACAGCGAACAGGGGCCTCACGCACAACCATGGGTTGAACTCTGGTTTTATAGACCCTGTCAGAGGCATTACACTCAGAGCAATCTGTCACCATTCGCTCAACTAGAAGATCAATTCCTGGCCACCAAAAGTGTAAACAAATCCTTTCTTTTGTCTTAGAGATACCCTGATGACCTTGATGTGCCTGTTGTATAATTTTAGATCTAATAGAGAGAGGTGGAACAAAGTAACCCAGAAGAGCAGACAGTTCATTACGCACGTTCCAAAACTTCTGTTTCTCCTCACTCAAACTTTTAATGCCACTCTATCAACCATCAATCACTTGCAGACCTCAAGAATGACGGGATCATTTTCAATGGCAGACTTCCAATCACTCTCACTCAGAACTCCAGCAGTGACCTCGCACACTTTATAATCATCGTACACACTTTATAATAATCGTCCTCCCACAAGTCCCCAGAGACAACCAGGGCGTGAATGGGATCACTCTTGAGAATGCGAGAAAGACAATCGGAGACTCTTTTCAGAGTATCAGGAATGTGATGTAAAACAAAATCATAGTCTTGAAGTGTGACAATCCACCTGGCAATTCTTGAAGATGCAGCTTCAAGACTCTTTTTAGTGAATGAATCCTTTGAAGGTTTGTGGTCAGACTGTACAGTGAAAGAACTTCCCCCATAGAAATTTTCTTAAGTTTCTTAATCGCCCAAAAGATACACAGAGTTTCTTTTTCTATGACTGAGTATTGTATTTCAGGCCACCCTTTAGCTCTTTGAGAACAGCCCCGAGACCCTTGGAGCTAGCATCGGTGATGAGGATGGAGCTAGCGGAAGTGTCAAAACTCTATAGAGAGGCAGCCTCACCCAAAGCCCCTTTAATATCATCAAATCTGCTTGAAATTTTGGTGACCAAGAGAACCTCACACCCTTTTGAGAAGAGCTCTGAGAGTGACAGAGCGAGAAGCAAATTGCGGAACAAACTTGTTGTAATATTCGGCCATGCCGAGAAAGGTGACCAAATCATGCCTGGGTTGAGGTACAGGAAGGTTCTCAATAGTTGACACCAAGTGATCTCTAGGTTTGACACCCTCTTTCGATAACTTCTGCCCCAAATAGTCAATTTCTGAGAGATTGAATTTACACTCGCATAGGATTAAACCACGAGACTTAAAGCACATTAGAACAGCTCTAAGTCTCTCATCATGTAATTCTTGTAAAGAACCATATACAAATACATTGTCCTGGTAAATCTTAACGCCAGGTAGCCCCTGTAAGACATCCTCCATAGCTCTCTGGAATACAGAGGCTGCAGAATTAAGTCCGAACGGAAGCCTTATAAATTTGAAAGGGCTAAACGGCGTTATAAACCCAGTGAGGTTCATCGAGTCTGGGTCAGTTTTAATCTGGTGATACGCCACTCTGAGATCCGAAGTAGAGAAGACCTCAGCTCCATCTAATTGTGTCAAGATTTCTGCAATATTTGGGAGAGGATATTTGCCAGCTACAACAGAACGACTGAGTGTGCGCAAGTCCACACAAAGCCTCACCTCACCAGAGGCTTTGTGTGCAAGCACGACAGGAGACAACCATTTGCTTGCTTCAGTTTTTACAATAATTCCTTTTTTTAGTAACTTCTGCAGTTCCTTCTCCATAGACTCCCCCATGGCTAATGGTAGACTACACACTTTGCAAGTAACAGGGATAGCCCCCGGTTTGAATGAAATCTTATGTATATATCGAGACAAACAACTTAGTTTTTCGCTGAAAACTTGTTTGAATTCACTCCATA
Organism: Lissotriton helveticus; assembly: GCF_964261635.1. Taxonomy (NCBI): domain Eukaryota; kingdom Metazoa; phylum Chordata; class Amphibia; order Caudata; family Salamandridae; genus Lissotriton; species Lissotriton helveticus. Next base: position 305,568,431 of record NC_136058.1, on the reverse strand, counting down.
GGTCGTTGACTTGAACAACCTTGGATGGTTCAGATGTACTAAGAGGATCAAGGGGTGATAAACACAAATTTTCCTTTAAGCCAATACAAGGCTCTACCCTAAAGGAATTAACATAACTCCCAAATCTGCTTGATGAACCTAACTTATTATGCTGTCACCCTTGGAGGAGATGTACATTTTCCCAGCGGTAAGTTTATTTTTGTATTCTATGTGACCCTCGAAGTATCCAAACAACTTGATGGGTTGACCACCATAAGGAAGAGGCCTAATGTCATCTTAAATATCTTCACCTACTAAGTTCGAGTCATAAAAACACTTTAGTACTAAACTTATCTTTGCCCTGGAGTCAAAGAGCATTTTGACTGGATAACCATTTATTTGGACGCTTTCAATTGGATTTTTGCAGGTGTTCAAAGAAGCTTGAGTTAAGACTTCTCCACAATGTAATTCATCTGGGTCAGAGTCAGACTAATTTTGAATCCACACATTCTTCACTTGCTTGTTCTTCTTGAATTTATACACTCTGCAAGCTTTTGCTACGTGACCAACTCTACCACAGTTGAGACACTTAGCATTCAAAGCAGGACACAACTTGTCATTGGATAAGTGACTAGGACTATCACAGCGGTAACACTTTCCAGTAAAAGGTTTTTTAGACCATGGTACACCGAATGAAGTTGAATCATTTTGTTGAAGAGTCTTAGATTGGGACTCTTTTTGTTAAAGTGTCTTAGGATTAGTTACCACGTGCACTTTATCATTAGTCGGTTAAGAGTGCCATTTTCTTCATCAAGTTTAAGGTCATCCTTTTGCCACAGTTCATCTTTCACCTTTTCAATTGCACAGCCTAGCATAAACTGATCATGTATGCGTTCTTCAAGTGCGCCTTCAAACTTACAGGTGGAAGCCAGTTTGCGCAAATGAGTAACATAAACTTCAACAGATTCTTTAGGCTCTTGTAAATGTTTCCCAAAATGATAACGTTCTAGGATAGTGCTGACCTTGGGGAGATAGTGTTTATCAAGTTTCATCAAGCAGATTTCGAATTCATTGAGGCTGTTGGATTCTGAGTCATCAAGGTCAGGTAAATGTTCGAAAACTTCCTGCCCCTCAGAGCCTAAGCAGTGTAAAAGTAAGGCTGACTTCCGTTCTGCACTTAATGACACTCCACACACCCTAGCGTAATTAAGCAAGACTTTCTTCCATTTTGACCATGGAATAGAAGGCCGCCTGGATTTGATAGAAAGAAAGGTGGAGGAGTGACGTTTCACTTTTGGAAACGAAAAAACTCCTTTGCAAGAGTTATCACTTTGTTATCAAGTTGTTGTCAATTTGTACAGACACACTTTAAAGGCTGTGTGTGTCAGCGAAATGGTGATGATGCACTTAATTTTTAGAATAACTGTGTGTGTCAGTGAAGTGGAGTAGACTGACACGCTGTGGGATAGGCTGTGTGCATCAGCTAAGTATGTAAGAGGAAATATATTGACACGCAAAGGAAGCTGTGCGTGTCAGCGCAGAAGAGAGGAAGAAAGTTTCATCTTTTTTAATTTAAAGGCTGTAAATATATTTAAATTAATAGGGATGGGCATAGCATACATAATTCTGTGTAGCGCAATTACCAAAACTTCAGAAGATTTCGCAGAATTATGCGAAAAGGGTAAATCTTTGTTCAGCGATACTTCTTTAAAAAAAAAAAATTATTTAGCTTTTATTTCAGCAATCAGTCGAACAATGAGAAAGATACATAGCAAAAATTACACACAAAAAAAGGAAAAAGGATCAAAGTAAAAAAGAAACATCACAAACTATATAATACTTCTAAGAGAGCAAATGACATCACATAAGATAAACAAGTCATATTAAATCCATTTAGATATTGGATCCCATATTTTTTGTCCTTGTTTCCTTTTTTTGGTCCCTTTGAGTTTATACATTGCCATTTCTAGTTGATATATAGAAAGCATTTTAAGTTGCCATTGATGGAAAACTGGAGGCTCAATATCAATCCATCGAGAAGTAATACAGAAGCGAAAGACTGACATGCAAATAAACAAGAAGGCGTCTACGACAGTAGATCTGGTCCGTTTGAATGCCTAAAAAAACTAATTCAGGAGTTAGATTTACAACAATCCCTAGACTATTATATATGAAGGATTCTATATCTGCAATAAAACGGGAAAGTTTCATACATTTGAAAAACATGTGAATAGAATCAGCACCAATCTCATCACATCGGTTACATCGATCTCCATTGCCTACTTTCCATTTCATTATTTTAATAGGGGAATAATAAAGATCAAAAGTTGACATATAATGTTGACGTTGAAGTGAGCCATTAAAAAGTATCTTAATCGATAATTTGATAGATCTTCCCATATCAACATTCTCGAGTTCGAGTTTCCTTTGCCGTTTGCTCTCTACTAACAAAAGATCATCTTCAATTTGATTAATAGCAGTAACATAAACTAAACCTATTTTTTTTTACTTTCCTGCTAATTTCTAGAATAGAGTTTTTACTCATACAACTATGATCAAGAAGGCCTTTAGATTCTAAAAAGCTCCGTATCTGAAGATATTTAAAAAAATTTTTTTTAGATAAACCATATCTAGGGGCTGATTAGGATCGCGGTTTTCCCGCATCCTCCGGGCCAGCGGAAGCCACCGCCGGCCCGGAGGATACGGGAAAACCGCTGGGGAGGCTCAAAAGATCCACCCCCAAATTAGGATGGCGGTGGGTCTCAAAATCGGTCCGCAGCTTTTCCGCCGCAGTCGCCTTCCGACCGCGGCGGAAAAGCTCTAACATAGCTGGCGGTGTCTATCAGACACCGCCAGCCATATTAGGATGGCGAAAAACAGATGCCTTTCCGCGGCAAATTCTCCGCCGTGGAAAGGCATACGGTGAATTCTTTGGGGGCCCGTTCGGGCCCCCAGGGTGTTGGGTGCACATGGGGGGTACCTATGGTACCCCCCTGCATTTGCGTGCACGAAGCGGCAGGCACCGCTCGGTGCCTGCCGCTTTGTCCATGCAAATGCTAAGCATGCATATTTAACCTTGCGGCGGGTGCTGCTTCAAGCAGCACCCGCCGCAATGTTAAATATTCAGGTTGTGACCGCCAGGGTGGCGGTCACATCCTAATTGTACTGGAGGGACCGCCGCTGCCCCTGCGGACGGTCCCTCCTCCTCTAGGGTGGCGGACGGAAGCAGGTCCGTCCGCCATCCTAATGAGCCCCCTAGTTTGGAGATCCGAGAATGAGGCAAATTGAGTATCTTCATATAGGTCACCTAATAAGTGAATTCCAGAAAGATACCATCTTTTTATAGTTCGATCGTGAAAAACTGCTGGTAGCATATGATTATTTAAAACAGGAGAATAATAATGGATTCCATCTAAACATACAATTTTTTTCTTTATTTGCCACCAAACGGCAAATGCCGCTATAACAATTTTGAATTTAGTTTTTTTATAATAACTGGGTTCTATGATTTTTACTAAACATTGAGTTACTTCTTCACCTAGCAGTAATTCGTAGACTGAAGGATATACTGATTCTTCAGTGATGGTATCAATAAAAAGTAATATACCCATATGTCTTAAAAAGATAATCCAGTAATACAACCGGAAATTAGGGACTCCCCAACCACCTTTTATTCTTGGCAAAACACACCATTTTAAGGCGCGCCTGGAACGATGATAGCCCTAGAGGAACCTAGATATCATTCTATTGATTTTAGTAAAATAAAATGACGAGAATAAAAGAGGTATTGTTCGGAATAAATATAAAAACTTTGGGAAAATTAACATTTTGATAATATTGACACGGCGATAAAGAGAGAAATATAGGTTATTTAACCCTTCTAGAACCTTATTAGAAGATTTTAAGACGGGCTCAATATTCAGGCGTATAATATCATCAATCCTAGGAGATATAGTTATCCCAAGATATTGGGCTTCTGGAACAAAAGTTATTTCATTAGGTCGTCCCCATTCAGAGTGAATCATTTGAGTTTTGGTTATATTTAATTTATAGCCTGAAAGTGCTCCAAATTCTTCGGCTAAACAGATTATTTTAGGAAGTGCCCGTCTAATATCTACGGTTGTAATAGCGACATCGTCTGCATAGGTGAATACTTTAAAATGATTCTTACCAATTATCACAGGGGTAATGTCAACTGCGACAGATAGTTTACGAAGATAAGGTTCTAGATATAAGGTAAGACAGCGTGTTTGAAAGTAATCAAACAGGTCAGTTGATTGCTCGTGATTATTTTGAATTGTCGCCAGTGTAATAAAGCTGGTAGACTGAAGGAAGTTGACGAACGAATATTTATTTTAAGTATTCTAATTAGGATAAGTATTGACTTCCTATCCACACAGCGCCAGCAGCAAATGACCTGTGGGAATTCTTAAGATACTTGAACAGAGTAAAAGCTCTAGAACAAAGAACCCTTTAACACAGAACATAATGACACGCAGGTCATTACACTACAACCCATTCTTTCTGGCACAAAGCCAGATCTACAAAGATTATCAGGCCTTGTTTCTATCAGAAAATTAATAGGGATGGGCATAGCATACATAATTCTGTGTAGCGCAATTACCAAAACTTCAGAAGATTTCGCAGAATTATGCGAAAAGGGTAAATCTTTGTTCAGCGATACTTCTTAATTTAAAAATGTCAACTTGCATCCAAAATGGAAGCGAGGATGCATTGTTGCGATAATAATAACTCTAAATGTAGCAGAACACTATTTGTGGGCGCGTGGGGCCACTCATGCTAGCTAAATGTGGTGTTGGGGTCAGAAGTTTCCCCAACTTACTCCTTGCATTTATCGTTATTTTCTTACCGCTAAATGCACCCTCACATCCAAAATGGAAGCAAGGATACATTTTTGCACTAAGAAATAGCGTTAAATGCAGCAGAACATGATTAGCTCATGCAAGTGGTTGCTCCCGTTCGGTAAAGGTGCTCTAGCTGTAGAAATACATTTTACCCTAAATTATACTAGCAGGTGTGATTGCGTAATTAATTATCAGTAACTCCGCATTAAGGAGTAATGCGGAATTACTGAAATTACTCCGGCGTAATTGAAATTTCCCAAGTCTACGAAATCACCTCCTTGAGCCAGGAGAAATATTTAAATTACTCCAAACATTTTAGTCTTTGGATATGTATGCTGCACTGTACGCCACACATCCAGGGGCATATTTACCATTATTTTATGCAATGCAATGTTTAAAGTTATGGGGCCTGATTCACAGAACTAACTTAAGACAAAATCCTAAACTTACTATCATTTTGGTATTCACAGAAGCACTTACTCATTTCGGTATTCACAGAAGGTAGGAGTCCTAACTTTAGGACTCCTAAATGACTTCTGTAAATACCGAAAGTCTTAAAGTTAGAATTTTTCTCAATTTAGTAGTAGTAAAGTTAGGACTCCTAACTTTAGGACTCCTAACTTTAGGACTCCTAAATGCCTTCTGTGAATACCGAAAGTCTTAAAATTAGGATTTTTCTCAATTTAGTAGTAATCAAGTTAGGACTCCTAACTTTCAGACACCTAAATGCCTTCTGTGAATACCGAAAGTCTTAAAATTGAGATTTTTCACAACTTTACTACTACTAAACTGAGAAAAATCCTAACTTTAAGACTTTCGGTATTCACAGAACACATTTAGGAGTCCTAAAGTTAGGACTACTAACTTCTGTGAATACCAAAATGAGTAAGTGCCTTCTGTGAATACCAAATTGGTAGTAAGTTTAGGATTTTGTCTTAAGTTAGTTCTGTGAATCGGGCCCGTGGTCCCTAGGCCCACATGGCAATATAAGGACGACACTGGCACATCAGATATGGTTACTACAACTTGCCCAGGGCATGTGCACTGGGCCCCTTTTATTAGCAGGGCCACCTGACCGGTGATGCCTGTATTGGATGGGTGTGGGTGGGTGTTATCTCTGCCCCTTGGGAAGGGCTGCTGTATGATGCATCCAGCAGGACACTACATTTCTTCCAAAATCCAATGAAATGCCAATAAGTCTACAGGAGCAGTTTCTCCATTGGGGTTCTGGGGCTGCACCACACGGACATTCTACACATTCCTCCACAAATATTAAATAAGTCTGGGTTCTCTGTCTCAGGCTGCCAACCTCGCTCTGCTCTGAAGCAAGAGACGGACAACAGGCAGTAAATAAACTTTCTGAACTGTGACACACTACACAGAGCTTACCTTTCTAAAATCCTTCATTGCCATTGTATTCTAAGGTAGTATCCACCATAGGCCAGTGACATTGTTTTGAGTTTCAGAGTCTCCGTCCCTGCGTGAGGGCAGTTGTCTGTCATTCACAGGCATAGATCCCATCCTGTCCCATTCTTCACACATAAGCATGAATCCAAATAAATGTAATTTGGTGCTGTGTCCTCGGTAATGGTAAGTATTATAACAGTAATCTTGTGTTATGTATATTGTGCTGAGACCCCTGTTAACTCTAACCTCCCCTACTGCCACTCCTCAGGCCCTATCTGCAGGTCGCTGGCCTCTTTAGAAGTGGAACAGCTGTGTTTGTTCCCCCATGAAATTGATACACCGAGGGGCATGGTTTTTGCTCTCTTGCAAAGTTGATCCAAATACCTGAGTCAAACACAAAGGGAGAAATTTGTAATTATAGTAGAGTATGCTGTGTGGCAATAAAACTGGCCCAATCTTCATGCCCTTAACATTAATAGCTAAAACATGGATTGATTTACGAACAATGAATGTTAAAAACATGAAGCTAGTGCACGTTAGCAATTTAGGGGCATATTACCGAGGAGTGCGTTGGAAAATGCATAACGCACATTCCCTTATCGCCGGCTATTGCCGGATTTCATCGCCTTTTTAGCGCGCAATTATCAATGCGCATCAGGTAGGCGAATAGAAATCCGGCGATAGTCGACGATGTGACACATTAGCGCATGAAAACAAACTTTGTTTTCATGCGCTAATGTGGGCCTTGATAATATAGGGGGGTGGATTCAGCTGTATGATCCACACCCCCATGTTATCAATGCCTAACGCCTGGTCAGAGCAGGCGTTGGGAGACCTGCGATAAATTAGTTTATCGCAGAAATTTTCCTCCCATCGCCTTCCTTGGTAATAGGGTGTTCCCACCTCCAACCACATTTTTCATGTGGTTGGCCATGGGAACGCCCACTTTGCATGTCATTAGCGATGTTTATCGCCGATATGCAAAGTGGGCTTGCGGCAGGCTTTAAAATGCCCTTGTTAATAGGGCTCTGGCAGTATCGCCACTTTCTCGGCACAATTCGCCGAGAAAGCGGCGATACTTGCCCTTGGTAATGTGCCCCTTAGTTCCTCTCTTATTTCACTTAATCTTGAATTGGCAGAGAGTTAGCTATTCTATTATCTGTATTTATTTCTATGCATCTTATTACTCTTGCATAGTGAACACATTGAGCTGTGCCAGGTGTTTATGAGGGGCTGTGATTGAGAACTCTGACGGTGAGGCTGAAGCCAAAGCCAAAGCAAAGTGCCTGTCAGTGGGTTGGCCATGTATTCCAGTTGCAATTTGCAATTTAAATTCTGTGGAAATGTGTGTGAAGGGGGTACACAGATGTCAAAATATTTACAAGGCAAAAGCAAAAGGAGATAAATTGCTTAAATGTGAGTGAGTGCAGTGTATGTTTGGAAGTGGTGAATTGCGGGAGATGCGAGGAAGTGCATTCAGGGAAGAGTGAAAAGAGGGTGCTGAATAGGAAATAGAGGTGGTTAAAGGTGTGCAGAAAGACGAGATATGTAGAGAAAAAAAGCATACATATATAACAAAAAGCGCACATAACTGAAGGCCAAAACTCCTTCCACAGGCCTTAATACTATTTAGTTCACAGACTCACAATTTCAGAATTGCAACATTTCCACTGTTAATTATTTATAACAAATCATTGTTGTTACTCATTTATTTGAAACAGCTAACAGCCATTGACAAAGTCAATCATACTGACAGGTTTTAGGTATATGTCGGTTGCTGTGTTAAATATCTGGATGCAATTACATCTAAGAGAGAAGACAAAATACTGGTCGGGTGGCACACTGTGGGAATCACAAACATTTATTTTGCTTGTTCCATTTCAGAGAGACCCCACTTTTTTCATTCTACTTAAAGACCGGTCAGCGCATATTTCTATATGACTGATTTCAGTCAGCAGCTTTGGGTGCTTCCTGAATCCTGGTTAGAGCATTTTCTTCCAAAGTTGATACTGCATGCAGTGCAAAGCACTGGGCAAGCACACACTTTAAAGGGCTCAAGTTTTTGCACAGTACAATTTGCACATTACAGTAACTGTTGAACACATTATTTCAGTAAGTTATGGGGTAGTATTTAATGTGTTTAACATTTCAAGACTATATTTTTCCACTGCTTTATACGCCTTGTTTTATCATTACTTCATTTGGAGGAGGACCCACCCTGTACCCCACGTTTGTCCATTTAGCTTGCTCACATCGCTCTCTATGTAAAATTCATACCCAACTTTTATGCTTCATCACTTTCAAATGTAACCAGCCCCCACTGCAAGCATAACCCATGAGCATAGAGTTGTGCTCCTGAGGCGGAAGCCGGGAGCGAGCCACATCTTTTAAAATTGTTTTGTCACAGATTTACTTGTGTATTTTAAACCACTTACTTCTTGGGAAACTAGCTGTCAGACGCAGCGGAGCCAGCGCTGATGCAGCACGCTAATTACCAAACACTCCTTGGCGCCTTCTCGCCATGAGCAGAGGCCACGCCCCTTTTCAGTCCACGCCCCCCAAGCCGACTCTTACTTAAAGACGCCAAATCAGGGCGCCGGGTAAAAGCATAGAGTTGTGCTCCTGAGTCGGAAGTCGGGAGCGAACCACATCTTTAAAAAATTGTTTTGTCACAGATTTACTTGTGTATTTTAAAAATTGTTTTGCCACAGATTTACTTGTGTATTTTAAACCACTTACTTCTTGGGAAACTAGCTGTCAGACGCAGCGGATCCAGCGCTGACGCAGCATGCTAATTACCAAACACTCCTTGGCGCCTTCTCGCCACGAGCAGAGGCCACGCCCCTTTTAGGCCACGCCCCCAAGCCGCCTCCTACTTAAAGTCGCCGAATCAGGGCGCCGGGTAAAAGCATAGAGTTGTGCTCCTGAGGCGGAAGCCGGGAGCGAGCCACATCTTTCAAAAATTGTTTTGTCACAGATTTACTTGTGTATTTTAAAAATTGTTTTGTCACAGATTTACTTGTGTATTTTAAACCACTTACTTCTTGGGAAACTAGCTGTGAGACGCAGCGGAGCCAGCGCTGACGCAGCACGCTAATTACCAAACACTCCTTGGCGCCTTCTCGCCACGAGCAGAGGCCACGCCCCTTTTTAGGCCACGCTCCCCCCCGGTCCACAACCCCGGAGTGGTATAAATCATGTGCATATTCCGGTTGCGCAGCGGGCGAGCGCAGCGGGCGCGACGTTTGCGCGCCTAAGGCAAGCCCGTCTGCGCCCGTCCGCGACCGACCGGGGCCAGGGGCCACCCCCCCTGCTCAGCCATCACGCCAGACCATCACCTACCATTCGCAGCTCCTGCGCCAATTAAACCAGACAGTTAGTTCACCCTGTTTACACACATGGGACCTCTCTATCCAACATTCCGCTTGTAATCAGTGTGGATTTCATTTCTCCCACAGTATAAAGAAACCCACATCAATTTTGATGTTGCTGCTCAACTGCCGCTCACTCCCCAAACACTCCACGGAAATCTCCCTATTGTTGGAGGAGATGAGCCCAGACGTTCTTTTCGCCACAGAAACATGGCTACAGGAACACTCTGAACCTGACCTGGTACAAGCGCTTCCACCTGGTTATCAAATACTCCGCCTAGACCGCAAAAAAGGCATTGGCAGTGGCCTAGCAGTAATCCATAAATCAGATTACGTTGTCACTAGCACCCTCGTAAATTTCCCGGATTGTGAATGCCTCCCTTTTTTTATAAAATTCAGCGCCACACATACCTTTTCGGGTATGCTCATATATCGTCCGCCAGGACCACAAGGGCAGTTTCTTCCGGATCTTGCCTCGATAGCGGCAAGTCTTGCAGTTAGCTCTGCCAATTTTACAATCTTAGGTGACCTTAACATCCACCTAGATGACCCAAACAACTCTATAGCCAGAGAACTTTCCTCAAGCTTAATTGCCCTCGAATTACACCAACGTGTTACTGGGCCTACCCACCAAAAAGGACACCTTTTAGACCCTGTCTTCAGCAACTGCAAAAACCTTTACGTTGGAAATCCCTCCCCCCTTCAATGGTCTGACCACTTCCTCATCCCGCTCACCTGGACCCTGCCCCTTCACCTCCCCCCAAACCCCCTACAACTCAACGTTCCCGCAACTGGTCTAAACTCCCTTTATCTGAGTGGCAGGATCTCCTACAAGGCACCAAACCCATTAACACATCCACTCCCACTCAAGATAACCAGAACTATAACAATTGGATCTCCAGTTCCCTAGATATAGTATTACCACTAAAAAATTCCCATCCTAAGCGGGGCAATCCTACAGCCCCGTGGTATACGAGTGATCTACGAGAGGCCAAACGTGTCTGTAAACGACTTGAGCGGAAATGGCGCCTCAGTTACCTCCCAGCAGACAAAGCGAGCTATCGAACGGCAATTAAAAACTACAAAGTAAATATTCATCTAGCTCAGACTAAATATTTTGAACTTAAGATCGAGAAGGCAGCGTCCAAACCTAGGGAGATTTATCAGATAGCCAAATCCCTTTTGCAACTTCCTGAGGCCCCAAAGCATCACAATAACACTCAGACCCACTGTGAGGAAATAGCTGAGTTTTTCTACCAGAAGATAGAAACCATCAACTCTTCTTTTCCCCCCACTGTTACTTTGTCCACAGACTCCGTCAACATAGGCTGCACGACAGCTCCCCCTTGTGTTCTCAATAGCTTTCCCCCATAAGAACTTATTAACCTGGAAAAACTCATGAGCCAGGTTAAATCTGGATCACCTATCGACCCAGCTCCTCCCAGTACTCTCACTCAGATAATCCATCTGATCTCGCCCACCATCCAAGACCTGCTGATCTCCTCCCTCCATACTGGTATTGTTTCACCTCCATGGAAAAGAGCAATGGTCAAAGCTTTATTAAAAAAGCCCAGTCTTGATCAATCTAACCCTGCTAACTATCGACCCATCTCCCTTCAGCCATGGCTTAGTAAACTTCTCGAGAAGCATGTTAACATCGTTCTCACTGACTTCCTGGAAGTCAATAACATACTAGACCTCTCTCAGACCGGCTTCAGGCCCCGTCACGGTACGGAGACTGCACTGATTGCGGTGACGGAGGAGGCAAGAAGGATCTTGGACGATGGTGGGTCCACGGCCATCGTCCTACTCGACCTAAGTGCCGCCTTCGACACTGTCAATCATAATATCCTACTCCACCGTCTTGACAAAATAGGAGTGTCAGGCACAGTACTCAATTGGTTGAGGTCTTTTCTCACAGACAGATCCTTCCAAGTCTTTGAGAGGGATTTAATCTCTGCCAGTAGACCCCTCAATTGTGGAGTGCCTCAGGGCTCCTCCCTGAGCTCTACCCTTTTTAATGTCTACCTACGCCCCCTAGCTGATGTCGTCCACCCATTCGGGGTGAAGATCGTCACTTACGCGGACGACACGCAGCTAGTGGTAGCACTGGACCCCCTCCCTGAACTCTCATCACAGTTTACACACATGCCTGGAAGCTGTCGCTGCTTGGATGTCTGGCTCTTGTCTTAAACTCAACGGGGACAAAACAGAGATAATGCTCCTTGGAAATAACATTGCGAAATCCATTGATCCTATCTGGCCCCTCTGTTTAGGAAGTCCCCCGCAACCCAAGGAGCAAATCAAGAGCCTAGGCATCTGGCTCGACCACACTCTAACCTTCAATTATCAAGCCACCAAGCTTGCTGCCACCTGCTTCGGGCTGATAAGACTACTCCGTAAAATTCTCCCTCTCCTTCCGTTCCATTCAAGACGGATTATGGTTCAAGGATTGATCCTCTCCCGTCTCGATTGTGGAAACGCCCTATATCTTGGGGCCCCACAATCTACACTTAACAGACTCCAGGTTATTCAAAACTGTGCGGCAAGAATTCTCCTGGATATTCCTCGCCGAACTTCAGTCAGAGCCAGGCTGAGGGACCTTCACTGGCTCCCGATGAGATGCAGAATCGAATTTAAGAGCATGTGCATCGCACACCGCTCCTACTGGGGAACAGGCCCCTCTATCAACTCCCCCTGGTGAAAGCCTACCTACCCTCTCGCTCACTCAGATCCGCGACCTCCCACCTCGCCTCAGTACCACGCATTAGGAAGGCCAGGTGTGGAGGCCGCTTGCTCTCTTACAACCTAGCTAGGATTTCGAACTCCCTTCCCCTCCATATCAGATCAGAACCTAACCTTCTCACTTTCCGTAAACTGTTAAAAACTTGGCTTTTCAGCAAAATTTCAATTTAATTCTTCACTCAGCTTCTCTTATTCCAGCCTCTCCGGCTCAACTCAATCTCTTCGACAGCGCTGGGACGTCCCTGGGTAGCCATCGCGCTTTACAAATCCTCATTCCATTCCATTCCATTCCACAAAAAATGGATACCACGTAGTCCAGTCTGTAGAGTCAATCAGCAAAGGACGCATGGACTGATGAAGTTGACTGCGACAGGACCTTTCAGTTCTCATTCATAATTTATCCTGATTGTTTCAGGACTCAAACACAGTCCAGACCCTTCTGGCAGCTTGCCAGAAGCATTCATCTCTATTGTCATGTGCGGTTCCAGTATTTGGACTTTGGTCACAGCGTTGTGTGCTCCTATCCTCCTTCTGGTCCAGCTCTGCTTTCCTTGTGCTCCTCTCTGCCTTGGGTTTGTGTCTCTTTGGCAGGTGCAGATGGTCACTTTGGTGGTTCTGAGGTACATTTATCATTATTTCACGCCACAAGGCAGCTTGGTGCTCTGTGTGAAAGGAGTGGAATGCACCGCATTTAACATGTTACAGCGCATTCCTGTCCATTCATTGCGCTAGCACACAATCAATCAATCAATCAGTTATTTTTTTAAAGCACACTACTCACCCGTGAGGGTCTCAAGCACTGGGGGCAGGGGGTCAGCTCCAGATCAGTCTAAGTGCCAGGTCCTGAGGCTCTACCTGAAGGTGTGCAAAGTGGGGGAGCATCTGATGTTGACTGGGAGCTCCTTCCAGGTCTTTGCTGCGACAACGGAAAAGGCTCTTCCACCTGTTCTGGTTCTGTGGATGCATGAGGTCTCTGCCAGGGTGAGGTCGGCAGAGCAGAGGTTCCTTTTTGGTACGTGGAAGGAGACTCTTTTGTTGAGGTATTTGGGTCTGATGTTGTAGAGGGATTTGTAGGCGTGGGTGAGTAGCTTGAAGGTTACTTTCTTCTCGATGTGGAGCCAGCGGAGGTCTCGTAGGTGCTGGGTCATGTGCTCATGTCGTGGGGTTACGAGGACGAGTCTGGCTGCGGTGTACTGGGAGGTTTGTAGCTTGTGCAGCAGGGTTTTGTTGATTCCGGCGTAGAGGGTATTACCGTAGTCCAATCTGCTGGTTATGAGTGCGTGGGTGATGGTCTTTCTGCATTCGGGGGGATCCACTTGAAGATCTTTTGGAGGATGAGGAGGGAGTTGAAGCAGGTGGCGGCGACGGCATTGATCTGGTGAGTCATGGTGAGGGAGGAGTCTAGAATGATGCTGAGGTTTCGGGTGTGGTCTGATGGAGTGGGTGGGTTTACTAGGGCAGAGGACCACCAGGTATTGTCCCAGATGGTGGAGGTGGGTACGAGGACGAGGACTTCTGTCTTCTCGAGTCGAGGATTCTGTCTTCTCCGAGTCAAGCTTTAGGCAGCTGTTGTTCATCTAGGCTGCGACATCTTTCATTCCTTCCTGGAAGCTGAGTCTGGTGTCTTCGGGGTTCTTCATGAGGGTCATTAGCATAGGATAGTATTCTGAGCCCGTGCTGTCTGACGATGGTGGCGAGGGGGGCCATGTAGATGTTGAAGAGCATGTGGCTAAGCGAGGATCCTTGGGGTACTCCACAGTTGATCTCTGTGGGTTTGGAGAGGAAAAATGGGACTCTGACCCTATGGGTTCTGCCGGTGAGAAAGGAACGAATCCAGTCGCGGGTAGTTCCCCTTATGCCAGCATTGTGGAGTCTGGTGTGGTGGCGAGAGTGCGATGGGAGAGGGTGTCAAAGGCTGCGGAGAGGTCTAGTAGGATGAGGGCCACTATGTGGTCCTGGACAAGTAGCAAGCGGATATCATCGGTGGCGGTGAGGATGGCAGTCTCGGTGCTGTGGTTGCTACGGAGGCTGGACTGGGAGGAGTCGAGGATGGCGTTCTCTTCGATGAAGGTGGTCAGCTGGGCATTGACAAATCTCTCTGTGACTTCGGCTGTGAAGAGAAGGAGAGAGAGAAGCCAGTAGTTTTTCAGGTCTGTCGGGCCAGCCGAGGGTTGCTTGAGGAGGGGCTTAACCTCTGCCCGCTTCCAGTCTACAGGGAAGATGACGGATTCGAAGGAGGTGTTAATGGTCTATCCGGGTGCTATGTCGGCAGCCGCTTTGTGGTAGATGTGCGGTTGGCAGGAGTCCGTGGGGCTCCTGAGTGGGTGTTCTTCATGGTCGTTGCTGTTTCTTTGGTGGTAGCCGGTTTCCAGGTGGTGATGGTGGGCTGGGTGTCGGTGGTGGAGCACAATGTGCTACCTAGCACCAATGCAGGCACCATGATGCTCTGGTGCCTCTCAGCTAGTCCATGTGACCCAGCTGGGCCACCTTAGGTGTAGGTTTATTGATTACCAGTTACTTGGGTTCATTGTTGTCAAGCGTGCCAAGGTCTGAACGGTATATGGTGAATATGCCTCCTTAGCTTAATAGGTCAAAAATTACTGTGCCGTCCAAGGGATTGAATTGCAGGGTATGCAGGCAATGTAAAGCAATGTTAGTTAACGAAGACGCTTTAGCCTACATAACGCTCTGCCTGCTTAATGCCTAGCGCTTAGCGCGCTGTTTTAAAATTGCCCTTTATACTATTTTATTTCTTTAGTTGGTTGATATTTTCCCCTGATATTAATCGCTCTATTTAGGGCCTCTTACCTGCACGCTAAAGGAATTTGCACCGCGTTTTCGCGGGTCCGGTTCCCGGGTGGTGGGGTGAGTACGGGAGCCATCTTGGTGTGGGCTGGACGCCGAGTAACTTGAGGAGGGAGCAGTCTAGCGCTCCTCACGCCCTGGGGGAGACCTATTTAAGGCGAGCATTCGCCGGTAAGCTCTTGATGAAGACGCTTTAGCCTACATAACGCTCTGCCTGCTTAATGCCTAGCGCTTAGCGCGCTGTTTTAAAATTGCCCTTTATACTATTTTATTTCTTTAGTTGGTTGATATTTTCCCCTGATATTAATCGCTCTATTTAGGGCCTCTTACCTGCACGCTAAAGGAATTTGCACCGCGTTTTCGCGGGTCCGGTTTCCAGGTGGTGGGGTGAGTACGGGCGCCATCTTGGTGTGGGCTGGACGCCGAGTAACTTCAGGAGGGAGCGGTCTAGCGCTCCTCACGCCCTGGAGGAGACCTATTTAAAGCTCACACTTTACGCGCAGCGGTAGCGCGCAGCGGGCTTGCCTCTCGCTGTGCCTGAGTCTTGCCAGAGTCCTGCCCGTCTGCGCCCGTCAGCGTCCCGGAGGCGGCGTAGCGGTGCGGAACTCTGGCCTGACGAGCAGCATGATTCGCTACTCTTCTACGATTCTCCGCTCCTTGCAACCCACTCCCTGCGCGTGCCGATCTGTGTTTCCTGGTCGGTATAGGGGTAAGCATCGCTGCCCTGCCTGTGGCTGGTCTCCTGCCTTTGGTCCCTCCCTCGTCCAACGGTCAGGCGTGGCTCGGCTGAACCATCTGTGTTTACTGTTGAACACGCGTTCATTAGGTAGGCATGCCCTTGACGTGTTCGATCTCTTGGTCAGGGATAAACCTCTTTGCCTACTACTGACCGAAACTTGGCTGGGGGAGTCGTCCAACCCGGACATCCTGGCGGCTATCCCTCCGGATTACAACATCTTCCGACAGGATAGAGCCAAGGGAAGGGGTGGTGGAGTGGCGGTGGTGGTTAGGAAAAGCGTCTTGTGTTCTATTCTCCCCATGGAGACGATAGCGGGTTCTGAGTCCCTTGCCTTTGCCATCAGGCTGTCCCCCCATCAAGCCCTGAAGGGCCTGTTGGTGTATAGGTCCCCTGGGCTCTTTCTGTGAGGACCTCCAGGAGGTCCTATCCAGACTGGCCCTGTCTGCGCAGCATTGTCTGCTAGCGGGTGATTTTAATTTTCATCTGGACATTGTGAGGGACACAAATTCAAATAAATTGTTTGATATTACCACCCCTTTGGGTCTCGCTCCCGCGTTGTCGGGCCCCACACATGAGCGAGGGCATACATTAGATCAGGTGTTCTCCTCTGTTCCTCTGGTGGACATTGAACTGCTCCCGGTACTTTGGTCAGATCATAGATTGGCCAGATTTTTTATTCAAGGGAGCGATTTGCTCTCTGGCAGTGCCCCGACTTACTCTGGTGCTGCCTCGAGGGGGCTACATAGAGTTTCGCCTGATTTGTTGGAGCAGGCATTTGTGGACCATCCCTGCCCCATAGTGGGTGACTTGGACCTGGACACTGAGACTCTACAGGCGTGGCTGTTAGAGAGACTGGACGACCTTGCCCCTGTGAGAGCTCTTCGATCAGGGGGTGAGCGGCAGTCTGCGCCGTGGTTCACGGGGGCGTTGCGCATTGAACGCAGCTTGTGTAAGGTTGCAGAGAGGGCGTGGCGCTCTCACTATGACGCGGAGGCCAGACTCACTTATAGGTTGGCGGTCAAAGCGTACCACTGTAACATTCTGAGCGCTAAAAAAGAGTATTTCGCCAGGAGAATCGAGGCGGCGGCCAACTCCTGCAAGGAGATTTTCACCGTGGTTAGGGAGTTCACTGCCCCTAGGTCCAATCTTCAGCAAGCAGTTCCATCTGAGACCTGGGTCTGCGACCTGGCTAGGTTCTTTACTGATAAAATCAGAACGATCCAGGCCTCCTTTACTGCTGAGCTTGTGGCTGGGGCTGGTGGCACCGGGGGGGGACGTGTTCCATTGGCTACGCCAGAGGCACTTCTGGCTGAGTTTCCGTCAGTCTCCCCAGATGCCTCTCTTGCACTTCTGGCCACGCTTAAGTCCGGGTCGCCACTCGATCCCTGCCCGGCCAAATTTCTGGCCAGGATGGCGCCGCTAATGAACCCCTTGGTGAATCCTCTTTTAAATTTATCTTTGGGAGAGGGTCGGCTCCCTCTGTCCTGGAAAAGTGCGATGGTGATCCCCCTCCTCAAAAAGCCAGGATTGGATCCCGGGGTTCTGGCCAATTACCGTCCTATCTCTCTTCTGCCGGCTCTCGCGAAGCTTACGGAGAAGCACGTTCATGGCGTGCTCTCGGGTTTCCTCGAGTCTAACGACCTGCTGCATCCCTTGCAATCCGGCTTTCGGCCCAACCTGAGTACAGAGACGGCACTTCTTGAGGTGTCAGAGATCATCCGCGAGACCCTGGATGCAGGGGGGAAGGCTGTGTTGGTCATGTTGGACTTGTCGGCGGCCTTCGACACCGTCCCCCACGAGGCTCTTCTCACCAGGCTTTACGACATCGGTCTGAGGGGGACGGTGCTCAAATGGTTTACATCGTTTCGGGAGGGCCATCAACAAACGGTCTGGGCCTCCTCGAGCTCCGCTGAGATGCCGCCACTGGGAGTCGGGGTCCCACAGGGCTCGGTGCTGAGCCCAACCCTTTTTAACATCTTTATGACCCCTCTGGCGGCACTCGCGGAGACTTCGGGGGCCCGGATTGTGTCCTATGCGGACGACACGCAGCATCTCTTCACCTGCGGGAAAGACCACCCATTTGATGGGGAGAGCATCCAGCGATGTCTGAAGAAGGTCTTTGACTGGCTTCAACAGAATGGTCTAAAGGCCAATTCTAGCAAATCTGAGGTCCTGTTATTTGGGTGTGCTTCGGAACCGGAATGGCGTGACTGGTGGCCGGCTGATATGTGCCCCCCGCCCAGCCATCTGTGGTTGTCAAAAATCTGGGTGTAAAGGTCGATACTGACCTCTCGTTCAGACCGCACATTCTTGGTCTGACGGGCACCTGTTGGGGAATCCTCAAGATGCTCCGGAAGTTCTTACCCCTGCTTACAGAGGAGCATAGGAAGATCATTGTCCAAGCTCTAATAGGATCTAGACTGGACTATGCGAATGCTCTGTACTTAGGACTTCCGGAGTATCTGATCCAAAGGCTGCAGGTGGCGCAGAACTCTGCGGCTCGCGCCATATACGGCCTTCATAGGCGGGCAAGAACATCTGGGGTGCTTCAGTCACTTCACTGGCTCCCTATCCGAAAGCGGATAATGTTTAAAACGCTCACGCTGGTGCATAAGGCACTTTCTGGCTCCGGAGCCAAATATCTGCAGCGCAGACTGGCCTTTTACCGTCCGGCTCGCTCCTTGCGGTCGGAATCTTTGTGCATGGCCGTGGTGCCTCGTGTGAGGAAGGCGCATATCGGGGGTCGTTCCTTCAGCTTTAAGGCCGCCCAGCTGTGGAATTCCCTCCCCTTTGCTTTACGCAGCATTCCTAGCTTGCTCCTGTTCAGGAAAAACCTGAAAACTTGGCTTTTTAATTTGTAGGCTGCTTCTTTTCTGTTTTACTTCTTCTTTTCTGCTTGTTGACTGTTATGTTTTTTATCTGCTGAGTTGTTCTTTGAAAGCGCCGGGACACTCTTGTTGAGTAGCCCTGCGCTATATAAATAAAATTTTAACATAACATAACATAACATGTTAAGTGACTTTTCATGGCCTTAAATATATGTGCCCCTTCAATGCAGCAAACTGCGTGAAAGGGGCATTCCATGGGTGTTGCTGGAGGCTTTCCCTACAACATCCATGATTTTTTTACACTTCCTCTCACGAGAAATCTTAAGTCTGAGGAAGCGCCAAAATAGTACTCCTCCCCAGGGGAGGCAAAAGGGAGGCACAACCGCATCATCCATTGATTTTGACACTGCCTCATATTTACAAGGGTGACGTAAATATGGTGCAGCGCAAAAATTAAGACCAGGAAAAACTTGGTCTTACCCTGGCGCAACGAACAGACAAAGGTTTAATTCTGCAGCACAAATGGAAACAGTGAAATGCCTTTGACTCTTTATGTGCTGGAAGGTGTCCCTTCCTGCACATAAACAATCACTTTAAAAAAATGTGTTCTGCTACTTCTATGTGTGCTGCATTAAGCAGCACATATAGAAATGACAAAACGCCATTTAAAGATTGTTTATGTGCAGGTAGGAACTCCTTCCTGCACATAAAGTGCATTATTCATGAGGCCTAGCGACACTTTTGTGCAGCCATTGTGACACTTTTTGTGAAGCACTGGGGGTGTAAAAAATATGTCATGTTGCACCCTATTTAAAAAGTGATGCATCTAAGTAGACGTGTCACCTTGTAAAGCCCTGCGCCAGGTATAATGTATGCAGGATGGCCGTTCCCCTGTAAAAAGCTGCGTAGAAGTAGCGTCACTGCATCAAAATCTTACACCTGCCACACAGCAGGCGTAAGACTGATGCAGGCACATTTAACATAGAACTTGCCCATGTGTAATGGCACATTGCTGGAGTTGCGTCACTTTTGTGACACACTCCAGCAATGGGTCATTACTGCTCCTGCAAATACATCAGGAATACTGACAAATCTGTCACTCCTTGTGACATGGAGCTCTGTACATTAAATACGGCGCATCCTTCCTGTCCCAAGGAGGGCTTAGTGAAAACTGTTGCATCGATGTTTTCATGCAGCAATGCAAGCAACAGTTTTCATAAAGGAGGCCCAAACAATCTTCCCCTGCAACGCAGGCACCCTTGCAATATGGTGCAAGCGTGCCTGCATTGTCGAGAGGAAGCAAAATTAAGTGCCAGTGCAGGGGGAAATGCAGGACTACACCATATTGTTGTGTTTCAGAAGTGGCGGAGCATGGAGTTAAGCCAAGAAGGCTAACTCAGTGCACCATCACTACTTTGTAAATATGCCCCCATGTGAACTGTGAGAGTGATAAAGAGGTGACGCTACATCATGTGATATCATATTCATCTTAAAATGTCACAATCTCCAATTTAATTCAATTTTTTTGTAAAAACCTGTGACAGTTTAGAACTGTTTTACTGATTTTCCTAACTGATTTTCTGAATTAGTTTCCGGCAAAGTACCTATTCAACTTGCATGAAGAAGAGAGGTGTTACGATGACTGCCATCAAGATTACACAAGCACCAAAGGCTGCAGTTCCATTGATGGCCAAAAGGGGCATTTGTGTGTGCTTTCACTTCCAACCTAGCTTCATGTCCTCTAGTTCTTTATTACCTGCCAGAATTAAACAGGGAAAACATTTTTGAGTGTACCATGCAGATTTTGGTTCAATAAGAAATGAAGCTTACAAAACAAGGGATTTGCAAACTCCTGAGACATCTCCGGCACAGGCCTAGCCAAAAAACACAACTACAGGCCCTTCTGGAATAAAGAACAGTCCTCATAAAAACAAAACAAGGGATGCAAACAGAGCAATGGAAGAAGATTTCTGGGCCAAACTACACGCCGATGTCAAACACAACAACAGCACCAGATTTTGGAGCACCATAAATCGATTTGTCCATAACAATCATGATGGCATCTCCTCAAACATTTCAGAGGAAGTTTGGGCAAATTACCTCAGGTCCCACTTCCAACAAGACACCGACCGCAGAGAGCAGGGTCAAACAAGCCAGAACAGAGCAGACTGCTAAACGACACTCAAGCCCTGGGACATAAACAATGTTGCCAACTCTGGGAAATCGGAGATTTCCAAATTACCTACATTGGAGCAATCAAATGGCAGATAGGAAAGGGGAGAAGAGAAGGTGCCCCTGGCCCAAATGGAATACCACCAGCACTATACAAACAGGAGGCAACCTACTGGGCAGAAGCACTGGAACCACCCTTCAGAGAAATCAGAATATTGAACATCCTACCTAGCTCATGGAGAGGTATAATCATCTCCCAAATCTATAAATCTTGTGTGAAGTCAGAACCTCAAAATTATCGACTGGTGGCACTATTAGATAACGAAGCCAAATTTTTTGCCGGTCTATTATTAGAGGATCTCCAGGCATGGGCGGAAGAAAAAGCGGCAAACCCCCTGCAACAGACTGGCTTCGCTAAATCGGTTGGGACAATGACTAACATATTAAGCATGGCCATGCTTATGGACAAGGCTCAGGAAACACAGACATCCTTACATCTATGCTTTATTGACTGCAAAGCTACATTTGATCCCGTTAACCACTTAAGACTCTGGTCCAAATTGTGCAGCTGGGGGTTGCCTCAGCCTTTACTCAAACTATTAATAAACCTGCATACGAACATGTGGCTACAAGTGAAGCTGGGGAATGGTACACACCTGTCGAGGCGCATACCCACAGAAAAAGGGCTGAAAAATGGATGTGTCTTAGCACCCACTCTTTTTAATCTGTATATTGCGGATTTAGTTTTGTTGCTAATCAGCTGCAATTCACACGCCCCAAAATGAGGAGACATCTCAATACCCTGTTTCCTCTACTCAGATGACATAGTCCTGATCAGCAAAACAAAAGTAGGGCTACAACATCTCTTAAACACAACGCAGGATTTCTCCCAAGCAAATGACCTAACGATTAACTTGAATAAAACAAGAACAATGACAGTCGGGGAAAAAAGGCGAAAAACCTCCACCTGGTTGTGGGGAGAGACCAGAATAGAGGACACAACTGAATACAAATTTCTAGGTTTGAAGCTGGACACAGGCGGCCGCTTTGTAGCACAGAAGAGCAGCATACTGCACAAAGGTTTAGTACTAGCTATCTCCCTAAAAACACTAAACTCTAAATTAACTGGCCCATCAATCCTGCCGCTCGTTGAGGTAATCCGGGCAAATCTTCTGCCAACAATCACCTACGGCAGCGAGGTGCAGAAAGGCAGGGACGCGAAAATACTCAATGCCCCAGTAACAACTTGTTGTTATAAGGAACAAGGTAACCCAAAGTAGCAATCGGTCTGGGACCTTGCGGGTATATACTGTTTCGAAAGACAATGGTCCCAACCATTAACAAAAATGGAAACAAAACAAATAAATACAGACCATGAATGAAATCTGTATTGACTGTCCAGCCGGACACGTTTTAATAACAAGTATAATTATATGTAACCAGGATGTTGGACAATATCCAAGTGGGACACAACCTATGTCCAACAACCTCATAAGTGAAAACATATGACGTACATATAAATGGGAGGCAAGGAGGGGGGGGGGCAGTCTGCAGGTTACTCAAGTTAAAACAGACAATTGGTAGTGTGGTACGCTTTTGGTGATTGTACATTTAAACATTTAAATCATCAAGCGTACATTGTCGACGACGTTTCGATCCCTAATTAATATGGGATCATCATCAGGACATATTGATTCATGCCTCGATGTATAACAAGAAGACAATGTCATCAATTATTGCATGATACAACGACCTATGCATGCAGTGACCACTGAAAAGTTCCAAAGGGGAAGGGAACACATGAGGGGCAGTGATGGTCCCGCATTCTGGTCTGGAACCGGTCGAAGGGACAGATGGTTCCACTGGGACGGTGAAAAAGCTCCACAATGTGAGACTGCAGTAGCCAGCGAGTCGATGCTCGGACCTGGTCCGAGCATCGACTCGCTGGCTACTGCAGACTCCCATTGTGGAGCTTTTTCACTGTCCCAGTGGAACAATCGCACCCCACATCACCAGCTATGGAATATCTGCAGCCTACACAATTTGTGGCTGAACCAACTTTGGGAAACACCGACAACCACCTCAATCTTTCAAAAATGAGTGTGGAAGTCAGTGAAACTACTCTCTTGGCTAGAGGATAAGGACGCACTCTCAAAGAGAGCACATGGTTGGATGACCCTAAACACATACTCTAAGCCAGGAGCTCAAACCTACTTCAACATGGGATATGACAAGAACATAAAAATAGCTTTTATGAAATACAGATTTGGATATGACAAGATCATAAAAGTAGCTTTTATAAAATACAGATTTAGACTGCTCCCGTGCGCCCAGCATCTCCCCCTCTGGCTTCGCAATATAGCAGGCTCTGTGTGTCGCTTGGATCGGCTCGGGAAGACATGCTGCATCTATTATGCTCCTGTAAAGAACTCAAAACAGCACAAAATAAATTTCTGAAACAACTCTTCAATCACCGAGGGATCTGCACCAGGAGGCAAGCTCTGCTTGCTTGCTTAGCACCTAGTGATCCACAATTGAACTGCAGAACAGTAAAATATCTAAGACTGTGTAGTAGTAAAATGCCAGAAATGCAGACAATTGGAACCCGGGGCCATATTATGAACAAAGGGCAATACATTATCGCCGCTTTTATCGGCAGGAAACTGCCGCTAAAGCGGCGATAATGGGCTTGATAATATGCCCTTATAAATTCCAATAGAAGCCCAGGTTCTGGTGTTAACCTAGGCTTCTATGGGAATTTACAAGGGCATATTATCAAGCCCATTATCGCCACATTAGCGGCAGTTTCCTGCCGAATAAAGCGGCGATAATTTATCGCCCTTTGTTCATAATATGGCCCCTAGTTAGAAACTATGGGGCATATTATCAAGGACAGGCGATACATTATCGCCGCTTTTATCGGCAGGAAACTGCCGATAAAGCGGTGATAATGGGCTTGATAATATGCTCTATGAATTCCAATCGAAGCCCATGTTAGATGTGAACACATCTAACATGGGCTTCTATTGGAATTCATAGAGCATATTATCAAGGCCATTATCGCCGCTTTATCGGCAGTTTCCTGCCAATAAAAGCGGCGATAATGTATCGCTTGTCCTTGATAATATGCCCCTATATGCAAAATGTGTAAAGTGACTGAGGCCACTTCGAACATATCATTTTAAGTTGATAAATCTGACAAGTTATTTATGTTATTATATTTGCACAAAACTAGCAAGCCTTTTAGCACGGTTTTAGATACAAGCGTTTTATATATGCACATGATAGTTTGAATTGATTATATTTTTTGTATTGCAATGGTTTTAATTAACTATGCAAATAAACTTGACTTGACTTGATGTCCTCTAGTTCTTTATTACCTGCCAGAATTAAACAGGGAAAACATATTTGAGTGTACCATGCAGAATTTGGTTCAATAAGAGCCAAAATCCATGTTACTCCCCAGAAACTTGTAATAGGTGATATTTATCACACCTGATAGATAACTTACCATGGATATTGTTTTCTCACGTGCCATAATTTGGCAATTAAATATTAAGGGTCACACTATTATATCATAAAATACAGCAAGGAAGTGTGCTGTGCTGCGTTGCATAAAAGGGAGTGGAGAGAAATGCTCCAAATTTACAAAGATATGGTGGTATATTTATGAGTTCTGGCGCATCTCTGCAAATCAGCAGGGATGCGCCAGAACAAATGCGTCACGCAAAACTACCCTTGCCTCACGGCAGATGCGTTGCATTTACAATGCGGCGCGCCGTGGTGCAAGGGTAGGCAGATGCGTGACGCATCTAGTGACGTAAGGGCGGCGCATCGCTGGAGTCGCGTCGTAAGCGCGATGCGACTCCAGCAATGCTCGGGTGTGCCCTATACTTAACGTGCTGTGTCAGTCCTTACGCCTGCTACAAGCAGGCGTAAGGAATTGACATAGCAGCGTCGCACAAGTGCCTGCGTGAAATCTTGTAGATTTCACACAGGCACTTTTGCGAGGCGCACCTGCCCCGGAACGCCCACCCTGCGCCGGAACGCCCACGTGTGGCGCAGGGGTTTACAATGTGACGCATCTGCCTAGATGCATCACGTTGTAAATGGGTCGCAGGGGTGCGCCACATTTATGCCACCGTTGCGTGAGGTAACGGCGGCATAAACGTGGCGCAAGTCCGACATAAATCTGCCCCATGGAGCCTTTCTAATCTTTCCGTGCCCTGCCTAGCATCAGCGCTGGCACCCTTGCACCACGACGCAGACAGGATAAAGGTTTTTTTGCCTCTTTCTTTGTGTGCTGCAGAATGCACCACGCATAGGAGGAAATAAAGAGGAGAAAAAGATTATTTTCTTCTCTTTACTACAGCCTCCGGGAGGCGCATTGATTTGCCGATTTGACACAATTCCAGGTTTACAAACGTTTGTAAGTTCGTTCTTGCATCAAATCCATTGGTGGATGTACATGAACACTCATGCTTCATCCATGGGACGTCTCCCAGCTTGAAATAGAATGTAGCGCAGCGCAAGCGGCTGCCATGCATTATATTTCTTTACAAATTGCCTCTAGCGTGGCTTTGTAAATCTGACTTAAGGAAAGGAGACGCAAGGACATCAATCAGCCCCGAGTCTTATGATGAAACAACTGTAGTGTAGTTATATTATTTATTTGGTGCTTTTGAGTCAGGTTTTCTAGTGCTTCATGCAGCTTCAAAGCACTAGGTTAGGGAGGAGGTAGCAATCAACCAATCATTCAATCGCTTATTTGTAGAGCGTGCTAATCACCCGTGAGGGTCTCAAGGCGCTGAGCGGGGGTGGGGATGCAGCTACTGCTCGAACAGTCCGGTCTTGAGAAGTTTCCTGAAGGGCAGCAGGTCCTGTGTCTGTCACAGCTGTGTGGGTAGTGTGTTCCATGTCTTGGCAGCGAGGTAGGAGAAGGATCTGCCGCCGGTGGATGTTCTGTGGATGCGTGGGACGGTGGTGAGGGCGAGGTGGGCAGAGCGAAGCTGGCGGTTCGGGGTGTAGAGGGTGAGACGCTTGTTGAGGTATGCTGGTCCGGCATTGTGTAGTGCTTTGTGGGCGTGGGTGAGGAACTTGAAGGTGATCCTCTTCTTGACTGGGAGCCAGTGCAGGTCTTCAGGTGGGCAGTGCTGTGAGTGTGGCGAGGGAGTCACATGTGGTATTTCATGTAGTGACTCTTGGCTCTTTCACTCACTTCAGATGAAAGGCAGGTTTGATGGTGCTGAAAATTCTCTACCCCACAAGCACTGCAACAGATGCGGCACCGAGGGGCATATTACCAACGATTAGCAATATTTATCACTAACTAGGCTTAGCAACGAATTTTTTATCGCTAAGCATCGCCGGAAAATATCGCGGAGACAACGTGCTATTAGCAACGTTTATCTCCAAAGCGATAAATTTTCCGGAGATAGCGTGAATATTGCTGAGAATACAGCAATATTCACACATTAGCGACAAAATGCTCTTAGGCATGTTATCCACCTCCCATTGGATAACATAGCCAAGAACTGGTCTGAGCAGGCTTTAGTTTTTGGAGATATTCGCGCTTAGCGCAAATATTTCCAACGCTACGCCTGCCTTGTTAATAGGCGATAGCGACGTTATCGACTGCTGTCAGTCGCTAACGGGTTGGGTACGCCCACTTTGCATGTCTTTAGCGATAAACATCGCTGACATGCAAAGCAGGCCCCAAACCGCTCACTATCGTCTCAAAGCTGTCGCTAACATCAGTTAGCGACAGCTTGCTAATAGGGTGATAGAATTATCGCCGCTTAGCGGCCGAAAACGGCTGCTAAATCGGCGATAATTGTCTACCGCCCCCCTTAGTAATATGCCCCCTAGTGAGCTATGAAAGCCTTTGCAGCACCGTCTGGTCAGATGAAAAAAAATATTCTACAACAACCTGCTTGTAAGAAAATCGTTGATGATTAAAGTGAGTCTATGACAACCTGCTTGTAGAAGAATCATTGATGCTTAGTATGCATCTATTTCAATCTAACTATAAGAAAATGGATGGTGAATTGAATGCACTTTAACAGGTTTTAAACTTAATGTAAGTTTGTAAATATCACATTCTACCTATGTAAACATAAGCTGAAACAGACCTTCACATTGGCAAAGATCTCCGATATCACTATTGCTTGGTTATAGACAAAAATTGATCGCTGAGAAGTCGAGCTAATGCTCTTAGCCATGTTATCCACCTCCCATTGGATAACATGGCTAAGAAGTGCTCAGGGCTGGTGTTAGCTTTTGGAGATATTCGCGCTTAGCGCGAATCACTATTAGTGATAAATATCACTGACATGCAAAGTGGGGCCCAAGATGGTCACTATCTCGTACTAGCGACAACTAGGTAATAGGGAGATTATTTTATATCTGCTTAAAAGCGGAGATAAACCCCCTTGATAATATGCCCCTATGAATGTTAGAGGGGCGAACTACCCGGTGTGTAAACTGAAAGTTGGAGGGAAAAAGAACGTGTGTATTGTGCAAAAAATGACTGGAATAAACGCTAGTTAACAAGAAGTGCATTTTGTTTTGGATTTTGGTCGTGTATATATTTGCAATGCATTGTGGGCAGGCGATGTTCCTTCAGATTCTTCATCCTGATTGCTGGTA
This sequence comes from Lissotriton helveticus, assembly GCF_964261635.1. Classification (NCBI taxonomy): domain Eukaryota; kingdom Metazoa; phylum Chordata; class Amphibia; order Caudata; family Salamandridae; genus Lissotriton; species Lissotriton helveticus. Next base: position 305,540,872 of record NC_136058.1, on the reverse strand, counting down.
AACCCTGTCTGAAGAGCGTTGCTTAAGGCAAAACAATAAATAAAACAGGCAGGCCCATTTTACTCATCTTTATCTTGCTGCCGTCATACGCTGTCCACATACAGCGTGGAGTCTGACTGGACCAGGACCTGTAGTAGCGTCGACCCTGCACCCCTCGTCCATGTATGTTACAGTGTGTGCCTGGCTGAAGTGATTATGGACTCCAAGTGGCGGCCCGCGGTACTGCACCCCTGGTGTTTAGTAATCAAGGTGACTGGCTGTCTTGATTAGAGACGCCCAGTGACGACCCGTGGTACTGCACCCTGGTGTATTGAAAGTGCTGCAGTGAGTGTTGAGTCATTCGTGCTGGGCTGCTGCCAGTCAGATTTCATTCTGTTTTTTATTTACTGGTCGGTACAAAAATAAGCAAAAATCTCTTAAAAGACCTTAATGCTGACGTAGCATAAATGTTTGGACGTTACAGCAGCTTTTTTTATCGCCTTATTTACAAAGTGCTGCTAGCTGCAGTTAGCGGCACTTTTCAAGCGTAAACGCTAATTTTCAAGATGGCCAATTCTGTTAGTGGGACTTAATGAAAATGAGATGCCAGGTAGGTGTTCTTGTGCAAAAACTGCCACTCACCCCACTTCGCGATATCTCTATATATATAAAAACGAATGTAAGTCTGTCTGTTTGTCTGTCTGTCTGTTTGTCCTTTATGCATTACTACACCATTCATCCGATCGCCATGAAACTTTGGGAAGTTGGTGAGTACACTCCCGCGAAGGTTTCTGGCATACATTTTTTAAAATATCCGCCCCCCAGGGCCCTCATAATCTTATGAATACTGATGTACGCACAAGACGGAAAAAGAAAAAATCGCCATGAAACTTTGGGAAGTTGCGGAGTACACTCCCACGACGGTTTCTGGCATAATTATTTTTTACATATCCGCCCCCCCAGGGTCCTCATAATCTTTCGAATACTGATGTACGCACCAGACGGAAAAACCAAAAAATGTGTTTCCACAAGCACTCGAATAAAGCAATAGAATTAAAATACCATTCACCCGATCGCCAGGAAACTTTGGGAAGTTGTATGTCTGTCTGTTTGTCTGTCTGTCTGTTTGTCCTTTATGCATTACTACACCATTCATCCGATCGCCATGAAACTTTGGGAAGTTGTTGAGTACAATCACGTGAAGGTTTCTGGCAGACATTTTTTTTTAAAATATCGCCCTCCCAGGGCCCTCATAATCTTTCGAATACTGATGTACGCACCAGACGGAAAAACAACAAATCGTGTATCCACAAGCACTCGAATAAATAAATAGAATTAAAACACCATTCATCCGATCGCCATGAAACTTTGGGAAGTTGGTGAGTACACTCCCGCAAAGGTTTCTGGCATAAACTTTTTTAAAATATCGGCCCCCCAGGGCCCTCATAATCTTATGAATACTGATGTACGCACAAGACGGAAAAAGAAAAAATCGCCATGAAACTTTGGGAAGTTGCGGAGTACACTCCCACAAAGGTTTCTGCCATAAATATTTTTTACATATCGGCCCCCCAGGGCCCTCATAATCTTTCGAATAATAATGTACGCACCAGATGGAAAAACCAAAAATTGTGTATCCACAAGCACTCGAATAAAGCAATAGAATTAAAATACCATTCACCCGATAGCCAGGAAACTTTGGGAAGTTGTTGAGTACACTCCCGCGAAGGTTTCTGGCATACATTTTTTAAAAATATCAGCCCCCCAGGGACCTCATAATCTTTCGAATACTGATGTACGCATCAAACGGAAAAACAAAAAATCGTGTATCCACAAGCACTCGAATAAATAAATAGAATTAAAACGACACTTTGAAATGTTTTCCATATTAAAATGAATAAGTTTCAATAAAAATGACACAATGTAAATTGAATGTTAGCATAACGAGTTTCCTTGAATTTCCTTTCTTCAGAGATCGTAGCAACGCGTGACGGGTAAGCTAGTTTACAATGAAATTTGTGTCTAGCGATAACCCCCAAAGCGGCAGCTAAGTGCAGTTATAGGCAGTTTTTTAAGACCAGGAAAGAGCTGGTCTTAAAATTGGTGCAAAAACTTGGAGCCTCATTTCAGCAGGTTTTGGTGCTGGACAGCGCCACAAGGAATGTTGCCCTGCGACAAAACAAAAGGGCAGGAATGTGCACTATCAATAAGATAGGACGCATTCCTGGGCCTCATTCATGAAAAGTGTTGCATTGCTGCGACAAAACAGCGTTGCAACACTTTTCATTGCGCCCTTCTTGCGACTCCATGGATGCACTGTATTCACTGCACGGCGCTCCATGTTGCAATTAATGAGATATACGTCTGGAATCCTGACGTATCTATTAGAGCTAAAGTCACGCGTTGCTGCAGTTGTCATAAGCATGACGCAACTCCAGTAATGCATAGGACCAGCCTATCCCTATGGCACTGCGTCACTCATACGCCTGCCATTGAGCAAGTGTAAGGTTCTGACGTAGTGGCGTCCTAGTATTGTGACAGTGAAATCTGATAGATTTCACTGCGCCACTCCCACGAGGCTTTGTTGGGTGGGAATGCTCACCCTGCATATATCACACCTGACGCAAGTATAATGTGACACAGGGCTTTGCAAGGTCATGCATATGCCTAGATGTGTCACTTTGTCAATATGGCGCAACGTGGTACAAGATTCACGCTGCAAGCACATCAAGAAAATGACGCACAGATGGGGTTAAACTGTGAGAAGGGGCTCAATTCAATCCAAAAAGGCTTTATTCAGTGTAAATAAAACAAACACCATAAAAGCATATTAATACATCAATAAAAAAAGAACATACACATATTGCATCATAAACCATACGAGGTTAAAATCAGATTTACACATTCAGCTTTCCCCGAGGTTTTTAAATCAGTATAAAATTGATGAAATATTAATACATAAATATATCACAAAGTGAAAGTACAAATTGCCGCCAATTTTACAAAAACGTGCTAGTGCTTAGAAAACCTAAAGGTATATGAAAACATATATGAACAAATTTATAATTACAAATATTAATCTTGTCTTTTGTATAACAGTACATCCAAATGTGCATATTCTTTTCTCTTCCTAATAGAGAGTTGTACAAAACGAATGACAGAACTTATAATTTTCGCATTATCCTTGCCACAAATAAAATTAAAAGCATTCTTATAATTAAAAATTCTATTTCTTAAGAAAAGTGGTTTTAAAACTGATTTCCGGATACCTATATAAAAAGGACAAAAAAGTATGAAATGCAAAGTTGATTGTAAGGTTTTACCGTCACATGGGCAGGGTGGTAATGTGTGGCTCAGTTTTTCAGTTTTCGGAAAGGCAATTAAATAATGTAGAGTGCCAATCCTTAGCCTCGTCTGATAAAATCTATGCTGTGTATTCTTTACCAATATCAAGTATAAATGAGTGCCCCTCTGTTATATCCTGTTCATCCCTTTCCCTGCTGCTCAACCTGTGTGTGTGTGATGTCATTGGAATGTTCCAGTGTGCATGGTTTGAATGTGTGGTCAGTTTGATTGAGTGGGCTGAGCAGCTGGATGCTGCTCCCGGTGGGGCCTTCTCCCTTACTCCTGCTTACCTCCCTTTTACCTATTTTAACCAATAAATACCAACTTAAGAATACCAACGTCTACTGGATCTATTTACATAAATAAGTACCATTATACATTGCAACAATGGCGACGAGCGACAAAGAACTACGTGTGCAGAAATTACTTTTGAAACATGGAATTGAAGAGATGGAAAATGAAAACTTTAAAAGAAGACAAACAACGCTTTTAATGCCCCACCGGTGTCATGTCACATCTGACAGCCTACAGGAAACATCTATAAAGAGGTATGTTTCAAGCGTTGGACTTTGTGTAGCCTATTTGAATTTTATAATTACAGACTTATTTACAAGAGTGCAAAAATTTCAACTTAGGACTGCTGTCAGAGTAAAACAGTAGAAAAATTATATATATTTCGTGCTGCGATGTTCAGAACCCAAGTTAAAATGACTATTTAATTTTCAAGAGCAAAGATATAAACCTTTCAGCAATATAAAATGACCAATTATAGTTCAAGGGCAAACATGTGAACCTATCTGCAATGTGTCTGAAGCGACTGTTTTCATTTTGTCTAAAACCTTGAAGATGAAATAAACAGATAACTGCCCTATTTCAAAGTGGATTGTAACGACACTTTTAAGGAAAAGAAGTTTAATTTTTCAATTCATTGCCTGCAAGCTGCGACCTTTTTCAACTCTGAGGCTTCCGTTTTCATTAAATTTAAGAAGTTAATAGCAGCAGTGTTCAGAGATAATTGAGTGCCAGCGCGCTCAATTTAACAGAGCATGTCATGTAAAACTCCGACCCTTTGAAGTAAAACTCTGACACTCACCGTCCTGTTTGGAGATGGCGGTTGAGTTGTCAGTTGGTCCGCAGCGATCATTACCCTTTCCCTGCCTCAGGCTAATTGATGACGTCTTCAGAGTGTTCCGAGGAGTTGGCGAAGCGAAGCTCTCCTCACGTTCTGATGCTGATGTCACTCAATGAGTCACCGCCTCTGTTCAAGCCGCTGCTGATGTCAGTCGATGAGTCACCGTTTCTTTTAAACTGCAATTTCACCGTGAGCCATCAGGCGAAAACGTGACTGACAGCGTGATGTTTGCTACGTGCTGTCGTCATTTATCAGGCGCCTCATGACGTGAAAGACACTAAATGCGCTGATGTCGTCCTGGATCAAACACTTTCATTTCTACAGCGTTTCTGTCATAATGCTTTGCCTTTCTGGATGTCTGCCATCGTGTTTCATCATCGTGTCACAGCGACTGGCACACTATGTTGTTTTTAAACCCTGCAAGTACCTGAAAAGTTTTCATTTCTATTCCAAGAGACAAGGTACAGTTTTTCTATTCAAGTCTCGCAATTCACAACATCTGATATGACAACGGTGACTACTTTTATTATTTTAGTTTCTTATTTTACATCAGTCACTATTTATATATAAATTGATGTACATGTTCTGTTCTAAGTGATTTATGGAACTGTTATGTACTGAAATTGAGATATTGGTTTATTTATGTTCTGAGTGATTTACTTATTATCTTACACTACTGAGAACTGTTATATCATAAAATTTATGAATTAATTTATTTACACTTTAATTTATAGGTTGATTTTAATGGTCAAGTTTTGATATGCTGAGTTCTGGCAATGTTTGAATTTATTTATGAAAATGAACCACATTTGTGCTCAATTAATTTGAGGTGTTCATTAAGTGTTGAGATTAATTATACTAAATTTTGATGAACCACTTAATTAACAGTGCTCTATTTTAGATAGAGAAGTTCACGTTGTTTTCTTGAACTTTGAGGAGTTCAATGCTAGTGTGCATTTTTGGATTTGTAGTTTATATATTCTGCGGAGCCACATACGTGCTCATGATTTGAGGCGCTCCTGTATTTCCTGAAATTAAGTTCTCCAGTTTGGAATTTTATGATACATATGTTGTTCAAATTTTATGAGGCTGCAAAATCCTCAGCTCTGTTTATTCAAGTTTATTATCCTGAACCACGCAAGTGCTCTATTCTGCTAGAGGTGTTCAGTTATTGAAAGTCGTTAGGTAGCCATGTACCCTTGCACTAGGTGTTATGCGTTTTGTTCTTTATACTTAATTTAAATGATTTTGGACAACGTGGTAACTCCTACGTCCTAAATTTGTTATTCTATTGGGACGCTATTTTGTTTAGTTTGATTCCATAGTATTGCTTTTCGTGACAGTCTGGCCAACTGGCATGATTAGTAATATTTTGTGTTTTTCTTTGAGATGGGGGATGGTTGTATGTGATTTCTCTCTCCGTTTGATACGAGAAGATATTATTCCTGGTTTTGTGCGAAAAGATAATTTTCCTCTCTATGTATCTTTCATGATGATATATTGCTATTCCATGATATTATTTACAGTTATTCATTTTCTATGATGATTGTTCATTTCATGATATTATTTACAGTTATTCATTTCCTATGTTGACCGTTTATTTGTAATCCTGATTTTGTCATCATCAGGACTTACTATATTCAGTTTCATCCTCTCTCTTTTGTTTTCATTGTTTTAAAAGAGGGAGATGTGTTATATCCTGTTCATCCCTTTCCCTGCTGCTCAACCTGTGTGTGTGTGATGTCATTGGAATGTTCCAGTGTGCATGGTTTGAATGTGTGGTCAGTTTGATTGAGTGGGCTGAGCAGCTGGATGCTGCTCCCGGTGGGGCCTTCTCCCTTACTCCTGCTTACCTCCCTTTTACCTATTTTAACCAATAAATACCAACTTAAGAATACCAACGTCTACTGGATCTATTTACATAAATAAGTACCATTATACATTGCAACACCCTCATAAGCGAGCTTTCACAGTAACTCGCTATGCTCTTTTTTTGGCTGATAGTCCTTTTCCCGTTCCTGCTCCATTGCGGTTATATATCTTAGTTTTAAATCACTTTTACTCTAATCCTGTATAATTATGGAATTAATCGTATCCACATTTACTTCGCATTTCATTAAAAGTTTGAAAATATGCTCCAGCCATGGTATTTTAAAACTATGGTCAAGGGCTAGGCAATCCTTTATTAGATATTTTGTAAATGTAGGGGCATATTTACAATAACTGGCGCATCCCTGCACAGCTCTGCCATCATGGATGCGACGCATTTACAATGCGGCGCACCATGGTGCAAAAACGGCACAGATGCGTCGTGCATCTGTGCCGTAAAAGTGACGCAATGCTGGAGTTGCGTCGCAAGCGCGACACAGCTCCAGCAATTCTCTGGGGGCCCTATCTAGTTAATGCTGCCTCAATCCTTACGCCTGCTTCAAGCAGGCGCAGGGTTTTGACGCAGCATGGGCCTAAAAGTGACTGAGTGAAATCTTGTAGATTTCACTCAGCCACTTTTAGGAGGCATTCCTGCGCCGGAACGCCCCCCCCTTGCACAGGAACGCCTACATGTGGCGCAGGGCCTTAAAACGTGACGCATCTCCCGTTGTAAGTACTCCTGCACCATGGACCAGGATGTGACGCAACGGCGGCGTAAATGAGGCATTAGGGGCTTGTAAATCTGCCCCTATGTTTCTTCCTTTTTCCCATTTTCCCTGCCAAAATGTAAGGCCTGATATGTTTATTGTATCATTTAGATATAGTACAAATAATTCCTTGTGCACAGTGATATTTGGAGTGGCACTAGGTACAGCCAACAATGTTTTAAAAAACTTATTTTCCTTAATTTGTAGTGCACCCTTATTTGCTCTCCCCCATATTGCTGCACCATAACAGACCCCAGAGACACACTTGCTCCTGTATAAAGATAACATTTCCCGTATGGGTTTACTTCCCAATTTTGTTGCGATTCTAAAAATGCCCTCAGTAGTTCTTACAAATGTCATCTTACAAGAGTCAATATGCTTACTCCAAGTGCCATTTCTACTAAATAGTATCCCTAAGTAGGAGAAAGTATATACTCTGTTGATAAAAACCCCACCCACATGATGTTGTCTGGACTTTGGTCTCTTTCCCCCACAAGTCTTACAAATGTCTTCTTTCAGTTTAACTGTAAATCGAGATTCGACAGAAATAAGGCAACATTTTCGATTAAGCATTTTAAACCATTTACCATCCTTGACATTAAGACAGCATCATCTGCATATAATAAAACAGGTGTGGGGCGCTTTCCCACTTTCGGGCCATCAGCAACAAATGTTTGTAAAAACAAATCCACATTATTTATATACAAGGAGAATAAAAGTGGGGCTAAAACGCATCCCCGTCTAATACTACTCGTTACCATAAAATCTGGAGTGCATTCCCCCATCTGGCCATATCGTACTTGGGTAGTTAAAAAGGCATACATTTGTGAGAGGAATGAAATTACATCAATAGGGGCCCCCAGCTCCTTCAATATTTTCCAAAGTTTTTGATGATTAACTAGATCGAAGGCGCTAGTGAGGTCTACGAAACATAGGTGAAGTGCCTCCTCCTTGGCTAATATATACTTCCCTATTAGTAATTCCAAATTTAAGCATCGCTCTACCGGCCCAATATCTCACCTGAAACCATACTGGGCTTCTGTCAATATTTTGTTCTTGCTAGCCCATTCTTCTAGCCTCTCCATCATTATACGACCCATCAGCTTTAATGAGGAATCAAGGAGAGATATTGGGCGGTAACAATTTGCCTTTCCTTTATCCCCCTTTTTAAAGATGGGTACAATAATACTTTCAACCCAAGTGGAGGGAAGTACTCCTCCCAAAGCTGCATTAAAAACCTTCAATAAAATAGATATCCAGAAATCTATATTGCACTTAAAAACATCTATAGGCACCCCTTCAGGTCCTGCGGCTTTTCCATTTGCACTTTTCTCTAAGGCTAATTTTTATTATTATTATTATTAATTGAAATTTATAAAGCGCAACTAAACCCGTAGGCGTCAATTTGATATCCCCTATTGTTATTGGGGTGCATTTACTGGAGTTACTTTTATAAACTTTTCCCTATTACTAGCTATTATTTTTATACGTTCGGGGTTAAAATGTTTCTCAAAGTATAACACTCAGACTTCCAGTGGAACTACGATATCAATTTAACATCATTATAGTCTTTAAAATACGGTTGGTTGATTATTTTCCAAAAAAGGGCAGAGTCTTTCAACTCTGCAGCCTGATTTAGTTTCTCCCAAGCATCCTCGAGGATCTCCTTTTTTCTTTTTCCAGGGTTTTTTTATACTCTTTTCTTGCAGTGCTTTTCCTATCTAGATCTCTAGGTTTTTGTTGGCGTGCCAATTTCACATCCCCATTCATGATTAAACCATCTAGGGTTTTGATCACAGAATTTCTTTCTCTTATTACTTAGTAAATTATATGCAATTTCATTAGTAATGTTAGAGAAAGCAGTTATGGTAGCTATTCGGGTTGAGGAGCTTTCTAAACAGATTTCTAAAGAAGGGGCTCATGAATAAACCCCCTTGTCTTATTCCCATACGTTGACACACAATGGCTGCCAGGCGCCAACGCAGGCACCCTTGCGCCATGGTGCAAGGCTGACTGTGTTGCGGAGTTGATTGATATTGTGGCTCCATCTTTTCTCAAGATGTCTGCAGGTGCATCTTGACTTGTGGAGGGTGGGAGGGAACCAGTTGGACTTCTTGGAGTGTTTTTTGCCTGGATGTTCTTGAGGGGTGCCAGGGTGTCGGCACAGTTAGAGATCCAACGGTAAAGGTTGTCTGCTGTGGCGTTGGCGTCTGTGAGCGTTGGCAGTGTGGTGGTGCTGAGGGAATTGATTAGAACTTCTTCTGTGGCCTTGATCCAGCTGCAACGGGGAGGGGGCAATGAAGGCGGTGGTGTATGGTGTGCCTGGTGAAGTAGTGATGTATACAACGATTGGCGGTCCGAAAGAGTTTGGTGGTGTGGCTGTAGTTGAATGTTTCTCCTGGCGGAGAAGACGGGGATGAGCGTGTGTCTGGACATGTGGGTTGGTGCGGTGACTATCTGCTTGAGTCAGTTGTGAGGATCTCCAGGAAGGTGGTGGTGTTCTAGTCACTGAGGTTTTCCAGGTGGAAGATGAGGTCTCCGAGCAGGATGTAGTTGGTAGATTTGAAAACCTGGGGTGCGATGACGTCTACAATATTATCTGTGAATAGGGGGTCATGGGCCGGGGGGCGGGGCCTGTAGATGAGGGTGCTTGCTGAGGGTGGTGTTAGACTTGGTCCGGATCTGGAAGTAGAGGTGTTCCATGGTGGCCGTAGGGTCAATAGAGTGCATGGTCAGTCAGAGTGTGCTTTTGTAGACAATGGCAATGCATCCTCCTTGGCGGTCGGTGTGAGAAGTTGGCCTGGTATATGATGTCCACTATTCTAGTGGGCACCTTGCACAAGTCCAATTGACCCTTATTGATGGTAGGATAGGTATACACCTGTTACAACGCATTTTTTACTCCGCACTACCATTACAACGTGACTTTTACTCCGCATACCATTACAACGCATTGCGCTGGGGGGCGCTGTAGGATAGGGAATAAGTTTAATTTTCTATCCAACACCTTCCCTAGTGTCCACGGGGACTGGTGTTGGAATAGAAAATTAAACTTACCACTATCCAGCGCCCCAAGGCGCTATGCGTTGTAACAGTATGCGGAGTAAAAGTCGCGTTGTAATGGTATGCGGAGTAATAGTATGCGTTATAACGTCATACATCCGGTAGGATATAAAGTCAACCTTATAGAAAGCTATCCTTAGTGGTAGCTGTGGAGAGCAGCCTTCAGGCTAAGACTTTGAGACGAGTTAAGCAAGTTGTTTTACCATTTATAATCTCTTGAGTACCAAATGAAAGCCCACCACACAAGATATATATCAAATATATATATATATGTATTTATTCTAAACACAACCCCTCGGCACTCTTTATGAGGTCAGAGGTAAAAGTACAATACAAGGAATTTAATTAGCATACGATAAGTTGAACAGTATAAGTTTTGCAATAGGGGCCTCAGAAGCCATTTACCAATAGTGGTATAAGAACCACGTGAGGAATAGAAAGCAGGCTAGGGCCTGGGGAATCGCTGGGGATTCTAGGAACAACCAACTGTTAGGATGTGGGAGGCCCACGGGAGACACGTGCAGTGTCTAAACACAGCCGTGGGTTACCATTGACTTTCTATGGAGAACGAACAAGTTAAAATTTTAAAGGTTAAGGGTACACGGAGGTGAACTGCGAAGGAACCCTTTTAGACTAGGACACTTGGAGAGTCAATACCCACGGGAGCACCGGAGTACTCGTGTTACCTCACCCAGGGAAGCCGGGTGCATAGGTGTCTTTTTGTGTCGGGTTTCGTCGTCGATTGAAATGGAGAGCTGCGAAGAAGTGCTGCAGGCGACCAGAGAAAAGTGTTCGGGTGGATCCAAGGGTGGATCAGAGATGTGAAGAACCTGAAAGCAGAGGAGACAGAGTCTGGACCATTAGCCAGTGACCAGGGCAGCGATAGAAAGATGCCACCGGATGTTGGGTGATTTCAGGTGAAAAAGTGAAGTTTGTCTCTTCAGCCACGAGGACCAGGAGGCGTCGACGACAACCAGGAGCTGGATTCGAGCTGTCCCACAAAGCATTTAGTTGACTGCAGTGTCGGTATTCAGATTGGACTCAACAAGCCTTGGCAAACGCAACCCACGCAAGATGTCAAGATTGGCGACGTTGCAGACCAGCAAGGTTTGGGGTGCATCTCCTTTGCAGGGAGGCTGGAGCAAGCCTGGAGCAACCAGGAAATCAAAGTAGTTTCAAGAGTGGTCTTCCTGGGGGCTCACTAGCCAACAGACTAGGAACCGCAAAGACGCATCAAGCTGCAATGCACAAAGCTTGCCCACGGAACACTCGTAGAGTATGGGCGTCTGAGCTTCAGTGCAAAAGATGCTCGGGGATGGGGCTTCAAGCACCCCAATGCACAACTTCGGGATACCTCGATAAGTTGATGCAGGTAGCAAAATGCAGGATGTCCAGAAGTTCCGGTCTCACATCTCTCTTGTCCGCCAAGGGCCTCAGCTTTGCTGGGAGTGAAGGTCAGGGTCAGAGATGTCTGAAAGTCTATGTCCTGTGTCGCATATTCTTCAGGGTCTGGCAGGAGCCTTGAAAATGCAGACCAGCAAAGATGCTGTTGGTGCCTGTTTGAATAGGGTGGTCACTCCTTGACCACAAGGGAGATTTCTTCCGCCTTCTAGTTGAAATGGAATGTCGAAGGTCCAGGATCTATGTTGCAGAGTTTCGTCCAGGGTAATCTAAAGTCCTAGGGACTGGGGTTCTATACTTATGGTAAGTTTCGGGGTTGGACTAACTCTGAGGTCCCTCCTATGGGTGGACCTGGGGAGGGGGTGGTTACACCCCTTTCCCTTTGTCCAGTTTCACGCCAGAGCTGTGGCTGAGCGCCCCAGCAAACGGTTTGAACTGGGAAATGCATGGAGCACCTTGTGTGCCCCATGCAGTGTCTGAAAAGCATTCACCGAATGCAACCCACTCTGCCCCAATACACGACTGTCTGGGGAGGTGCTGGCACCTCCCTGGACAGGAAACCTATTGTCCAGGCCTCCCCTGCCAGAGTTTTGTACAGCAGCAGGAGGGCAGACTCGTGTCTGTGGCAGCAGCATCCATTTTGTGATGCTAGGGTAGTATTCCAAAGTGTTTGACACCTTACATGACATGTTTTGAAAAAGCCAAACCAAAGTTAGCATTAACCACAAGGATGATAATGCACTTAAGAGTATATGGTATGGCTATATCATAGAACAGCTATAAGGAGATGGTTCTGAAAGCTGCAGAGGGGCTCAGCTCATGCTAGGGCACCCTCTCACACAAAACCAAGCACTCTGCCTCCAGGATTGTCAAGGCCTGCCATAGGAGTGACTTATAGGTTACTATGTGTCTATATATAAGGTAGATATAGATATACTATATCTAATTAAGGGGTGATTACACCACCTTACCCAGGCTGTAAGTACAAACCTGTGGTGTCAGTTTGCCAGGCTAACTAGGGGTGCCACAATACATGCTGCAGCCCCTGGTAGGCCAATGGTGCACCTTTGCCCTGGGTACCTATGGTACACTATACAGGGGCTCAGAAGGGTAACTCAGTAACCAAACAGGTATGCACCTAAAGTACATGGTATCAATTTAGAGAGAGAACAGCTAGGCTGTGGGCCTGAGTAGCAGGACCACAGCCATACTAAAGTTGAAAAACCAAAGAATCACAGCAAAAAGTGGGGGTAACCATAGGAAGCAGCCTCTACTCTTCTACAAAATCCCCCCCCCCCAAACGCAGGGACATTAAACTAACCTTGACCAGTTGAGTTTTCATGTTCTAAGTGGAAATATCTGGAGAGTCCGTCTGCATTGGCATGGTTACTCCCAGGTCTATGTTCCACTGTATAGTCCATCCCCTGTTGGGAAATGGACCCACTGAGCAGTTTGGGATTTTTACCCTTCATCTGTTTTAGGCACCAGAGGGGCTTATGGTCTGTCTGAACTGTGAAGTGAGTTTCCAAACAAGTATGGCCTCAGCTTCTTCAGGGCCCAAACCACAGCAAAAGCCTTCCTCTCAATAGCTGACCAACGTTTCTCTCTAGGGGTCAGCCTTCTGCTAATAAAAGCTTCTGGCTGGTCCTGACCTTCATCATTCAATTGTGATAGTACAGCCCCTACTCCCAACTCAGAAGAATCTATTTAAACAATGAATTCTTTGGAGTAGTTAGGACCACCGTTCCCTCTAGGCCCCGCGCACACAGGACGTCGCCAGAGAGTCGCGCCGCCTGCCGCTTTTAAAAAGCGAGTGGCGTGAACATGACACACTTTTCCAGTGGTGGCGGCGGTGCGGGCGTGAGGAGTTGCAGGTAAGGAGGCTGGGGGGGGCGGGGCTGGTGATTATTGTGGGGATGATGGCGCTTGTGGCTGTGTGGGAGCGGGGCAGACTGTGGCCTTTTGTTTAAATATTGGTGACAATCAGAGCCCCTTCACGGGCTCCGATTAACAGTAATACTTAAGCAGAATGCCATGGTCTGCCCCGCGCTTTCCTAACAAAAGCGTAGACACTTTCCAGACACAGCGTGTGCTAAAGTACACGCTGTGTTTGGAAACTACCTACGCCTTTTTAGTTAAGCGCTGGGCAGACTGTGGCATTCTGTTTAAGTATTGCTGTTAATCGGAGCCCGTGAAGGGGCTATGATTGTCAGCAATATTTAAACAAAAGGCCACAGCAGTTGGGGAAAGGCACAAAAAACGAGTGGGACACAGAACAGAAAGGCACAAAAAACGCATGGGACACAGGACAGAAAGGCACAAAAAACGAGTGAGACAGAGGACAGAAAGGCACAAAAAACGAGTGAGACACAGGACAGAAGGGCACAAAAAACGAGTGAGACACAGGACAGAGAGGCACAAAAAACGCGTGGGACACAGGACAGGAAGGCACAAAAAACGAGTGAGATACAGGACAGAAAGGCACAAAAAACGAGTGAGACACAGGTCAGAAAGGCACAAAAAACGAGTGAGACACAGGACAGAAAGGCACAAAAAATGCGTGGGACACAGGACAGAAGGGCACAAAAAACGAGTGAGACACAGGACAGAAGGGCACAAAAAATGAGTGAGACAGGACAGAAAGGCACAAAAAACGAGTGAGACACAGGACAGAAGGGCACAAAAAATGAGTGGGGCACAGGACAGAAAGGCACAAAGAACGAGTGGGGCACAGGACAGAAAGGCACAAAAAACAAGTGGGGCAGAAGGGCACCAAAAACGAGTAGGGCAGAGGGCAGAAGGGCACCAAAAACGATTGGGACAGAGGGCAGAAGGGCACCAAAAACGAGTGGGGCAGAGGCCAGAAGGGCACCAAAAACGAGTGGGACACAGGACAGAAAGGCACAAAAAACGAGTGGGGCAGAAGGGCACCAAAAACAAGTGGGACAGAGTGCAGAAGGGCACCAAAAACGAGTGGGGCAGAGGTCAGACGGGCACAAAAAAACTAGTGGCAAGGAGGCAGAATACAGAAATATAGGGGCAGCTAAGAACAGAATGTACTTATGATTAGCATTCGATGGCTAAGGGTGAAATTTTCTTGTGAACAAAATCAAAGCAATAAAGATGTGGGGAATATGTAAAAATCTCTGCAAGTAAAACAAGATTGAAGGTTATTCCTCTTGATGCAGGTTTTTAAATTTAAGGCTGTGTTTTTACAAATGTTTTATTTACTGTTCAAAAACACCCTTAAGTTATTACAATCAAAAGCTGTTACTCTTCTGCTCGGGTGGTCTGTCGCAGGTGTTCTGCCATTGCAATGAATGGAAATGCAGCTGTTTGGTAGTTAGTAGGTTACTGTTCTCCAGTATTAGGGGTGTCTTTCATAGATTCACATGCTTGAATATTCTCCGCCGTCGAAGTGGGAGTCCCATGGTAATAAAATAGCAATAAATGCTAAATATATATACATATCATAATAATATATATAATACAAGAAAAGAGAGGAAATACACTGAAATCCTCTAAAAACCATTCCTACATAGGAATGCAAGGCAAAGAGAAAAAGTCATTTGTAACACATTAGTGTCATTATGTTAGTCCAAACTGCAGCCAATCAGGCGCCAGCACCCTCTAGAACCTTCTCCTCAGAAGCTCAAGCCCTCAGATTTTCTACCGCACGTCATGTGAAGGGAGTCTCCCTGAGCTCTGCTCAGTTTTCTTCTTCAAACCTCTACTTTCAGAAATTTCTTCGGCATGTCAAGTAAGAAGTCTTTATTTAGACCCTGCTCTTCTTGTGGGAATCTGCGCATTTTTGAGAAGGACCCCCACCAGAAGTGTATTTATTGTTTATATCCTGATCATGTGGCTGCCAACTGCAAGTACTGTAGAACTTTTTCTACTAAAACTTTAAAGGACAGGGAAGGCCGTCTTCTCCTTTGTCTGCAGCGTCTTAAGGACAAGGACTCTGTTGTGTCCGACGCAGAAAGTTTGCATTCTGGTTTCTCTTCAGCAGCCTCAAAGCGTGGTAGTGTTCAGGAGATTCCTTCTCCTTTCCTCAAGAAACCTAAATTGGCTTTGCCTGTGGCTCCTGTAATGTCTTCTGCCACTCCTACCACCGCTACGCCCACAAGACCTGGCTCTCAGGCGTCTTTGGCAACCTCTCGAGGTGTTTTCACGCCTCTGAAAGTTTCACCGTCTACGGAAGTGTCGCCGAGCGCTCTGACGACGAGAGCAGCCTTGCTTGCAATTTCGACGACTACGCTGACTACCTCTTCAGCATCTTCCTCGTCGACGACGGTTTCGTCGACAGCCACGACGTCGACGAGGGTTTCATCGTCGTCTGCACCTGTCCCGTCGACGATTCCCATCTCGTCGACGAAGAAGAGAGAGTCCTCGTCGACGAAAGACCAAAAGACATCGTCGTCGTCGTCGACGAAGCCACCGTCGACCAAAGTCCCTTCGACGAAGAAGACCTCGTCGACGAAGACAGGCCCGTCGACGAAGACAGGCCCGTCGACGAAGACAGACCCGTCGACGAAGACAGGCCCGTCGACGAAGACTCCGTCTACTGAGTCGGTACCAGCGTCGACGATCAACACGTCGACGACGTCCCCGTCGACGACTACAGCTACAGTGGATCGCCCGTCGACGATGAAACCGTCGACGATCCCGTCGACGACCACTCCGTCGACGAAGATTTCTTCTTCAATATTACCAAAATCGGCCTCGTCGACACTACCGACGACAGTTCCGACGACGGCGGAACCACTGTCGTTTGCGTCATTACCGTTAGTGCCATTGCAGACAGCAAAATCGTCACACCTTCACACTACGGTACCCTGCCAACAGATCTCTGATCCAGAGCCTCTACCACCATCTCCAATGTTTGCAACTAGTACGGAGCATGACACTGATTCGGAACAGGAAGAGGACACGTTTGGTGCAGAAAGGAGTCCCTCTGATCCATACTAATATAATAAAGAGAGAGCCCAAACCTTTGAGGCGGGTAATCTCAGGAACCACAGCACCAATCGCAACACCCAATACAACGTTGGAAAGGGCAGTTGCAGCAGAAGGACATAGGCTACGCAGACGCCCACCATATACATTTAAAAGGTAAAAGAACAGTGCCAGCAAAGTAGTCCCTTGTGGGCGTGTCTGCATTGTGCTGTGGGCTTGTGCTGGGGCGTGACAAACGCTTGGGGCGAGTGGTACGTTCTGCCCTTCGGGCTGGACTGTTCCCATGGGGAACAGGGTCAAGGCTGATTTGCATATGGCCATGTCTGAACTGCGGTGGTGTGGAGTGCAAAAAAACGATGGATTTAGACACAGATCTCTATACTGGGGTGAATTTATGACACTGTTCTGCATTCTGTCCATCAACTGTTGTTTTTGCATTTGTCACCCCGAGTGGGATGGGTATGCTCAGACGTGAGTCCCATGCTCTCCACACCACTGAAGTCAAGCCACCCTGGCTGAAGACGGCTGATAGCGAGAAACTGGTCCTAGAATGGTTGATTCTGGTCCAGGAAAGACATGGCTTGGCAGTTCCGGCTGGACTGTTCCTATGAGGCATAGGGTCAAGGCTGATTTGCATATGGTGATGTCTGAATTGGGTTGGTGTGGAGTGTAAATAAACAATGGATTAAGGTCCAAATCTCTGTACTGGGGCAAATGTATGATATTGTTCTGCATTCTGTCCATCATCTGTTGTTTTTGCATTTTTCACCCCGAGTTGAATGGGTATGCTCAGACATGAGTCCCATGCTCTCCACACCACTGGAGTCAAGCTATCCTGGTTGAAGGCGGCTGATAGCCAGAAACCTCTTCTAGGATGCTTGATTCCTGACCAGGAAAGACATGGCTTGGCAGTTCGGGCTGGACTGTTCCCATGAGGCACAGGGTCAAGGCTGATTTGCATATGGCCATGTCTGAACTGGGGTGGTGTGAAGTGCAAAAAAACGATGGATTTAGGCCAAGATCTCTGTACTTGGGTGAATGTATGACATTGTTCTGCATTCTGTCCATCAACTGTTGTTTTTACATTCCGCCTTTCATGCCATGTCTCATATCGTGTGCTGGGGGCCTGGGCGTATGCGGGGCGCGGGATTACGGGGAAAAAAAGCAAGCGGTGTACCAAATATTTCATTGTTTTTTCTTCCCAGGTTCTGTATATTCCAGCTCCGGGTGTCCGCCCTGCTCCCTTTAAATACTCCTGCACCCCATAATCATAACCCACCCTTACTCCTTAAAATACCCCAACACCCTTAAACACTAACCCATCTTAACCCTATGAATATACCCTGTACCCCAAAACTCAAACCTATCCCTAAACCCTAAAAATACCCCTGTACCCCAAAACCCAAACCTAGCCCTGAACCCTATAAATACCTCTGTACCTCAAAACCCAAACCTACCCCTGAACCCAAAAATACCCCTGTTCCCCAAAACCCAAACCTAGCCCTGAACCCTAAAAATACCACTGTACCCCAAAACCTAAGCCTAGCCCTGAACCCTATAAATAATCCTGTACCCCAAAACCCAAACCTAGCCCTGAACCCTATAAATACCTCTGTACCTCAAAACCCAAACCTACCCCTGAACCCTAAAAATACCCCTGTTCCCCAAAACCCTAACCTAGCCCTGAACCCTAAAAATACCCCTGTACCCCAAAACCCAAACCTAGCCCTGAACCCTAAAAATAACCCTGTACCCCAAAACCCAATCCTTCCCCTGAACCCTAAAATACCCATGTACCCCAAAACCCAAACCTAGCCCTGAACCCTAAAAATACCCCTGTACCACAAAACCCAAACCTAGCCCTGAACCCTTAAAATACCCCTGTACCCCAAAACCCAAACCTACCCCTGAACCCTAAAAATACCCCTATACCCCAAAACCCAAACCTAGCCCTGAACCCTAAAAATACCCCTGTACCCCAAAACCCATACCTATCCCTAAACCCTAAAACTACCCCTGTACCCCATAACCAAAACTATATCTGAACCCTTAAAATACCCAAACACCCCAAAACATATACCTTAGAACCCCAAAACATATACCCCTATACCCATATTTACCTTATCCAAACATAAAAAAAAAATGCTTTTACCATTCATGCATTTACAACGAATTTCGTTGTAAATGTATGCATGGTAAAAGCATATAAAATGTAAAAACATAATAAAATGTAATGCCATGCGTTATAATGGCATTGCGGAGTCATGGTACTTTCGTAATGAAAGTATGCGGAGTGATGGTATGCGGAAAGAAAGTTGCCGAATAATGGGTGTTTATCCTCCCCCGGTAAGTACATTGGTGGCACGGCGGCCCACATCTCCAGCAACATACTCATATTTTTTCACCACAGATTTGAAAAATGCACAAGTCTCTCTCATTGATGGCCAGCACCGACATACACTTTTAGGCACACCTCCTGTCACAAGTTCTAGAATTGCGAACTTTAGAGCTGGGGAGCTACGTTCGAATCTCGGCATCAGCTCAACATCCTGTGATTCCAGGCAAATCGCTTTGTCTCCTCGTGCCTACCACAAATGAATGTTTTCTTCTGTAATGTAAATTGTGCTCATGCCATGTTGTCGAGTTCGCGGTATATAATATTTCAAGGAAAAATAAAGTAGGGCAACTCGAGTTCACACGCTATTGAACGCGCACTCTTAAGTGCATCAGCAGTGCACTGTGAATCGGAGCGTTTTCACAGGCCTGTCACAGATAAGAAATCCTACAAAACAATATACTACTGGCCGGCAGCACTTCATACCTGGAAAACGTCGGGACAGGCTGCTAGTTTGATTATAAAATGTCAAGACACAGATTCTAATGATGACAATGGCCCAGAATTTCAAGGAGAACAGTTCAATCAAGCTCCTGTGGCTACCATTCCTTTGGCATTAATATCTAATCTCCAACATATGCTGGACGATTATAATCGCCGTTTTCCTGCAACACCGCAGGCAACACCCGCTCCTGTGGCACTACCTTCACCTGCATTGCCGTCTATTATTCCACCTGCACCTTCTCAGGTTCATAGGTCTGTCAGCATCCATACCACGATCTATCCGAAGGATGCGGATGAGGAGGAAGCGGATGCTGAATGTGAGGAAGGTGAAGTCCCTGACAACACCGATGATGAGGCAGGCGACCAGGATATGACCGAATGTGATGATTACCGAACGCAGACGCCCTCTCCTCAACCTGGTACCTCGAGCGAGTCTCCACCAGTGGATATCGCCAGCTTCCATCTTTTAATGGATAAAGCGGCTCAACGTTTCAAACTCCCAAGCTCTCAACGCGAGGAGGATTGCTTTCTATACGATTTTAAGGACAAACCTTTCAAGCAGGTGCATACAATCCCAATAATTGATTTTGTATGGAAAGAGGGTGTTAAGCTGATGAATGCTCCAAACTCCTTACCTGCTCAGATTCCGCGCCTTGAGAAGAAGTACAAGGCCCCTACAGGTTCTCCAGCTTGCCTGATTTCACATCCCAAGCGGACTCTGTCGTGACTCAGGCAGCACAGCGTAGAGCACGTAATCCGGCGTCCCAAATCACAGCCCCTCCGGATAGAGAGGGTCGACGCCTGGATGCAATTGGCCGCAAGTTCTCGACCATGGCCTCCACATCTGTCCAAGCAGCCAATGCCTTGGCCATTTTGGGTCGTTATGACCGGCAGATGTGGTCGGATGTTGCAGATTATATGGCACTCAAACCTGATGCTTCCAAGGCTGATGCACAGCAGATTCTCCGCGATGGACAAAGAGCAGCGGAAGAAGTCATCGACTGTGCTGTCGATATTGCGAACACAGGTTTCCACCTCCTGGCAAGCGCGGCTGCACTCCGACGTCAAGGCTGGCTGAAGTCCACCTCCTTCCGGCAGGAAGTTCAAGCCAGAATGCTGGATATGCCATACGATGGTGAATCATTATTCGGATCCCATATTGATGATGCCCTTGAATCCATCAAGAAGGACACCGATACGGCGAAGTCCTTAGGCACGCTACAATTTCGTAAGCAGTCCTTTCGAGGTGCGCGCGGACGCGGCACTTCCTCCAACTTTCGAGGTGGTCAGCAATACCGTTCATACAGTCAGGGCGGCCAACGTTACACGCCAAATCAGCAGTCTCGACAACAACCCGCCAAGACATTCAGAGGAAAGTCGTCCTATCGTGGCGCAAATCAGAAACGCCAATGACTTTTGCCACTCTCAACATGTTGGAGGACGAATCTCTCCGTTTTATTCCCAGTGGTCCTCGATCACCTCGGACTGCTGGGTTTTGGACATTGTCAAACGGGGTCATTCCCTGGAATTCACAGAGATTCCTCCTTGCACCCCACCTCGTGGCCCACCTCCTCCACATCTCGAGGAGCTTTACCATCAGGTCCGTCTTCTTGTGTTAAAGGGGGCAGTCGAAGTGGTCCCGAAACATCTAAGAGGAAAGGGTTTTTACTCTAGTTTTTTCCTCATACTCAAGAAGAACGGAGATTGGCGACCCATTCTGGATCTGAGGGCTCTCAACCAGTTTCTAAAGTCTCAATCATTCCGTATGCTGACACTACTGGAGGTCCTGCGTCTTCTGTCCAGCGACGATTTTATGACCACCATAGATCTTCAGGACGCTTACTTTCACGTCCCCATCATCGCACAACATCGCCAGTACCTGCGATACAAAGTGGGAACCATGCATTTTCAATTCAAGGTTCTACCCTTCGGACTGCGTTCAGCTCCTCGTGTGTTCACGAAGGTACTGGCCCCGGTGGTGGCTCACCTGCGTCTACAGGGAGTTCAGATCTTTCCTTATCTAGACGATTGCCTTCTCAAGTCTCAATGCCACCTTCAACTCTGTCAGGACACGCACCTTTGCCAGCAGGTGTTTCAGTCTCTGGGGTTGACCATCAACGTCGAGAAGTCACAGTTTGCACCCCTGCAAACCAGGTCCTTCCTGGGAGCGATACTGGACACGCAGCTTTCAAAGGCATTTGTCTCTCACGAGCGGCGTCTGAAAATACTTCGTCTGGTCGCACTCATTCGACGAAAACAATCCATTTCTGTTCGGACGTTAAAATCCTTCTTGGGAATGGCCTCGTCATGTATCGCACTGATCCCAAATTGCAGGTTGCGCACACGTCCTATTCAGGAAGAACTGGACTTACAGTGGCGCCAGGTCTCCGGGTCCTTCAACGACCTAGTTGCCATCACAGCACGCATGAAGATGAGCCTGCGTTGGTGGGCGCAGCCCGCGAATCTGAAAATGGGTGTGTCCTTCCTCGAACACGTTCCGGACCTGACGTTGACGACGGACGCCTCCCTGGAGGGGTGGGGCGCTCATCTCCAGGGCCTCTCCATCAAGGGCAAGTGGTCGCCAATGCAGCGCACGTGGCATATCAACAGGCTAGAATTGATGGCGATCTTTCTATCACTCAAGTCCTTCCTCCCAGTTGTTCACGGGGAGTCAGTACTGATCCAAACGGACAACACCACCAGTATGCACTACGTGAACAAACAGGGCGGGACCAGGTCTCCACTTCTGTCCCGTTTGGACCAGTCAATCTGGGATTGGGCTCTCCGCCATCGCATCACCTTGACGGCGGTCCACCTTCCGGGGGTGTCAAACCTTCTGGCAGACTCTTTAAACAGATCCACGTCCTCAACACACGAATGGGAACTGCACCAACCGACTCTGGATCTTGTGTTCCGCCAATGGGGTCACCCAGATCTGGATCTCTTTGCAACACCGGAGAATCGGAAATGCCCGTCTTATGCAAGTTGGCATCCCCACCCAGGATCCTGCGGGAATCCCTTTTGATCAACTGGTGCGATCCATTTGCTTACGCTTTTCCTCCGCTCCCGTTAATACAGCGGGTACTGTGGAAGATGTGGAGGCAGCCTTGCCACATTCTGCTGATCGCACCTCATTGGCCCAGACAGGCATGGTTTACGGAACTGCTTCTGATGTCCCAGTGCGAGCCCATTCCTCTACGTCCTCGTCCAGACCTCTTAACTATGGACAAGGGCCTCGTGTGTCATCCAGATCCCTCAACGCTTCAATTGTGGGCATGGAACCTGAGTTCCTTGAGTTCGCGGACTTGAACATATATCAGTAGTGCAGAGACATTCTAGCTCAAGCCAGAGCTCCGTCTACCATTAAGACTTACAAACTTAAATGGAAGCGGTTCTGTCATTGGTGCGTTTCAGCCAATATCCATCCTATCCATTCCACTCCTGAACAGCTCCTTCCATTCTTTTTGAGCCTCGCTCAGTCAGGACTCTCTCATGCTACTCTGAGAGTTTTCTTAGCTGCTATATCTCGCTTCCGACATGATGGCTCTTCATCCCTCTGTTCATCACGAGTTATACGTCAATTTTTCAAAGGGCTCTTTCACAAGTTTCCACCTGTGCGTCGCCCTCCGCCAGCTTGGCACCTCAATGTGGTATTAGCTCAACTTATGAAGTCACCATTTGAGCCTATCCATAAGGCCGACATAAAATTCATCACTTGGAAAGTGGCACTTCTTCTGGCTTTGACCTCATCTCGTCGCGTGAGCGACCTTCACGCTTTTACTGTCAAGCCTCCTTATCTACAGTTCAAACCGAACGGAGTGGCACTGCATACCAACCCTTCTTTCCTACCTAAAGTACCTACGGATTTTCATTTGAATGAGCCTGTGCTCCTTAAGACTTTCTTTCCGGACCCTAAATCTCCGGCGGAGCAACGCCTACATTCGTTAGACATCAAGCGATGTCTTAAGTTTTATATTGCAAGAACTACTCATTTCCGCAAGTCCGACCAATTATTCATTGCATATGGACGATTGCGCAGAGGACATCCAGTTTCCAAGCCGACGATTGCCAGGTGGCTTTCCTCAGCCATTGCTTTCTGCCACCAACAAGCGGGCAGACCATTGCAGTCTTCAGTGAGGGCTCATTCTACGAGGGTGATGTCTTCATCCACCGCCCTGTTTGCTGGTGTGCCACTTCATCAGATCTGCCGTGCAGCGACATGGTCCAGCAGGCACACCTTCACCAAACATTACTGTTTGGATGCCATCAACGAAGCGGATACCGCAGTGGGGCAGGCAGTGCTTTGCCATCTTTTTCAGTAAGGTGAGCCTCTTTTCCCTCCTCCTTATTATCTCCTGTGATTGCTTTGATGTTATAGTACTGTATTATTTTATTATAGTACTGTCTTGATATATACTTCTTATGCTTAGCAATCTCAGTTCTCGGAGGTTACTGCTTTCTATTCTATTCAAGCATGTGAATCTATGAAAGACACCCCTAATACTGGAGAAGAACAATTGTTACTTACCTGTATACAGGTGGTTCTCCAGTATTGGTGTCTTTCATAGATTCACATGCGACCCACCCTCCTCCCCTCAGAGGCTCTCTTCTCCTCATACACTCTTAGTTACTTTGTGCTATGAAAATCTGAGGGCTTGAGCTTCTGAGGGGAAGGTTCTAGAGGGTGCTGGCGCCTGATTGGCTGCAGTTTGGACTAACATAATGACACTAATGTGTTACAAATGACTTTTTCTCTTTGCCTTGCATTCCTATGTAGGAATGGTTTTTAGAGGATTTCAGTGTATTTCCTCTCTTTTCTTGTATTATATATATTATTATGATATGTATATATATTTAGCATTTATTGCTATTTTATTACCGTGGGACTCCCACTTCGACGACGGGGAATATTCAAGCATGTGAATCTATGAAAGACACCAATACTGGAGAACCACCTGTATACAGGTAAGTAACAATTGTTCTTCTATATTAGGATTTAAAGTTATAAACTGCAAGTAACAAAATGAGCTTTCTGACAGAAGCAGTAATGCACAGACCTAGTTACATTGCATGTGATTTTTGATCTGCATGGTTCACCAGCTTTTCATCAGGCATTTTAACCTCCTCAGCTACTTAATGAGTCAACTTCCAGTAGGCATATCTTCAGTTATCTTGACATATTTATGGTTGCCTGAAAATTACTTGAACGTAGTCAATCATATTTTTTGCGCGCCACTGCAGCATCTTCAGGTGGGATCATTTGATGGATTGTGTGCTTCTCAGCCATCCTGTGGGTTACCTTGTTCACCCACCTCAACCATTTGCACAGTTTGTATTTTGTGTTACACCTTCTGTGATGCTGCTTTCCCCTGGGATTCAGATTTATAGACCAGTTTAAGATAATGGATGATAATAATGGAACACATGGGCACACCCCTGTTTGTCCTAGGCTGGAATCCCAGGTAATTATTTGGTCATTTTTTGTCTTGGGCCTCTTGACCGGTCCCATGCACAGTTTGTAATTCTTCGGGCGTTTGCTGACTTACTTGTCTTTACTTGTAGGTTTCCAGTCTGTACGGTATTTGGATTACAGTGGTCAGGTGCGAGTACCACAAAGACAAGGTAATTCTGTTTACGTTCCTCGTTGGGTTGGGGGTTGCTGGGTAAATAGATTCACAATCTGCACCCCTTTTTCTTTTGCAGGTTCGTGAGACCGTACTACAAAGACAATTGCACAGGCAGACGTGAGTACAGGCAGAAGAGGTAATTGTTGGGTTGAGTTAAACTGTGGTGTATCTTGAACATTGTAGTACCATATATACTTACCCATGTTTTCTTCTGTTGCAGGTTTTACAGCCAGAACCCCATACATTTAAAGAGGCGCACGTGAGTGCAAGCAGAAGAGGTAATTGTTGGGTTGAGTTAAACTGTGGTGCATCTTGAACATTGTAGTACCATATATACTTACCCATGTTTTCTTCTGTTGCAGGTTTCACAGCCAGAACCACATAAATTTAAAGAGGCGCACGTGAGTGCAAGCAGAAGAGGTCATTGATGGGTTGAGTTAAACTGTGGTGCATCTTGAACATTGTAGTACCATATATAATTACCCATGTTTTCTTCTGTTGCAGGTTTCACAGCCAGAACCCCATACATTTAAAGAGGCGCATGTGAGTGCAAGCATAAGAGGTCATTGTTGGGTTGAATTAAACTGTGGTACATCTTGAACATTGTAGTATAACAGTTTGCATTTATGAGCTAGGCGTCAACATAAGCCATGTTTCCTTATTTTGCAGGCTTTGTGGGACAGCAGGCTCAAACCGGCGGTACGGAACTGTTCAAGCGCAATGCTGTAACTTCGGGAGAGTGCAGTGCTTCACCACAAAGGAAGAAATCTTGCCTTGTATTCAAGGAAGAGTGGATGAAGGAAATTGTGGAGGCTGAGACACAGAAGTCACGAAGCAAGGTTTGCATGCAACTCGGGGAACTATTTCAATACAGTCCAGACGTGGGCTTGATTTGCAAAGCATGTGCCGAAGCCAAGATTGCTAGGGACTTTTCCACAGGGAAGAAATGGAGGGATGGCTGGAAACTGGACTGCATGAAACGCCATCTACTTAGCAAAGTACACGAGTCTGCCATGGTGATATTGAGAAACAGAAGTGCTGCTGCCAGGTTTGGTTTTGGAGTACGGGCAATGCTGACAGAAACTGCCACTGACAAAGCAAATAGAATGGAAGTAGTTGAACGCCAAAGATCTATGCCTGAGGAGATAAAGATTCTCATCAACAGCGTGTTGCTGGCAGTCAAGATGAACACTTCAATGTTATCTGTACAAGACATCCATGACCACCTAGCTTTGTATGTGAAGATACCAGACAGCTGGAGGAGCAAGAACTATGCCTTTGAGTTCCTTGAGGCCATCAATAGCGTGATACACTGTGAAGCTATGACAGAACTTCGGCAAGCTTTGTATCACAACTTGATAATTGATGAGAGCACAGATATTTCTGTTACAAAAATGCTCTTCCTGTACTTCAAGTTCTGACCTGTAATATCAACAGAGCACAAAACGCAGTTTGGGGGCATAGTGAAGCTGACTAGCTGTAATGCTGAGGCTATCACTACGGCCGTGAAAGAATTCTACACTGCCAATGAACTGGACCTCATGAAAATGGTCATGTTCACATCCGATGGTGCGTCTGTGATGCTGGGGAAGAATAATGGTGTTGCTACTCGCCTTAAACAATCCATTCCTCATCTAGTTGAGCAGCATTGTGTCGCCCATCGAGAAGATTTGGGAGTTGATGATGCCTGGAAGAGGGTTCCAATGATTAAAGAGATGGAGACATTATTGAGGACTGTCTACACTGTGTTCTCCAGATCTCCTGCAAGGAAGTCCAAGCTGGATGAAAATGCATCGGTCACTGAATGTGAAGTTGTATCTTTTCGACCACTGAATGAAGTCCGGTGGCTTTCAAGGCATTTTGCTGTTGGTGCACTAATTCGTAATTACGAGACTGTTCTTAAGTAATTTGAGCATGAAAAAGTAGAGGAGAATGATCCAATTGCTAAATATTGTAATAAAAAGCTATCGGACTCCAACTACCATATTTCCCTTGCAGTACTTAATGACATTCTGGGTAAATTTGCATCTCTGTGCAAACTATTCCAAAAAAGTTCTTTAGCTACTGTTGAAGCTGTACAGTATGCAAGAGCAAAGATTGGCCAAATTAAGCAACAGTATTTGGGGGACACTGTCTTTTGGAGCAGCAATGTAAGAGAGCTGATGGTGTTGTACAAGGAAAGGCAAGAGTTTGACAGTGTGCCTATTTTGTCTTTTGTTTCCCTTCTTTGTGAGCACATGCAAAAAAGGTTCCCTGAAGGTGAGCTAAAAGAATGGGCAAGTTTTGAGATCCAGGCAATAGCCACACAATCGCATTTTGATTTTGGGACTGTGAATATTTGAAAGACTTGTTGAAAAGTATAAAAATGTCTTGGCCCTGGGTGATTGTGAAACACCAGAAGATGTTGTTCGACAGTACAAAGACTATAAATATGTGGTGGCAGAACATGTTAAGGGTGGGTTATTTACCACCTTTCAAGACATGGTGACTTTCACTGTACGCAATGCTGCTCAGTATAGTGTGGTGTCTCAGCTTGTTGATGTCTGCGCAACATTTCAAGCATCTAGTGCAGACTGTGAACGAGGATTCAGCCTCATGAATACTATCAAGAGCAAATTGAGGAATAGATTAGAGCAGAAGCATTTGGACATGCTGATGAGGACAAAGGCCTACCTCCTGAATGGGAAAGTTGACCTAGACCGAGTTTATCAGCACTGGAAAAATGGCAAGGATCGCCGTGAGAAGCAACCCTGTCACCCATCTAGTGACACCACTTGACGTGTCTGAACAGCCCTCTACCTTCTTGTGTATATGTGATATTGTATAGGCTCGCAACATTTCCCCACCAAATGAACTGTGCTCCAGTTAAGAATATTTATTAAAATCTTATGATGCTACCACCATTGAAGTCTTGTGCTTTTCTAAACTTGAAGTGTACTTGCCAGTGTAACCAATTCATGTCATGGCGTGCTTATCCAATTTGCAAACTGCCCTTAAGACCCTTATTGTGGTGCTGTATGTGTGAAAATGCACTATCTTTTCACTTTTTAAAGTAAAATTTTGGAGTGCCATTTGGCGTCGCAGACACGCGCGGTTTGGTTCCTGGTGCACATAGCCATGGTTGCAGCGCACAGAGACCCTCCACTGCCGCACACAGAGGAAAAAAATTAGAGGGAACATTGGTTAGGACTTTGCAGAATGGGAGCACTGCACATGACCTGCTTCAGGTCATCAAATGCCTTTTGATAGCTGACTGTCCCCTGAACTTTCTTAGGCACTTTCTTAGAAGTTAAGTCATTCAGGGGTGTCACAATGGAACCATACCCCTTGACAAACCTCCTATAGTACCCAGCTCTAACCTGGGCGACCTATGACCCTGCTCACAGGCAGGTCGCTCCCCACGCTGCTGCACGGCTCTGCCTGCATTGTTTTTGCCTAATCTTGTATTTTTCCCCTGTGCCTAACTTGCTTTCTTGCCCAGACTTGTTTTTATTCTCCTGTGCCTGTACTTGCTTTCTTGCCCAGACTTGTTTTTATTCCCCTGTGCCTGTACTTGCTTTCTTGCCCAGACTTGTTTTTATTCCCCTGTGCCTAACTTGCTTTCTTGCCCAGACTTGTTTTTATTCCTCTGCCTGTACTTGTTTTCTTGCCTAAACTTGTTTTTCCTTCCTGTGCCCAGTTCTCCCGTGGCCCCCACCCATTTTTCCCGCCGCTGCGTCCCTGAGGCCCGCCCACCTGCAATCCCATTCGCCGCCCCGCCTCCCAGGAGCTCCTCCCTCCCACATCCTCTCATATGGAAGCTGCTCAGCAGGTGCGCCACTGGCGCGCTGCTGGTGCACCTAAGGCAAGCCCGTCTGTGCCCGTCCGTGCCTGGACCGCGCCCAGCGCCAGGACCCCTGGACACCACGAATGCCACGATGCCCGACACCGCTACGATGCCAGAACCCTCCATGCACTCAACATCGGACCATCACACACCTGCTTCCTGGCCGCCCCGAAGCGCACCCACGGAGCTTTCACCTGCCGGAACTGCAGCTTCACAAGCATCTGCCCCACCATGCTGCTGACCAGGAAAGAACCCAACCACCTCAGATGTATCCTTCTCAACACCCGCTCCGCCCAAAAACATGCCATTGAACTCTGGGACCTACTTGACTCAACCTCCCCAGACATCGCCTTCCTGACGGAGACCTGGCTCAACCCCGCCTCGGCATCCGACATAGCTATAGCCGTCCCGGAAGGCTACAAGATCACCCGCAAGGACCGCACCAACAGAGCGGGAGGAGGAATCGCCATTACCCACAGCAACACTCTCAGAGTCTCGACCAACACCGACGACACCCTCAGCACCGCCGAACACTTGCACTTCCTGATCCACACCGATCCCAACACCACCCTCAGAGGAACCCTCATCCAGAGACTGCCCGGACCCCGACCAGAGTTCAGCGACTCCATCGCCGACTTCGTCAGCACACATGCCCTCGCCTCCACAGACTACATCCTCCTCGGGGACCTGAACTTCCACCTCGAGAACAATGACGACACCAACTCCACCACCCTGATCGACAACCTAGCCAACCTCGGACTCAGACAACTCGTCACAACACCCACCCACTCCGCTGGTCACCCGCTTGACCTCATCTTCTCAGCAAGCCCCCCACGTCTCCTTCAACCATACCACCGAACTCCACTGGACCGACCACCGCTGCATCCACTTCACCTTCAAGAAACCCACCATGCACCACCGCACCCAACAGATGCCTCACCGTTGCTGGAGCAAAGTCACCGAAGACCAACTAACCACCACCCTCGCCCAGAGCCCACCCGCCGACCATACCAACCCCGACACCGCCGCCCACAACCTCAGACAGTGGATCAATGACTGCGCCAACACCCTCGCCCCGATCAAGAAACCCTCCAACAATCATACCAACAAGAAAGCCAGCTGGTTCACTGAAGACCTCCGGGCCCCCAAGCAAACCTGCCAAAATCTGGAGAAGATCTGGCTCCCTGAACGAACACCGGACAGCCACGCCGCCCATAAGAATGCCACCCACAGACACCATCACCTCATCAGATCCGCCAAAAGGGCCTCCTTCAAAGACCGCCTAGACAACAACGCGCACAACAGCAAAGAGCTCTTCAACATCGTGAAGGAACTCTCCAACCCAAGCTCCAACACCAACGACGTCCCACCCTCGCAAGACGTGTGCGACTCGCTGGCCACCTTCTTCCACCACAAGATCACAGACATCCACGATAGTTTCAACGCCACGCCCACCCCGACAACCACTGAGACCTCCGCCCCCACGACCACCATCCGCACCAACCGCCTGCTCTACTGGACCAACATCAACGACGATGACACCATCAAGATCATGAACACCATCCACTCCGGATCTCCGTCAGCTCCATGCCCACACCACATCTTCAACAAAGCCAGCACATCCATCGCACCTCATCTCCGGAAAGTCATCAACACCTCCTTCGAGACAGCAACCTTCCCGGAGAGCTGGAAGCACACCGAGATCAACCCCTTACTCAAGAAACCCAAGGTGGCCCCAAGGACCTCAAGAACTTCCGGCCCATCTCCCTGTTCCCGTTCCCGGCAAAGGTCATCGAGAAGACCGTCAACGAACAACTGACCCACTACCTCGAGGAGAACAACATCCTGGACCCTTCCCAGTCCGGGTTCGGCAGCAACCACAGCACCGAGACTGCCCTCATCGCCGCCACCGATGACATCAAGTCCCTGCTGGACAACGGAGAAACGGCAGCCCTCATCCTCCTGTACCTGTCAGCCGCCTTCAACACGGTCTGTCACCACACACTACGAACACGCCTCCACAACGCTGGGATCCAAGAGAAGGCCCTGGACTGGACCACCTCCTTCCTCTCTGGCAGAACACAGAGCGTCTGCCTTCCCCCCTTCTGCTCCGAAGCCACACAGATCATCTGCGGCGTACCCCAGGGTTCATCCCTCAGCCCAACCCTGTTTAACATCTACATGGCACCGCTCGCCCACATCACCCGTCGACACGACCTCAACATCATCTCCTATGCAGATGACACCCAGCTGATACTCTCTCTCACCAAGGACCCCCAAACCGCCAAAACCAACCTTCATGAAGGAATGAAGGCCGTTGCTGAATGGATGAGGAACAGCCGACTGAACCTGAACTCGGACAAGACAGAGGTCCTCATCCTCAGATCCAACCCTTCGGCCTGGGACGACTCCTGCTGGCCGACCGCACTGGGAACCGCTCCAACACCCACCGATCACGCACGCAACCTAGGGGTCATCCTCGACTCCACCCTCTCCATGACTAAACAGGTCAACACCGTCTCCTCCTCCTGCTTCAACACCCTCCGCATGCTCCGTAGGATCTACAAGTGGATCCCCACTGAAACGAGAAGAACAGTCACCAAGGCCCTTGTCAGCAGCAGGTTGGACTATGGAAACGCCCTCTACGCAGGAGCCTCGGCCAAACTCCTGAGACGGCTCCAACGCATCCAGAACGCCTCTGCACGCCTGTTCCTCGACATCCCTCGCTGCAGCCACATCACACCTCACCTGAGAGACCTGCACTGGCTCCCGATCAACAAGAAGATAACCTTCAAGTTTCTCACCCACGCACACAAGGCACTCCACAACACCGGACCAACGTACCTCAACAGACGACTCAGCTTCTACACCCCCAACCGCCAGCTCCGCTCCGCCGACCTCGCCCTCGCTACAGTCCCCCGCTTCCGAAGAGCGACCTCAGGTGGCAGATCGTTCTCCCACCTCGCCGCCAAGACCTGGAACACCCTCCACATCCATCTACGGCAGACCCAAGACCTGCTGACCTTCAGAAAACTCCTCAAGACCTGGCTTTTCGAGCAGTAGCAGCATTCCCCACCCCAGCGCCTTGAGACCCTTGTGGGTAAGTAGTGCGCTTTACAAATGATATGATTGATTGATTGGGTGGTTGGAGTAACCCAGTCCATTATGGTCTGGATTTTGCTCTGTATTGGTTGAACGTGGCCTCCAACTACAAGGTGGCGCAGGTACACAACCTGACTCTGCCCTATCTGGCACTTAGTAGCCTTGATAGTTTGGCCTGCCTTTTGCAGGGCCTCCAAAACATTTTTCAGGTGGATCAGGTGATCTTCCCAGGTGGAGCTAAAGACAGCAATATCATCAAGATAAGCTGCACAGTAGTCATCCAGGCCTGAGAGGCCTTTGTTCACCAACCTTTGAAATGGGGCAGGTGCATTTTTCAGACCAAAGGGCATCACCACAAACTGATAATGCCCACTAGGGGTTGAAAATGCTGTCTTTGGCGTGGCCTCCTCAGCTAACCTGATTTGCCAGTAGCCAGCTGTCAGAGCAAATGTACTCAGATATTTGGCAGAGGCCAACTTATCTATGAGCTCATCTGCTCTGGGTATTGGATGGGCATCTGTCTTAGTGACAGCATTGAGACCTCTGTAGTCTACACAAAACCTCATCTCTCTCTTACCATCTTGGGTGTGAGTTTTTAGTATCAGGAATAATGGACTAGCCCAAGGGCTATCTGAAGGTTCAATAACTCCCAATTGCAACATCTTCTAAACGTCTGTCCTGATACAGTCCTTGACATGATCAGGGTGCCTGTAAATCTTACTTTTAACAGGCAGACTGTCCCCAGTGTCCACTTCATGAGTGCACCAGGTAGTCCGACTTGGAGTCAGTGAAAACATATGTATGCAGACCTTGTCTGCAGTCACTCTGCGGTTGGTCAGTGAGGCTGCCTGCCAAGGCTACACCATCAACTGAACCATCATCAGGGTTCTGAGAGAGCAGGCAGGGAGAGGGTCACTCTCTTCCTCCTGTCCTTCATCAGTAGCCACGAGCAAGCCCATGTCTGCCCTGGCAAAATATGGTTTCAGTCTGTTGACATGAAGCCCCCTGTGGGGGCTCCTGGGAGTTCCAAGATCTATCAAATAGGTGACCTCTCCCTTCTGTTCAACAATAGTGTGGAGTCCACTCCACTTGTCTTGGAGAGCTGCTGAGACCACAGGCTCCAACACCCACACTTTCTGTCCTGGCTGGTAAACAGTCAGTACAGCCTTATGGTCATGCCAGGCCTTTTGCAATTCCTGACTAGCCTCAAGGTTTTTGGATGCCTTTTTCATGTACTCAGCCATCCTAGAGCGGAGACCAAGTACATAGTCCACAATGTCTTGTTTGGGAAGTTTGAGAGGTAATTCCCATCCTTCCATCACCAGACAAAGGGGTCCTCTTACAGGATGCCCAAACAAAAGTTAAAAATGACTGTAGCCAACCCACTTCTGTGGGACCTCTCTGTAAGCAAACAAAAGGCAAGGTAGCAGGATATCCCATCTCCACCTGAGCTTTTCTGGAAGACCCTTAATCATACCCTTTAAGGTCTTGATGAACCTTTCAACTAGACCATTGCACTATGGGTGATAGGGTGTGGTGAACTTACAGTTCAATCCACACTCCTTCCACATTGCAGTCAAGTAACTAGACATGAAGTTTGCACCTCTGTCTGATACAACTTCCTTAGGGAAACCCACTGTTGAGAAAACATCCAAGAGTGCTCTTGCCACAACAGGTGTTGTAGTGGTCCTAAGTGGTATAGCTTCTGGGTATCTGGTGGCATGATCCACTACCACCATAATAAACCTGTGCCCAGAGGCTGTTTGGGGATCCATTGGTCCAACAATATCAA
The DNA here is from genome assembly GCF_964261635.1 of Lissotriton helveticus. Taxonomy (NCBI): domain Eukaryota; kingdom Metazoa; phylum Chordata; class Amphibia; order Caudata; family Salamandridae; genus Lissotriton; species Lissotriton helveticus. The sequence continues at coordinate 305,507,171 of NC_136058.1, read as the reverse complement.
TCCAAACTCTTTCAAAGGGAACCCCCACCACAGGTAGTGGTATAAGGAGGGTCTTTGTAGTGCCACCTGCTTTGCCACTGGCTTGGCAGGTTATACAGGAGCAACAAAATGCCTTTGTGTCTTCTGACATGTGGGGCCAGTGAAAGTGAGGGACAAACCTGTCCTAAGTCTTGTTCTGGCCAAGATATCCTGCTAAGGGAATGTCATGGGCTAGTGTCAAAAGGAAGCCCCTGAATGCCAAAGGTATGACCAACCTCCTGGAAGCACTAGGCTTGGGGTCTCTAGCCTCTGAATACAGGAGCCCTTCATTCCAATAAACTTTATGGGTGCCACTAGCATTCCCTGCAGCCTCAGCAGCAGCTTGCTGTCTGAGGGGTTCAAGAGAAGGGCAGTCCAACTGCGCCTGCCTCAGATCTGCCCTGGAAGGTCCCCCGATCCCAAGAAACTCAACCTGATCAGGAACAAGCTCTTCTAGGACAGTTCCTTCTTTAGGCTCACAATCATCTTCCTCAGAAGGCTGATCCTCATCCTGAGGCAGGGGGGAAGGCACAGCCTTAAACCCACTGCTCCTTTTCCTGGTAGGCAACTGGTCCAATATTTCCGAATCCTGTGCCTGTTCAGTGTTCCAATTTTTGACCTGTGACCTAGTCACAGCAAGAACATGTGCTGAGATGCCTAACATTTCTGCATGTGTCCTAAACTCCACTTCAGAGCAGGCTAAAGTCTCTAGGTCATTGCCAAGCAAACATTCTACAGGGAGGTCTGAACTAACAACAACCTTCTTAAGGCCAGTTACCCCTCCCCAGGAGAAATTAACAACTGCCATACTGTGTGTGGTAGTGACATTGCTAGCATTGGTCACTAGGTAAGTTTCACCTAGTATGATCTGTCAAGGGTACACAAAGTCAGGTATCACCATGATGACACTAACCCCTGTGTCCCCGTAGGCCTGAGCCTCTTTTTCATTGACTAAAGTAGTTTGTCTGTACTTGCCGAAGTTATTGGGACTCACAGGGAAAGACATATCCATGCCTCCATCACAGATCAAAACAGCTTGAGTTGGTACTCTGACTAGGCCAGAGTCCATCTCAGTTCCCAGGGTTACCCCTACTACACCCTTCTGTTGAGAACCACGTCTTGGAGCTGAACTAGGGGGAACAGTTGCCTTAGGGGCAATGGTGGTTGGAGATGTCTCCTTTTTGGTAAAATCACTGGTCCAGTGAGAATTAACTTTACAAATCATGCACTAGGGTTTCTTTGGAACTTCTTTCCTTTTGGATTGTTGGGGATTCCCACCATTAGAAGCTTTTTGGGGACCTTGAGAAGACTTATGGGGGCATATTACCAACAATTAGTGATATTTATCGCTAACTAGGCTTAGCCATTAATTTTTTATCGCTAAGCATCGCCGGAAATTATCGCTGAGATAACTTGCTATTAGCAAGGTTTATCTCCAAAGCGATAAATTTTCCGGCGATAGCGTGAATATCGCCGAGAATTCAGCGATATTCATGCATTAGCGACAAAATGTTCTTAGCCATGTTATCCACCTCCCATTGGATAACATTGCTAAGAACTGGTCTGAGCAGGCGTTAGTTTTTGGAGATATTCGCGCTTAGCACGAATATTTCTAACGCTACGCCTGCCTTGTTAATAGGCGATAGCGAAGTTATTGACTGCTTTCAGTCGCTAACGGGTTGGGTACGCCCACTTTGCATGTCATCATTAGCAATAAACATCGCTGACATCCAAAGCGGGCCCCAAACCGCTCGCTATCGCTTAAAAGCTGTCGCTAACGGTGTACAGTCATAATATCGAGTCTTTTATTTCGACTGGACAGAATATCGAGTAAAAAATATAGAATGGACATAATATCGACTAGACATAATATAGACAACAAAAATATCGACTAGAGAAAATTAATATCGAATAGAATGGACATAATATCGAATCAAAAATATAGAATGGACATAATATCGACTAGACATAATATAGACAACAAAAATATCTAATTTAAGGTAAGTTAATAATAATTTTTATTTTTTGTGTAATATAAGTCTGTAGCGGGTTGTGGGTTTATAGGGGAATAGGGTGGGAAGTAATTTAATTCTAATTAATTAAATATGTTAATTTATTTATTGATATATATTTAGAATTAATTGTTAATTAATTATTAATTGGTAATTAATTAAAATATAATTGGTAATTAATTATAATTGATTAATTGATAAATATTGTAATTTTAGTAATTTATTTTCTGTAGCGGGTTGTGGGTTTATAGGGGAATAGGGTGGGAAGTAATTTAATTATTATTAATTAAATATGTTAATTTATTTATTGATATTTATTTAGAATTAATTGTTAATTAATTATTAATTGGTAATTAATTAAAATATAATTGGTAATTAATTATAATTGATTAATTGATAAATATTTTAATTTTAGTAATTTATTTTCTGTAGCGGGTTGTGGGTTTATAGGGGAATAGGGTGGGAAGTAATTTAATTATAATTAATTAAATATGTTAATTTATTTATTGATATTTATTTAGAATTAATTGTTAATTAATTATTAATTGGTAATTAATTAAAATATAATTGGTAATTAATTATAATTGATTAATTGATAAATATTTTAATTTTAGGGTTCAGGGTCAGTTTTCAGTTTTTGGGTAAAGGGGTATTTTTAGGGTTCAGGGTCAGTTTTCAGTTTTTGGGGTAAAGGGTATTTTTAGGGTTCAGGGTCAGTTTTCAGTTTTTGGGGTAAAGGGGTATTTTTAGGGATCAGGGTCAGTTTTCAGTTTTTAGGTAAAGGGGTATTTTTAGGGTTCAGGGTCAGTTTTCAGTTTTTGGGTAAAGGGGTATTTTTAGGGTTCAGGGTCAGTTTTCAGTTTTTGGGTAAAGGGGTATTTTTAGGGTTCAGGGTCAGTTTTCAGTTTTTGGGTAAAGGGGTATTTTTAGGGTTCAGGGTCAGTTTTCAGTTTTTGGGGTAAAGGGGTATTTTTAGGGTTCAGGGTCAGTTTTCAGTTTTTGGGGTAAAGGGGTATTTTTAGGGTTCAGGGTCAGTTTTCGGGTAAAGGGGTATTTTTAGGGTTCAGGGTCAGTTTTCAGTTTATGGGTAAAGGGGTATTTTTAGGGTTCATGGTCAGTTTTGGGTTTTTGGGGTACAGGGGTACTTTGTAAAAATAAAGTAAAATTACATTTAAATTAAATTTATTTAATTAAATTATATTAAATTATATTATAATATTTTTTATTAATTTATATTCAAAAAATTATTATATACTTACCAATACTTACGTTGTCATGGTATGCGTTGTAAAGGTATATGCGTTGTAAAATCTTGCGTTGTAAATGTATGCGTTGTAAAAGTTTTTGCGTTGTAAAAGTTTTGTTGTAATGGTAGGCGTTGTAAAAGTATGCGTTGTAACGTCATACATCCCTGGAGTGGGAATAGTAATTTTAACCTCTACGCTATCCAGCGCTTTCCCTACTGTTGCACCCACTGGAGTGGGAGTAGTAAATTTTACCTCTACGCTATCCAACACTTTTGCTAATGTTGAACTCACTATAGTTGTAACAATAAATTTTAAACATTTTCTAAAATGTTATATATGTTTATTTAATAATATGTTTATATATATATATATATATATATATATATATGTGTGTAATTTTTGGTGATATAATTTTTTTAATTATATAAATTATTTATTAAAATTACATTTTTTTATTAATTATTTCTAAGTTTATATTAAATATATTTATTACTATATTAGTTTTAACTTAATTTTAAGACATTTAAAAAAATCGATATTTTGACAGTCTATATTTTTGTAAGTCGATATTTTGGAGTCGATATTTTGGTACTTACCTGTTTGAAGATAGGGAGTCGATATTTTGTCAATCGATATTTTTGACTCGATATTTGTGTATCTCGATATTTGTGTCGTCGATATTATGTCAGTGATCCGTCGCTAACATCAGTTAGCGACAGAATTTTAAGACATTTAAAAAAATCGATATTTTGACAGTCTATATTTTTGTAAGTCGATATTTTGGAGTCGATATTTTGGTACTTACCTGTTTGAAGATAGGGAGTCGATATTTTGTCAATCGATATTTTTGACTCGATATTTGTGTATCTCGATATTTGTGTCGTCGATATTATGTCAGTGATCCGTCGCTAACATCAGTTAGCGACAGCTTGTTAATGGGAAGATAGAATTATCGCCGCTAAATCAGCGATAATTGTCTATCGCCCCCCTTGGTAATATGCCCCATGGTCTTTTGCTTTCAACCCACCCTTTTGGTCTTGCTTCTTCTGGTCACCACCTTTGTTCTGTACCTTCTGTTTCACCCTGGTTCTGACCCATTTGTCTGCTCTCTTACCCAATTCTTGTGGAGAGGTCAAATCAGAGTCAATCAGGCGTTGATGCAATAACTGGTTCTGACAATTATTAAGAATCTGTTCTCTCATTATAAGGTGATACAATCCTGCTTAGTCACTAACTTTACTGCCCAGTAACCAGCCTTCCAGAGCCTTAGTAGCACAATCTACAAAGTCTGTCTAGTCCTAAGTCTGTGTCATCTGGGTGTCTCTGAACAGCAACCTATACTGTTCCGTGGTTAGGCCAAACCCATTTATTAGAGCACTTTTTGGGACATTGTAATTGTCAGCATCCTCTTCTCTTAGAGTGAGGAGCTTGTCTCTACCTTTGTATGCATAGGAGAGCCACAAGATTGCTGCCCACTGACTCTGGGGTACCTGCTGTACTTTGCAGGCCCTCTCCAAAGCAGTTATCCATTTGTGGATGTCATTCCCAGTCTGGTAGGGAGGAACACTCTTGCTTAGCTTCTTATGGTCATAAGACCTATCCCTACCACTAGGGATTTTGCTGCCACCAGTGGGCTCTAGCCCACACAATCGTCTCTCTCTTTCAAGAGCTGGGGTCTCTTTTTCAAGGGCAACTTCTTGCCTCTTGATCCTAAGCTTGACTTCTCTCATTCTAGCTTCATGCTCTCTTCTCTCAGGGGATGTTCTCCTACTGTGAGATGAGGCAGAGGACCCTATTGATGAACAAGAATGGTGAGATTCTCCTGAGAGAGATCTCTGTCTTCTAGGTACACCAGTAGGCCTACTTGGGGGGATGAAGGAAGGCCCACTATGGCCATCCATATCTCCAGGTAGTCCTGTGTCTTCCAGATGGGTTTCAGGAACCACATTCTGGTCTTCATCATCAGCATCATTAGAGTCCTGTTGGGGAGCCCCGCTAGGATCCTCTTCTGATGATGGATGGCCCCCATCCCTATTAGCCTGAGTATCTGGATCTGATGCTTTTTCTAAGTCATCTGCCACTAAGATATGTATCAGGTGTTGGGTGGTGGGACTATGTCCTTGCTTTAATTTTCGTATGGCACACAAACCTCCTAACTCTTGGAAAGAGAATGTGTCATATTTAGATGTCTGCCCTTTGCTGATATCTGGCAGAGATGCACTAGCTCCTGCCTTTACAGCCATGACTAGTGAGGTGTGGTGTGTGCACCTACCTACACTACTTGTTACCTACTAGAACCTCTCTAGAAGTTGTAGTCAGGGTGTGCTAAGCCCTTACCACCTACAACTGCTAAGTTCAGTAGAACTTATGTATTATAAGTCTTGATTTATATGTACATACAGGTACCTTAATGTGATTTTTCAAATGATATTCTCAAGATTATTTGGTAAAACAAGTGCAAGCTCTTACCCCATCCGCTGCACACCAATGTGAGAAGTTGGCCTGGTATATGGTGTCCACTATTCTAGTGGACACCTTGCACCCTCCCAATCGACCCTTATTGATGGTAGCTTATGAAGTCAACCTCATAGAAAGCTATCCTTAGTGGTAGCTGTGGAGAGCAGCCTTCAGGCTAAGACTTGAAGACGAGTTAAGCAAGTTGTTTTATCATTTATATTCTCCAGTATTACATCTTTCATAGATTCACATGCTTGTATTAGATTCACATGCTTGTATCTTCCCCGTCATCATGGTGGGAGTCTCACGGTAACAGAATGACCAAAGCAGTATCATAGAGAAGAAAACTGCATAGAAAAGCCCCTAGGGACTGTAGTATTTGGTAACCAGACCTCCTCATTGTTTGGTCCAAATGTCAGCCAATCAGCATTGCTGCCCTGCCCTCACACTCCCCAGCAGAAACTTCCTGCCTCATATTTCCAACCGCCTTCGTGTGAGAAAGGAGTCTCCCTGAGCTCTGCTCAGTTTGCTGTTCCTGAGTGAACTATTGACCTTTTATTTCTACTATATTTTCATCTGGATTAAGGTATTGTGTGTACCTAATTTCTTTCATAATGGCTGAAAGCTCTAAAAAGAGGCTTTTCAGGCCTTGCAGATCCTGTGGAAAGGCTAGGCTTTTCTCTGGAGATCCTCACAAGGACTGCTTATATTGTCTTCATCCTAAGCATGTGGCCAAGGATTGTAAATATTGTAGAACCTTCTCTGCTAAAACTCTGAGGGACAGAGAGGCTTGTTTGCTGTTGTGGCTTCAAAAGAAGAAGGCCGTATCAGACTCAGATTCTAGGGAGGAATCTTCTAACCTAACACCTAAAAAGAGAAAGGCCTCACATTCTGAGGAAAGGGTGGAGCCTAAAAAGGTTAAATCAAAGGAGAAAGTGGCGTCATCTCTCCCTCTTACTCCCACAAGAAGCCGTCAGGTCAGAAAGGGGCAGGGTCTGCTCCGTCGACCAGTTCCCTGGTTTCTACTGCAAAATCTGTGGTAAAGTCTTCAGCCCCGTCGACGACTTCACCGTCGACGACGACTGTTTCGACGACGGCGGCTCTGTCGACGACAGGATTTAAGGCAGCGTCGACGACGACCACGTCGACGAGTATGACCATCCCGTCGATGAGGAAACCGTCGACGACGAAGACGTCGTCGACGACGAAAGGCTCAGCGACGAAGACGTCGACGACTCCGTCGACGGAGACCCCGTCGACGGCGGTCTCGTCGACGATGGCTTTGGTGACGGCGGCTCCGTCGACGATGGCTATGTCGTCGACGACACCATCGACGACGACTGTAATTTCAACGGCAAAGGCTTTTAAATCGCCACAGTCGAAGACTATGATCTCTATTCGCTCTTTTCAGTCGTCAAGGGGTTCGGCGACTATAAGAAAATCTGCAGAATTCACGTCGTGGACGCAGATTTCGCCTCTACCACCATCTTCTTTACTGGAACAGGATTCAGAAGGAGAGGAGTCGTCAGGAGCGGCCTACAGCCCCTCACAACTCAGAATAAAGAGCCAGGACACAGACGAGGAAGAGGTGTTTTCCTTCAAAGAGAGAGCTCAATCTACAAGATATGAATCTTTCCAGTAAACATGTAATTATAATGAGGATGACGAGCAGCAAGAAGAAACGCGAGAGGAGTCGCGAGAAGAGTCAGTCTCCTTACCTGTTTCTCTTGTCTCTGACCTGAGGTTCATGATTAATGACTATTATCGTCGTTTTCCGGAGGCAAATGCGCCTCCGTCATCTACGCCGGTGGCTACATCGCAACCTCCAAAGACCCAATCTACTCCTCATGAGCAGGTTGTGAGATCACCACCAGTGATAACAATCAGGGATGATCTAATGGATTCTGATGATGATGATCAGCCTGAGGAAGGTGAGCTTGTACAAGATTCTACGGGACAGGAGTGGAATGAGTACATTTTGCCGTCGGCCCCTTCACCTACTCCGCCGCCAACCACTTCCCCTCCTCAGGACATTGGAGGGTTCCATGACACTATGGAGAAAGCGACTAAAAGGTTTGATTTGGATATGGAGGTTAAAGAAACGGAATGTTTCTTATATGATTTCAAAGATGACGCCAGGAAATCTGCTAGCTCAATCCCGATTATCCCTCACATTTGGGAAGAAGGCCTAAAAATTTTAAAGGCACCGGCTTCCATCGCGGTTTCGGTTCCTAGAATCGAAAAGAAATATAGAGCACCAGAGTCTGCTGCGGCCTGTCTTATAGGACACCCAAGACCGGAGTCGGTGGTGACGCAGGCGGCGCAGAGGAATTCAAAGAATCCAGTTGCTACTTCATTGGTGCCGCCAGATAATGAAGGATGGAGGATGGATGGAGCCGGGAAGAGGTTTGCGGTCATGGCAGCCTCTACCATTAAAGCAGCCAATGCTATGGCCCTTATTAGCCGTTTTAACAGGCAAATGTGGTGTGATTTGGCACCCATTTTGTCTGCACTACCGGAGGATAAGAAAGAAGAGGCAGCGGCTATCCTTAGAGACGGGGCAAAGTCAGCATCAGAATCTATTGACATTGCCATGGACGTATCCTCTATGGTGTTCAGGCAGATGGCAGGAGCAGTTTCGCTTCGGAGACAGGGTTGGCTAAAGGCAACATCCTTTCGTCCGGAGGTGCAAGCGAAGATTGTTGACATGCCTTTCGATGGCGAAAATCTATTTGGAAAGCACGTAGATGAGGCGCTGCAGGGTATCAAATCAGACACGGATACAGCTAGAGCGCTGGGATCCCTTCAGCAAGGACGGTTCCAGTCCTTTCGTAAAAGAGGTGCAAGGGGTCAATTTAATCAGAGGTCGTCATATCAGACCAACAGATATAAGCCCTATAACCAACAAGGATATAGGCAATACAATACAGGCAATCAGTACAGGACCTCCAACTCCTCTTACCATCAGCAGTCTAGGGGCTAGTCCTCCAATAGAGGGAGGAATCAACAGTCTAACAAATGACAATGATTTCAGGCCGGCGCTCCCCACACAGCAGATCCCGGACAACAACCACTATCTGTCTCAATACTTCAACAATTGGATGTCCATAACGTCGGACAAATGGGTTTTGGACGTAATAAGCAGAGGCCATACCCTAGAGTTTGTGGAAATGCCACCAGATCACCCCCCGGTGCTCAGGCATCACCAACATCGTCAGGAGCTGCAAAAGGAAGTCCTTTCACTGTTGCAGAAGGGGGCTATAGAAGAAGTACCGTGACAACACAGAGGGAAAGGCTTCTATTCGCATTTCTTCCTCATCAAAAAGAAACAAACTCTGAAGTGGAGACAGGTATTGGATTTGAGAGATCTGAATCAATACATAAAGAAAATTCCCTTCCGAATGCTTTCATTGCAAGAGATCCTTCTGATGTTAAAAGAGAAAGACTACATGGCGTCACTGGATCTCATGGATGCGAACTTCCATATCCCAATTCATCGGAAGCACAGGAAGTTTTTAAGGTTCGCTGTGGAGAGTCGCCATTTCCAATTCAAGGTGTTGCCATTTGGCCTCAAATCGGCCCGAGGGTGTTTACCAAATGCATGGCCCCGGTGGCGGCCCACTTAAGGTTGAAGGGGCATTGCATTTACCCATATCTAGACGATTGGCTGGTGACAGGACCATCATTCACAAGAGCCAGAAGGTCCCTTCAGTGCTGCATCCGCCTTTTCCATTGGTTAGGATTAAGGACCAACTTGAAAAAGTCTTCACTGATTCCAGCTCAGGGCATTCAATTCCTAGGGGAATGGATATGCACCAAGGAAACGAAAGCATACCCATCCGAGGAAAGGATGAGAAAAATAATAAGCCTTGCAACATCCCTTCAAACAAAAAGGTTCACTTCTGTGCGGATGTACAAATCCTTGTTGGGGATGATGTCCTCCTGCATCCCACTGATTCCAAACTGCCGTCTTCGAATGAGACCCTTGCAGGAACATCTAGACGAGCAGTGGGTTCAGGCCAAAGGAACCTTCGAAGATCGGATTACCATCACTCAACGTATGAAGGTGGCCATGTCATGGTGGAAGGTTCAGAAGAACTTGAATCAGGGTCTCAACTTTGTACCTCAGACTCACAAATACGTGATGACGACGGACGCTTTGTTGCAAGGAAGGGGCGCGCACCTCTAGGAGCTGGAGATCCAGGGCCACTGGTCAGAGTGGGAAGCACAGCTTCACATAAATATGTTGGAGCTCAAAGCGGTGTTTCTGGGACTTCAAGCTTTCCTGCCCAGAATACAGAACTCGTCGGTGCTCTTTCAGACAGACAGCACCACAACTATGTTTTATCTTCTGAAGCAAAGAGGAACAAGATCCAAACCACTTTCTGCGCTGGTGCAAAGAATTTGGAAATGGCTGATAAACCACAACATTTCTATCCAGGCGCAGCATATACAGGGCATCCTCAACACACGAGCAGACGTCCTAAGTCGCACGACAAGTGTGTTGCACGAGTGGGAACTGAACGACACTCAGCTTCACAGAGTATTCCAAAGATGGGGCACACCAACGTTCGACTTGTTCGCAACCCGGGGCAATTCGAAATGCGATCAGTTTGTGTCCAGGTACCCTCAGCGGGATTCCAAAGGAGATGCATTTCACATGGACTGGACGGGAATATTCGCTTACGCGTTCCCACCAATTCCTTTAATACCACGAGTGATTCGCAAAATGAGATAAGAACCATGTCATGTCATTCTGGTAGCACCAGCTTGGCCGAGGCAGGCATGCTTTTCAGATCTGCTGCAGATGTCGAAAGGCAACAAGGTGCAATTCCCGACATTCCAGAGCCTCATATCAATGAGCAACGGACAAATTCTGCATCCGGACCTAGTATCGCTAAAATTATCCGCATGGAACCTCATGAGCGGGAATTTCAAGCCATGAGTATTCCACAAGACTGCAGACAAATACTTTCGCAATCCAGAGGTATGTCAACCAACAAGACATACACAGCCAAATGAACACGCTTCTGTCACTGGTGTACTAGTCAAAGTCTACATCTGTTGACGGTACCCCCAGAAGGTATTCTGCCTTACCTTTTGTCGTTATCAAAAGCAGGTCTGTCTCATGCCTCGCTGAAGGTGCATTTGGCGGCGATTTCAAGATTCAGGAGAATGCCAGACGAGCCGTCTCTCTGGTCCCACAGACTGATAAAGGAGTACGTTAAGGGGCTCTTTAGAGCTTTTCCACCCATTCTACGACCACCCGTACCCTGGCATCTCAATACAGTCTTGACGCAGCTTATGAGGCCACCTTTTGAGCCTATCCACAAGACAGACTTACAATTCCTCTCTTGGAAGACAGCCCTGCTGCTAGCTCTGACCTCGGCGAGGAGAGTTAGCGAAATTCAAGCCTTTTCAGTGGAAGAGCCTTTTCTGCAATTTCGGCAGGACAGGGTTATACTAAGGACAAATCCTACGTTTATACCCAAGGTCCCTACTTCTTTTCACCTGAATGAGCCAATCATTTTGCCTACCTTCTTCAACAATCCCTCATCTGAAGCAGAAAGAGCGCTGCATTCTTTGGACATCGCGAGATGTTTGAAATTCTACATCGAACGAACTAGAACATTCCGCAAATCTAAACAGTTATTTATTGCATTTGAAGGTCAGAGGAAAGGGCTACCTCTGTCAAGACTGAGTATCGCCAGATGGATATCATCGGCTATCATTTAGTGTCATGAACAAGCTGGAAAGCCGCTTTATTCCAGAGTGACTGCTCATTCCACAAGAAAGATGGCGACATCAATAGCCTTATTTGCAGGAGTGTCTCTACCTGACATCTGCAGAGCGGCGACTTGGAAGAGTGTGCATTCATTTAGCAAGCACTACTGTCTCGACACTGCGTGGAAAGAGGACACGGCAGTGGGGCAAGCTGTTCTGAAACATCTATTTCAATAAGGTATTCTTTGGTTCTTTGTTAATACTCTATACAATGTATATATATATATATATATATATTACCTACTGGCGGTCGCCAGTAGGTATATATAGTTAGGATTTTTTCTCTATGGGATTTTTGAAAATTCTATGTCTAATAACTTTGGCGTTTGTGGACGGAATTGGCTGAAATTTTCAGGAAAATGGCACATTTTGTTTCTGAGCAGCCCTTGAAAATTTGGGGGGGGTTTGTCAAGGGGGGGCCGAGAAAAAAGGGGGGTCCCAAAACGTGTTTTTAACATTGAGTTTTCCATAGGGCGGTTGGCCTCACTTTTAGCCCGAAGGGCTGAATGGATTTGCACGAAACTTGGCAAAATTGTAGGGACTGGTAGCCCGATGTGCCTTTTGTAGGTCTCAATATATGTGCTTCAGTGGATTTTGAGAAATTAACATTCAAAAAAAGATATATATCTGTAACAGCGGACCGGGCAGCGCTCCAGTTCGCGTACTTTTCGCGCAACGGAGCTTTGTGAAGCGAAGCTGATTGGTTCTCCAGCGTCTGTAAACATTCCAAACAGTCCGTAGCGGCCGCCATCTTGTCTCTCGGTAGGATCGAGAGACAAGAGGAGGCCAAAGCGAAGGGGCAAATGACCATAAGGGGGCATAGTAGATTCTCGCTGACCCCCTAGGTTTGATGTGGAGGTTTTAAAAGGGCCCCGCGGGGCAAAAAAAAAAATAATAATAATAATCGAACGGCTGAATGGATTTGCACGAAACTTGGCAAAATTGTAGGGACTGGTAGCCCGATGTGCCTTTGCTAGGTCTCAATATATGTGCTCCAGTGGATTTTGAGAAATTAACGTTCAAAAAAAGATATATATCTGTAACAGCGCTCCGCTTCGGAGCTTTGCGAAGCTGATTGGTTCTTCGGCGTCTGTAAACATTCCAAACAGTCCGTAGCGGCCGCCATCTTGTCTCTCGGTAGGATCGAGAGACAAGAGGAGGCCAAAGCGAAGGGGCAAATGACCATAAGGGGGCATAGTAGATCGTCCCTGACCCCCTAGGTTTGATGTGGAGGCTTTAAAAGGGTCTCGCAGGGCAAAAAAAAAATATATCGTTTTTTTAGTTTTTTTGCGTGGAGTGTGCCCGGTTCACGAACCGGGAAGCGTTCTGGGGAGCGTACTTTCTTGAAAATTAGTGAAAAAAGTTAGAGTAAAATAATAATTGTGAGTGATCAGATGTAGGGTAGCTCTGAGAAGAGCTTTTGGGTTTATGGTACATTTAGGTACTTATAAGTAGGTACCAATGCACAGTCTTAAATTCAGAGTGAAAATTCTGTTGCCCTCATCTGAGAAGTGAACTCCATCTCCTCTGTAGATATCTTGCATGTAGTAACGCAAGTTATTGTTGTACAGGGAGCCCATTCCATGGTCTCTCATGTAAGCTGAAACAGATTTGTTTACATGCTTCCTCGATTTCTCAATTTGTGGACAAAATTGGTTCGACCACCTCCATTTTTGTCTTTGGCATATATTTGAATATACCAAGGCAGTCTGAGGAAAAAGTGCCATCAATTGCTCAAAGGTGTCCTTTAAAAGCATTTCCAGACCTACCCCAGTCAAAGTGCCCAAATCATTACCTCCACAGTGCACAATTAACAGGTCAGGTTTTGGCAAATGCATAAAGGTTTTCACCAATGGTATCAATTGGTGACATTTTAATCCTCTGTGGCCAAACCACTTAATTTCCACATCTTGTAAATTGAGGTTAGGTAAATTCCTGTTTTCAGCGTACCTCTGAGCCCAATAGATGTAACTATGTCCAACAATCCAGACAGAAAACATGGCGAGAGAAGGTTCTCCTGCAGTCAGATGAAGTGTGGCAATGAAATGGCAGTTGAAAAAATGAGAGTGTAAAATGAAAAAAACTGAGGAGTTTCTGTGTTAATGAAGCAGTAAGAGTGATTGGTGGATTTTGATTGCTGAAAACAGAAAGTTAGGGTGCATGGATGAGTTCGTTGAAAGATGTATTTTGAGTGGCGAAGAAAAAATCATTAAATGAAAGATTGCACTGGATATGCAGGTGCACTGAGAGTTCAGAGTTCAATTGCAACATTGTTGTGTGAACTTGGAAACACCAGAGGTCTTGCAAGAGGTGGTTGCTATGCAGAAAAAGCAGAGAGGGGGCAGAGGGGGGAAGGGTTTTGATTTGAAAAAAAGTGAGGGAAGAGTTTTGATTGGGTGACATGAGAGATATGTGTGAAGAATTACAGCATTTCTGTGCTTTTGATAGCTGCAGACTCTGGAGTGCATACCTTTTGCTCTGCTGAAGACAAATTGGTGTATTTCTGAGACTGTTTTGAAACTCAAAGTATTTGCTAAGGTGAGAAAAGATTTCTTTAATTTAGATAGAAAATAGTGTGCTTTAAGGAGAAAATTATGAAGAAAGTTGTGTTTTTCAAATGTTGCTTTGTCTCAAGTGTTTTACAAATAGATTTTGTTTCTTTGAGAAATTGTAATTGGAGAAAATGTGAAGTATTAGTACTGACAGGGTTTTTATGTGCATAGGAGCTGTGGAGTGTTTTCAAATTATGACTTGTAAATCGTTTTTGAGAAAAAGCAATGGTTTTAATATTGATGACAAGGACATAATGGTGTCTGCTTCTTTATAAGGTAATTGAGAGTCTCTGATGTTATTTTTCCCATTTCAATGTAAGAAGTTTGTCTGTGGAGCAAATTGCTTGTAAATATGCTCCCACCTGTGCATGGCAAATTTAGATTTTGAATGTTTGCGTTACATAGGCATGTTAAAGGTGACTGAAACATGCTGCAAAGGCAATCAAAAAACGCTTTTATGTGTCTTAAGGACATTTTAAGTCATTTCCCCATGTGCAGTGTTTTCAAATTATGAGTTGAAAATCGTTTTTGAGGTAAAGGAATGTTTTCAAAATTTATGTGCGCCATATGCCCCCAAATTTCTTTTTCAGGGGTGCAGCAGGGTGTTCTTGAGACACCCCTGCACCCTCGGAAAAATTCGTAATTTGCGATGAGGTAATTGCTAATCGCAAATTGCACCTTCATTCCTATGGGCCTCCTGCTGCATGGAAATGAATGGGTAATTTGTAATTAGCAAATAGCTCATCGCAAACTAGGAATGGTAAAGAATTGCTATTTATTCCTTAAAGTTCGCTATTTAGGAAATGCAAAAAACTTTGATGATACATATGGCGGTTCATCTCTAACAAGATAAGAAGCATAGGGATAGATTTATGATGACTGGCGCATCACCAGGGATGTGTTAGTCATTTTGTGCCGCTGTTCCGTCACCTATGGGGTGCTGCATTTACAATGCGGCGCATCATGGGGCAAAAACAGCACAGATGCGTGACGTATCTGTGCCGTAAAGGTGGCGCATTGCTGGAGTTGTATCGCAAGTGTGATGAAGCTCCAGCAAGGCTCAGGGGTGCCCCTGTCGCAGGGTTTCTGTTCTCACACAGAACTGTGGACAGAGGATTGGAACCTCGGCGAATTAGGGTGCCCCAAAACTCACCTTAGTAATCAAAAACCCCTTAGCAAGCTAGGTACAGTGTCACATTGGATATAACAAACTCTCAATGTTTAGACAATCCAGAATATGAACTTATAGTACCTCAGGATACGTGGAACTCATGAACAGTCGGTCGTTATATATTTCTTAGGAACCAGAACATGGAGTTAAGAAGAACACATGTGTATTTGAAATGTTTATTTACTAATGCCGTCTTCTCAGGCGTAGTATCTTAGATAATACAAGTACACATATTATCACCCCTGCCCCTCCCCCTCCCCGCCTCCCTGCCTCACCGTAACTCCCTCCACGGCCCGCGGCTGCTTATATCTGACCCTCCCTAATACACATATTATATTATTTGCTAAGAAGGTCTCTTTGTGTTGGTTTAGGGCGTGCCCATACTTTAGTGTCTTAGATTTGAAGGAATCACATCAGCATACACCAGCTCTCTCTTCATGTGAACCGCATCAAGTGTTGTGTATGTGTGTTCGGCAAAGCAATATAAAACCCGCCTCATGCCCAGAATTGGCAGAAGCTGCACTTATGTTATGAGTATGAAGTCGTGGAGATCAGAACTCATAACAATTCTGTATCGTGTTGTTCTTGAAACTTCAGCAGTCGCTGTACAGATATAGTTTAACAAGCAAAGCAGATAGTAGAGCAATAACATATTATTCTCATGTAAACCACGATGAACTACTAGGTTGAAAGCTAAAGCAACAACTAAGTGTCGTGTTCAGAAGTTGCAAAAAAGGAAAAATGGCGTTTAAACCGGTAATGAGCCCATGCTAACTTAACACGGTGTAAAGATATCCAGGATCTAGATGACACCTCCCCATGATCCGGAAACGAACTGAATAAGATAATAGAAGTGGCATCTCATGAGAGCAGATTGCAACTTTATATGTGGACGGTCCGCAAGGTAAAACATTAAAAACTAGGAAAATTTAATGCTAAAGAAAAATAAAACAGCCAACTACTTTATCGAGGCTTAAGCCAATAGGCAAGCTAAATAATAAAAACTTGACAAATAAGTCAATGAATTGTCAATGAAATGCTAGTACTCAGCATATCAAACATGAAAAAGGTCTATGACATAACTGTGTATGCAAAATAAGCTGCAACAGCCTCCAATAGGAAGTCACCGTCTTCATCCGAAAAGAGTTCAGCCATCCAATTTAAAAGCGGAAAAGAACATACGTGCTCTCCCAGCACCGGATCCTCTATCACCATCAGAGGACAGCTCGGTGGGTTTTCAAGAAAGCTCTGTTCCAAGAAAGACTGTGTTGCCGCCAGTAAATTCCAGGGACCATTTAGTCCATGCATCAATGCCACAGCCATAATCCTTTCGCCAGGACAAACCAACTCGTGAGTAATGATAGGAGTCATCAGCTGATTAAAGTCGACGTCAGGAGAAACCGGTCCGCAGAGACACAAATCAATGGCCCAATCGAAATCACAGGTCAGGCAGTGAAATACAGGCTGGACACAGGTGAAGTAGGAGAATCGAAAAGATAATCCATATGCCGTCCTTAATATCGCCAACGGCATTGTGCCATAATATTCAAGCATGCGATTGCGGAACAGCGTCAGCAGCTGCAGGGCGGGAGCTTGCACAGGAGGGACATCCATATTTAAAAATGTAAAAAAGCACAAGAGCGTCCGCTGGTAATGCAAGTAAAAATGGGAATCCACCAAGCACAGTGGAAAAAATAGAATGAAAGAAAGCAGGGATGACTCCAAAGATTTTCTCAAATGAAGTCACGAGACCACTGGTAACAACTTTAAAAAAGTGCGCCAGGCCCTTTGTGGAGGACGCGTTAAAGATAGTCCGAACCATCTTGCTGAAATGGAAAGGCAAATCTGTATTTAAAAGGGTCTGCACCTCTGTACGGGTGTTCGCTATGTGAAGCACGAAAGTTTCACGGGCCGAACTCAAGGCCACCTCTCTCTGAGACAAAAGAGCTCTTATTCTTGCCATGCCGTTGAAATCTGCTCCCAAGGTTGGTATTTGTGGCCAGATTGAAAACTCCCTATGTTCATGTGTGGGAGGAAATAGAACATTTCTGCAGCAAATAACCCGTTCACTTACTGTTACGATAAAAGGAATACTTTTAATTAACCCAGAACAATCTTCATTATTGAGCATCAAATAACTACCATTTTCCAACAACTTGAACGTGGGGATGATAGCAGGAACTGGCGTGCCTTGCAACACGCAAGCCATATTTGGTCGGTGTTTGTTGCATGAACCGTGTAACTGTATGTGCCTACACATTAGTGAATGATCTGGCGTCTCAGTGCATTCCTCTCCATTCAGATAAACTTCTTGATCATCTTTGAAACATCTGTATGTGTATGGAAGCGACCAGACCTCATGAAGAAAACCACTACCTAAAGGTGCATAACGACCTATTGGTATATATTTCATACAATTTGAAAACTTATATAAAGCAAAAGGCAGCGTTATTAAACCGTGGATAAGGCACGTTGCCAAAGCAGCCAACCTTTTGGATTTATACTGGAAATGTTAAAGGAAGAATTATGGAGTAGGGCCTGTAAATCTTTAATGGACAACCGAGTAAAATTACTCCAACCATCATATTCCTCTAACTTCGGGATAGTAGGGGTGTTTAATTTTTTAGAAGTAGCCAATTCAAAGCATTTGGTCTGGGAAATTGTTTCATTCACAAACAACATATGATTTGGGATGAGATATGCACGGTGCAAAGCCTCAGTGCCTTTTACCTGCCAGGTTCGTGAACCCCAAACTGATGTATATCCTGGATATCTTTACACTGTGTTAAGTTAGCATGGGCTCATTACTGGTTTAAACGCCATTTTTCCTTTTTTGCAACTTCTGCACACGACACTTAGTTGTTGCTTTAGCTTTCAGCCTACCTGCGTCAAGATCTATGCCTGCTTCAAGCAGGCGCAGGGTTTTGATGCAGCTTTGTCCTATCTGATTGTAAATGCGGCAGACTGTGGGTGGTAGAGCAGCGGTGCACGTTAACTGGTGCATCTCTGGGGATGTGCTAGTTAATATAAATCTGCCCCTTTCCATACATACTGAGCATGTCATGAATGATGTAATATGTGACATCATCAGCAGTGGATTACGGGTAATAGTATCTCTAGTTTACTCCCCTATAGCTGTCTTTCTTTTAACATAACTGTCTGTTTCCTTCCCTTATACTTACTGTTTTTTTGGTTCGCTTCCGGTTCGCGTACCGGCGAGCGAACTGGGAAGCGAACTAAGAGAAATAGAGGTTGGCACAGTTCCAAATATTGTGGCAATTTTTTAATACCGGGGAGGTAGTTCTGAAAAGAACTTTTTTTTTTATTGTTTTTGTTGTTTTATATTTTTTTTATTATTTTTCTGAACATTTTTTTACTTTTTTTGAATTTTTATGAACAGTTTTATATATATATTTTTTTTTTTGGAGGGGGCAACGAAAACGATTCATTGTAAAGGGCTCAACAGGAGCAACAAAAAAAAAAAAAGAATTTATTGTTTGGGGCGTTTCGGACAAACATGAGCATGATTGTCATTAGCTCTGTTGATCAGAGTGATGCTACTTTCTCCGTAGCAAATGAATCCACTGCAATGTACGCAGACTTGTTTTACTTCACGAAATCTCGTTTGTATATTTGGCACCATCTCCCTGCCCTCTGGTCCCGTTACTTCCGGTACAACAGATCTTCTGGCCATAATAGGGAGATTATCTAGGTCGTTACGAAACTGTGCAGCACTGTAGTTGTTAGGATGCCACCTAGTCATATGGCGATGCATTGTGTAGTTTCCGAAACTGTATTTTTTGTCGGTCCCTCTGGACAGTCTATCTTGACATATAAGGCAAGTTACGTATCTTGCATTTACTTTTTTCTGACCTTTGGGGATTTTAAAAAATTGCCAAATGAAGTTTTCTTTCCGGTGAGACGTCCTGGGCTCCTCAGGCAAAAAGTGCCTCTCTTCGTGCTCTTCGTCCTGTTCCTCTTCTTCCTCTTCTTGCTGAATTATAACTTCAGCAGGTGGTCCACTCTTCCTTGGATGTGGTGGAGGTGGTGGGGAAGCACCAGCTGAAGCTACTAAAGAAGCCATTGCTCACTGGTAACAAAGGGTCTTTCTCTCACAATGATGAAAGTCAGAGTGAGGAAAGAAGGAGGGATTTTCATCATTTGGGAAAAACAATAGTTCTCAACCAATGAAAAGTGTTCATTTTAGATTATATGACCTAGTCTTACATCATTAGGGAACCAAAAGTGAAATGAACCAATGAAAAGTGTTATTACCAAGTCACATGACCTGCTGTGTTTACGTTACGCGCTTTGCAGGGCCTCCCGGTTTGCTTCCAGAAACCTGCGCTTTGCGCCTCGCTTCGCGTACCAGTTCGCTAACGTAGCACGTCATATGACGTATCACGCGACAACGCGAAACGTCATGTGGACGGGAGGCGTCACGATGTTGTTTTCTAACGCGGCAGTTGCGGTAAAGAAACGTTTACCGGCTCGCGGTCTATTTCGCGGCATCAAGGTCAGCTAACGGGAAGTTTCCCGATTCGCGAAGCGGGAACGAAGAAAAAAAAATATTTAAAAAAAAAATTATTAATAAACATAAAATATATTTTTGGATTTAAAGAAGAATACATTTTACAGCTACAGATATTAGCTGTTAAAAAACCAATGAAATTCACTGAAAAAACCATAGGTTATAGACCATATATAGTTAGGAATTAGCATTTAGAAAACCTTATTTTACTCACACAAAACCATTGAAATTCCATATATAGTTAGTTGCACTAGCTATATATCGCGCACCCGCAATCCACTGCTGATGATGTCACATATTACATCATTCATGACATGGTCAGTGACATCACTGATGACATCACTGATGACATCTCAAATGACATCACTGATGATATCTCATTTGACATCAATGGTCACATCAATGATGATATCATTAATGTGACAATACAATGCATCTCCTCACACTTTAATATAACCTCTGTTACACCCAGTGTTAAATACAGAGTATAATTTTTGAAACCATTGACACACCAATACTAGTTAATACATACGCACTCACTGATTCCTACGTCTACACACACATTCACTCATTCACCCATACAATCATTCATACATACAATCACTCATCTTTACAACACTATCATATGCACTCATACACCTATACAGACACTCACACTCTGCCACTCATCCATGGAGTTACTCACACACCTAGTCAGTCCTGTAAAGAATCAATCACACTTCCATTTTCTAATCTACACAGTTAAACATAGAGTACCTTACATTTTCAAACATATACTAACACATACTTACTCTCTTATAGAATCACTGATACAAGTACACATTGATCTGCACAGAGTCACACACCTCCCAGCCAGCCATACACACACTCAGTCTCCCATACAAATACTTGTGCAACCAATCAATAACCCATATAGCTACTTATATAGCTACTGATCAACACATGCAGCAGCTTGCACAACAACAGACATACTGATGCACACTTTCAGACAGTTTAGTCACTAACCCGTGCATTTAGTAAGACGCATTTAATCACTCACTCATACAGTCAATCACGCACCTACTAAAACCTTCATTCAGACACTTATACATCCACTCATTCTTCAATATGTAAAACATATTTAAACTTTACAGAAACACATAATCACTCGATGTTGTCATCAGTGATGTCATTTGAGATGTCATCAGTGATGTCATCAGTGATGTCACTGACCATGTCATGAATGATGTCATATGTGACATCATCAGCAGTGGATTGCGGGTGCGCGATATATAGTTAGTGCAACTAACTATATATGGAATTTCAATGGTTTTGTGTGAGTAAAATAAGGTTTTCTAAATGCTAATTCCTAACTATATATGGTCTATAACCTATGGTTTTTTCAGTGAATATATATATATATATGTAGAATCTGATATTGTTATAGATGGTTTTCTATTCTTATCTGACCTGTGCTTTTTCAGATCATGTTCTAACGATATTCCAGCTGCAGAACTTCCTTCTGGGTTCTATCCTGGAAACGCTGCAGGCTTTGTGGGTACTACATACTACTCTGATACAAGCATGTGAATCTATGAAAGATCTAATACTGGAGAAGGAATTAGTTACTTACCTGTACACTATAGTTCTCCAGTATTATCTTTCATAGATTCACATGCGCCCGCCCACCTCCCCGTTTCTCAGGCAGAACCTATTGTCTCGGTATTTATCCAGGTCTCTCACTTGGGGCCGGAAATCTGAGGCAGGAAGTTTCTGCTGGGGAGTGTGAGGGCAGGGCAGCAATGCTGATTGGCTGACATTTGGACCAAACAATGAGGAGGTCTGGTTACCAAATACTACAGTCCCTAGGGGCTTTTCTATGCAGTTTTTCTTCTCTATGATACTGCTTTGGTCATTCTGTTACCGTGAGACTCCCACCATGACGACGGGGAAGATACAAGCATGTGAATCTAATACAAGCATGCGAATCTATGAAAGATAATACTGGAGAACTATAGTGTACAGGTAAGTAACTAATTCCATCTTTTGAGTACCAAATGACAGCACACCACACAAGGTATATATCAAATATATATGTATTTATTCTAAACATACCCCCTCTGCACTCTTTATGAGGTCAGAGGTAAAAGTACAATACAAGGAACGATAAGTTGCACAGTATACGTTTTGCCCTATGTGCCTCACAAACCATATACTAAAATAGTGGTATAAGAACCACGTGAGGAATAGAAAGCAGGCCTAGGGCCTGGGGAATTGCTGGGGCTTCTAGGAACAACCAAAGGTTAGGATGTAGGAGCCCCATGAGAGACGCGTGCAGTGTCTAAACACAGCCGCGGGTTACTATTGACTTTCTATGGAGAACGAACAAGTTACAATTTTAAAGATTAAGGGTACACGGAGGTGAACTGCGATGGAACCCTTTTAGACTAGGTCACTTGGAGAGTCAATACCCACGGGAGCACCGGAGTACTCGTGTTACCTCACCCAGGGAAGCCGGGTGCATCGGTGTCTTTTCGTGCCGGGTTTCGTCATCGATTCCAATGGAGAGCTGCGAAGAAGTGCTGCAGGCGACCAGAGGAAAAGTGTCCGGGTGGATCCAAGGGTGGATCAGAGATTTGAAGAACCTGAAAGCAGAGGCGACAGAGTCTGGTCCACTAGCCAGTGACTAGGGCGACGATAGGAAGATGCCACCGGATGTTGGGTGATTTCAGGTGAAAAGGTGAAGTTTGTCTCTTCAGCCACAAGGACCAGGAGGTGTCGACGACAACCAGGAGCTGGATTTGAGCTGTCCCACAAAGGATCTAGTTGACTGTGGTATTGGTATCCGGATTGGACCCAACTAGCCTTGGCAAACGTAATCCACGCAAGATGTCAAGATTGGCTTTGTTGCAGACCAGCAAGGTCTGGGGCGCTTCTCCTTTGCAGGAAAGCTGGAACAAGCCTGGAGCAACCAGGAAAGTAAAGTAGTTTCAAGAGTGATCTTCCTGGGGGCTCACTAGTCAACTGACTAGGAACCGCAAAGACGCGTCAAGCTGAAATGCACAAAGCAGGCCCACGGGACACTCGTGGAGTGTGGGCCTCTGAGCTTCGGTGCAAAAGATGCTCGGGGATGGGGCTTCAAGCACCCTAATGCACAACTTTGGGATACCTCGGGAAGTCGATGCAGGTAGCAAAATGCAGGATGTCCAGGAGTTCCGGTCCCACATCTCCCGTGTCTGCCACAGGTCTCAGCTTTGCTGGAAGAAATGGTCGTGGGTCAGAGATATCTGGAAGTCTGTCTCCTGTGTCACAGATTCTTCAGGGTTCGGCGGGAGCATCAAAAATGCAGACTGGCAAAGATGCTGTTGGTGCCTGTTTGAACAAGGTGGTCACTCCTTGATCACAAGAGAGATTTCTTCTGTCTTCCAGTCGAAATGGAATGTCGAAGGTCCAGGATATATGTTGCAGAGTTTCGTCCAGGGTAATCCAAAGTCCTAGGGACTGGGGTTCTATACTTATAGAAAGTTTAGGGGTTGGACTAACTCTAAGTTCCCTCCTATGGGTGGATCTGGGGAGGGGGTGGTTACACCCCTTTTCCTTTGTCCAGTTTCACACCAGAGCTGGGACTGAGAGCCCCAGCAACCGGTTTGAACTGGGAAATACATGGTGCACCTTGTTTGCCCCAGGTAGTGTCCGAAAAGCATTCACTGAATGCAACCCACCACGCCCCAATACACTAGAGCCTGTCTGGAGAGGTGCTGGCACCTTCCTGGACAGAAAACCTATTGTCCAGGCCTCCCCTGCTGGAGTTTTGTCCAGCAGCAGGAGGGCAGACTCGTGTCTGTGGCAGCAGGGCTCTGTTTAACTTTAACCGGGTAAACCAGTAACTACATGTCTTCTCCCTCTAGAAGGGTGGAATGCTACCCCAGCCACCAGAACTGGCGGTGGAGGGGTAGTATTCCAAAGTGTTTGACACCTTACACAACATGTTTTGATAAAGCCAAACCAAAGTTAGCATTAACCGCGAGGATAATAATGCACTTAAGAGTGTACGGTATGGCTATATCATAGAACAGCTATACGGAGATGGTTCCGAAAGCTGCAGAGGGACTCAGCTCATGCTAGGGC
The DNA here is from genome assembly GCF_964261635.1 of Lissotriton helveticus. Classification (NCBI taxonomy): domain Eukaryota; kingdom Metazoa; phylum Chordata; class Amphibia; order Caudata; family Salamandridae; genus Lissotriton; species Lissotriton helveticus. The sequence goes on along the minus strand of NC_136058.1, from coordinate 305,483,292 downwards.
ACCCTCTCACACAAAACCAAGCACTCTGCCTCAAGGATTGTCAAGGCCTGCCATAGGAGCGACTTATAGGTTACATAGGGCCCGATTCACAGAATGAACTTAAGACTCAATCCTAAACTTACTACTATTTTGGTATTCACAGAATAAACTTACTACTTTTGGTATTCACAGAAGTTAGGATTTTGTCTTAAATTTGTCTTAAGTCTGTCCTAAGTCTCTTAAGTCTGTCTTAAGACAAATTTAAGACAAAATCCTAACTTCTGTGAATACCAAAAGTAGTAAATTCATTCTGTGAATACCAAAATAGTAGTAAGTTTAGGATTGAGTCTTAAGTTCATTCTGTGAATCGGGCCCCATGTGTAGATCTTCTGCTACGTTGAGTACTCTTCTCCTCTTACCTGGTGTAGGAGGTGTGAAAATCACGAACGTGCTTAAACTCTCAGTAGTAGTTGTAGTAATACCGGCGAAACTACCAATATTGTGGCTTGCTTCTTTTGTTTCTTCAGGCTGGTCACGACTGACAACTCCACTTTCCCTGCTTGTATCACCAGAGTGACTTTTCTAATCTCAAAATGTCTTAGTACGTTTGGGCAATAGTACTTGTTTTATGATTTGTTAATAGCAGATGTGTATTATTCGCTCTTTAGAAATTGCAAAAGGAACTCTTTTGTACCCCAGCCTCTATGGGCCTGATTCACAGAACTAACTTAAGACAAAATCCTAAACTTACTACCATTTTCGTATTCACAGAAGGCACTTACTCATTTTGGTATTCACAGAAGACACTTACTCATTTCGGTATTCACAGAAGTTAGGACTACTAACTTTAGGACTCCTAAATGCATTCTGTGAATACCGAAAGTCTTAAAATTAGGATTTGTCTCAATTTAGTAGTAGTAAAGTTAGGACTCCTAACTTTAGGACTCCTAAATGCCTTCTGTGATTATCAAAATTCTTAAAATTAGGATTTTTCTCAGTTTAGTAGTAGTAGTAAAGTTGAGAAAAATCCTAATTTTAAGACTTTCAGTAGTCACAGAAGACATTTAGGAGTCCTAAAGTTAGGAGTCCTAACTTTACTACTACTAAATTCAGAAAAATCCTAATTTTAAGACTTTCAGTATTCACAGAAGGCATTTAGAAGTCCTAAAGTTAGGAGTCCTAACTTCTGTGAATACCGAAATGAGTAAGTGCCTTCTGTGAATACCAAAATGAGTAAGTGCCTTCTGTGAATACCAAAATGGTAGTAAGTTTAGGATTTTGTCTTAAGTTAGTTCTGTGAATCGGGCCCACAATGTGTGCGTACATTTTTGCAGCACTTAATTTTGCTGCCCTAGGGGTCTAGTATGATGGCGGGCGGACAAAGTCTGCCAGCCATCGCACCAGGCGATGGGACCGCCCACTATGTGTGCGGCGGTCCCGCATGTTCAGTTAGGATGCACCCGCCACACTGGCAGGCGCATTCCACATTTTGCATTTTTCGTCCATCTACCTTTTCATGTATCCACATCTCCCAACTTTTTGAAAATATTAATATAGGGCCTGATTTACAGAACTAACTTAAGGCAAAATCCTAAACTTACTACCATTTTGGTATTCACAGAATGCACTTACTACTTTTGGCATTCACAGAATGCACTTACTACTTTTGGTATTCACAGAATGAACTTACTACTTTTGGTATTCACAGCAGTTAGGATTTTGTCTTAAGTTTGTCTTAAGACAAACTTAAGACAGACTTAAGTTAGGATTTTGTCTTAAGTCTGTCTTAAGTCTGTATTAAGACTAACTTAAGACAAAATCCTAACTTCTGTGAATACCAAAAGTAGTAAGTTCATTCTGTGAATGCCAAAAGTAGTAAGTGCATTCTGTGAATACCAAAATAGTAGTAAGTTTAGGATTGAGTCTTAAGTCCATTCTGTGAATCGGGCCCTAACTCTTTAACGTGCAATCTTTTTCATTGCCTTATTTAAACTTTCCAAATCTTTGTCCGTAAAATCCAATGATACGTTTGCCACGTTGTGCATTTGCATGCACAACGTTGCAGGCACCGCGCGGTGCATGCCATGTTGTGCATGCAAATGCAGGGGGGGTACCATAGGTACCCCCCCTGTATTTGCAGACCCCCATGTGACCCCCATACCCCCCAACATCCTGGGGTCCACAACACCGCCATTGAAAGGCTGGTTCCTGCAGCCATTGTAATATGGATGGCGGTGTCTAGCAGACATGCCCCATATTCAACCCTTTTCCGCCCAGTCTACTGGGCGGAAAAGCGGCGGACGGTCTTCCTGTCCGCTGCAGTACCCCTCCATTGTAAAATGACAGGGGTAAATGGGAAGCGGGCGGGAGATTATGTCGGGCGGATCGCCACCGCCATGCGGTCGGTGGCGATCCACCAGACATTGTAATAGACCACTTAGTTTGCACACTAACAACCTCTTACAAAAGCTTAGGTTTTAATTGGCTGAAAATACATACTTTGGCATAGAATGTTTTATCCATACTAATATAATAAAGAGAGAGCCCAAACCTTTGAGGCGGGTAATCTCAGGAACCACAGCACCAATCACAACACCCAATGCACCATTGGAAAGGGCAGTTGGAGCAGAAGGACATAGGCTATGCAGACGCCCACCATATACAATTAACAGGTAAAAGAATCATGCCCGCAAAGTAGTCCCTTGTGGGCGTGTCTGCATTGTGCTGTGGGCGTGTGCTGGGGGGGGCGTGACAAACGCTGGGGGCGTGTGGTACGTTCCGCCCTTCGGGCTGGACTGTTCCCATGAGGCACAGGGTCAAGGTTGATTTGCATATGGCCATGTATGAATTGGGATGGTGTGGAATGCAAAAAAAGATTGATTTAGGCCCATATCTCTGTGCTGGGGTGAATGTATGACATTGTTCTGCATTCTGTCCATCAACTGTTGTTTTTGCATTTGTCACCCCGAGTGGTATGGGTATGCTCAGACGTGAATCCCATGCTCTCCACACCACTGGAGTCAAGCTATCCTGGCTGAAGAAACCAGTTCTAGGATGCTTGATTCCGGACAAGGATGACATGGCTTGGCAGTTTGGGCTGGACTGTTCCATTGAGGCACAGGATCAAGGCTGATTTGCATATGGCCATGTCTGAACTGGGGTAGTGTGGAGTGCAAAAAAAACGATGGATTTAGGCCCAGGTCTCTGTATAGGGGTGAATGTATGACATTGTTCTGCATTCTGTCCATCAACTGTTGTTTTTACGTTCCACTCTTCATGCCATGTCTCATATCGTGTGTTGTGGGCGTGGGCGTGTGCGGGGCGTGGGATTACGGGAAAAAAAAGCAAGCATTTGTGCCAAATATTTCATTGTTTTTTCTTCCCAGGTTCTGTACGTTCCAGCTCCTGGTGCCCACCCAGCTCCCTTTAAATACCCCTGCACCCCATAATCATAACCCACCCTTACTCCTTAAAATACCCCAACACCTTTAAACACTAACCCATCTTAACCCTATAAATATACCCTGTACCCAAAACCCAAACCTATCCCTAAACCCTAAAAATGCCCCTGTACCCCAAAACCCAAACCTACCCTTGAACCCTAAAAATATCCCTGTACCCCAAAACCCAAACCTAGCCCTGAGCCATAAAAATAACCCTGTACCCCAAAACCCAAACCTACCCCTGAACCCTAAAATACCCCTGTACCCCAAAACCCAAACCTAGCCCTGAACCATAAAAATACCCCTGTACCCCAAAACCCAAACCTAGCCCTGAAGCCTTAAAATACCCCTGTACCCCAAAACCCAAACCTACCCCTGAACCCTAAAAATACCCCTGTACCCCAAAACCCAAACCTACCCTTGAACCCTAAAAATACCCCTGTACCCCAAAACCCAAACCTAGCCCTGAGCCATAAAAATAACCCTGTACCCCAAAACCCAAACCTACCCCTGAACCCTAAAATACCCCTGTACCCCAAAAACCCAAACCTAGCCCTAAACCCTAAAACTACCCCTGTGCCCCATAACCAAAACTATATCTGAACCCTTAAAATACCCAAACACCCCAAAACATATACCTTAGTACCCCAAAAGATATACCCCTATACCCATACTTACCTTATCCAAACATAAAAAAAAATGCTTTCACCAATTTATGCATTTACAAGTAATTTCGTTGTAAATGTATGCGTGGTAAAAGCATATAAAATGTAATGCCATGCGTTATAATGGCATTGCGGAGTCATGGTACTTTCGTAATGAAAGTATGCGGAGTGATGGTATGCGGAAAGAAAGTTGCCGAATAATGGGTGTTTACCCTCCCCCGGTAAGTACATTGGTGGCACGGCGGCCCACATCTCCAGCAACATACTCATATTATTTCACCACCGATTTGAAAAATGCACAGGTCTCTCTCATTGATGGCCAGCACCGACATACACTTTTAGGCACACCTCCCGCCACGAGTTCTAGAATTGCGAACTTTAGAGCTGGGGAGCTACGTTCGAATCTCGGCTTCAGCTTAACATCCTGTGATTCCAGGCAAATCGCTTTGTCTCCTCGTGCCTACCACAAATGAATGTGTTGTTCTGTAATGTAAATTGTGCTCATGCCATGTTGTCGAGTTCGCGCTATATAATATTTCAAGGAAAAATAAAGTAGGGCAACTCGAGTTCACACACTATTTAACGCGCACTCTTAAGTGCATCAGAAGTGCACTGTGAATCGGAGCGTTTCACAGGCCTGTCACAGATAAGAAATGCTATCAAAACGAAATCCTACAAAACAATATACTACTGGCCGGCAGCAATTCATACCCGGACAGCGTTGGAAAGGGCAATTGCAGCAGAAGGACATAGGCTATGCAGACGCCCACCATATACATTTAAAAGGTAAAAGAACCGTGCCAGCAAAGTAGTCCCTTGTGGGCGTGTCTGCATTGTGCTGTGGGCGTGTGCTGGGGGGCGTGACAAACACTGGGGGTGTGTGGTATGTTCCGCCCTTCGGGCTGGACTGTTCCCATGAGGCACAGGGTCAAGGCTGATTTGCATATGGCCATGTCTGAACTGGGGTGGTGTGGAGTGCAAAAAAACGATGGATTTAGGCCCAGATCTCTGTACTGGGGTGAATGTATGACATTGTTTTGCATTCCGTCCATCAACTGTTGTTTTTGCATTTGTCACCCCGAGTGCGATTGGTATGCTCAGACGTGAGTCCCATGCTCTCCACACCACTGAAGTCAAGCTTTCTTGGCTGAAAACGGCTGATAGCCAGAAACTGGTCCTAGTATGGTTGATTCTGGTCCAGGAAAGACATGGTTTGGCAGATCGGGCTGGACTGTTCCCATGAGGCACAAGGTCAAGGCTGATTTGCATATGGCTATGTCTTAACTGGGGTGGTGTGCAATGCAAAAAAACGATGGATTGAGGCCCAGATCTCTGTACTGGGGTGAATGTATGACATTGTTCTGCATACTGTCCATCAACTGTTGTTTTTGCATTTGTCACCCCAAGTGGGATGGGTATGCTCAGACGTGAATCCCATGCTCTCCACACCACTGGAGTCAAGCTATCCTGGCTGAAGAAGCCGGTCCTAGGATGATTGATTCCGGTCCAGGAAAAACATGGCTTGGCAGTTCGGGCTGGACTGTTCCCATGAGGCACAGGGTCAAGGCTGATTTGCATATGGCCATGTCTGAACTGGGGTAGTGTGGAGTGCAAAAAAACGATGGATTTAGGTCCAGATCTCTGTACTGGGGTGAATGTATGTCATTGTTATGCATTCTGTCCATCAACTGTTGTTTTTACGTTCCGCCCTTCATGCCATGTCTCATATCGTGTGCTGGGGGCCTGGGCGTGTGCGGGGCGCGGGATTACGGGGAAAAAAAAGCAAGCGTTGTGCCAAATATTTCATTGTTTTTTCTTCCCAGGTTCTGTACATTCCAGCTCCATGTGTCCAACCTGCTCCCTTTAAATACCCCTGCACCCCGTAATCATAACCCACCCTTACTCCTTAAAATACCCCAACACCCTTAAACACTAACCCATCTTAACCCTATACATATACCCTGTACCCAAAAACCAAAAACCTATCCCTAAACCCTAAAAATACCCCTGAACCCCAAAACCCAAACCTAGCCCTGAACCCTATAAATACCCCGTACCTCAAAACCCAAACCTACCCCTGAACCCTAAAAATACCCCTGTACCCCAAAACCCAAACCTAGCCCTGAACCATAAAAATAACCCTGTACCCCAAAACCCAAACCTACCCCTGAACCCTAAAAATACCCTTGTACCCCAAAACCCAAACCTAGCCCTGAACGCTTAAAATACCCCTATACCCCAAAACCCAAACCTAGCCCTGAACCCTACAAATACCCCTGTACCCCAAAACCCATACCTATCCCTAAACCCTAAAACTACCCCTGTACGCCATAACCAAAACTATATCTGAACCCTTAAAGTACCCAAACACCCCAAAACATATACCTTAGTACCCCAAAACATATACCCCTAAACTAATACTTACCTTATCCAAACATAAAAAAAAATGCTTTTACCATTCATGCATTTACAACGAATTTCGTTGTAAATGTATGCGTGGTAAAAGCATATAAAATGTAATGCCATGCGTTATAATGGCATTGCGGAGTCATGGTACTTTCGTAATGAAAGTAAGCGGAGTGATGGTATGCGGAAAGAAAGTTGTCGAATAATGGGTGTTTATCCTCCCCGGGTAAGTACATTGGTGGGACGGCGGCCCACATCTCCAGCAACATACTCATATTTTTTCACCACCGATTTGAAAAATGCACAGGTCTCTCTCATTGATGGCCAGCACCGACATACACTTTCAGACACACCTCCCGCCACAAGTTCTAGAATTGAGAACTTTAGAGCTGGGGAGCTACGTTCGAATCTCGGCATCAGCTCAACATCCTGTGATTCCAGGCAAATAGCTCTGTCTCCTCGTGCCTACCACAAATGAATGTGTTCTTCTGTAATGTAAATTGTGCTCATGCCATGTTGTCGAGTTCGCGCTTTATAATATTTCAAGGAAAAATAAAGTAGGGCAACTCGAGTTCACACACTATTGAACGCGCACTCTTAACTGCATCAGCAGTGCACTGTGAATCGGAGCGTTTCACAGGCCTGTCACAGATAAGAAATGCTATCAAAACTAAATCCTACAAAACAATATACTACTGGCCGGCAGCAATTAATACCCAGACATCGTCGGGACGGGCTGCTAGTAAATAAATAAAGGGCCAAGAAACACTTTTATCTGACCCCGTGACACCCCCACTTAAGCAGATATAGCAGGTGCTTCACCATGCCTTTGGCCGATTGTCATTCTTTATGTGATAATCCTCCACAGTCAGAATGACAATGGGCCTGTGCACATACTGAGCGAGGTGGGGGAGGGGCTGCAGCAGCCTCATCTGTTCAAAAGAGAACAGCACAGGTTGCTGCCATCCCCAAAATTAGGGAGAATAGGCGTACCCTGAAAGAAATCCTCAAGGACAACGGACAAAAGGCCCAAATAACCGGCAGATCGAGAAATTTACGGAAGGTTGGTCACCCTAACCTGAACTCGTGGAGCAGCGCCCAATAACGTTTGGGAAATTTTACTGAAAAACTCATCCACTAGAGTTTGTATGTGAACCTCTTCATGATACATTATTACACGCTTTTTTTAACTCAGACCTTCGCATTGGCAAAGATCTTACTAAACTTTCATATATTTGTCATCAGCCACCACATGAAATGTGAATGAATCCATAGACAGACAAAGAACACTTCGTTACTTGCTTACTTAAGCTTTATGGTTGAAGGTGATTCTCTTCTTGACTGGGAGCCAGCGCATGTCTTTCATGTGCGCAGTGATGTGGGTGTGGCGAGGGATGTCACATGTGGTATTTCATGCAGTGACTCTTGGCTCTTTCACTCAGTTCAAAGATGAAAGGTAGGTTTGATAGTGCTTAAATTCTCTCCTCCACAAGTACTGCACCAGATGCGACACCTAGGGGCATATTATCAAGGACGGCGTTAAAAATTAATGCTGGTTTAGCAGCAGAAAACTGCCGCTAAAGCGTCGATAATGGGCTTGATAATATGCCCTTGAGAATTCCAATAGAAGTCCACGTTCTGGTGTGAACATGGGCTTCTATTGGAATTCTCCAGGGCATATTATTAAGCCCATTATCGCCAGTTTAGCGCCAGTTGTTCCACTCGATTTTTGTCCCCTCGGCCTTCTGTGCCATTTGTTTTTCCCTCGTTTTTGTGCCCATTTTGCCTTCTGTTCCACTCATTTTTGTGCCCTTCTGCCCTCTGTTCAATCGTTTTTTGTGCCCTTCTGCCCTCTGCCACTCGTTTTTCCCTCGTTTTTGTGCCCCTTTTGCCTTCTGTTCCACTCATTTTTGTGCCCTTCTGCCTTCTGTGCCACTCGTTTTTCCCTCGTTTTTGTGCCTCTTTTGCCTTCTGTTCCACTAGTTTTTTGTGCCCTTCTGCCCTCTGTTACACTCGTTTTTTGTGCCCTTCTACCCTCTTTGCCACTTGTTTTTCCCTCGTTTCTGTGCCCCTTTTGCCTTCTGTTCCACTCATTTTTGTGCCCTTCTGCCTTCTGTGCCACTCGTTTTACCCTCGATTTTGTGCCCCTTTTCCTTCTGTTACCTTCATTGTCCCTCACCGCCCTCGCCGCTGCGTCCCCTGCGGCCCCGCCCCCCTGACTGCCCACTGCCCATTAGCTGCCCCCGCCACCCAGCTGCTCCTCCCTCCCACTTCCCCATAAATGCCAGCCGCTGCGTGGCTGCGCCGCTGGCAAGGCGAGTCCGTCTGCGCCTGTCCGCGCCTGGACCGCGCCCAGCGCCAGAACCCCTGCACCCGCCACGATGAACGTCGCCACTACGATACCAGCACTCTGCACGATCTCAACTCCGGACGGAGCTACACCTGCTTCAAGGCTGCCCCGAAACGCACACTCGGCCCCTTCACCTGCCGGAACTGCAGCTACACCAGCCTCAGAGCCAACGAACCACCTGCCAAGAAAGACCCTAACCACCTCCGATGCATACTACTGAACACCCGCTCCACACGCAAGCATGCCGTCGAGCTCTGGGACCTGCTCGACACAACATCCCCGGATGTCGCCTTCCTGACAGAGACCTGGTTTAACGACTCCTCCGCACCCGACATCGCCATAGCCATCCCAGAGTTCTACAAGATCACCCGCAGAGACCGCACCAAGGGAGTCGGAGGAGGAATCGCCATCGTCCACAAGAACAGCATCAGGGTCTCGAATAGCACCGACGACGCGCTCAGCACCGCCTAACACATGCATTTCCAGATTTACACAGACCCTAATTCTACCCTCAGACTTGGCACCCTCGTCCACCACCCCCCCGGACCCTGCCCCCAGTTCAGCGACTCCATCGCTGACTTGATCAGCACGCACGCCCTGACCTCCACCGACTACATCCTCCTCGGAGACCTGAACTTTCACCTTGCGAACAACAACGACAACAACTCCACAACCCTGATCAATAACCTCACCAACCTTGGCAACTTGGCGAACGGACTCATTATCCATGCCATGCCATCAGACTTACATGATGGATAGAGCCTGGTCTAGGCTTTCAATGGAGGACTGGATCTCCAGATCGGATGATACCTGTCCCCCCCCTGATTCCGATCCAATTAAGGGTGACTTTAACCTGGATCAGTGGCTGACTTCCTCCCTTGACGCTATTCTACCTATAAAGAAAGTGCCAAGGAGAGAGAAAAGAGTCGGCTCTGCTCCATGGTACACTCCCGAGCTACGCATCCTTAAAAAGAGATGTAAGAAGTTGGAGAGGATCTGGAGAAAGGATTGGGAAGTGGCTAGTCGGGAAGATTATCGTTCGGCAATGAGGGGCTATAAAACTGCTCTTCGTAGCGCGAAAACCCACTTCTTTGAAGAGCGTATAAGATCGGCCTCTAACTCCTCGAGGGAAACTTTCAGAGTGGTAAAGGAGCTTCTTAAAGTTCCCGAGCCCCTGATAATCCATGACAATCCTGGGGAGAAGTGTAATGAATTAGCAGACTATTTTCACATGAAAATAGAGAAGATTTTAAATACCTTGCCCCTACCTCTGTTCCCCGACTCGGAACCTACCAAGGACACAATAAACCAGCAAAGTGGAATATCTACCCACTTAGATACTTTTGGCCCAGTATCACTGGCTGAAGTCCTTGAAGTACTAGGCGGCATGAAAAGGGGCTCCCCCAAGGACCCGGTACCCATGAAATTTCTGAAACAGGCAGCCACCGCTATTGTGGCCCTGATCACCGATTTGATGAATACATCCTTTGCCCAGGGCGTGGTACCACCGAGCTGGAAATCAGCAGTGGTGAAGGCGCTTCTAAAGAAGCCAAGCCTGGATCCCTCGGACCTGGCCAATTTTAGACCTATTTCCTTACTGCCGGGTCTCGGTAAAATTGCCGAAAGGTTGGTGAATCGGCAACTGTCTGGTTTTTTGGAAGAGAAGTGCCTGCTGCGAGACTCACAAACTGGATTTCGGCCAGGTCAGGGCACTGACACCGCGCTTCTGGCAGTCGTGGAGGAAGCCAGAAGCATTTTGGATTCAGGAGGGTCAGTGGCAGTGATCCTCCTGGATCTTAGTGTGGCTTTCGACACCGTGAACCATCAGGTGTTGATTCAGCGGCTGTCCGAGGTTGGAGTGTCAGGGGCCGCTTTAAGGTGGCTTAGATCCTTTCTCAGTGGCCGGACATATCAAGTCTGGGAAGGCAATGATCGGTCAACATCTATCCCCCTCCAGTGTGGTGTGCCACAGGGCTCTTCCCTCAGCCCTACATTATTTAATGTTTATATGGCCCCCCTGGAGGATGTGGTGGCCCCATTTGACATTAAAATCGTCAGTTATGCGGATGATACGCAGTTGGTGGTCGCCCTATCCCAACTGATGGAGAACCCCGATCTATTGCACTCCTGTCTGTCCGTGGTCCACACTTGGATGTGTGAGTCATCTCTTAAGATCAATGGCTCAAAAACAGAAATCATGCTGCTAGGGAATAAGATCCCTCTCTTCCATTGACCAGTTGGCCCTGCTGTATGGGTGACCTCCCGAGCCCTAAAAAAGAGATTAAGAGCCTAGGGATTTGGCTGGAGCAGGACCTGTCATTTAGGACACAAGCAAAGAAAACGGCAGGTGTCTGCTTTGGTCTACTCCGGTCAGCTCGCAAAGTCTTGCCTCTCCTTCCTCTGACATCTAGGAAGTTGCTCATTCAGGGGCTTATTACATCGAGACTTGACCATTGCAATGCAATCCTTTTGGGAGCCCCGGAAGCTACGTTTAACATACTCCAGCAGGTCCAAAATGCAGCCGCTAGGCTACTCACAGGCTCGCCTAGGATACAGTCAGCCAAACCTGCTCTAAAGGCACTGCACTGGCTCCCGGTGCGGGAAAGGGTGAAATTCAAGGCCCTCTGCACTGCCCATAAAATCATTCAGGGTAAGGGCCCTCCTCTACTGAGGAGCTTAGCGGTGCCCTATAAAGCGAACAGAGCGCTACGCTCGGATCGGAAATTTCTCCTCCATACTCCTAGAGTTAAAAGAGCTCGTACTGGGGGGAGGAGATTCTCGGTCAACACAGCGTTGCTGTGGAATGCGCTCCCTTTGAAGCTACGCTCTGAGACTTGTATGCTATGGTTCCGCAAAGGTCTCAAAACATTCTTGTTTCCTGCCTAATTGCATTTGAATTGGCCAGGGGTCAACTGGTGGGGTCTGGACAAGCGCTGGGATGCCCTAGGGTAACTACGCGCTATATAAGATTTTAAATAAATAAATAAACCTTGGACTGAAACAACTCGTCACAACGCCCATCTACTCCACTGGCCACACGCTCGACCCCGTCTCCTCCTCAAGCCCGTATGTCTCCATTAGCCACACCATCGAACTCCTCTGGACCGACCACCGCTGCGTCCACTTCGCCTTCCAGAAACCCACCACGCACCACCGCACCCAACAGATCCCCCGCCGCTGCTGGAGCAAAATCACTGAAGACCAACTACACGCAAACCTCACTGAGCCCACCCACCGAACCCTCCAACACCGACGACGCTGCCCTCGCCCCGCTGAAGAAACCCCCCCACAGAGACACCAGCAAGAGGGCCAGCTGGTTCACCCCAGAACTCCTAGCCTCTAAGCAAGCCTGCTGGAAACTAGAGAAGAAATTGCACAGTGAACAAACTCCGGACAGCCACACAGTACACAAGGACGCCATCCGCAACCAGCACCACCTCATCAGGGCGGCCAAGAGGATCTCCTTCAAAGACTGGCTCGACAACAACGCACACAATAGCAAGGAGCCCTTAGCATCGTGAAGGAACTCTCCAACCCCAGCTCCAAAACCGACGACATCCTGCCGTCGCAAGCCCTGTGCGACTCCCTCGCCACCTTCTTCCACCGCAAGATAGCAGGCATCCACAACAGGTTCAACACCCAGACAGCCCCAACAGACAGCAACACAACAGACCCTCCATACATCATCGACCATGAACCCCTGCTAGCCTGGGCCAGACCCAAGAGACCTCAAGAACTTCCGGCCCATCTCTCTGCTCCCCTTCCCGGCCAAGGTCATCGAGAAAACTGTCAACAGACAGCTAACCCGATACCTCAAAGAAAACAGAATCCTGGACCCTTCCCAGTCAGGGTTCCGCAGCAACCACAGCACAGAGACTGCCCTCATCGCCGCCACCGACGACATCAGGACCCTGCTGGACAATGGCGAGACCACAGCACTCATCCTCCTAGATCTCTCTGCCGCCTTCGACACCGCCTGCCACCGCACACTACGCATACGCCTCGACGCCGCAGGGATCCAAGACAAGGCTCTGGATTGGACCACCACCTTCCTCTCCACCAGAGCGTCCGCCTCCCCCATTCCGTTCCAAAGCCTCTGAGATCATCTGCAGCGTACCCCAGGGATCCTCCCTCAGCCCAACGCTGTTCAACATTTACACGCACACGTAGCCCGACAGCACGACCTCAACATAATCTCCTACGCCAACGACACTCAGCTGATCCTCTCCCTCACCATGGACCCCATCACCGCCAAAGCCAACCTCCACAAAGGAATGAAGGCCGTCGCCGACTGGATGACGATCAGCCATCTGAAGCTGAACGCGGACAAGACGGAGATCCTCATCCTCGGCTCCAACCCTTCAGCCTGGAACGACTCCTGGTGGCTGACGGCACTGGGGGCAGCCCCGACACCTACCGACCATGCACTCAACCTGGGAATCATCCTCGACTCTTCAAAGTTTGGGATGTGCACAGCCTGTAAGCTTAACTGTGTTATCACAGTTAAGCTTACAGGCTGTGCACATCCCAAACTTTGAAGTAACATTCCAAAAAAAAACCCCACGGGAAAGTAGCACGCCCAAATTTAAATCATGCAGTATGAAGAAATTACGCATTCTACAGATATTAGAGCGGACACATTCGCTTTCACAGCAGAAGCAAGTGAAAGGATTTATTCCTTAATAAACACAGAATCTACTGAACACACGTTTGTGAAAAATAAAGAACAACAAATAAAACACTTGCTATACCTGACCAGAAAGGAGATAAATCAACGCCTGCACGCCAGTACAATGGTAAAATACCATAAAGCCCAACGAATTCCACGAGGCCTTCGGATTTCCCTGCGGCCGTCCTTGTGTAAAAACTCAAAACCTTTCACAGAACGGTGGTACGCAATACTAAATAAGTGCAGCCTGGATCTAATTCTATTAATTATTGAGGAACTATCCAATATACTAGCTGAATTAAAAACAGAAATAGAGAACACCACAGAAGAATTAAAGAAACCAGTATCTGAAGAAGAACTCAAAATTGTGGAGGACATAAATAACCAACTCATGAAACACACACAAGAAATAAATGAACGAAAATTACGGAAATATAAGAGAGACACTTTAGATTACAAGTTACAGGAAGTGTACACGTGGGCAGAAGTATATGCCAGAAGACGCCAGACTAAAACATATATGTCCCAAACGGATTCATCCTCTACGGACGAAGACAGACGACCGATGCGCACAGAACGAGGTAGGAAAATTCAAGAATCATCCGTACAAGCAGGACCTTCAACTGAACAGCGTCCTTTTTTAGAAGGAGGCCCCACAGAAACAGTAGACCCCGGAGGGGACTTAGAAAGAACAAAAGAAATAGACAAAACGACGCCACAGACGAGAACAGCCACGTCCAAGAAAAACAAGAACAAGAAATTTCATTAGAATCAAAAAACTTGGTCATTAACATATCAGATGAAAGACTTACTAAATTTCAAATGGACACGTTACAAAAAGGGATGTCATTTGTCCCCACAGCCCGTACTAACAAATTGGAGCTGGAGGTGAGCTTATTTAAATTGACACGGAAAATAAGACTTAGGCATTTCTTTGACAACGTTCTTACGGAACCTTCGCAAGTGAAAACTGATGAATTAAGAGGGCTTAAAACCACAAGCACATATATGCCACCAGTTAGCCACAAGACAATTGACCTATTTGAAGTCTTATGTAAACAGGAAATAGAAAAAGTCAACACAAAGAAGACTCCCAAACGGAAGAACATGACAAATAAGGAGTACGGCACCATACAAGCATTGGCCAAAAATGATAAAATCATGTGTCAAAAGGCAGATAAGGGAGGGGCCATGGTCATTTTGAATAAACCTTACTACGAGTCAGTGATCAAAGAGCACATTGAAGATGAGTCATTGTACATGGAAATTGATTATAATCCCACGGAAGAAATTCGAAAAACCTTGTCCAACATACTGATGAGAGCAGAAGATAAGGGAATCATATCAGACAAAACCAGGAAATATCTAACCCAAGAAAGCCCTAAGAGTCCAGTTATATATATGGTACCCAAGGTCCATAAAGACTTGAACAAACCACCCTGCTGCCCGATAGTTTCTACGAAGGGAAGTCTCCACGAACCAGTGGGGAAGCTCATCGACAAATACTTGCAACCATTGGTGCTTAAATCCACTTCATACATAAAGGACACCACTGACTTTTTGGTAAAATTGAACAACTTAAAAACAACAGAGAACATAACAATGGTAACCATAGATGTTAAGGCGCTTTATATGTCAATACCACACAAGGAAGGCCTGGAAGCCATTGAAAATGCTCTACTGAACAGTACATATGATCAAGACCTGCAAGTATTTTTAATGGAGCTAATGGAGTTTACTCTCATGAACAGTTACTTTGAATACCAACAACGATGGTTCATCCAACGGAGTGGCACATCCATGGGCAATTGCGCCGCGCCGGCGTATGCCAATCTGTTTATGACAGATTTTGAAAACCTACATATCTATCAACGACAAGAATGGGCAACTCAGCTATCGATGTATGTAAGGTTCATCGACGACATTTTTTTAATTTGGAAAGGCGATGATGAAACTTTATGTAGAGAGTTGGAAATATTAAACAGCAGAAATGAACGGATTAGCTTCACGTGGCAAATGAGTACCACTAAGATCCAGTTTTTGGATGTAGAGATTACCAGAAGTGACCATCAATTTCAAACTAACCTTTATCGAAAGCCTACTGACAGGAACAACTTATTGAAATTTGACAGCCACCACCCTCAATCTCTGAAGACACACCTGCCATATTCACAGTTCCTTAGGGTACGAAGAGTGGTCTCGGAAACTCAAGAATGTCAAGAGCAACTAACAATCATGGCTAAGAGATTTCAGGATAGAGGATATCCTGAACAAACGATTCAACCAGCATTGGCAAGAGCACAAAAAACAACCAGAGATGAACTACTAATGAACAAAACGAAATCGTCTACCAAAAGAATAACATGTGTGAGTAAATACTCCAATGTGAGTACCCAATTTAAGAACATCATTAGGAAACATTGGCAAATATTGAAATTGGAAGTGGATTTTAAAGGCATCTTTTCAGAAGAACCATTGTTCGCATTTACTAGAGGAAAGAACCTAGGAGAAATGTTGAAACACCCCATTGAGCGACCTCCACAAAGTACTTATCGTGGAACTATCCCATGCATGAACTGTAGCAGTTGCCACAACATCATGAAGGGGAATGTGATAGCCCATCCTATGAAAGGGTTTGAAATACCGCTAAGAGTCAGTGGGACATGCGATACAATGAACATAATATACATGTTGAAATGCCCTTGTGGTTCAGTGTATGTAGGCCACACTGAACGCAAACTAAAAACGCGCCTTACAGAACACAAAAGCAACATAAGAACGGAATCAGTAAAATCAACGGTGGCCGTCCACTTCAAAGAGAAACATCACCACATAAGCCAATTGCGAGCTTGCATTTTGGAAACAGTGCCCAAAACTGAGGGTACAACCAACAAGAAAAACTTACTCAGAAGAGAGAATCACTGGATTTATCATCTGAACAGTCTGAAGCCCAATGGGCTAAATGATCGGACAGAATTTTTGTGCTATTTATGAACTTGCAAATATTTTCGTCACATGTACCATTTACTAATTATGTGATACATAGCACTACATGAAGCTCTTAATACAATCTTAAAACCGATTAGGCACAACATGGTAAGGGCGCGCAGTCAGATTCACGTAGATTGCCAGCATAGCACATTGATAGTGTTAATAAAGTTGGTTGAAAAAAACGGCTAGCGTAGCAATGCGCATGCGCTAAGCAGCCGGTAGAAAAACGCACACATTTGACCCCGGCGCCATTAGAAGATGCAGCGCGGAGTTCGCGCAAGCGGAACACCTTAGCAGTTCACAAGGTGAGCGTTTAGAGTACGAGCTAAATGTCAATGCAAGCCGCGTCCCGCAAGTTCAGCGTAACTTTAGTATATTTAAGCACTTGCTAGCGATTGAGCGGCCCCAGAACCCTTACGGTAACATTAAAGCGAGACACTATCAGCTGTGTTTCATTGCAATATCGAACCATAAGCACGTACCTATGACACAGACGCCCATTAACCCATCCGAACTTTGTTAAACATCTCATAGAGTTGTTGGTTTATACGCCAGTATGCATCATGCTAAGCCACGTATTTGAACTATAACACAGTCAGTATACAAAGTTGCTAACAATGTTTAATATCGTGAATTATACGAAAAAGTGCAGGCTAAAGCAAGTTTTGTTTTATTAATCAACAGGTTTCCCTGATGAAGGTGCTAGATGCACCGAAATGCATTGGATATGATTTATTTGGGAACAAAACAAACGATGTATAAGGAGACATTTAACATGTGAATTTAACATGAAAAAATTGGATTATGATGAAAAATAAATTTGAAAGCATAAACATACAACGAAGTCACGTTTGAATTGCCAGAGCTGGAGATCCAGCAATTTTCTTGTGCCCAGGGTGAGAGGGCTATGATGCAATAGTCCTGCGACCATTTAATCATCCTCGACTCAACACTCTCAATGACCAAGCAAGTCAACGCCGTTTCCTCCTCCTGCTTCAACACCCTCCGCATGCTCCGCAAGATCTACAGATAGATCCCGACAGATACAAGAAAGACAGTCACCCAGACCCTCGTCAGCAGCAAACGCCCTCTATGCGGGAGCCCCGACCAAGCTCATCAAACACTACAACGTATCAAGAACGCATCGGCACGACTGATCCTCGACGTACCATGTCATGGCCACATCACAGCCCACCTGAGAAACCTGCACTGGCTTCCCGTCAACAAGAGGATATCCTTCAAGCTCCTTACCCACGCACACAAGGCACTCCACAAGACTGGCCCAGCCTACCTCAACAGACGGCTCTCCTTCTATGTCCCCAACCGCCAGCTCCGCTCCGCCGACCTCTTACTCGCCACCGTCCCGCGCATCCGAAGAACAACCACTGGTGGGAGATTCTATTACAGGACCGGAGGCTTCAGATTATGCTTCTCAATCTTTACTGCATAAAACACAGCAGCCAATGAAAATGTATATTTTCACAAAACAGTAACAAAAACTTCATTACCCATGAACACACATGAGCATAGGCACGCCCCCACAGTCCATAAGAACCCCCTGCGTGCTCCCATCATCCTCTTTCTTTGCTGCTCACAAGCCAGAGTTAAGTGCACCTTTCCCTGTCCCCTCACTCTGCTTGTTGGTTTGGGGGTGCTTTGGGAAATTGTTTTCTGATGTACTGGATTTAATGCGGGTCATTCCGCTTCCTATTTGAGGACTTTAGGTGCTAAGTAGCTGGTGTTTTGTGGAATTTGTATTTTCGTACTAATCGCGAGTGGCGCTCTCACCTCGCGCTGTACTCGCTGTTTGGGCCGACCGTATGTCTGGGGCTGCTTCCGCTGAGGAGCGCGCGCGTGTCAGCGCGATAGTTGACGGTCTCTGACCGGCGAGGGGCCGCCGCACACACCAGTTGAGCCCCGTTACCGGCAGCCTGAGGGCGCGCAGGAGCTCCCTCGTACGCCCTGACGTGAAGGCCGGGTGGCTCACGGCCGACGCGCGCGCCCAAAAACGCTGACCATTTGGGCTTGTTTTTAGTAGGTTTGGTAGCGCTTTGGGCGGCGCGCCTCGGCACGATACCAGGACACACAGGAACGCACGTTTTGCACGTTCTACACACCGGCTTGCCTCTCGTGACACCGCCAGTCCACTGGTAGTAAAATGTATGTGGCCCAGAGTGTGCACACGCTCTATAGATTGTTAGGGCCTGGGTCTCTGACCTTGTAGATTACAGCTTTGCTGAGGGGGTTTGGGTAACGTTGCAGGTTCATTAAATATCTGTGTGCAGTGGGCTGACCCCCCCCACCACCCCCAAGATCTGCCAGGATTTATCCCTTGTGTTGTTGGTTTTCTATATCACCATGGAGAATTGGGTTAAGTACCCTGAGGAGGAGGAGGCAGATGGGGAGGAACTGACTGAAGGGCAGCAGGAGGCTGTCCTGGAAGATAATATTGTCGAAGCTTTGGATGCCTCGGTCCAGGCTTCAGTAAATCGAGCCATGGAGACGAAGGTCCCCCAGACTGTGCAACAGGCACTCGCAGTGGCCCTGCGCCCCATAAGAAAACAACTGGAAGGTTTTGCTAAGCGCCACGGCTATGATAGACAGAAGAAGCTAAAGCGGGCTAATCCCTCTCCCTCTACAGCAGGTTCGGACGAACGTCAACTATGGCCGCATGCCCAGTCCATGGCTTCCTTGCCGGCTCGAGAAGCCTTAGATCAGCCACGTTCTGGCGGTAAGGCAAAGAGTAAACGCCATATAGTGGTGGACACGGATACCACCACCACAAATACTGATACCAATACAGACACTGATACCTCGGAGGAGCAGCCTCCCCCTCCTAAGAAGGCCAAGCCGGCTCCCAAGACGGCTGAGGACAAGACCCTCAAGACCTTTCATTTTGATCCTTCCGATATAATTCATCCTCGGTCTTCGGACTGGGTCCCGCCAGCGGAGGTCTCTGACTACCTTCACGACCACCTCAGGAAGAGTTTCACAAGGGAGGTCCGCAACCGGCTGCGGTCGGAGTGCCCGCGTCCAGATATACCGGACAATGTCGCTGAGACTCCGGAGATTGATGCTAGTATGTTAACCTTTTTGAAGAAATTTTCGAAAGACCCCAAAAGGGGGCTGGACAGGGCCTGGCGGGGCTGTCAGGACAAGATGCTTGATGTTGTTGGTCCCCTAGCGAAGATCTTAGAGATGGCCCTGGCGGCCAAGGAAGGGGCGACACCTGTGGATCCAGACATCTTGGCTGAATGGGCTCAGCGCGCGATTTGCTTTGTCGGCAACGCTAATTGCGCGGTCTCTTCGGAGAGGCGCAAGTCCTTGCTGCTCAGAATGGACAGCAATTTGACGGAACTTGCAGAAGCGGAGCCGGGTCCCCTGGCTGGTGGTTGTCTCTTTGGAGACCGTTTCGTTAAAGATGTCACCAAATATGTAGGTACTTTCACCCCATTGGATAAGGCCCAGAGCGGTATCAAGCGCGCACTCACGCAAGGTGTTTTCAACAGGGCCGGGCGAGGCGGGGGTCGCTCGTCAGGCCGAGGTTTCCAGTGGTGAGTGGGACTCCACCCGCGGTGGCACCTTCTATCCGTCTCGGAGAGGTTTCAACAAAGGACGTTTCCAGTCGGGGAACAACAGAGCAAGTTTCAAGGCACACCAGAGTTCCGGTGAGTGTACTAGATGTGTCTCTTCTTCCATTGGGGGGTCGCACGCAGCATTGTCTTCTGCAATGGCAGGTGTTAACTCAGGATGCTTGGGTCTTGCAGACCATTCAGGGGTTCCACCTAGAATTCTATTCTCCTCCGGCGCAAGCGTTTCCCCTGCCACCTCTCCATTTTTCCCAACTAGATCACACTTTCATAGAAGCAGAGGTGGCAGACTTGCTGAGGAAGGGCGCGATCGCTCCGTGTCAGAGAAGCCCTCGCGGTTTCTCCAGCAATGTCTTTATAGTTAAAAAAAAAGGAGGTGGCAACAGGCTCGTGCTCAACCTCAAAGAATTCAACCAGTATCTGATGTACAACCATTTCAAAATGGAGGGTATTCACATGTTAGCGGATTTGTTACAAGAAGGAGATTGGATGGTACGGCTGGATCTGAAAGATGCATATCTTTCTATTCCGATTTTTCCTCCGCATCGCAGATTCCTGCAGTTTCTTTGGAACGGCCGTTAGTACGAGTATTTGGCTCTTCCTTTCGGTCTCTCCTCGGCTCCCTGGTGTTTCACCAAAGTAATGAAGCCGGTGGTAGCCTATCTCAGAGAGAGAGGAGTACGAATGATCATTTACCTAGACGATATCCTGATCATGGCGCAGGATCGGTCTGCTTTGCAGCAACAGCTGACCATGACTACTTCGCTGTTACAACGCCTAGGGTTTGTGATAAACCTGAAGAAGTCCGTAGTGACCCCTTCTCAGGTGATAGATTTTCTGGGGTTCACGATCAACTCCCTCACGGCGCAGCTGTGTCTTCCACAGGCAAAGTTGAGGGAGTTGAAGAAAGAGATCACGAAGTTACTGGACAGTCAATTGGTCACGCTCAGGACGCTGGCCAGGATTGTAGGGGTTCTAGCGTCATCAATCCAGGCGATATTTCCAGGTCCTTTACACTACAGAGCCCTCCAGCACCTGAAGATCAGGCATCTTCAGAAGGGTCTCTCGTATACGGACTCGGTTCCGCTTACGGACGAGGTTCGGAACGAGCTTCAGTGGTGGCTAGGCCACGTGGATGCCTGGAACGGCAGGGCGATCTTCGGATCGCGGCCGGACGTAGTGATCGAGTCGGACGCCAGCAGATGGGGCTGGGGCGCGCGCTGTGGAGATGTTTCCACAGGCGGCAGGTGGTCCTCACAGGATCTAGAACTTCACATAAATTGTTTAGAACTTCTAGCGGGATCGTTCGCGGTCCGCACGTTATCCCCGAAGCAGACGTCATGTTGCATCCTCCTGCGTCTGGACAATGTGTCCGCAGTGAGGTATATCAACAAGTTGGGCGGCACGAGGTCGTCTCTTCTTGTCCAAATAGCCAAGGATTTTTGGCATTATTGCCTTCAGAACCAGATATCGGTAATAGCGGAGTACATCCCGGGACAGTCCAACCAGGTGGCGGACTGGCACTCCAGACATTTGCGGGATTACAGCGACTGGAAGCTGCTTCCCCAGGTATTCCTCTGGTTGCAGGCGATTTTGGGCCCATTTCAGACGGACCTGTTCGCCTCCAGGTTGACGTACCAACTTCCCCGGTTCTTCAGTTGGAGACCGGATCCGATGGCGACAGCGACTGATGTATTTCTGCTGGATTGGTCGCAGGGGACTCAATATGCCTCTCCTCCCTTTTTGTTGATCCCCAGAGTGATGACTCATAAGGCAAGAGGCGGAGATCGTCATGGTGACTCCGTGGTGGACGTCACAGGCATGGTTTCCCAAATTGTTGCAGTGGAGCTGCGACCGCCCCCGGCTATTACCGGGTTTGAAGTGGCTGTTGCAGGGCCCTCGTCAGGAGCAACACCCGTTGCTGTTGGAGGGCAGGTTAACCCTGATGGCATGGAGGCTTTCCGGGAACAGTGGCAGCTGCCGGGAATTTCGGGCCAGACTGCTGACTTCATCAAACAGGCTTGGGCACCTTCCACCAGAAAACGATATTCCGCTGCCTGGAAGAACTGGGTGGATTGGTGCGTGGGACGACATCTGGATCCCGTGGGGGCAGAGTTATCCCAAATTCTGAATTTTCTGTCAGAGAAAGCGGCCGATGGCCTAGCGTATCGCTCGGTCAACAACTTTCGTTCGGCCATCTCAGCGGGGCATGCCCGGGTAGACGCTAGGCCAGTGGGCATGCACCCGGTTGTTTGTAAGTTGTTAAAGGGCATCAGGGTAGCCAACCCTCCCAAACCCAAGTACACGGGTTTGTGGGATGTCTCAGTAGTAATTTCATTGTTTAACAGATGGCCGGTTAATTCTCTCCTGTCCAGGAAGCAATTATCGGCAAAACTGGCCATGTTGCTTTGCTTATCGTCTTGCAGAAGGTCTTCGGATGTGAGAGCGCTCGACGTAACAGGTAAAGTGTTTACCCCGGAGGGGGGTTCTTTTCATATTACAGGTCGTACTAAAACATTGTCTCGACATATTTCTTATAATTCTTTTCCTGAAAATGAAAAACTATGTGTGGTCCAATGTTTGAAGACTTACGAGGAATGTACAAAGGCCTTGCGGCCGCAGGGCTGTTCCCAATTATTCATTGCTATTCAGAAGCCCTTTAAACCGGTGGTGGCTGCCACTATTGCTAGATGGCTTCGATTCATTATGAAAGAAGCAGGTGTTGATACACAAATTTTTGGTGCTCATTCAGTAAGAGGCGCTATGGCGTCAAAATCATATGGTTTAGTATCAAGTATCCAAGATATAATGCATTGTGCAGATTGGTCCTCTGAATCAACGTTTAAAACGTTTTATTATAAGCCGGTGGGAGATATTACTTCAGTGGTATTTAATCAGCGTTAAACTAGCATAATCTGAAGCCTCCGGTCCTGTAATAGAATCAAAAATTTGCTAGCATTCGCGACAAAAATTTTCAATTCTATTAAGGACACGGAGGCGAGGATTATCCCACCCGGCTTAATGTACTGTATGTATTAAGCTTACCCACCCTTTTATGCAATGATTACGGTGGTGTTATTTCCTTTATTTCAGGGTCTGATAAGAAGTCGGATTGATCGATTCCGGATGTCAGGATGTTACACCTGAAGCTGTTCTTCCACGTTGGAGGATTGTGAATGTTCAAGTTTTGTTGGACTTGTTTCGCCTCAAAGAAAGAGGATGATGGGAGCACGCAGGGGGTTCTTATGGACTGTGGGGGCGTGCCTATGCTCATGTGTGTTCATGGGTAATGAAGTTTTTGTTACTGTTTTGTGAAAATATACATTTTCATTGGCTGCTGTGTTTTATGCAGTAAAGATTGAGAAGCATAATCCTCGCCTCCGTGTCCTTAATAGAATTGAAAATTCTTGTAGCGAATGCTAGCAAATTTTTGATCCTTCTCCCACCTCGCCGCCAAGACATGGAACACCCTCCCACTGAGCCTACGACAGACCCAAGACCTGCTGACCTTCGAGAGGATACTCAAGACCTGGCTGTTCGATCAGTAGTACCCCGCCCCCAGCGCCTTGAAACCCTCATGTGTATATACAAATGATTGATTGATTGATAGATTGATTGAGTTGTCTGCTGCTAAACCAGCGCTGTCCTTGATAATTTGCTCCTACTGAGCTGTAAAAGCCCTGCAGCACCATTCGGTCAGATGAAACAGAATCTTCTTCAACAGCCTGCTTGTATGAAAGTCTTTGATGGTTACAAATCGTTTATAACAAAAGTCTTTGATAGTTAAAGGTTGTTTATAACAATTTAATTAGGAAATAATGAATTTCTTTCATACTGTGTTTTACAAGATTTAAGACATTACGTCTGATTTATAATTATTAGTGTGGCGAACTGTCCATTATTTAAACTAACACCAAAAATTGGAGAGAATAGCTCGTACATGTTGCGCATTAAACTACTAGAATAAACTCTAGTTAATAAGAAGTGCTTTCTGTTTTGGGTTTGTGTCGGATATATATTTGCAATGCATTGTGGGCAGGCGGATGTTCCTTCAGATTTCTTCACCCTGATTACTGGTAAACCCTGTCTGAAGAGCGTCGCTTAAGATAAAACAATAAATAAAACAGGCAGGCCCATTTTACTCATCTTTATCTTGCTTCAGTCATACACTGTCCACATACAGCGTGGAGTCTGACTGGACCAGGACCTGTAGCAGCCTCGACCCTGCAACCCCCGCCCATGTATGTTACAGCGTGGAGCCCGGTTGATGTGATTAGGGACCCCTAGTGACGGACCACGGTACTGCACCCATGGTGTCTATTCAATGAGGTGCCTGGATGTCTTGATTAGGGACCTCTAGTGACCACCCGTGGTACTGCACCCTTGTAAGGATGCTATCCAAAACCTTACTTTCGCTGGACCTATAGTCATGAACTGAGGGACTTCACCGGAAGTATCGCTAGATCTGCCTGGTCTGTGCTTTCTTCCTGAAAGAATGGCGGGGCAGATTTACAAGCCCCTTGCGCCTCTTTTACGCAGCTGTTGCGTCACTTTTGTGACGCAGCAGCAGCGCAAAAGTGGCACCATGCTGCGGGGTATTTACAACGTGACACATCTGGGAGATGCGTCACGTTATAAAGCCCTGCGTCAGAAGTAGGCGTTCTGGCGCGTGATTTCACTCAGTCACTTTTAAGCCCATGCTGCGTCAAAACCCTGCGCCTGCTTGAAGCAGGCATAAGGATTGACGCAGCATTTAAAACACGGGTACTCATAATACGGCCCGCGGGCCACTAGCAGCCCGGCAAGCCTTCCCTGGCGGCCCGCGGACCTTGCAGTACCCGTGTTTTATAAAAACATTTTTAAAGAGTGTCTGCAACCGGAGCGCGACTCCGAGAGACTCTGCTGCTCTGTGGGGGCCGGGTGATTCATTTCAGTGATAGTCAGAGTGGAGCTGCTGGGGCATAAGAAGAGGTGAAATACTACAAAGCCCCATTAACATGCAAATGGTCTTAAAGACCTGTGAAGTGCTCAGGTGCGGCTGTGTGTGTGTGTGTGCCCAGGAAGCTGTCTCAGCCCGGGCTGACACACAGGAAGGTTGAGATGACAGAGGGAGGTAGAGGGAGTGAGACAGAGGGAGAGGGAGGGAGGGAAAGGGAGGGAGACAGAGGGAGAGGGAGGGAAAGGGAGGGAGACAGAGGAAGAGGGAGGGAAAGGGAGGGAGAGTGCGACCGAGAAATAGAGACCGAGAAATGGAGACAGAGAAAGGGAGACAGAGGGAGGGAGACAGACAGAGGGAGGAGGGCGACAGAGGGTCGACAGAGGGAGGGAGACAGAGGGAGGGTGATGGAGTGATGGAGGCTGAGTAAGGGAGGCGGGGGAGGGAAGCGGAAGTGAGGGAGTGAGGGAAGGGTAGTGAGGGTGTGAGGGAAGGGGAGTGAGGGAGTGAGGGAAGGGGAGTGAGGGAGGGAGTGAGGGGATTGAGGGAGGCGGAAGGAGGGAGGCAGTGAGGGAGACAGAGGGAGGGAGGCAGAAGTGAGGGGGTGTGGGAAGGGGAGAGAGGGAAGGGGAGTTAGGGAGAGAGTGAGGGAAAGGGAGTAGGGAAGGGGAGTGAGGGAGGGGGAGTGAGAGAAGGGGAGTAAGGTGAGTGAGGGAAGGGGAGTGAGGCAGGGAGTGAGGGAGGGAGTGAGGGAAGGAGAGTGAGGAATGGAGTGAGGGAAGGGGAGCGAGGGGGGAGTGAGGGGGAAGTGAGGGAGGGAGTGAGGGAAGGGGAGTGAGGGAAGGGGAGTAAGGTGAATGAGGGAA
This sequence comes from Lissotriton helveticus, assembly GCF_964261635.1. Lineage (NCBI taxonomy): Eukaryota > Metazoa > Chordata > Amphibia > Caudata > Salamandridae > Lissotriton > Lissotriton helveticus. The sequence continues at coordinate 305,457,397 of NC_136058.1, read as the reverse complement.
GGGGAGTGAGGGAGTGAGTGAGTGAGGGAGGGAGTGAGGGAAGGAGAGTGAGGGAGGGAGTGAGGGAAGGGGAGATAGGGAGGGAGTGAGGGAAGGGGAGTGAGGGAGGGGGAGTGAGGGAAGGGGAGTGAGGGAGGGAGTGAGGGAAGGAGACTGAGGGAGGAAGTGTGGGAAGGGGAGCGAGGGGGGAGTGAGGGGGAAGTGAGGGGGGAGTGAGGAAGGAGTGAGGGAAGGGGAGTGAGGGAAGGGGAGTGAGGGAAGGGGAGTGAGGGAATGGGAGTAAGGGGAGTTAGGGGAGTGAGGGAGGGAGTGAGGGAAGGGGAGTGAGTGAGGTAAGGGGAGTGAGGGAAGGGGAGTGAGGGAGGAAGTGTGGGAAGGGGAGCGAGGGGGGAGTGAGGGGGAAGTGAGGGGGGAGTGAGGAAGGAGTGAGGGAAGGGGAGTGAGGGAAGGGGAGTGAGGGAAGGGGAGTGAGGGAATGGGAGTAAGGGGAGTTAGGGGAGTGAGGGAGGGAGTGAGGGAAGGGGAGTGAGTGAGGTAAGGGGAGTGGGGGAGGGAGAAAGGGAAGGGAGTGAGGGACAGAGAGGGGGAAGGGGGACACAAACCACACTGTAAATTTGGCCACCGAGAGAAAGTTTGTGAGTACTCATGATTTTGAAAGATAGGGCACCCCGGAGCCTTGCTGGAGCTGCGTTGTGCTTGTGACGCAACTCCAGCAATGCGCCACCTTTACGGCACAGATGCGTCACGCATATGTTCATTTTCGTCCCATGATGCGCCGTATTGTAAATGCTTCATAAAAGGGGGTGGTGATGGACAGAGTATCTGAATTAAGCAGAACACTCCTACCCAGTCAAAAGATCAGGGCTTGATCCATCACTGTTTTTTAGCTCACTGCACCATCCCAGCTCAGAACCTGGCTACATGCAAATTAGTTTGACCCTGGCCCAGTGCATCATAGGAACAGGGCAGACCAAACTACCAAGCCAATTCTTTACTGGAAAGGAAACAAGCTTCCGGGGACCGGTTTCTGGCATTACAGACGTCGCCGGCCCGGCCTGCTTGAATCCTAATGGTGCAGTGAGCAAGGGACTCATGTCTGAGCATACCCTGCCACACCTGTAGTGGCCAAAACGATTCATAAAAGGGGGTGGTGATGGACAGAGTATCTGAATTAAGCAGAACACTCCTACCCATGTCAAAAGATCAGGGCTTGATCCATCACCGTTTCTTAGCTCACTGCACCATCCCAGCTCAGAGCCTGGCTACATGCAAATTAGTCTGACCCTGGCCCAGTGCATCATGGGAACAGGGCAGACCAAACTACCAAGCCAATTCTTTACTGGAAAGGAAACAAGCTTCCGGGGACCGGTTTCTGGCATTGCAGCCGTCGTCGGCCCAGCTTGTTTGAATCCTAATGGTGCAGTGAGCAAGAGACTCATGTCTGAGCATACCCTGCCACACCTGTAGTGGCCAAAACGATTCATAAAAGGGGGTGGTGATGGACAGAGTATCTGAATTAAGCAGAACACTCCTACCCATGTCAAAAGATCAGGGCTTGATCCATCACCGTTTTTTAGCTCACTGCACCATCCCAGCTCAGAACCTGGCTACATGCAAATTAGTCTGACCCTGGCCCAGTGCATCATGGGAACAGGGCAGACCAAACTACCAAGCCAATTCTTTACTGGAAAGGAAACAAGCTTCCGGGGACCGGTTTCTGGCATTGCAGCCGTCGTCGACCCGGCTTGCTTGAATCCTAATCGTGCAGTGAGAAAGGGACTCATGTCTGAGCATACCCTGCCACACCTGTAGTGGCCAAAACGATTCATAAAAGGGGGTGGTGATGGACAGAGTATCTGAATTAAGCAGAACACTCCTACCCATGTCAAAAGATCAGGGCTTGATCCATCACCGTTTTTTAGCTCACTGCACCATCCCAGCTCAGAACCTGGCTACATGCAAATTAGTCTGACCCTGGCCCAGTGCATCATGGGAACAGGGCAGACCAAACTACCAAGCCAATTCTTTACTGGAAAGGAAACAAGCTTCCGGGGACCGGTTTCTGGCATTGCAGCCGTCGTCGGCCCGGCTTGTTTGAATCCTAATGGTGCAGTGAGCAAGGGACTCATGTCTGAGCGTACCCTGCCACACCTGTAGTGGCCAACATGATTCATAAAAGGGGGTGGTGATGGACAGAGTATCTGAATTTAGCAGAACACTCCTACCCATGTCAAAAGATCAGGGCTTGATCCATCACCGTTTTTTAGCTCACTGCACCATCCCAGCTCAGAACCTGGCTACATGCAAATTAGTCTGACCCTGGCCCAGTGCATCATGGGAACAGGGCAGACCAAACTACCAAGCCAATTCTTTACTGGAAAGGAAACAAGCTTCCGGGGACCGGTTTCTGGCATTGCAGCCGTCGTCGTCCCACCTTGCTTGAATCCTAATGGTGCAGTGAGTAAGGGATTCATGTCTGAGCATACCCTGCCACACCTGTAGTGGCCAAAACGATTAAAAAAAGAAGGTGGTGATGGACACAGTATCTGAATTAAGCAGAACACTCCTACCCATGTCAAAAGATCAGGGCTTGATCCATCACCGTTTTTTAGCTCACTGCACCATCCCAGCTCAGAACCTGGCTACATGCAAATTAGTCTGACCCTGGCCCAGTGCATCATGGGAACAGGGCAGACCAAACTACCAAGCCAATTCTTTACTGGAAAGGAAACAAGCTTCCGGGGACCGGTTTCTGGCATTGCAGCCGTCGTCGGCCCGGCTTGCTTGAATCGTCAAGGTGCAGTGAGCAAGGGACTCATGTCTGAGCATACCCTGCCACACCTGTAGTAGCCAAAACGATTCATAAAAGGGGGTGGTGATGGACAGAGTATCTGAAATAAGCAGAACACTCCTACCCATGTCAAAAGATCAGGGCTTGATCCATCACCGTTTTTTAGCTCACTGCACCATCCCAGCTCAGAACCTGGCTACATGCAAATTAGTCTGACCCTGGCCCAGTGCATCATGGGAACAAGGCAGACCAAACTACCAAGCCAATTCTTTACTGGAAAGGAAACAAGCTTCTGGGGACCGGTTTCTGGCATGGCAGCCGTCGTCGGCCCGGCTTGCTTGAATCCTAATGGTGCAGTGAGCAATGGACTCAAGTCTGAGCATACCCTGCCACACCTGTAGTGGCCAAAACAATTCATAAAAGGGGGTGGTGATGGACAGAGTATCTGAATTAAGCAGAACACTCCTACCCATGTCAAAAGATCAGGGCTTGATCCATCACCGTTTTTTAGCTTACTGCACCCTCCCAGCTCAAAACCTGGCTACATGCAAATTAGTCTGACCCTGGCCCAGTGCATCATGGGAACAGGGCAGACCAAACTACCAAGCCAATTCTTTACTGGAAAGGAAACAAGCTTCCGGGGACCGGTTTCTGGCATTGCAGACGTCGTCGGCCCAGCTTGCTTGTATCCTAATGGTGCAGTGAGCAAGGGACTCATGTCTGAACATACCCTGCCACACCTGTAGTGGCCAAAACGATTCATAAAAGGGGGTGGTGATGGACAGAGTGTCATGTATTCCTATAGGTTCTGAATCGATCCCCCTATTCCTGACCCTACTCTGGTTAAACTAACTATCAAGTTAACTAACAGTCAGCCCATGAGGCAAGAAAAGCCCCCATGATGCAGATACCGTTATCTGACGCAGTCACACTACGGCACAGGAACGTGTTATCTGATTAGGTCATAATGCTTGAGATCTAATTAGACAAGCGACATTCCTCCAGCCCCTGATAAGGCATACGACGTTCTCATAACAAATCAAACCTATGACAACCTGGAAAATCCATGCGGCCATTGTTTTGATTTCACAGAGAACTTCAGTAAAAGAATGTGCTAACGAGCAAGTCGTATGACATCTTTATTGACGTATCTATGTCCATCCTTACGTCAATCTCGGCACCTTTAAGGTATAAATATTGCCGATCTTGCCCTATGCAAACACACGCGTGGTGACGAGACGGAGCAGCCATACTTGCCGAAGCCCAGAAGCAGAGCAGACCCCGTTGGCAGCAGCCCCGCCTTCCTGACGCGCTGAGAGACGCGCTGCTATCTCCTACCGAGAGACCCAGCACCGGCGCTTTCGGGCAGCCCTCGCAGGCAGCCTGGAATATCGAGAGCAGAGAAAGAGATACCATTCCTCATTCATCCTAACTTCCAGGTACAGAACTGAATAACCCCTCACAGAGAATTCTTTAGTTATTCACTTGGCAAAAACAAACTTAACTTAAACTGTAACTTTCTATTCCCGCCCACGCATTAGACTTAGGTCAGGTACACGGGGTAGGCGTATTTAGAAACACCAGTTGAGTACGTTTAGTCAAATGTATATGTGTATGTAAATATATTTTAATCATTTTAAACATCATATGGCTCAGAAACCATATCAATGTTTTTACAGTATTATTTTATACTATTGCTTTTAATGTATGCACTTTACTTAACTATAAGTATTGCAATAATATCGATCCATTTCTCTTGTACGAGAAAAGAGACTGATCAATAAATAACACCTTTTTATTGAACACGCCCGTCTCTTCCTTTTCTCTACAATCTGATGAGACTAAGAATGCACGTACTGACTGAGTAAAATAATTGCCTTGTGCTCACACGACTCTGGAGATACACTCTTGATTAGGGGAGAGCAAAGTTGTCATGTTCTATGGTTGTCAGAAACTAAATCCCTTCTTGTCTAATCAGGGGAGTTAATTCTTTCCTGAACATTCGAGAAAGTTTCTAGCGAACTCTGAGCTACGCTGGCAAACCCAAAACTTAAGTCTAGTATCGACAGTAGTAGACCTAGTTAACGTCTGGCCTAGGCCTTTACTGCTGTAGGTATTATTCCAATGCGCAGAGCCTATTGGGAAGATAGGAACTACACTACATGGCGCCCAACGCGTTTGGAAAGGGCGATAAAACTAACGTAAGACATTTAGAGTAACTCAGTCGTGCTTTCTCACTCAGACCCCTTTTCCCAAATACTCCAAAGACGTCTGGAGTGGGTGAAAGGTAATATCCTCCAAAACCTCGCAGGAGGGAACTCCTATGTAAGGTTCTTGGTTTAGTCAACGTTGAAGGATACACTGTTCCAAAATATTGTGCATCTAATCTTTGTTCCATAAGAAACCTGATCTGCAAACAAACATAATACCATCCTGTCGGTAAAATGGGAGACAGTGATGAAGAAAGAGAGGCAGTTAGATTAGCAGCTGAAATAGCAGCAGCTGATACTGCAGCACTAGATGCGGACGGGGATATAATACTCATCCCGGTCGCCAAAAGGAAATCTATAACCTTAAAACTTATAGAAAATGGACTGACACCTAGAGGTGGCACAGTCATATTCGTAATTGAGGCACACGAATATCGGCAGACAGAGGTATACTATACATGGATACATTTTCCAGCAGCAAATGCTGTAACAAAGTACTTCCACTATTACAAAATAGAGGTTCCACCCGACATTTACACTCCTTTCGAGGAGGTGGAAGTACCGCTCAAATTCCAAGAGCATTTGCTCTTATTTGATGGCGCCCTAATACATAACAATCACATTACAAGGCTCGGTCCTTTAGGTAGACCAGGAGCAACGTGGCCGGTCTTAGCCGGATACACACCACACCCAGACATCGAAGGAATGTCTACTGGAGAGCTGTTAATACAGCTAAAACAATTACTAAAAATTCATAGACAATTAGTCCAGTATGTAATGCGGACTTCAACAATTCAGCCAGCGATTAAACTTCCACAGCTGACCCCTCACCAGGGGAACACAAATAAAATCACACCACAGAACATCCAATCCTGCCTAGGTAAAGTTCCGGCTAAACGAGAACAAATACCATTCTGGTTGGCACAGAAAATCACCCAAATAGAGGCGGTGTTTCCTGACACCACCCCGCTAGAAAAACACAGGATTCTGACTATATGTCTCCCAATGGGAATCGCACCACACATAGAGGACTGTGACACTTGGGGTACAGTCTTTGCTTCAATCTACACAAAAACGCACGGTGTTCCATCCATTTCGGTAATACCAGATGTGCTAAAACAAATTCAAGATGAATACGGTCCAGAACCAGCTTTAACTCTTGGTATGAAATTACTGAAAGACTTCAAGCAGGTCTCGGCTATATTATTAGCCAATATAAAAGGTGAAGCAGCAAACGTGGCGATCCGCCAGAGGTTAAAAGAGACAGATATAGCAGACCAACCAGCTGAAATTGCCAGAATCATAGAGAAATCCTATGAAGAACTAGGTAGAGATAGTTTAGGTGGAATACCAGTAAAACCGCAACTGACTGAAAGTCCAGAAAAAATATTTTTTAATAATAATTCACCAAAAAAGAACTGGGATGGAAACAAACAATCCAATCCAAAAGAAAAGAAATTCCAGTCCCGAGGAAGGTCTCCTAGGCGAAGGGAGAAATCTCCGAACCAGAGACACAGGTCACCCCAGAGTGACCCCTCTGGGAAAAGATATAACCTTAGAAATAGGGATAATATTAAAAAACCTGATAGATATCAAGACATTGATACACGTCCCTCTCAATCTTTTCAGACTTCCTCGCAGAAATCGGAAAGAAGAGGACGATCAGAACAAAGAGAAGAGCACGCCAAGTCCAAAGACAAGGAACCTGCTCAACAAAAAAAGAAATTACAATTTCCAAAAAAGAAGGTAGCCAGTATCAAGGTAGTTAACAATGCCGAGAATACTGAGGACACAACTGAAAAACGGAGAGTGGGCTCAGACAATGCTAGACAGCGCAGCAGAAGTGAGCATAGCTCGCAAAGTCCTTATGAATCATCTGGAGACAGTGGACACGAATGAATATCTTCAAGTGGAAACTGCAGACACCAGAGTTAGCAAACCCCACAAGATATACGAGATAACATTACGTATAGAGGGAGATAAGACTAGGAAAATAAGGGGACTATTTTGGGATAACCTCTCCAAGGGTTATGACATCGTTCTAGCTGAAAAAGACTGGCCACCAGAGTTTGTCAGGGAGTGCCCTCATGGCGAAGAAGTAATTATGCCTGCCTTCTCGAATCAAATCCCGATTCATAAAAAATACACACTTGCTAGAAAGTGGGCAGTGGCCTTAGCACCTGCTTTATATAAAAATCATGTAGGATGGGATGAGGATTCTCCTCCTCACAAAATCCAGTTAAAATCACAACCTACTGCACAAAGGCAGTACCCAATTAAGCAAGAAGCTAAAAAACAGGTAAATGAAATACTAGATCAGCTAGAATACCAGGGGGTGATTGAAACTTGCACCTCACAAATGAACAATCCTTTGTTTCCGGTCTCCAAACCAGACAATTCATATCGTCTAGTTTTGGATTACCGACACCTTAACACATGTTGCAAAACCTTTGCAGTGCAAAACTCACACAGTGCTGCACTAATGAATAACATAGTGCGCAAAAAATACAAAACAACCTTGGACATCTCCAATGGATTCTTTTGTCAAAACATAGCACCAGAGAGCAGATATTTAACTGCATTCTCAGTAAATGGCACTCAAAAGCAATTCTGTCGGTTAGCCCAGGGGTACAAGAACAGCCCGGGGGTATTCTCAGCGAGAGTAACAGAATTACTACATCTATATGATGATGAAGCATTATCTTATGTCGATGACATTTACTTAACAGACGATGACTTGGATACTCACTTGAAAAGAGTGAACACCATAATACTTGGGTTGGCAGCAGAGGGTTACAAATTCAACTTTAAAAAATCCAGAATTGCCCATTTAACGGTCTTATACGTAGGATATGAATTATCAAGTATAGCCTGGTTGACAATTTTCTAAAGAACTAGAAAAATTAAAAAATCTAAAATATGAAAAGACGTATCCTCTGCCAATCGACATTCTGCCTCTACGACATTACGCCTGTGTAATCTATACAGACGGACATGCTCAACCCTCCGTTTGGGGAGAACAAGCATACAACCCCACATGTGAGATTACAAAAGAAGTGTGGCGCGGAGGTAAACTAAAACCTCTATTAACAAAGACACACTCAGTAGAAAGTAATTCAGAACAACAAACTGAAATATTAGCTTTAAAAATGGCGCTAGATAATGCGGATCGCGAATTCCCGACACTTATAGTGTCAGATTCATATTACTGCGTCAAATCATATAACAGCGATTTGCAGACATGGATTCAAAACGGTTACAAAGATGACACAGATGCACCAATAAAGCAGAAACTGCTCTGGGAACAAATAGCTCTTTTACAAAAAGAACTACCAAAGACTCACGTGACTCACTCACTGAGTCATCAGCGTGATGGCGTTCACGTTGTAGGGAATTCATTGGCTGAGACAGCCACAGCGGCAGCCACTAAACCGGCTCCCGTAGATCGAAAAAAGCGTACATTAAAATACATTGACGGTGAAACAGTGCTGGCAGTGAAAACGTCATCAAAAGGCGACTGCTCAGCGTTACCGATCAACTATCCACTCAATTATACATACATAATCGATGCAAACTCCGTCCCTTTTGCTCGAATCCCTGGAGTGGGGGATAGAGTGATTCCAAACATGGACAGGAGAAGCTTGTTAATCGCAGACGCACACATGGGCGAGGGTCTCAGACACCTTAAAATAAAAGATTCTCTGGAAGAATTACAATCACGGTACTGGTGGCCAGGCATGAGCCTGCATCACACCATGTTTGTAAAAAACTGCCCAAACTGCAACAGAGATTGCAGTGGGGAGAGAAACAGTTTAATACCTCGTCGTATCAAGGCAGATAATATGACCAATAAAAAGCAGGGCTTGCGATTAACATATACAGGCTAGTTTCCACTTATAATGTAGATCACCAGCACTCGGCTGACGTCCCGACTGTTATACAAAGATTTGCGAGTCTAAATGGCATATACGCTAAGAGCATGCTACGTTCGACCATTGTTTTCACTCAAGCCCACCAGCCTGGGGGGAAACATGGCCGAATGAGCACAGTCCAGCGGGAATCTTCTCACTTCCTTCCTGAGGGTACGGGATGGTGTAAAGAAAAAACCAAGGCAGAAAGCAATCTATAGCGGAAAGGAAATTAGGTTCGGGAGCTGGGTGGGTCAAACATCTAATAAGTGTCCAACGTAGTCTAAATAACTTGCCAAGAAATTCTCTGAAGGGATTCAGTCCGTACGAATTACTATTTGGAACTAGAATGATTATCTCTGACCTCGACAGTCAGACTTCAGTGGTTAAAGAAAAAAGCTTTGATGTCAAAGACCGTTTGGCTATTTTGCAGGACTTAAACAAAACAAGAAAAGACCTGAGCAACATACAGTTGAAACAACAGCCAACAACCACTGAAGAATCACCACCTGTCCCAGCAAGACCTGTCTGGATTCCAAAAGTCGGGGATCTAGTCAGGGAGAAGATCGCGGTAAAGAAGGAATTTGGGCCTTCTTACAGAAAAGCAGTTCCTGTCTTGTCTGTCAACGGGACAAGATCAGTTGTACTACCGCCACTTGCTGGTAAAAAGGAGAACCGAGTTGTATCCATCGACCTGGTAAAACCACAACATGTGGCCGATAACAAACAGTAGGCCAAGTGGACTCCCAATAAGTAGCAGAACACCAAGGTTTGCTACCAGTACAGAGGTCCTAACAAAGAGGCTCATCACATTCGAAACGCCTACAGAAGAACAACAAGGACTATGCAACAATGCAATAGAACTCAGACCTCTGAAAACCCAAATAAAAACATTTAGCAGAGACACACCAATCTATAATGAAGTACCAAGTGAAAATGCAAGCAACAAAAATCCTGAAGCAATTGGAACAATTGACAGAACTGCATCCGGCTACTTCATCAACTTCGATGATTCCTCTGAAAGCCTCAGTGAATCAAAGACACAGCCATCATCAAAATCCTTTAAAGACAAAGCTAAGGAACTTTTGAACCAACTGAAAGAAACATATCTGATTTCTCCATGGATTGAATTTTGGGTGGGTTTTGGTGCATTTATCCTCATACTTTGGCTCATCATGGTATTAACTTTGGGACGCTTCATTGAGGGAAAATATGCTAAAATGGACACAGCAAGTCAGAACATCAACTTGGTCCTCAAACCACACACATCTTCACACGTCGAGAAAAGAGAACTTTCTTCAGCCAACTTCACAGCCATTCCTATACCTGGTGGGGTAGCCTGGGACAACACTGACTATGAAATTTATGGTCCGGTCGAGATCCTGAAATATCCACACCAAATCAAGATCTCCTTGAGTGACTTTGCAAAACCAAACTCATTTGCTGATGATTGGGACTTCGAAAGCATTAATAACATGATGTCTGACTTAGTAACGTCTGCTAAATTTACAAAACATGATTATTTGCAAGGTTCTACAAATTATGATAGTATGTATTGCTATAACCACTATGGTAACCATTTTTTACATAAATCTGCACAACCTAGAAATGTTTTAAATTATAATCAATGGGAACATTGTGCAACACATCCAAAAGGGAGCTCAAGAACTGTTTACGACAAATATTCATATTTTTCAGGTTTTAACACAAGTAATGCTGAAACATTCTATTTTAAATTGTCAAACAAGACAGGGATGAAAACCATGATAACCAACACAAAGTTGATATATTCAGATTCATTCTTCGAAGAAATGAATACTTTTGGATTTGATTATTGGGACAAAAATGTTGATTTGAAAAGTGTTTGGGGTACAAAAGAATGGCAAGTACAGGGTTTAGAAGCTTTGTTTAGAGCTTGCATGATCCCAGAACAAATGATATTTTTAAATGACACTGTTCAACAAACCACCTGTCTTGGCCTAGCCAAAATCAAAGATTTAAATAAACCGTCTATTCCAAAGCCAACAATGTTTAGCAATAGCTCTGATACGGATGAAGAGATAGACGTAAACCATATATTAAACCAAAACAGAACACATCCTGATTGGAAACAATGGTTAATCTGGCCCACAGATACAAATAACTGTCAAGACAGATTCCTGAATAAAACACAGGGGTTCAAAATGACCAGGCCAGACCCTAGATATCCCCAAAGACATCACCCAGGGATAATAACAACCTACAGTGTGGGCAAATTATGCCTTCAGTGGCTACAAACTTCCACACTGCCTGAAATTAAGCAACACCTAACTTTACTTATTGATGGTGCTGACTTGTGTGATTTCATAATGGGACCACGCAAACAGCGTCAAAAGCGTTTCATAGCAGCTTCTGTATATGCAGCATACAATGAGGCCTGGAAGGTTAATCAAATTGAAACAGCAGAATGAATACGGGAAATTGACCATATTAATTTGGAAAAATCACTTTCTGTAGTGGACAATGGGTTAATGACTCTGTCCTCCAGAATTTTTTCATTGGACAGCATTGTGTCTTCAGCAATCGATATATTATCGCAAGACTTACTATTATTACAACATGGTCAGTCACAATTGCGTTCTATTGTACAGCTTGGCTGGACGTTACAAAATCTGCGTTCAGGCTATGTGCCTTGGCGTTTAATCAACACAACGTCACTATTCCAAATCTTTAACCTTACTGATAGACAAATCTGTATGGCGCAAAAGGGTGCTGATTATACAATCTTGAGCATTGAAAAACTAGAAAGATTACCAATGACAATGTCAGAACGACCTGTCAGTGAATGGATAATCCACGGAATCATAAATATTCCAATCTCAACCTTCAGGTTTCAATACTGCCAAAAATATATACAGGCTGGCATGTACGAGAAATTGGGGAAGGGGTACCTTAAAACAACTTGGAACCTGCCCTATTCACATGCATGTGTCAGTAATAAAGGACAGAAAGTGTTTCTTAGTGGCAACAATTGTGCCATGTCACTAAGCGGCACGCTTCTGTGTAACGGAATTAGTTTGCATGGAGCCTGTGAAGGGAATTCATACAACCTTTCATGTCACCAGCAAGGCGCACCTGCAACTGAAATAGAACCATTCTTTCAAAGACTCTATAATGGGAGTTACATTCTTATTGTAGACCGCAAATGTTGTAGTCTTATGCCCGGGACTCCTTATCTAGTCACTACGACTGCGAAGGTCAAGTGCTGTGGACGTTCTTTGTTCCCCAGCTCCTTTCCAGACAGGGAGGCAAGGGCATGGCCCAGTTTGAAAATTACTTCTATTCGAATAGATACTTTAAGCAGAATGAAAACAGTGCTTCTTCAGACGCCTACAAGGCTCACGTCATCAAAAGAAACGTATGATCTACAAGTCGCAAGGACGACTGCAGAGATACATACATTATTATCGACTAATTCCCCCGTACATTTCGCGGAAATCCTGAGCGAAATCTTAAATATTTCTGATACCACTGGGGTCTCAAAGGTATTTAAGACAGTATTTTCGATGGCATTAACACCATTCAAAGCCATACTGGGTATTTTTCCAGATTTCGTCCATTCGATTTTTGGCGGACTTCCCCTGATCCTGGGACTAATTGCAGGAATCCTATTCTTAGTCCTTATTTTTCGTTATGGCAACCCATGTCACAGATCAAACTCTCGCGACAATGGAAGAAACAATCCTAGCCATTGGATACCGGGACCGGATATCAAAAATCCTGGGACTCTCCCGGCTTAGAGACCTGAACATGACTTGGTTTCTATCATTTCGACCAATGTGGCAAAGATGTGTTTTACCTGTATTGAGGTGTCTGCTATGCGGAGAAGAATGCGTGTTAGACACCTGTCTGACGCTACAATCGGATGCGCCAGTGGATGCAGATACATTGTTGGTTCCTACCAAGGTTCACGCTTTGTGCTGCCCTCAAAGGCTGCCAATCCTGATGACGGCATTCGTGGAATCTTCACCACTACGATTGAAGAGTAGTGAAGTTCAAGATGAAAGCAGCATCGATCAGGTACGACCTTCTGTCAGCAATGCGAATCAGAATGTCAATGGAGGCAATCATGCGCACGAATGCATGGTTACACCTATTTCCGACTTAGTGGAACTTTCCCATGAAGCTGTTGACAGTCTTTTCGAAAGCCTTAATGATATGATGTTCTCTCCAGAACAGAAATAGAGACTTTTGAGCAAGCTCGCACACGGCGTTCCCTGAATTCGGCCTTCAACTTTAAAAATAAAGTCACATGAACAATTTTTCCCACCAGTTCACGGACAACAATTTTTTAGCAGCCCCAAATAATTTTTTACAAAATTTTTGGGACACTTATCTTCTGCTTAAAGTAAGAAACTATTCCTAGAGAACTAAGATTTCTATTTTTAGATACTTTATAAACTTTAGTTGCCCGCTGGTATGTTCACAAATATTTTATTATGTGATGAAATGGTCTCGAACTTTCTTTCTGTATAGTCATATTAAGAGCCATTTCATGTGTATTTCTCATATACCAAATAAGCAATAATGTCTACAAATGTGTGTTTACCTTAGCGTTTAATTCATAGCTTAAGTGCATACAATATATATGACTGCAATTTTTCAGTATATTTGAAAATTTCAAAATGCATTTATGTATTTTGGGGTGGTGAGGTATACACTATACTCTATAGTATGTTGTACTATGTTATACTATGTATAGATTAGTAAATATGACCATAGTTAGCGTGGAGTGGGTGTCATGTATTCCTATAGGTTCTGAATCGATCCCCCTATTCCTGACCCTATTCTGGTTAAACTAACTATCAAGTTAACTAACAGTCAGCCCATGAGGCAAGAAAAGCCCCCATGATGCAGATACCGTTATCTGACGCAGTCACACTACGGCACAGGAACGTGTTATCTGATTAGGTCATAACGCTTGAGATCTAATTAGACAAGCGACATTCCTCCAGCCCCTGATAAGGCATACGACGTTCTCATAACAAATCAAACCTATGACAACCTGGAAAATCTGTGCGGCAATTGTTTTGATTTCACAGAGAACTTCAGTAAAAGAATGTGCTAACGAGCAAGTCGTATGACATCTTTATTGACGTATCTATGTCCATCCTTACGTCAATCTCGGCACCTTTAAGGTATAAATATTGCCGATCTTGCCCTATGCAAACACACGCGTGGTGACGAGACGGAGCAGCCATACTTGCCGAAGCCCAGAAGCAGAGCAGACCCCGTTGGCAGCAGCCCCGCCTTCCTGACGCGCTGAGAGACGCGCTGCTATCTCCTACCGAGAGACCCAGCACCGGCGCTTTCGGGCAGCTTGTTTCCTTCCCAGTAAAGAATTGGCTTGGTAGTTTGGTCTGCCCTGTTCCCATGATGCACTGGCCAGGGCCAGACTAATTTGCATGTAGCCAGGTTCTGAACTGGGATGGTGCAGTGAGCTAAAAAACGGTGATGGATCAAGCCCTGATCTTTTGACTGGGTAGGAGTGTTCTGCTTAATTCAGATACTCTGTCCATCACCACCCCCCTTTTTGAAGCATTGTAAATGCGGCGCATCCATGGTGGCGGAGCCCTGACACACAATAACTGTCGCATCCCAGGTGATATGCAGGGATGCGCCAGTTATTGTAAATCTGCCCCGGCGTTTCCGAAGTGCAGCAGTGAGTGTTGGGTGTCAGCTCTCAAGATCGCCATTGGAACACCACCGGCTTATCCGCTCTACCAAAAGGACATCGTTCAAAGAGCGACTAGACAACAACAACCACAACAGCAAGGAACTCTTCAGCATCGTCAAAGAGTTCTCCAACCCCAACGCCGGAAACAACGACATCACACCCTCGCAAGACCTCTGCGACTCACTCGCCACCTTCTTCCACCGCAAGATCGCCGACATACACAACAGCTTCGGCGCACAGACCACGTACCCAACCACTGAACCAACGCCCCCCACCACCACCCTCTGAAACTGGACCCCAGTCAACACCGAAGACACCACCCGCACGATGAACACCATCCACTCCGGATCACCAATTGACCCCTGCCCCCACCACGCCTTCAACAAAGCCAACTCCATCATCGCACCCCAACTCCGGGAGATCATCAACATCTCCTTCAACACCGCCACCTTCCCGGAGAGCTGGAAGCACGCCGAGCTCAGCGCCCTCCTGAAGAAACCAACAGCGGACCCCACCGACCTCAAGAACTTCCGCCCCATCTCGCTCCTCCCTTTTCCTGCCAAAGTCATCGAGAAGATCGTCAACAGACAGCTCACCGACTTCCTCGAGACAAACGGATCCCTCGACCCTTAGCAGTCCGGCTTCCGAGCCAACCACAGCACCGAGACCGCCCTCATCGCAGCCACCGACGACATCAGATCCCTGCTCGACAACGGGGAAACAGCGGCCCTCATCCTCCTGGACCTATCTGCGGCGTTCGACACTGTCTGTCACCGCACCCTAGTACAGCGCCTCAGCAACATCCCAATCCAAGGGAAGGCTCTGGAGTTGATCATCTCGTTCCTCGCCGGAAGAACCCAGAGAGTCCGCCTCCCCCCGTTCAGATCCGAGGCCACCGAAGTCCTCTGCGGCATACCTCAAGGATCCTCAATCAGCCCCACCCCCTTCAACGTCTACATGAGCCACCTTGCAGCCATCGCACGCCAACACAACCTCAACATCATCTCCTACGCCGACGACACCCAGCTGATCCTCTCCCTCACCAACGACCTCGCCACCGCCAGAACCAGCCTTCATGAAGGGATGAAAGACGTCGCCGATTGGATGAAGAACAGCCGCCTGAAACTGAACTCAGACAAGACGGAAGTCCTCATCCTGGGATCATCGCCCGCCACCTGGGACGACTCCTGGTGGCTCCCTACCCTGGGCACCACCCCCAAGCCAACGGACCACACACGAAACCTGGGCTTCATCCTGGACTCCTCCCTCTCGAAGACCAGACAAGTCAACGCCGTATCATCATCATGCTTCAACACCCTGCGCATGCTCCGCAAGATCTTCCGATGGATCCCCACTGAAACCAGGAAGACAGTCACCCAGGCACTCGTCACCAGCTGACTGGACTACGGAAACACCCTCTACGCGGGAACAACCGCCAAACTACAGAAAAGACTCCAGCGCATACAGAACGCCTCCGCACGACTCATCCTGGACATCCCTTGCCACAGCCACATCTCGACCCACCTGAGAGACCTGCACTGGCTCCCCGTCAACAAGAGGATCACGTTCACACTCCTCACCCACGCACACAAGGCTCTCCACGACATGGGCCCGAAGTACCTCAAAAGCCGCCTCACTTTATACACACCCACCCGACAGCTACGATCGGCCAGCCTCACCCCCGCCGCCGTACCACGCATCCGCAGAACCACCGCTGGAGTAAGATCCTTCTCCTACCAGGCGGCCAAGACTTGGAGCTCCCTCCCCACCCACCTACGGCTGACCCAGGACCACCTCTCCTTCAGAAAGCAACTCAAGACCTGGCTTTTCGAGCAGTAACGGACCCCTCCCCCCAGCACCTTGAGACCCTTCAGGGTGAGTAGCGCGCTATACAAATCACTGATTGATTGATTCTCTTCGGAGCTGATAGGGGTCCAGGAGCTTAGGGTAGTGGTGGGGGCTTCTGGTTCGGTGGTAGGAGACGGGGGTTGGGGTCCGAAGCTGTAGTGTAGATCTGCGATCTTTCGGTGGAAGAACGCGGCGAGGGAGTTGCAGAGTTCTTGTGTAGGCTGGAGGAGAAGACGGGGTTAAGCGTGTGGCCGGCGTAGTGGGTGGTGGTGTCCACCAGTTGCTTGAGTCCGAGGTTGGCGAAGTTGTCCAGCAGGGCAGTGGTGTTGCAGTCCTTGTTGTTCTCAAGGTGGAAGTTGAGGTCCCCTAGGAGGATTTAGTCAGAGGAGGCGAGGGCGTGCGGGCTCATGAAGTCTGCGATGTCTTCGCTGAATTGTGTGCATGGTCCTGGGGGTCTGTAGATGAGGGTACCTCTGAGGGTGGTCTTCGGGTCGGTGTGTATCTGGAAGTGGAGGTGCTCGGCGGCGGTGAAGGTGTAGTCGGAGTTGGTCGTGAGGCGGATGGTGTTCTTGTGGACGATGGCAATGCCTCCTCCGGTCTGGTTGACGCGGTCCCTCCGGGTGATCTTGTATCCGTCCGGGATGGCTATGGCGATGTCGGGCGCTGAGGAGGCGTTCATCCAGGTTTCCGTGAGGAAGGCGACTTCTGGTGAGGTTGTGTCGAGGAGGTTCCAGAGTTCGACGGCGTGTCTGTGGACGGAGCGGGTGTTGAGCAGGATGCACTTGAGGTGGTTGTTGCTGGTGCCTGGCCTTTTGGGTGCGGTGCAGGTCCGGAGGCAGATGAACTTGCAGGCTTGGCAGGTGAAGGGTCCGTGGGTGCGTTTCGGGGTGGCTTGATAGCAGGCGGGGTTCCGGTCGGGTTTGAGTGCGTGGAGGGTGGCGGCGTCGTAAGTCCGTCGTGTGGGCTGGCATCGATGAGGGCCAGGGGTCCTGGCGCTGGGCGCGGTGCAGGCGCGGGCGGGCGTAGACGGGATTGCCTTTGGCGCGCCTTTGCCACGCAATCGGAGCGCCCGCTGCGCGTACGCGTGGACTCTGCCATAAATGAAGAGTGGGAGGGAGGAGGGAGGGGGGGGCAGCTGGGAGGCTGGCGCGTGGTGGCGAATGGGAAGGGGGGAGGGTACAGCGAGAAAAGGGGGGCGGGCCGCAGGGGAGCAGCGTCAGGGATCGGGAAGCGGGAAAAAGCAGAAAACGGTGAAACACAAGCGGAGAAAAGGCAAAACCACAAGTGGAAAAAGGCAAGGACACAAGTCAGGGGCACCACACAGGGTAGGAAACAATATGGAGAGCTGGCACAGAGAAAGAGGGAGAAGCCGGAGAGGCAGGAGTCACGGCCTCAGGGGCAGAGGCGGGCAGGTGGTGATGCGAGGGGGACCGAGCGCACTCAGGGAGAGCCACGCGGCGGGTGGAGCGACCGTCTCTGACGCGTTCAGGTCAGGTCACTGCTCCCCGTCGCGTGGGAGCACCCTAAATAGTCAGTGGGAGGGAGGAGCAGCTGGGAGGCGGGAGCAGGGTGGCGAATGGAAGGGGAAAGGGTACAGCGAGAAAAGGGGGGCGGGGCCACAGGAGAGCAGCGGCAGGGAACGGGGAGCGGGAAAAAGCGGAAAACGGTGAAACACAAGCAGAGAAAAGGCAAAAACACAAGTGAAAAAAGGCAAGGACACAAGTCAGGGGCACCACACAGGGGAGGAATATGGAGAGCTGGCACAGAGAAAGAGGGAGAAGCCAGAGAGGCATGAGTCACGGCCTCAGGGGCAGCGGCGGGCAGGCGGTGGTAGCGAGGGGCACCGAGCGCACTCAGGGAGAGCCACGCGGCGGGTGGAGTGACCGTCTCTGACGAGGTCAGGTCAGCATCATGAACTCCATCCACTCCGGCTCCCCCTTGGACCTTTGCCCCCATCACATCTTCAAAAAAGCCGATACCATCATCGCTCCCCATCTCCGGAACATCATCAACAGCTCGTTCGCATCAGCCACCTTCCCCGAGAGCTGGAAACACGCAGAAATCAACGCCCTCCTGAAAACACCCACGGCAGACCTCAATGACCTGAAGAACTTTCGCCCCATCTCTCTTCTTCCCTTCCCGGCCAAGGTCATAGAGAAGACCGTCAACAAACAGCTGACCGCTTTCCTCGAAGCTAACAACTCGCTCGACCCATCCCAGTCTGGATTTCGAGCCAACCACAGCACAGAAACCGCCCTCATCGCAGTCACCAACGACATCAGGACCCTGATGGACAACGGAGGAACAACCGCCCTCATCCTCCTGGACCTCTCGGCAGCCTTCGATACTGTGTGCCACCGCACCCTAATAACCGGCCTCTGCACCACTGGAATCCTTGGAAAAGCCCGGGACTGGGTCATCTCGTTCCTCTCCGACAGAACCCAGAGAGTCCGCCTCCCTCCCTTCCGCTCAGAACCCACTGAGATCATCTGCGGCGTACCCCAAGGTTCGTCGCTCAGCCCAACCCTCTTCAATATCTAAATGAGCCCCCTCGCCGCCATCGCACGCAAACACAACATCAACATCATCTCCTACGCCGACGACAGCTGATACTCTCCCTCACCAAAGACCCAGCCACGGCCAAAACCAACCTTCAGGAAGGCATGAAAGACGTTGCGGAATGGATGAAGCTCAGCCACCTTAAACTGAACTCAGACAAGACGGAGGTCCTCATCCTCGGACAAACCCCTTCTGCCTGGGACGACTCCTGGTGGCCCATGGCGCTGGGCACCGCACCGACCCCCTCTGACCATGCACGCAACCGTAGGTTCATCCTGGACCCCCTCCTCAAGATGACCAAGCAAGTCAACGCCGTCTCGTCATCATGCTTCAACATCCTACGCATGCTCCGTAAGATCTTCCGGTGGATCCACGCCAAAACCAGAAAGATGGTCACACATGCCCTCGTCACAAGTCGACTGGACTACGGAAACACCCTATATGCAGGAACTACCGCCAAACTTCAGAAACGACTACAACGCATTCAGAACGCCTCCGCACGCCTCATCCTCGACATTCCTCGCCACAGTCACGTATCCGCCCACATGAAACACCTGCACTGGCTCCCCATCAACAAGAGGATCACCTTCAGGCTCCTCAACCACGCACACAAAACACTCCACAACAGGGGGCCCGAATACCTCAACAGCCGCCTCTCGTTCTACAGGCCCGCCCGTCAACTCCGCTCAGCCAGCCTCGTCCTCGCCACCGTCCCACAGATCCGCAGAACCACCGCCGGAGGAAGATCTTTCTCCTACTTGGCGGCCAAAACGTGGAACTCCCTCCCCACATGCCTCAGAACTACCCAGGACCATCTCGCCTTCAGGAAACGCCTCAAGACCTGGCTCTTCGAGCAGCAGTAACCCCCCTCCTCCAGCGCCTTGAGACCCTCTCGGGTGAGTAGCCCGCTCTATAAATGACCTGATTGATTGATTGGGTTATTTGTTCTGGGCTGCTACCGGTCAGATTTCATCCAGTATTTTGATTTACTGGTCCGTAAAAAATAAGCAAAATCAATTAAGGGGCATAGGGGCACATTCACAAGACCTTAACACCGGCGTAGCATCCATTTTCTTACCATATCACAGTGTTTTTAATCGCCTTATTTACAAAGTGCCGCTAACTGCAGTTAGCGGCACTTTCTACAGTGTAAACGTTAACTTCAAGATTGCCACTTCTGTTAGTGGGACTTAACGAAAATGAGATGCAAGGTAGGTGTACTCATTAAAAAACTGCTGCTAAGCTAACCGCACTTCGTGATATTTACAATAAAATTTCCATCTGGCGCTAACCCCCCAAAACTGCAGCTAAGTCCAGTTGGAGGCAGAAAATAGCTGGTCTTAAAATTGGTGTAAACACTTGGGCAGGAATGTACACTATCAATAAGCTAGGACGCATTCCGGGGCCTCATTTATGAAAAGTGTTGTATCGCTGCGACAAAACAGTGGTGTTGGGCTTGGTCCGGATCTGGAAGTGGAGGTGTTCCATGGTCGCCGTTGGGTCATAGAGTGCATGGTCAGTCAGAGTGGGCTTTTGTAGACAACTTCAATGCCTCCTCCTGGGCGGTCGGGGTGGTCCATGCAGATGATGTTGTAGCCATTGGGGATGGCGATTGCAATGTCCGATCAGGAGGAGAGGTTGGTCCATGTTTACCTGAAGTAGACGATGTTTGAAGAGTTGACATTGAGGAGGTACCAGATTTCTGGGGCATGTTTGTGGAGGGACCACACATTGAGGAGGATGTAGTTGGGCTGCTCAGTTACGCTGTTCTGCTGGGCGGTGAGAGACCCAGGTGTGTTGATGTGGCAGAAGGTGTGTTTTCAGTTTTGGCAGGCGAAGGGTTCAAGGGTATTCTACGGTGATGCTAGATGGCCAGCGGCTTGGCGTACAGGGTTGAAGGCGAGGAGGGTGCTGGCGTAATAGCAGTGTAGTGTCCGGGAGGTAGGGTCCCTGGCCCTGGAGGCGGTCTATGCACGGACAGCACGGACGAACTTGCCTTTGGTGCGCATTCAGCGCACCAGTGGCACACCCTCTACACATGTCCGCACAGCAGCTGCCATTAAGTAGTGCTGCGGGGGGGCTGAACAGCTGGGAGGTGGGAAACATTGAGGTAACGGGTTTTTAGGAACCCGATGACGTCTGAGTTCTCCCTTGTTCCGGACCACAGAAACACGGAGTCTTCTAGTCGCAGTCAAAGATCAAGTTTTATTGGTAGCTACCAAGTAACATGTGTCCCAGAAGTACACCACACGGAGAGTAGGTTCTTGGGAGACTGTTCGTTTTTACAGAACCATCCGTCTCCTTATATACAAAACATATGGCTTCAAGCAAGAATTCTTGAGTTTATGGTATGGCAACACACATATTTCTACAACAATACAAAGAGTGAAGTCATGTAAGCAAGCCCATATTTTAGATGTCCAGTTCGTTGATAGATTACCCAGTTAGATCGGGAACTCCCATCAGATATCGATGAAACACCAATAAAGGAAGGTACAACCCAGCCATAAAACTGGCCATAAACAAGATACGTGGACAGGTGCATGTTTGTAGAAAGCATGGTCTGTATGTAGTGAATGGTTTGTGGAATGTTATGCGTAGATGCTATCGTATTCGGCCACTGGGCGAGGGGCTGCCTAAACAGGTTTGGCGGAAGACAGTGGAGTCAGTTGGGACAGGTCAGGGGAAAGTCACGAAAGGTGGACGTGTCTATTTGGATCAAGCTCGACCTTTAATTGACTTATCATGAGGGCAAGATGCAAGATGGATGCCGTTCACAAAATGGAGTTTAAGGGATGGGACGGAAACTGTGATTTAGGGGTGTTGGCAACCCTCGATTGTAACGCAAATACATAGGAATGATGTCCTAATCATTATCGGTTCGTAGACACAAAAATCGTCTCGGTACGTTGAGGTTTTGTGACACGGGTATTGGACCTCGATATCGGGAGAACAACAGGGTCCGGATTTTGTGAACCACAGACCCTCCTTTTGCCCTCATATAAGGCAATAACTCATGCTAATCTGAGTCCAAATCGGTATGAAGAAATTCGTGGAGATGTTGCTGTAGCATCATTCTGTTACTCAGCTCGTCCTGCGACACAGGCTTCCGTACACACGAGGTAGCACAGAGGCCACATAGTGCAGGAGCACACTGTATACACAAGCAAAACATGAACAGAAGTGCCAAGATCATCCCAATGAAAATCAAAGTTTTCCATCCCCAGGCAGTGATCAGCTCCCAGAACCACCCCAGCAGGGACCAATCCCCTTTCTCAATGTGAAGGGAACCAGATATTTCGTGTAATTTGGAGATGGCCTGGTATACTGTCGGTGCGTTATCAGGGATGAAAATGCAACAACTGGATTGGATGACTCTACACACACCACCACGATCGGCGAGTATAATGTCTAAGGCAATTCGGTTCTGAAGGGTCATAAGTCGATCCGACTGAAGCTCTGTTGTCAAATTGCCAAGGGCTCCGGCCGTAGTAATCACGGCGGATTCAACTATCCGTGCTAACTGGCGAATATTCCTGCTGTTCACCATAGGCCCCCAAAATGGCAGAAAACCCGTTGCGAAGTCAGCGAATTCCTGACCCGTGGTGTCGTCTTTACTCACGACACCTCTAGCTGTCCTTGTCCGATGGTAATCTGCTCGGGCCGTGTAGGTAGGAGGCAGCAGAAATGAAATAAAACATGTACCTGAGAAATCAGGGGGCAACCACGTGTAGGCTTGGTCGTGGCAAACGAAATACGTGCCTTTGGCTGCCAAGAGTATCGGGGAAGTTCGGGAAGCAAATACATATGTTTCCGTGCAAATGCTCTTTCCTAACTGTGCTGTGGGGTTCCTACCAATACCCTGTAAGCATAAATGACCTCGTGGGGAACTATCCAAACTGGGCGAGATTTCTGTGCTGCCTGGCTCTTGACCAGGTAAACCCCATGTTTAGTCACGTTTCGACGGGTGTACGGACTCAGTTCATCTTTGGGCATTGTCAGATATGTGTCGATATCCCTACTCATGTTCCTTATCCCTGCAATTAGTGCCTTGTTACTGGAATCGCTCGCAGCGGAACGGTCGGGTATGGTTCTAGGGCGAATAAGAACATGGTCTGGAAAGCCCAGAGAGAACCATAGGAGCTGAATGGCAAAATGAAGTATGGGATACCCTTATCGGTTGTGTGTGGCATAAGTCCGCATATCCAACAGTTTGACGTGTTCATTATGGACTGGTGTTGGTGTAGAAGCTGGATGAAAGAGTTGTTTACAAATTCGAGTCTCCGGGCAGACTCGTGTTCAGGTAAAGGGTGAAAGTAGTGTGGAGAAATAGTGGGAGGAGGTTGTGGCCGGGTGTCATTCGAAAAGGTAACTTTAAAAACGAATAGTGTATAACTAGTAAAAAACACAAGTATGCTACATAACATTAAAACACATAGTATCAGGAATCTTCTTCTGGACAGTATCGTGCATAACTGTTTTCTGAAGTTCGTGAGCCTGACAGGTCTCTCTACCCTTGGAAACTCCATCCTCTAGTTGCTGCCCGCGGTGGTTGATTGATTCTCCCAGGGAGCGCGCTCTGCTCAGTCCGGGGTAACTCCCGTGGACCAATCAGAACCGTGGACCTAGAACTTCCCAGTTGCACTCCCCAGACTTCAACCGCGACCCTAGCAGCAGAACCGGATGGCGGTTCGAAAAATCAAAAATGAGCTAGTTCCCTTGGGAGGAGAGAGCTGAAAATCCAAAAATAGTTCTTAGGGGAAAAAGGAAATTACATTAGATCAAACTTTTATTAGTTCTTTTGCCTAGACCGTAGGTTGTATCATCGTTTCCCAGGTACGGTGTGATCTTCAAACAGCGTTTCAGGTTCAGTAGTGTCCAATTGCATAGATGGTGACACAAGTCCTTGCAAAATATGATCACTCTCCTTTTCGGTACTAGTTTCTTTCAAACGGGCATCGCTGAAAGGGATGAAGCGAGGTACGGATTCTGTCTCAGAGTCGGCAAGTCCTTTGTTGACCCACCGGTCGTATGGAAGGGGTAGAGGGACCCGTTTGCAGTGGGTCCCATGTACCCAGTTCTTCTTGCCTTCAACCCGAACAGCAGATCTTGTTGAAAGTAGTACTAGGTGCGGTCCGGTCCACCTCGGTTGTCCGTTGTTGGTGCGCTGAAAATTCCGCAACAAAACCCACGAACCGGGTTCGATGAGGTGACCTGGATCGTCAGAGGCTGGTGGAGAAGAACTGTGAACCTGTTGGTGTAAAACACGCAATTTAGTTGTCAATTCGCACAAATAGTCAAGCAGTACGGGGTGTTCTATCTCGCTTAGTTTCTTGGGTCTTGGCACGCCCCAGACGTTGGCTGGGCGGCCAAACACAATCTCGTGGGGGCTAAGTCCTAACCTGGAGTGGACAGTCGTCCTGGTTGACAAAAGTGCTAGAGGCAGGGCGTCAGGCCATTTAAGACCTGTACTGGCTTGGATCTTGGCTAGTTTGAGTTTTAGAGTGCCATTGTAGCACTCTACTAATCCAGCCGATTGGGGGTGATTTGCAGCGTGGAATTTTTGGTGTATGCCTAGACACTCACACACTCTCTTCATCACGCATCCTACGAATTCACTTCCGTTATCACTCCAGATGATTCTAGGCATACCGAACCTAGGGAAGAACTCTTTGACAAGGGCTTTGGCAGTTGATAAGGCGGTATTGTCCTTAAGGGGGTAAGCTTCCACCCACCTTGAAAAGGCGCAAACAACAACGAGAACGTACTTCAGATTGTTGCACCTCTCCATGTGGATGAAATCGAGCTGCAAAACCTCGAACGGGTACGTTGGAGGCGCAAAATGACCAGCTGGAGTTGGGGTTCCCCTACCGGGATTGTACTTCAAACATACCATACACTTTTCGACCACTTTCTTTGCACATTTTGGGATATTGCTATTCTGCCATACTGGGGCCAATAGTTTACATATTCCTCTCGAACTGATGTGTGCCATTCCGTGAGCCATCGTTACTACTGCAAGTACGTATGCATTAGGTAATAACCATCGCTGGTGTTCCGATAATTCGACCCAACAATCATTCGCATCCAATCTACCTGTGCTTCCTCTCCATTCATTCATCTCGTTCTCAGTGGCCTCGGCTTGTATCGATTTTACGCTTTCAATGGTGTCCTCACACATTCCCACATCAGCAATCCATCTAGCGGGACCCATGACATACATCCTACTCATTGTGTTCCTTGCAGTTTCTTTCGCAACCTCATCTGCCAATGCATTCCCACGGCCAACATCATCCTGAATCTTTTTGTGTGCACTGCATTTTATAATGGCGACTTGTAGGGGCAAGGTGAGTGACTCAAGGAGCTCATTGACTAGCTGGCCATGTTGTATCTTTGCACCATGGGACGTAAGGAACCCACGTTCACGCCATAATCTCCCAAAACTGTGAGCCACACCAAAGGCATATTGGCTGTCAGTGTACACATTCACTCGCTTTCCTTTCGCCAGCACACATGCTCTAGTAAGCGCTATCAACTCTGCAGCTTGTGCAGCACTGTGGGAAATGCGTGCAGTCTCTACAATGGTGTGTAACGTCGTTACGGCATATGCTGTAGTCGTATCACCATTCGGCAACTTGAAACATGAACCATCAACCCATAGAGTATCATTGCATTCGGGAAGGGGAGTGTCTTGTAAGTCTACTCTCCCTTTTGTCTCTTCCTCGGTCCTGAAACAGCAGTCATGTTTGTCAATCTTGTCTGTCTCTGTTGGGATGGGTAATAACGTAGCGGGGTTGAGTGTATCACACCTCTTTATATGGATGTGACTTGCTAGCAGGGTAAGTTCGTAACTGGATAGTCGAGCGCTAGTAAGGTGTTGTGTCTTTGTCCTATTTAGCAAAATGTCTACTGCATGCGGAACCATAACGATCAAAGTGTTATTCATGACTAATCCAGCAGACTGTCGAATGCAGACAGCTGCTGCAGCTGTTGCTCTTAGACAACTTGGCAGTGCCTTAGCCACTGGATCCAGAGTTGCCGAAAAATACGCGCATGGGCGCTGTTTGTCCCCAAAGAGTTGCATTAAGACTGATAATGCACAACCTTCTTTTTCGTGGACATACAATGTAAAAGGCTTACTGTAGTTGGGGTTTCCCAACACAGGAGCCGAACACAATGCATCGCGCAACTCGTGGAAACTCGTCTGACAATCTTCAGACCAAGGCATAGGATTAGGCGTGTCTTTGCGGAGTAGTGACAGTAAGGGTTTGGCTAGTAGTGAGAAATTCGGTATCCATTGTCTACAGTACGATGTAATGCCCAAAAAAGCTCGAACACCTCTCTGTGTCCTTGGGGCACTTAGTTCTGTGATTGCCTGTATTCTTTCTGGTGTCAGTCTCCTTCCCTCCTTCGATAAGATGTGACCTAGGTAGGTTACTTCTTGTCGACAAAATTGCAGTTTTGAAAGGGAGACTTTGTGCTTCATGTCACATAGGTGACATAATAGCGACAACGTAGCTTCCTTGCAAATCTCTTCAGTGTCTGCAGCGATCAGTAGATCGTCTACGTACTGAATCAATGTTGACCCATCTGGCAGTACAATTGTGTCTAGTTGTGTTTTCAGAGCCTGACTGAATATTGATGGGCTTTCGCAGTAGCCTTGAGGAGCGCATTTGAAGCGGAAGCTTCGTCCACCTAAATTGAAGCCGAAAAGGTCTCTACTCTCTTCGGCGATCGGGACGCTGAAGAAAGCGTTCTTCAGGTCAATCACCGAGAACCAAGCTGCTGAAGCTGGAACCATTGTCAATAAAGCAGTAATGTCGGGGACGACTGGAAACTGCGGTATAACTACCTTATTTACTTCTCGGAGGTCGATAACAAACCTATACACAGGGGGCTGTGAAGGATCAGTACGTTTCAAGACCGGTAAAACTGGACTGTTACAAACGTTTCCTGTTGTTTCTTCGATAACATCTTTATCGATCAAATCATAAATGATCGTTAATAATGCCTTCTCGCATTCGTTAGATATTTTGTATTGGGGAATACGTGGCAATCTGACGTTGGCCTTCAAAGTTATGACATACGGTGCTATCTCTAAACGACCTACATCGTTGGAACCATTAGCCCACAGTATATCCGGAAGTGATGACAATTCGGTTGGGATACCTTCTTTTGACAAGTACATTGGAGAAATGACTTTTTTCCCTAAAGTAAGCTGTACTCCCGAGGGAGAACAGTACAAAGTCGCGTACAACCTTTTTAGCAAATCCAATCCTAACAAATTTTCACCGCAACCTGTTGTAAGAATGAGGGGTGCTTCTAATTCACAGGGGCCAACAGAAAGGGAAACAGAACTAGAGATCGGGTTTCTAACAGGGGCGCCAGAGAAGCCTACTGAGACATTCATTTCGCCAGACAAAGGTGCGCCAGGAAGTTTTGAGTGCATAATAGAACTTTTTGTAGCACCAGTATCCAGCAGAAATGGCTCTGACACTCCTGAGGTAATTACCTCGACATAAGGTCCATCCTGATCTACTGGAACTGAAACAACTCCCTCTCTTTGTCCATGGCTGTCCTAGCGATCGTTACCCTCATTGTCGTGTTCGGTGTAATAGTCGTCAGCATAGTACTGAGCTGACTTGGACGATGGATTTCTCTGTTGATCAAAGCTATTCATGGATTTCTGAGGCGGAAAAGAAGTTATATTCTGAGTGAAATTTCCACGGCCTCTACCTCTAGAGGCATGCTGAACACCTCTTCCCCTTACACCTTGGGCACCGTTTAAACGTCGTGCAAGAGCCGGACAATTACCTTTAAAATGACCCTCTTCTTTGCAATACGCACATTGATTCGGGCCATACGTAGGACGCTGATGGGAAAGCTCGTTTCCTTGCGCGTCTCTAGAGTACTGCTGATTCTGTTGATAATTGGGCTGGCTAGCCATACGAGGCGGATAGGCCTGTTGGAGAAGAACTTTAGTTTTCAAATCTTTCGTCTTTTTGTCTGCCTTGTCTAACTCGTCTTTACGCCTATTTTCATAGTACTGGGCTGTTGCTAAAATCTACCAGGAAGTTCAGCTATTAACGGCTCAGGCTTGAAACCACCGATTTGTCTAGCATCTGTAGTCGCAATGTTCGCCCATGAGTCACCTAATTCTTGGTCATGATCCGTATGACGTATCTTACTCCATAAAGGATGTGGAACAACGTTCCCAAACAACATGTCTATATCCGCTAAATTCATTATACATGAGCTTGCAGTTTGGGACAACTCCTTATAATACCCAGTCGGGTTTTTACGGGGATCGGGTAGTGTCTGTTTGAGTGCTAAAACTTCGGATCTTTTCCAGGGGACATGTACCCATACACGTTGGAAATGAGGCAGAACCGGTGGAACTGCGTTTGCGTCACCTTCCCTCCAAACCGGAGGAACCTCTCTCATGGGGTACTGTCTCGCTCTTTTCCTACTAGACGTACCACTGTCAGAGGATGACCCAGAATTACCACCCGTACTTCGATGTGATAATAATATCTCAACTGCTTTTTCAACATCGGGACCAACTATCATACCCTCCCCAAATTTAAATTGCGCACTACACAACTCCTGCAGGTTGCTCTTCTGACCATTATCTTCCAAATCCTCACACAGGAAAACACACATCTGCTCAAAGACGTATCTTTGCGTTGGTTCATCCCATTGACGGAAGACGTTCATGACAGACTCCACATCATATCTTGCTGTATCCATAGCCCAATTTTGTGCTAACTTATTCAATGACTCCCTTTCCTGATAATCAGGCATTTGGCTTCGTAATTGTCTTCGTTCCGTGTTAGGGGTCGTTTTAGGCGACCGAAAAAGTGGTGAAGGAAAGTTAGTAACAATGCTGGCCATTTTATGCCAGACGGAAGGTGAAAGTGGAGGAATAACTGGTAGTAGAACAGAGTCACGCAAAGCAGAACTAGAAATGTTCGTAGAACGAGTATCAGAGAGACTAGAAGGTGCGCTAGGCGAAATTTTAGAAGGAACGGTAGGAGAAGTAGATGTGATCGGTGAGCCTTGAGGAGGCTGTGCCAAAGAAACAGGAGCCAGCTGAAGAGTAGCTGGTGTGTGCGGTAAAGGAGCCTGTATAACAGCTACCAGAGGTGCAACTAAAGGTTGCGGAGGTGCTGTGGCATTTTGTGCATAGGGTGGCGGAGAATTTAATAGGTGGGACATTAATGGATCTTTCTCGGATCCTTCCTTTTGACCTTTTTCTCTATTTGGCAGCATCGGGTAACATTTATCTATCGCTAGTTTCTTGCTCCTAAGCATCTGTTCGCTCTCCTGCTCTTCCTCGTTATCTCTGTATGCAACGGCAGCTTGCACCATCGACATACCTCTTTTATTCTTTTTTGCTAATCTTATTTCTTTCTGTTTGGCTTCTTTGCGCCATAAGCGGAAAGAGTCAAACATCGCCGGCCGGGCTTTCTTCTTGAACAATTTGACCTCTAAGTTATCTAATATTTCTTGGTCGAAACTACCATATTGGGGCCATTTTAAAACACCATCCTTGCGGGTGTATTTTATCCATACCTCGGTATATGTTATAGGACCTACGCCGTGCTTTATATAGAGTTCATACGTTGGAGTTCCAATTGGAGGAACCGGACAAGAATCCTCTAATCGGGAGTCCTTACTATAACCAAGACAAAACAAGTTTCCAAGTTTGCTAAAACCAGGCATCTTCGCTCACTAGTCTAGCTTCAAACTTCAAAGGATTATCTGTTACGATATTTCTCGTGAATACACGAGTCCTTCGGCTTTGGGGCTTGCAAGTACCAAATCAAAGCGTATCTCAAGGATACCAAAAACTAAGGACAAACTAAGGACTGGGAGACGCTCCACTTATACTTAACTGAAGTATTTGAAGATCTGTGACGTCGCTAGAAGACTCGTCTATCGTTTCGCTCTACCAAGGATCACTGGGTCCAAAACAAGGCGATAGTCAGGGCAGCAGTCCTTCGTAGCCGTCGGGACGTGGGGAACCTCGCAGCAAAGACCTTCGGAACCACGTCGACATACAGGGGTCGTTGAAGTGGCTGGCCGTCCTCCGGAATTTTCACACGAAGCTCCTCACGAACATCTGGCTTGGACCGTCACCGCTTGATATCGCCCCGAGTTGGGCGCCAACTGAGGTAACAGGTTTTTAGGAACCCGCTGGTGTCAGGGGATAACACCCGATGACCTCTGAGTTCTCCCTTGTTCCGGACCACAGAAACACGGAGTCTTCTAGTCGCAGTCAAAGATCAAGTTTTATTGGTAGCTACCAAGTAACACGTGTCCCAGAAGTACACCACACGGAGAGTAGGTTCTTGGGAGACTGTTCGTTTTTACAGAACCAGCCGTCTCCTTATATACAAAACATATGGCTTCAAGCAAGAATTCTTGAGTTTATGGTATGGCAACACACATATTTCTACAACAATACAAAGAGCGAAGTCATGTAAGCAAGCCCATATTTTAGATGTCCAGTTCGTTGATAGATTACCCAGTTAGATCGGGAACTCCCATCAGATATCGATGAAACACCAATAAAGGAAGGTACAACCCAGCCATAAAACTGGCCATAAACAAGATACGTGGACAGGTGCATGTTTGTAGAAAGCATGGTCTGTATGTAGTGAATGGTTTGTGGAATGTTATGCGTAGATGCTATCGTATTCGGCCACTGGGCGAGGGGCTGCCTAAACAGGTTTGGCGGAAGACAGTGGAGTCAGTTGGGACAGGTCAGGGGAAAGTCACGAAAGGTGGACGTGTCTATTTGGATCAAGCTCGACCTTTAATTGACTTATCATGAGGGCAAGATGCAAGATGGATGCCGTTCACAAAATGGAGTTTAAGGGATGGGACGGAAACTGTGATTTAGGGGTGTTGGCAACCCTCGATTGTAACGCAAATACATAGGAATGATGTCCTAATCATTATCGGTTCGTAGACACAAAAATCGTCTCGGTACGTTGAGGTTTTGTGACACGGGTATTGGACCTCGATATCGGGAGAACAACAGGGTCCGGATTTTGAGAACCACAACATGGGAAAGGACCCTCAAGGGGGATGCGGGGGATTGCAGCATCAATGAGGGAGAGACAGGGGAAAAGGAACTGTACAAAAGCACATAAAAGACAAATCCAAACAAAGCAAAGAAAAAAGAAGAACAAAGCCAAAGGTAGAGAGCAATGGAGAAGAGCAGAAAGAGGGATAGGAACAGCAGAAAAGAGGGACAGGAGGGAAGTTAAGCAGCAGAGCAGTGACGCTCTACCAATGGACCAGCAATGATGAGGCGCAGGCAGGAGCATGCGGGGGAAGGAGGGCCTCGAACACCTGACCTCCGGGTCAGAGGATCCAGCAGCAGCAGATACCAGATAGGACTGCAGCAGCAGCTATCAGACGACGCTGTACTGTGGGAAGAGCAAGTCCACTAAGGGATAGTCCCCCGTACACCCAAAAGCTTACTACCAGGGCGCAAGGAAAGGCAGCCCCACCTGGTTACCTATTCCGGTCTAACAGTGGCGACCAGATTCCATGTTCCCCAGTTCCTTAGCAAGTAACTGCTGATCAAGCTCATACCCAAGGGCCTGGGGCAGAACCGGCTTCTGTGACACTGGCACACGCTGCAACAATGGTCGATCCCAGCAACTTGAGCCATTTAGTAGAGTCTACCACCAGACTTCTGCGGTGTCTTCAACAATGCGCATCCTCTGCAGTCCAGGTATTGCTCAGAGCACAGTGTGCACCACCTACAGGTGCTAGGCCTGGGCCTGACACAACCCCCGGGCCTCCTCCGCTCCCTACCCACCTTTACTTTACCTGGACATCGACACCGGGGCTCAATCTACAGCGCACTCCCTCTGAATCTGGGACTCAGCCAGCTGGAATTTCACAAGCTTGGGTACAGCAGTTGCCGCCAAGTCTGCTGGAGAACCTCCCGATGTAGGTGCTGTAACAGGGCACCCTTAGGCATGAAGGGGCAGATTTATGAAGGGCTTGCGCCGCCGGTGCGTCACATTTTCCCATGTTAAAAATGACGCACCCGCGGCGCAAGGCCTTCATAAATCTGCCCCGAAGTTGCAGCGCTCCTCCCACAAGAGTCTGGCAGAGCTCAGGGGCCTCACCCTCCACAGCGTCCGTGCAGAGGCACATCCTCCGGCCTGTGGTGCACAGAGGTGCGGCCCACCATTAGCAATCTCCTGCATGCACCCCGGTGTAGAGGTTGCATGTGTTTTGCAAAGCAGACCTTCCTAAGTCAGTGTGAGCAGGAGAACCTCTACCGATCTCAGCTTCAAGGGGTGCCTGGCGGTCTTCTCACACAGATCATCAATGTGTCTCTATGCAACCTGCCAGATTTCACCATCAGCTAAGGGCGATCGCCGATGCTTCAATTTCTACCGCCACAACCCAAAGGCTTGGTCCTGACACGGCCAGCCTCCACCATCAGGCTGCAGCAACTCAACAGCACCTCCACTCCAACTCCAGGGGCCTCATTTATGAGGCCTTGCGTCAGTTTTGCGCCGCCGGTGCGTCACTTTTTGTGACGCACCAGCGGCGTAAAAAATGTGCCTTGTTGCACCATATTTAAAAAGTGACACATCTAGGTAGATGCGTCACTTTTTAAACCCCTGCGCCACATTATACCTGCGTCAGGTATAATGTATGCAGAGGGGGCGTTCCCCCGCAAAAAGCCTCGTAATAGTGACGCAGTGAAATCTATGAGATTTCACTGCGTGACTTTTAGGACGCTGTTGCGTCAAAATCTTGCACCTGCCTCACAGCAGGCGTAAAACTGAAGCAAGGCCTTTCACATGGGGCTTTCCCCATGTGAAAGGACGCATCACTTTTGCGCTTACAGATACGTCAGAAATACTGACGTATCTGTAACTCCTTGCGACATGATGCGTCATACATTAAATATGACGCATCATTGGTGTCGCAAGGAGTGCGCAGTGAAAAGTGACGCATCGCTGTTTTCACGCAGCGATGCGTCACTTTTCATAAATAAGGCCCCAGGTTTCAGACGTAGGTCCAGCGAGGACTACGGGCTACGGGCTCAGGGGACTGTCCACGCTTCAAGGCTTCATCTGCCATGAAGTTGCAAGGGAAGCACAATAAAAAGTGATGCATTGTCCATGATTTTGCATTTCCTCTTCCCCTGGGACTCAGGCTGGTCATCCTGGCTGTTAAGGGGCTTGGGGGTTGCTTACCTATACTGAACTTGGCCCTGGCTGCTCCATTCTGCATTCCAATGCTTTTTATTTTATTTTTATCAACGGTGGTGGATTTATAGGCTATATTTTCTTCTTGAGGCAGAAAATTGACTTTGGGATGACTAATGTGAGTTTTTTTTTGTCTCTAATTGGCCTTTTGTCACTTTTCTCTCGCTAGTGGCAACATTTTAAACATCTTGGGCTTGATTCATAGAATGAACTTAAAACTCGATCCTAAACTTACCACTATTTTGGTATTCACAGAATGCACTTACTACTTTTGGCATTCTCAGAATGCACTTACTACTTTTGGTATTCAGAGAATGAACTTACTACTTTTGACAGACTTAAGACAAACTTAAGACAGACTTAAGACAGACTTAAGTTAGGATTTTGTCTTAAGTCTGTCTTAAGTCTATCTTAAGTTTGTCTTAAGTCTGTCTTAAGTCTGTCTTAAGTTTGTCTTAAGACAAACTTAAGACAAAATCCTAACTTCTGTGAATACCAAAAGTAGTAAGTTCATTTTGTGAATGCCAAAAGTAGTAAGTGCATTCTGTGAATGCCAAAAGTAGTAAGTGCATTCTCTGAAGTGCATTCTCTGAATTCTCTACCAAAATAGTAGTAAGTTTAGGATTGAGTCTTAAGTTCATTCTGTGAATCGGGCCCCTTGACACTAGTGTTAGTGGTAGTTTTCACCACGGCTAGCGGATACTATTGCCATGTAGCAATGTATTGTAAATACGTTGGTGCCAAGGCGATAGTTTTCAGCGATACTCGGCGGTAAGAAAATTGCCACTAACACTAGTTAGCAGCAGCTCTTGTAAATATACCCCATATCCATACTAATATAATAAAGAGAGAGCCCAAACCTTTGAGGCGGGTAATCTCAGGAACCACAGCACCAATCACAACACCCAATACAGCATTGGAAAGGGCAGTTGCAGCAGAAGGACATAGGCTACGCGGACGCCCACCATATACATTTAAAAGGTAAAAGAACCGTGCCAGCAAAGTAGTCCCTTGTGGGTGTGTCTGCATTGTGCTGTGGGCGTGTGCTGGGGCATGACAAACGCTGGGGGCGTGTGGTACATTCCGCCCTTCGGGCTGGACTGTTCCCATGATGCACAGGGTCAAGGCTGATTTGCATATGGCCATGTCTGAACTGGGGTGGTGTGGAGTGGAAAAAAACGATGGATTTAGGCCCAGATCTCTGTACTGGGGTGAATGTATGACATTGTTCTGCATTCTGTCCATCAACTGTTGTTTTTGCATTTGTCACCCCGATTGGGATGGGTATGCTCAGACGTGAGCCCCATGCTCTCCACACCACTGGAGTCAAGCTATCCTGGCTCAAGATGCCTGATTGCGATAAACTGGTTCTATGACGGTTAAACCTGGTGCAGGAAAGACATGGCTTGGCAGTTCGGGCTGGACTGTACCCATCAGGTACAGGGTCAAGGCTGATGTGCATATGGCCATGTCTGAATTGGGGTGGTGTGGAATGCAAATAAAATGATGGATTTAGGCCCAGATCACTGTACTGGGGTGAATGTATGACATTGTTCTGCATTCTGTCCATCAACTGTTGTTTTTAAGTTCTGCCATTCATGCCATGTCTCATATCGTGTGCTGAGGGCCTGGGCGAGTGCGGGGTGCGGGATTACGGGAAAAAAACAGCAAGCGTGTGCAAAATATTTCATTGTTTTTTCTTCCCAGGTTCTGTACATTCCAGCGCCGGGTGTCCACCCTGCTCCCTTTAAATACCCCTGCACCCCATAATCATAACCCACCCTTACTCCTTAAAATACCCCAACACCCTTAAACACTAACCCGTCTTAACCCTATAAATATACCCTGTACCCCAAAACGCAAACCTACCCCTAAACCCTAAAAATACCCCTGTACCCTAAAACCCTAACCTAGCCCTGAACCCTATAAATACCCCTCTACCTCAAAACCCAAACCTACCCCATAACCCTAAAAATACCCCTGAACCCCAAAACCCAACCCTAGCCCTGAACCATAAAAATATCCCTGTGCCCCAAAACCCAAACCTACCCCTGAACCCTAAAATACCCCTGTACCCCAAAACCCAAACCTAGCCCTGAACCCTAAAAACACCCCTGTACCCCAAAACCCAAACCTAGCCATGAACCCTTAAAATACCCCTATACCCCAAAACCCAAACCTACCCATGAACCCTAAAAATACCCCTATACC
Organism: Lissotriton helveticus; assembly: GCF_964261635.1. Lineage (NCBI taxonomy): Eukaryota > Metazoa > Chordata > Amphibia > Caudata > Salamandridae > Lissotriton > Lissotriton helveticus. The sequence continues at coordinate 305,421,902 of NC_136058.1, read as the reverse complement.
CCAAAACCCAAACCTAGCCCTGAACCCTTAAAATACCCCTGTAACCCCAAACCCAAACCTAGCCCAGAACCCTTAAAATACCCCTGTACCCCAAAACCCAAACCTACCCATGAACCCTAAAAATACCCCTATACCCCAAAACCCAAACCTACCCCTGAACCTTAAAAATACCCCTGTACCCCAAAACCCATACCTATCCCTAAACCCTAAAACTATCCCTGTACCCCATAACCACAACTATATCTGAACCTTTATAATACCCAAACACCCCAAAACATATACCTTAGTACCCCAAAACATATACCCCTATACCTATACTTACCTTATCCAAACATAAAAAAAAAAATACTTTTACCATTCATGTAATTATAACGAATTTCGTTGTAAATGTATGCGTGGTAAAAGCATATAAAATGTACTGCCATGCGTTATAATGGCATTGCGGAGTCATGGTACTTTCGTAATGAAAGTATGCGGAGTGATGGTATGCGGAAAGAAAGTTGCCGAATAATGGGTGTTTACCCTCCCCCGGTAAGTACATTGGTGGCACGGCTGCCCACATCTCCAGCAACATACTCATATTTTTTCACCACCGATTTGAAAAATGCACTGGTTTCTCTCATTGATGGCCAGCACCGACATACACTTTTAGGCACACCTCCCGCCACAAGTTCTAGAATTGCAAACTTTAGAGCTGGGGAGCTACGTTCGAATCTCGGCTTCAGCTCAACATCCTGTGATTCCAGGCAAATCGCTTTGTCTCCTCGTGCCTACCACAAATGAATGTGTTCTTCTGTCATGCCATGTTGTCGAGTTCGCGCTATATAATATTTCAAGGAAAAATAAAGTAGGGCAACTCGAGTTCACACACTATTGAACACGCGCTCTTAAGTGCATCAGCAGTGCACTGTGAATCGGAGCGTTTCACAGGCCTGTCACAGATAAGAAATGCTATCAAAACGAAATCCTACAAAACAATATACTATTGGCCGGTAGCAATTCATACCCGGACAACGTCAGGACGGGCTGCTAGTTTACAATAAAGTGGCGAAGCGTGTTGTTGAGCCAAGAAGGCTAATAACACGCTTTGCCAACGAAGTGCTGCACCCTATTTACAAGAATATGGTGCAGCCCTGCGTTTCCCCCTGCACTGCTGCTAAATTAAAGCTGCCTAGCGCCAACGCAGTCACCCTCGCACTATAGTGCAAGGATGCCTGTGTTGAGGGGAAGATTATTTATATGCAGGAATGTACCACTTCCTGCCCATAAACAACCTTTAAATGCTGTTTTGTAACTTTTATGTGTGCTTCTCAATGCAGCACACATTGAAGTTGTAAGACAGCATTTTTATTAAATGATTGTTTTTGTGCAGGAAGGGGGACCATCCTGCACATAGACAATTACAGACAATTTGCTGTTTCTATGTGAAAAATTAGGAGAACTAAAGCATTTCTTCTCAGTCTGCTTTTTTAAGACCAGGTTTTCCCTGATTTTAATTTTGGGACTGCCTCCTATATACGTTGCTCTTGTAAATAGAGGGCAGTGTCAAAATCAATGGGTAGTGCGGTGGAACGCCCACCACAGCACCCATTGCCCGCCCCTTTCACGCTAAATGTAGCATGAAAGGTGGCATTATTTATAGGCAGCATTAAACCACGCTAAGAGGCATATTTACAAGAACTTAATGCTGCAGTAGTGTACAGATTTTGACATCACTGCAGCTTTTGTTTATCACCATATTTTCACACGTTGCTGCTAACAGCAGTTATCTGCACTTTTCCAGGGTAAACGTGAATTTTCAAGATAACCACTTCTGTTAACGGGCCATAACGAAAATGAGATGCAAGGTAGGCGTTCCTGTGGAAAAACCTGCTGCTAAACACACTTTGCGACATTTACTAGGAAATTCCAGTACGTCGATAACCACCAAAACTGCTGCTAACTCAAATCAGAGGCAGTTTGTTAAGATCATAAAATAGCTGGTCTTAAAATTGGTGCAATCACTTGGGCCCACCTATAAGATGTGTTGGTAATGGACAGCGCTGCAAGGAACATTGCTATGCTGCCCAACGCCAGAACAACAGGTCACAAATGCACCCTATCAATAAGATAGTGTGCATTTCTGGGCACCATTCATGAAAAGTGTTGCATCACTGCGATAAAACAGCTGTTGGACACTTTTCACCACGCCCTCCTTGCGACACCATGGCTGCGCCATATTTGCTGTTCGGCGTTCCATGTCACAGTCAATGACATACGTCTGGAATCCTGACGTATCTGTCAGTGCTAAAGTCACGCATTGCTGCAGTTGAGTCACAAGCATGACACAACACCAGCAATGAATGGGGCAGCCTATCCCTATGGTAATACGTCACCCTTACGTCTGACCTGAGGCAGTCGTAGGTTTTTGACACCGTGGCGTCCTATAATTGTCGCAGTGAAATCTGATAGATTTCACTTTGCCACTCCTACGAGGCTATGTTGCATGGAAATGAACACCCTGCATACATCATACCTGACGCAGGTATAATGTGGCACAGGACTTTACAAGGTCACGCATATGCCTAGATGTGCCACTTCGTAAAACGGCACAACGTGGAGCAAAATTCACGCTGCAAGTGTGTCAAGAAAATGACATACTGGTGATGTTAAACTATCAAAAGGGGCTTCATGAATAAGCCCCCCTGTATTTTTCCCCTATTTCGACGCACAGTCAACATGGTGCAAGGGTGACTGTGTTGCGGAGTTGCTTGATGTGGTGCAGGAAGGGACACCTACCTGCGCAAAACCTATCAATCCATGGTATTTCATTTTTGCTGTGTGCTGCAGAATGCTGCACACAAAGAAAAATTGAAAATAAGACGAGAAATTAAAACATTTATCCTCGTAGTACCTCCCAAACGTCACCCTTGGGATGGTATTAGATTCTGACGCATTCTGAAGGTTTGCGGTTTCTCGTAATGCTGCGAATGCTTCAAATTCCATTGATTGGGCGTGGGAACGCCCTCAGCAGTACCCATTGAACCAGTGGCAGAATGGCAGAGGAACGTCGCCCCCTGCTTTCAAGCAGTGCGAGAAGAAGAAACATAAAATCATAATATCTTTCAATTATAACATTTTATGTTTGTACTGCTTTGCGGGCATGGCTGCTCTGCTCTCAGAGCAGGGCAGGGGAGCAGTGGTTTGCCCACCCCAAAGTACGCAATGACTGTTTGATCGGCCCTCTTGGGCCGCCAAAACCAATCATGTGCACTTTACCCATTCTCCATGCAGGCTGCATTACAGTCGGCATGGAGAACATGCTCTGGCCCTCATTCCCTGGTTGAGCGTCGAAGCAGGATGTTCAAATCCAATCACAACGCTGCATTGCAGGACCTGGCGGGAAGGTAAATTGTATATTTAAAAAATTGTTTTAAATTTATAATGCACAACCTCCCGCAATCGTGCCACCCCTGCAACCCCCGGCAACCCCCCCCCTGCACCTCAATGCACCCACCCTCGCCCAGTCACCTGCGAGCCATGCTGGTTGCCACTGCATGGAATGCCCCTGTCACACTGTTTAATGCATGAAAGGGGCACATGTTTCTAAGTCTAAGTCCATGAAAAGCCATGTAAAGTGGCTTTGCGTGGCCTTGTCAACGTTGCCATGGATTTCATGCCATTGCAGCTCGGAGCATGAATGAGACCGTCACCCCTGACATGGATCGCTCACCTGGACTACTGCTCCGTTCCCTTTGGGTGAAGACTGGACCCGATCCCCTCTAAGGTGCTTACCTGTGTAGACTGGAACTTCAGCAACAGGAAGCTGGAGACCAGAAACCGCCGAAAGCCAGAAACTCTCCGGAGCTGTCTCTAACTGTAGAAGAAGGGGAGACACACAACCAGTCAACATTTACTTAGGATATTTGCTATCTGAGGACTCATATCCAGGGGCTGCACGCACTCTCCACCGGATGACCGCATCACAGTGGAGCCCACGTCGCAAGGCGACCGTTCAATGAAAGTGCTGGGATCCTGTCTCTGAGTGTGATTGCGCATTGTTGGCGCCCCATGCAGCTTCTTCTGCCTCTCTTGTACATCCTGCTGCAGATTGGGGGTGACTTGTAGTTGTGGCAGGGATGCCGGCTCCTCCTACGCCTCCCAGTGCAAAGATCAAGAGCGGACTCCTGAGGCGGAAAGCCGGGAGTAGGACCGACTATTTTAAAAATTGTTTTGTGTCACTGATAACTTGTATTTTTAGAAAACCACTGTCACAGATTACTTGTGTTCAAACTAAACTTACCGGATCTAACTGTTGTGGTCGCAGCGGAGCCAGCGCTGACGCCACTCGCATTCTCCCCCTCACGCCCTCCCTGCCACGAGCGGAGGCCACGCCCCCTTCAGGACACGCCCCCAACAAACACCCGAGCATATAAGGGGCCGGGTCAGGGCACTTAGCAAAGATCAAGAGCGGACTCCTGAGGCGGAAAGCCGGGAGTAGGACCGACTATTTTAAAAATTGTTTTGTGTCACTGATAACTTGTATTTTTAGAAAACCACTGTCACAGATTACTTGTGTTCAAACTAAACTTACCGGATCTAACTGTTGTGGTCGCAGCGGAGCCAGCGCTGACGCCACTCGCATTCTCCCCCTCGCACCCTCCCTGCCACGAGCGGAGGCCACGCCCCCTTCAGGACACGCCCCCAACAAACACCCACGCATATAAGGCGCCGGGTCAGGGCACTTAGCAAAGATCAAGAGCGGACTCCTGAGGCGGAAAGCCGGGAGTAGGACCGACTATTTTAAAAATTGTTTTGTGTCACTGATAACTTGTATTTTTAGAAAACCACTGTCACAGATTACTTGTGTTCAAACTAAACTTACCGGATCTAACTGTTGTGGTCGTAGCGGAGCCAGCGCTGACGCCACTCGCATTCTCACCCTCGCGCCCTCCCTGCCACGAGCGGAGGCCACGCCCCCTTCAGGACACGCCCCCAACAAACACCCACGCATATAAGGCGCCGGGTCAGGGCACTTAGCAAAGATCAAGAGCGGACTCCTGAGGCGGAAAGCCGGGAGTAGGACCGACTATTTTAAAAATTGTTTTGTGTCACTGATAACTTGTATTTTTAGAAAACCACTGTCACAGATTACTTGTGTTCAAACTAAACTTACCGGATCTAACTGTTGTGGTCACAGCGGAGCCAGCGCTGACGCCACTCGCATTCTCCCCCTCGCGCCCTCCCTGCCACGAGCGGAGGCCACGCCCCCTTCAGGACACGCCCCCCGTCCCACAATCCCAAAGCAACATAAATTATGTGCAATCCTCGGTCGCGCAGCGGGCGAGCGCAACGGGCGCGACGTTTCGGCAAGCCCGTCTGCGCCCGTCCGCGACCGACCGGGACCAGGGGCTATACCCCCTACAGGACCTAGCTCACCCATGGCCAAATTTACCTGTTATACACGTAGCGACCTACTAGCTCTCTATAAAGCTACCATGGGTGTTAGACCTCTCCCATGTATCCAAACTGGCCCAGGCCTAGCCTATGGACCTATCTCCTGTCGCTCATGCCGATGGTCATGCATGGATCAACTCTCAATTGATCATCATTTATCTTCCACTAATAATCAGCTGGAATTAAAATGCTTATACTTTAATGCTAGGTCTCTACCTAAACATGCACTAGACATTTGGGACATGTTGAAATCCAGGACCCCTGACCTAGCTTTTATCACCGAAACCTGGCTATCTGACTCTAGTGCTCCAGATCTGGCCAACGCCCTTCCCCCTGAATACAAAATAATTACACAAAATAGACCAGGCAAAAAAAAAGGAGGTGGAGTTGCCGTGATTTTCAGAGACCACCTAACATGTCTCACGGAAACAATAACCATCTATCCCGAACATGAAATATTACCATTCAAAATTCTTTTGGAGGGCCTTATCATACTAGCCGGTGCTGTTGTCTATAATCCCCCAGGGCAACAAAAGAGTATTAGTGCCAAATTATTGAACCAACTACTACCATCCTGCCTTAAACGTAACAACTACATGGTCGTTGGCGACTTCAACGTCCATTATGAAAGTACGAATGCCCCCGGATCCGCTCAGCTGAAATATGACATGGAACTTTTACAACTTAAACAGTGGGTCGAGGGCCCTACGCACTTAGCAGGGCACACCTTGGATCTTCTCTTCACGAACATTGAGTCGACCATTATGAAGGAAATCCTCCCCCTGTCCTGGTCTGACCACTCCATGCTATCTTTCTCATTCAAACTCCCCGGTAAACCCGTGAAGCCCAGACCCATTCCATCCATCACCAATAGAGCCTGGAGACTCATCAATGACTCCGATTTTCAAAACCATTTCCTTGAGACAAATGTCACCCTGAGTGACGACTCCTCCATTTGCAGTAACGCCACTCTTCTAGAAACTGGAATTCGCCAAACGCTAGACAAACTAGCGCCCCTGCGGGTGTTAAGGGAAAAAACAGTTACCAGGGAAAAATGGTACACCCCCCTCCTTAAAAGCCTCAAAAGGGAATGTCAAAAAACCGAACATCGATGGAGACAAACAAAAGATTCGGAAACCAGAGTAAACTATGTCACCAAATGGAAACAATACATCTTAGCCATCCGAGACGCAAAAAAAGTATACTTCAGTCAACGAATCCACGAAAACCAAAATTCCACAAAGGAACTGTTCAAAATTGTAAAGGAGCTCAGTAATCCATCTAGCACCTCACAAACCCTCTCCCCTTCAACCGAGGTCTGCGAACGCATTAGCACTTTTTTCGTGGATAAAATTAATAAAATATACTCCACGTTCACCCCGTCACATACCTCCACTCTATCCGACAACCCCGACGAGAACTCCCTAACATCAGACAATGGCAATTCCCAACAAGACACAGGCAATTCCCCATGTCTAACGAGTTTTCAACCATTCTCCGAAATGGAGGTACTAACGGTACTAAAAACAATCAAATCGGGCTCTCCCGCGGACCCATGCCCCCATTTTGTGTTTTCCAAAATTGCACCATCACTCTGCCCTTCCATCACCAAACTTTTTAACCAATCACTCACCACTGCGTCTTTTCCGGAAGCCTGGAAACACGAATCCGTGACCCCCCTTCTGAAGAAAGCCGGATCCGACATCACCAACCCAGAGAATTACAGGCCAATCTCCCAGCTCCCCTACCTCTCCAAGGCTATGGAAAAACTGGTTAATATACAACTGTCCCGATACCTGGAAGACAACTCACTCCTGGACTCCACCCAGACCGGCTTTAGAGCCAACAATAGCACCGAGGCAACGCTGCTGGCAGTGTCGGACGGTGTGAGATGCATCACAGATCAAGGGGGATCTGTGGCCCTGATACTGCTCGACCTGTCAGCGGCGTTTGACACGGTGTCACACGATTGCCTCTTAAACATCCTCCTAAGTAAAGGAGTGCAAGCTACAGCATTAAGCTGGATTAAATCATTTCTTAGCAATCGTAGCCAAGCAGTTCACATGGGCCAATTCCACTCAAAACCCTACCCCATCAGCTGTGGAGTCCCACAAGGGGCTTCATTGAGCCCCACTCTCTTCAATGTCTATGTTTCATCCCTGGCAAACATTGGAAGAAAGTGGGGCATCGGCATATGTTCTTATGCCGACGATACACAGCTGATGGTGAAAATGGATGAGGGATCGGAGACAGCAAAAGAAAAGCTACACGGCTGTCTCTCCGAAATTGCAGACTGGATGCGCAACCATTGCTTAAAGCTAAACGCCGGCAAATCGGAGATACTTCTGTTCGGAGGAGCTAAACTCACATGGAACGCTACATGGTGGCCACCATCACTGGGGTCAGCCCCCATCCCGAAACAGCATGCCAGAAATCTTGGTATCATCATGGACGACGCCCTGTCCATGAAGGACCATATACGATCACTCTGGGGTAAAGGATTCGCAATACTCAAACTTTTGGCAAACATTTTCTCCTGGATACCTATAGACTGTCGACGTACAGTCACTCAAGCCCTCCTAGTCAGCCGCCTGGATTATGGTAATGCCCTGTTCGAAGGGATGAACGAACAACTGTTCTCCCGCCTACAGGTCCTTCAAAACCAGGCAGCTAAACTGGTATGCAACAAAGGCAGGCGAGACTCGGCATCCGCATGCCTCAAAAAACTTCACTGGCTACCGATGCGCCAAAGGGCCACTTTCAAACTACTCTGTCACGCACACAGAGCCCTTCATAAAACAGGCCCCACCATTCTCCAAGGAAAAATTGAGTTTTATATCCCCAACAGGAACCTAAGATCGAATCACCTGGCCCTGGCTAAATCTAAGCGTGTTTACAAGGCAAGGACAGGTGGACGCGCTTTTTCATACCTGGCTGCCAAAAGGTGGAATGAGTTACCTGTAGATCTCAGACACACCACAAACTACCTTCAATTCCACCAAAAATTAAAAACTCACCTCTTTCCTAAAAACTAATCCCCCAGCACAGTCCTCAGTAGTCTCCTTTTGATTCACAGCGCCGTGATATCCCATGGGATGAGTGTCGCGCTTTACAAAAACCAGAAATAAATAAACTGGCTCCATTAATGACAGCTTGTTGCCCAGATCCTTCACTCCCAGTCCACAGCACTTAGTGACCAGTAGATTGCAGCCAGGTACAGCACTGTTCAGCGGCATCAATTTTTTCCATGTAATCAACTGAGATCACTCGCAGCCTTTACGGGTAGAGGAGGTTTGATGCCCAACTCTCTGAGGCATTGCTTGACCCCAAGAGACAAGACCCTCTTCCTTTGCACCCCGTGGCATAGTCAGAGAAGAAAATAACTGTGGGTTACTTTCGCCTCCCCCAGCTTGCGTAACTCCCTCAGGCCAGCATATGATCACTGTAGGTGGAAGAGAAAGGGTCTAGTACCTGTCCCCGGAAGCGTGAAGCTCGCTGGTACTCGATGGGGCTGCTCCGCAACAAGGAATTGGGTGAGTGCACCTGCTGGCAGTAGGTCACGCAACCTTGTCTCAGTATATGCCACTGCATCAGCACGGTGTGCTCCCTCAGGTAGACCCAGCACCCTCACTCTGGCTGGTCCTCCTAGCTGCTCAGGGGTTTGAGGGGGTGAGGGGGGTGGACTTCGGATGCCCCATTCTGAATTCCATTGCTTTTATTTTCTTTTTTTCATTAGAGGTTATTCTGCTTCTTGAGGCTGAAAAGTGACATTGAGCTGACTAGCATGAATTTGTTTTGCAGCTAATTGGCCTTTCGTCACTTTTCTCTTGCTAACATACATTTTTTTATCGCCTTGATGCTAGTGTTAGCTGCAGTTTTCGCTGCGAAAATATAGCCATGTAACGAAGTATTGTAAAAATGTTGCTAACAAGGCAATAGTTTGCAGTGATAGACAACTTCAAAAATTGCTACTAACTACCACAAAAACTGGTTAGCACCAATTCTTGTAAATATACCCCTAAGTGGCTTAATGCTGCCTCATAAATAAGGTAAAGCTCCTATCACCATCACATCGTCACTGAAAGTGACGTTGTGTTGGCGATAGGAGCTTGTAAATATGCCTCCAAATCTGGTATTTAATAGCCTTTATCTTTACACACTTCAAACAGTAAATATAAATAGAAAGTAATTTTAAATGGTTTCAAAGATTCTGTTAATAAACAGATCCATGGCTAATGAGTACAGTAATAAACAAGGAAAAGTCATGTTACAAATAAATAGAAAGTGCCTTATTTACAAGAAAGGGCCGCAGTGTGGCATGGCAAGCCCTTCGGCTGCCCACGTCACTCTCAAAGCACAGGGATGCATCATATTTACAACAACAGGACTCATCTATGTGCTTTATCCTGCGCTGACGCAGGAACCCTTGTGACATGGTGCAAGGGTGCCTGCGTTGCGGGGAGACTGTTTTTGTGCAGGAAGGGACACTTTCCTGCACAAAAACAATCACGAGAGGTGATTTCCTCTTTCTATGTGTGCTGCAGAATGCACCTCGTGTGAAAATATTTTCTTCATTGAAATGAAAAAAAATTAATTGTTGCGCCTCCCTATGCCTACGTAGGATTCTGTCGCATTTCTAGGTTTACGATTTCTCATGAATCTGGAAATGTGGCAGAAGCCATGGGTGTTGAATGGGAACACGCACAGCAACACCCATGGCAAGCCGTTTTAACGCAAAGTGCTGCATGTAAAGGGGCTGTATTTACAAGGACACAAAAAGCCGTGCAGCATGTCTTTACCTGTCCTTGTAAATATGGGGCAGCAAGAGGCGCCGCCGGTGCATCACAAAAAAGTGACGCACAGGCGGCGCAAGGGACTTGTAAATATGCCCAATAGATTTTATTTATAGTCCGATTTAGGATCACGACTCGGCCTTTGCTGACTTAAAACAACAACAAATTGCATGGACATATTTACGTGAAAATGTCAGAGGAAAGAGCAGCGCCACATGCTCTGACATTTTCAAAACGCAGAGTTGCGCCATATTCACAAGAATAGGGAGCACCCCTGTGTTTTACTGAGCGCTGGTGCTAAATTTAGAGGCCTCGCGCCAACACAGGCACCCTTGCACCACACTGCATGGGTGGCTGCATTACAGGGAATGATTATTTGGCCCTTATTTATGAGAAAGTAACCAAGCCCGATGCCAAAATTCGTTTGGCTGTGATGTTCTGCGTTGCTTTCAGAGCACAGAGATTGTGAGGTTGATTGTTTTAGTGCAGGAAGAGACACAAGTAGTGTTTCGCTCTTTCTATACATGCTGCAGAACGCATAGAAAGAGAAAAAAGCAAGGAGAAAAAAAATAATTTCTCCTTATTCAACCTCTGTTAGACCTGTCAGCCTTTGGGTAGTCCCTCCCATTATTTATTTATTTTTGTCCCCTTTCTGTCTCCTAACCTTTGTTTTTTTATGTCCACTGGACTTTTTAGGTGTTGACCTAGGGGTTAGGTGCTCCTTGTCCCTATAATCTTTTTCCCCTGCCTTAGGTCCCTTTTCTGACTGAAACCCCGGGATACACAAAATGGTGGCCTTCAACTGTCACCTGCCTGGCTACCTCATGAACCAGGGCCATAGAACAGTATGAGGGTTTCCAGAACCTTCTGGACTTCCCTGGACATTCTAGGGTCAGCCTATAAAAGGTGGAATGTTGGGCAGCCATTTTGTAGAGGTTGGTGAGGAGTGTTCTATAGCTGGAGTGGAGGCTGTGGAGCGAGGAGATTAGTGCGCTGAGAGGGGATCTGACTGCCTCGAGGGGTTGCTGTCCTCACTCATGATACTGTCCCTCTCCCATTGATCTGCCCTAGCAAGAACGGACGAAGATCACTTCTAACGAAGAAGTTGAGGAAAGTGAGGTGAGAGGGTCCGAGCCTGCCTCCGGTCTGTGGCCAAGACTTTTACGAAGTGCCATTGCCTTGCCGCTTGCCCCCCCCCACCCCCAACTCCCTTTTTTCTGGACACAGCCTGATTCTCACAACAGACGGTCTGGGTTAGTTCATTAAAAAGAGGAACTTACCAGCTAGATCCCTGGTCTCCCTGGGCTTCCTGCGTTAGCCTGATCTGGCTGCATCTGAGCCGTAGGAGCGCCTGTGGCCGGTGGAGGTGCGGAGCTCGTGAAGCGGAGCTTGCCGTTGCCACCTGTCTAGCCTCCGATTGTTGGTTCGGGAGGCGGAAGTGAGGCGCGGGCTGGTCCGAGTACCGGGACCCGTGGGAGAGCCTGTGAAGAGGGGTGCTCTGCGTGGTGGCTGGAGTGTGAGGCGGAGGAAGTCGGATTGTAGCCCCGCCTCGACGCTGCTTAGAGGAGCGCCTGGGGAGGAAGTGTGGCGTGACAGGAGAACTGAGGGAGCAGCCGGCATTTCCTGCGGCGAGAGGGAGGATACTGACGAAAGGAGAGCCGCTCGCCTGGCGGAAGGCGGGTCCCACCCCCGTAGTCCTGCCGGCTTTGTACCTCGGCGAAGACCTGAGGGGGAGTTTCCTTGACTTCCCAGCCGTTTGACATCGGCTGTGTGGACAGAGCAGTGCCTAGAAACATAGGGGCATATTACCAAGCAATAGCTTTTAAAGCCAAAAAAGCGGAGATAAACCCCCTTGATAATATGCCCCCTAGTAAGCTGGGAAGACGACTGCGGGGGCTGAAGGGAGGAAATTGGGTGCATAGACCCCTCGGCTCGGCCTGATAAAACTTGTGGGTTCCCTCGCCCCTAATAAAAAGACCAATTGGCTGGGCGCAGAGACCATTAAGAGAGAACTGTTAGGAGAGATTTCCCTTATACAGCTTGTAGGGTCCAGAGAACTAAAGGACAATGGGGCATATTACCAAGCAATAGCGATAATTATCGCTATTGCTTGGTTAGAGACAAAAATTTACTGCTGAGCTGCGGCGATTTTTATCGCAGATAAACCTTGGTATTACCAAGGTTTATCGCAAATGCGATAAAAAACGGCCGCAATGCATGAATATCGCTGAAAAGTCAGCGATATTCATGCATTACCGAGCTAATGCTCTTAGCCATGTTATTCACCTCCCATTGGATAACATGGCTAAGAACTGCTCAGGGCAGGTGTTAGCTTTTGGAGATATTCGCGCTTAGCGTGAATATCTCCAAAAGTTGGTAATAGGAGTTAGCGATGTTAGCGACTGTTTCCAGTCGCTAACATCTTGGCACGCCCACTTTGCATGTCATTAGTGATAAATATCACTGACATGCAAAGTGGGGCCCAAGATGGTCGCTATCTCCTACTAGCTGTCGCTAACTGGTGTTAGCGACAGCTAGGTAATAGGGAGATAATTTTATCTCCGCTTTCTTGGCTTTTAAAGCCAAAAAAGCGGAGATAAACCCCCTTGATAATATGCCCCAGTGTTTATTCTTCCCATACTCAACCAGGCTTACTGTGAAAAACCAATAGAATTCAGTTCATGTATGAGGGCAGTAATGTAACTCCTCTGTTCAAAGTACATGAAGCAAGACCCGTCCTTTATTCCTTACTAGCAGCCTGTCCCGACGTTGTCCAGGTATGAAGTGCTGCCGGCCAGTAGTATATTGTTTTGTAGGATTTCGTTTCGATAGCATTTCTTATCTGTGACAGGCCTGTGAAACGCTCCGATTCACAGTGCACTGCTGATGCACTTAAGAGTGCGCGTTCAATAGCGTGTGAACTCGAGTTGCCCTACTTTATTTTTCCTTGAAATATTATATACCGAGAACTCGACAACATGGCATGAGCACAATTTACATTACAGAAGAACACATTCATTTGTGGTAGGCACGAGGAGACAAAGCGATTTGCCTGGAATCACAGAATGTTGAGCTGATGCCGAGATTTGAACGTAGCTCCCCAGCTCTAAAGTTCGCAATTCTAGAACTTGTGACAGGAGGTGTGCCTAAAAGTGTATGTCGGTGCTGGCCATCAATGAGAGAGACCTGTGCATTTTTCAAATCTGTGGTGAAAAAATATGAGTATGTTGCTGGAGATGTGGGCCGCCGTGCCACCAATGTACTTACCGGGGGAGGATAAACACCCATTATTCGGCAACTTTCTTTCCGCATACCATCACTCCGCATACTTTCATTACGGAAGTACCATGACTCCGCAATGCCATTATAACGCATGGCATTACATTTTATATGCTTTTACCATGCATACATTTACAACGAAATTCGTTGTAAATGCATGAATGGTAAAAGCATTTTTTTTTAATGTTTGAATAAGGTAAATATGGGTATAGGGGTATATGTTTTGGGGTTCTAAGGTATATGTTTTGGGGTGTTTGGGTATTTTAAGGGTTCAGATATAGTTTTGGTTATGGGGTACAGGGGTAGTTTTAGGGTTTAGGGATAGGTATGGGTTTTGGGGTACAGGGGTATTTTTAGGGTTCAGGGCTAGGTTTCGGTTTTGGGGTATAGGGGTATTTTTAGGGTTATGGGGTAGGTTTTGGGGTACAGGGGCATTTTAAGGGTTCAGGGCTAGGTTTGGGTTTTGTGGTACAGGGGTATTTTTAGGGTTAGGGGCTAGGTTTGGGTTTTGGGGTACATGGGTATTTTAGGGTTCAGGGGTAGGTTTGGGTTTTGGGGTACAGGGTTATTTTTATGGTTCAGGGCTAGGTTTGGGTTTTGGGGTACAGGGGTATTTTTAGGGTTCATTGCTAGGTTTGGGTTTTGGGGAACAGGGGTATTTTTAGGGTTCAGGGGTAGGTTTGGGTTTTGAGGTACAGAGGTATTTATAGGGTTCAGGGCTAGGTTTGGGTTTTGGGGTACAGGATTATTTATAGGGTTCAGGGCTAGGCTTGGGTTTTGGGGTACAGGGGTATTTTTAGGGTTTAGGGCTAGGTTTGGGTTTTAGGGAACAGGGGTATTTTTAGGGTTCAGGGGTAGGTTTGGGTTTTGAGGTACAGAGGTATTTATAGGGTTCAGGACTAGGTTTGGGTTTTGGGGTACAGGGGTATTTTTAGGGTTTAGGGATAGGTTTGAGTTTTGGGGTACAGGGTATATTTATAGGGTTAAGATGGGTTAGTGTTTAAGGGTGTTGGGGTATTTTAAGGAGTAAGGGTGGGTTATGATTATGGGGTGCAGGAGTATTTAAAGGGAGCAGGGCGGACACCCGGAGCTGGAATATACAGAACCTGGGAAGAAAAAACAATGAAATATTTGGTACAACGCTTGCTTTTTTTCCCCCGTAATCCCGCGCCCCGCATACGCCCAGGCCCCCAGCATACATTATGAGACATGGCATGAAAAGCGGAATGTAAAAACATCAGTTGATGGACAGAATGCAGAACAATGTCATACATTCACCCAAGTACAGAGATCTGGGCCTAAATCCATCGTTTTTTTGCACTTCACACCACCCCAGTTCAGACATGGCCATATGCAAATCAGCCTTGACCCTGTGCCTCATGGGAACAGTCCAGCCCGAACTGCCAAGCCATGTGTTTCCTGGACAGGAATCAAGCATCCTAGAACAGGTTTCTGGCTATCAGCCGTCTTCAACCAGGATAGCTTGACTCCAGTGGTGTGGAGAGCATGGGACTCATGTCTGAGCATACCCATTCAACTCGGGGTGAAAAATGCAAAAACAACAGTTGATGGACAGAATGCAGAACAATGTCATAAATTCACCCCAGTATAGAGATCTGTGTCTAAATCCATCGTTTTTTTTGCACTCCACACCACCGCAGTTCAGACATGGCCATATGCAAATCAGCCTTGACCCTGTGCCTCATGGGAACAGTCCAGCCCGAAGGGCAGAACGTACCACACGCCCCAAGCGTTTGTTACGCCCCAGCACACGCCCACAGCACAATGCAGACACACCCACAAGGGACTACTTTGCTGGCACGGTTCTTTTACCTTTTAAATGTATATGGTGGGCGTCTGCGTAGCCTATGTCCTTCTGCTGCAACTGCCCTTTCCAACGCTGTATTGGGTGTTGTGATTGGTGCTGTGGTTCCTGAGATTATCCGCCTCAAAGGTTTGGGCTCTCTCTTTATTATATTAGTATGGATATGTTCAAGTTACATGAGAAGGAGTCCAATTACAACTACAAATGAGAGTGATAGGTTCTAGGAGATAAATCACTTCTTTTTGTAATTTTGACTGCAGCTAATTGTTGGCTTATGCACTGCCTAATTATTGCTATCATAATTTGGAATAGATATTCACAAGGCTTATCTATAGTCATTTTTACATGTGTTCAAAAGAAAGTCTAGCATTGAAATACAGTCTGTGCTGTACCGAAACTTGTGATTAAGGTTAGGACTAAGTAACATTTCCTTGTATTCTATGATTTATTGCTGAATTGTAACTACAGAGTATTAAATGCAAATTGAGAAGCTACTAAGAAAAACGTGATTGAGAGCACACTCGAAGACGAAAAGATAAACTTTTCTACTTTTATAAAATTACGGTGTAGTGTCATTTTTGAGTGGATGGACCCTGTGTTACTGTAAGGGTGCGACGCAAGCTTAACACTTATTGCCTTTTGGATAGACCTTCCCACTTCGCCCCAACATACCCTATGTAGTCTGGTGATCCCAGGTCTAACAACCTCCTTACGCCTTCCCTGGGGAGGCATAGGATTCTGACGCATTCCTGGGTTTACAAAAACTTGTAAATCTGGAAAAGCGGTAGAATCTATGGGTGTTGCGTGGGAACACCCACAGCAGCACCCATGGAACACCCCTTTCATGCAAAATGCTGCGTGATAAGGGGATGTATTTACAAGAACAACAAAGCCACGCAGGTTGGCTTTCCACGTCCTTCTAAATATGGAGTACCAAATTGTGCTGCCGGGGCATCACAAAAAGTGATTCACCGGTGGCACAAGGGGCTTGTAAATATGCCACTTATGTGCAGGAAGGTGTGCAAGGTGTCCCTTCCTGCACATAAACAATCAATAATGGTGATCCAGCACGGAGCCCCCCTTAACCTCCGGGGACCCCGTAAAACAGCAGAATCACACAGATTTTTCAAACATCAGGCCCCAATCTACACGCAACACCCAAACCAACACCTTGTGGCATATTACCAACGATTAGCGATATTTAACGCTAACGAGGCTTAGCAACGAATTTTTTAACGCTAAGCATCGCCGGAAATTATCGCAGAGATAACTTGCTATTAGCAAGGTTTATCTCAGAGGTGATAAAAATCTTCACGCTAACTGCCAAATGAGAGATTATCACTGGAAAACCAACGATAATCTCTCGAAGTTTGGAGTTAGCTTGATGATAGGGGCTCACAAACTTAGCCATGGTATCCACCTTCCATAGGATATCATGGCTAAGTCAGGAAAATAGCAGGTGTAAAAAAAGCAGTGCTAACCGCGGTTAGCACTGCTTTTTTTATCACTAACCGGGTTAGCGAAATCCTTGATAATAGGAGAAATGTCGCTTAACAACATTTCTCCTATTATTTTTCTCTGGAACGCCCCCTTTGCATCTCATTAGAGATGCAAGGGGAAGCTTAGAGAAGAAGCATTTGCAATGCAATAGGTCTCGCATTAGGAAAGTTTGAGCTATTGGTATTGTAAATTACACATTTTTTATTTATGTTTTGGTTTTGAAAATAGCGAAATTAATAGCTTTGTCATTTACAATGCCAATAGTTTTAACTTTCACAAATGTGACACCTATAGCATTTGTAATGCAATATGTGTTGCATTTACGGGACTTAGATGTATTGATATTACAAATAACAATGGCTTTTAATTTTTTTTAATAATTAATACTTAAATAAAAGGTACTGTAATTTAGAGTGTGGGCGATAGATAGAGTATGGACGATAGATAGAGTGTGGGTGATAGAGTGTGGGTGATAGATAGATAGATAGATAGATAGAGTGAGTGAGTGAGATAGATAGATAGATAGATAGATAGATAGATAGATAGATAGAGTGAGGGTGATAGATAGAGTGAGGGCGATGGATAGATAGATAGATAAATAGATAGATAGATAGAGGGCGATAGATAGAGTGAGGGCGATAGATAGAGTGAGGGCGATAGATAGAGTGTGGGCGATAGATAGATAGAGTGAGGGCGATAGATAGATAGAGTGAGGGCGAGAGATAGATAGAGTGAGGCCAATAGATAGATAGATAGAGTGAGGGCGATAGATAGAGTGAGGGCGATAGATAGATAGAAATACTACAGAAAACATAAGCTCTTGTGAATTAGAAGGCCAAGATTACTATCGGCAGTCAGAGTTGTAGGGTGAGGCAGGGCTTTAAGTGGGAATAAAAAAAACTTTGGGGAGGGGTCTTTTAAACGGGTGTGGCCCATGTAACTAATTGCATTTATATAGTGGTTACTACCCTTGATGAGGCGTCAAAGAGCTTTTTCGGCGAGTAGTTCACCATTCTGCAGTATTTCTTTGTCATATCATAGTCATTTTTACCAAAACATGTAGGCACGCTTTAGGAGCAGAGAACCATTACACACAGATGTTTTAAAGGCTGGATTGAAAGAAGCTAGATGCAGTGACCTCCAATAGCGATCTGCAGTCTTGGGGGCTGTTTCCTCACAGTCGCTGGAGGAGGAGCATCCAGTTAGCCAGTACCAGGCTATTAATGAATGCGGACAATCGTGGTGCATATGTGAAGCTTGAGATCTTCACAGCCCTGTTGTAACTTATCCAGATGCTTATGACGAACCAGAAAAAAACATAGAACAGTGGTGACCGTCTTGGAACAGGACTGTCTTTTGGAAATAAGGTGCCCACTTAAATGGTGAAATACAAAAATTGCTGTGCCACACATTTAATGTGTGCACATACAAATATTGCGATGCTGTCCGGGCCTTTCTGCCTCAATATTCTGGAATTTAACTGTAGCATTAAAGAATGAGGGGGTTTAAGTTATTAATGAGGGGGTAATGCAGACACGTACCCGACCGTGACCAGTTAATGTAACCCCTGTTGCCTGTTGGCGCGAAGCTTATTTTTCTTAGATAATGCAGACAGGCACCCAGCCGGGACCCGTCAAGAGGGATGGATTAGTGAAAGGGAAGATAGATGGATGGACAAGTGAAACAATGGATAGATGAATGATAGGTAGGGTGAATCATGTATTATGATTTACAAGCAAAACACAGCAGTTATGGGACTAAATGGGGTGATTTAGTATTATCCTATTAGATGCTGTGTTATGAAGATACTCGCTATGTTAGAAATGGATCCTAGAGTATGTATACGAGAAGCTGTGAAAAACAAAAAAGAATCTTTTAAAAATAATATATGGAAATGTTCCTTTTACATTGAATGGTCAACCAGTATGGGGGCTGGATGTCACTTCCTCCTGGTTTTCCCTAAATGTAAGAGTCTTGAGTCGTCTTTTTTGTTGTTGTTGTACTTTCACTATTCTCTGCTACTGTGATAACACATTCTTGAGTTTGCTTCTAATTACACCCAAGCTCTGAAGATCTCCTCCTTGCCAAGAGACAAGCCAGTTGGTAGTGAGCGCATCAAAATACCATCATAAAGTAGCTTCTATACTCCTTCCTGTACCATTAATGAAGAAGGAAACCCATGTGTGCTCCCTCTGCTTCACGTGCCCCGTCTCCAGCAGTATCTGCATCCTTAGCAGAGCGGAAGTGGAGCTTATCATTAGCGCCTTCGGTTTCCTTCCCACACGTCAGGTTCGTCATCGGGGGCTTGTGAGAGCCACTGAGCGCAGCGCACGCGCCGCATCCTTCGGCAGCTGCAGATGATGGGAAGAGACGGCTCCCCAGGCTCCCCGGTTTCTCTTCCCACTCAGGCATCTTCCTGGCTCCCCCACTCCCATTCCAGCGGTGTGTGATGGCGCTTGTCGGCTGAGAATAACACTTGGGATAAGTGATGCTTTAATGCAACTAACGCACTAAAAATGGACTCCCTGTGGGGTACGGGGCTGGGTTTCAGTCTGTGGGCTATTACAGTTCTGTGGCACAGGGCAAAACATTGTCTGAGCCAAGAGGAACATTAGAAACACACATTTCAAACTGAACGAAAGTAGAAAGTTAAAAGCTACCTAATCATGTGTAACTTTTCTTTGCAGATTTCATAGTGTTGAACACAGAAACATATATAAATAACAAGTAAGCAACATTCATTAACAAGCACTCGTGCCGGGCGGGGCGCAGGATCCTTACCAATAGCAAATAAGCAAAACAAGTGACGTCAGGCGGGCGCGTGCACTTCCGCGCAGGCGCAGAGTGTTCTTGGTCGCTTCTCCGGCACCCGCCCGCCCATCCATCGGGAGCCGGGTAGAAGGAGCCCACATGAAAATCAGACAAGAAAAGAGCCTGGTGAGGTGAGGGGGGGAGCGTGTGTGTATGCAGTGTGTGTGTGTATGCGACGGCGGGTTCTCTGTATGCGTGCGTGTGTGTATGTGCGCTCGTGTGTATGCAGTGTGTGTATGCAGTGTGTGTATGCAGTGTGTGTGCGCGCATGTGTGTGTATGCGACGGCGGGGGGTGGGTTCTCTGTATGTATGGGTGCGTGCATGTGTGCTCGTGTGTGTGTGTGTGTGTCTCTGGGTATGCGCATGCGTGTTGGTGCTTGCTTCCGAGGCAGGAGAGGGGCACAGCGCTGTGCGCGCCCACGAGGTGCAATCTGCGCTCGTGCACCCTCTGATCCGTCATTCCTCCCACAGTGATCGCTACTGGTCTCCAGCTGGATGCATCCTTACGGATGCTTTTCCAGCGAGACCCAAAAAGGGTGCTAACATGCGATTTTGAGTGTTTGCACCCTGTTGCTGATAGGGAGATAATTTTATCTCCGCTTTCTTTGCTTTTAAAGCCAAAAAAGCGGAGATAAATCCCTTGATAATATGCCCCCGTGTCCCCTAAAAACGACCCACGCTGGATTCTGCTTATTTAACGCTAACGAGGCTTAGCAACGAATTTTTTAACGCTAAGCATCGCCGGAAATTATCGCAGAGATAACTTGCTATTAGCAAGGTTTATCTCAGAGGTGATAAAAATCCTCACGCTAACTGCCAAATGAGAGATTATCACTGGAAAACCCACGATAATCTCTCGAAGTTTGGAGTTAGCTTGATGATAGGGGCTCACAAACTTAGCCATAATATCCACCTTCCATAGGATATCATGGCTAAGTCAGGAAAATAGCAGGTGTAAAAAAAGCAGTGCTAACCGCAGTTAGCACTGCTTTTTTTATCACTAACCGGGTTAGCGAAATCCTTGATAATAGGAGAAATGTCGCTTAACAACATTTCTCCTATTATTTTTCTCTGGAACGCCCCCTTTGCATCTCATTAGAGATGCAAGGGAAAGCGTGGAGAAAAAGGGTGCTAACATGCGAATTTGCGTGTTAGCACCCTGTTGCTGATAGGGAGATAATTTTATCTCCGCTTTCTTGGCTTTTAAAGCCAAAAAAGCGGAGATAAATCCCTTGATAATATGCCCCTTTGTTTTACTACAGGTTCATCTATTAACGCCTATCTAAGGGGCGTATTATCAAGGGGGTTTATCGCCGCTTTTTTGGCTTTAAAAGCCAAGAAAGCGGAGATAAAATTATCTCCCTATTACCTAGCTGTCGCTAACACCAGTTAGCGACAACTAGTAGGAGATAGCGACCATCTTGGGCCCCACTTTGCATGTCAGTGATATTTATCACTAATGACATGCAAAGTGGGCATGCCAAGATGTTAGCGACTGGAAACAGTCGCTAACATCGCTATCTCCTATTACCAACTTTTGGAGATATTCGCGCTAAGCGCGAATATCTCCAAAAGCTAACACCTGCCCCTGAGCAGTTCTTAGCCATGTTATCCAATGGGAGGTGGATAACATGGCTAAGAGCATTAGCTCGGTAATGCATGAATATCGCTGACTTTTCAGCAATATTCATGCATTGCGGCCGTTTTTTATCGCATTTGCGATAAACCTTGGTAATACCAAGGTTTATCTGCGGTAAAAATCGCCGCAGCTTAGCGGTAAAATTTTCTCTCTAACCAAGCAATAGCGATAATTATCGCTATTGCTTGGTAATATGCCCCTAAATCTCTGAACATGACATAAGAGCTTAGCTTTCCTAAGGAATTGTTTAAAGGAAAACTACTCCCGTGGCCACTAGGGATAGTGGAGGTTCCCCAACTTAGGGTCGGGAAACAAATATCAGGACAGAGGGGCATATTATCAAGGGATTTATCTCCGCTTTTTTGGCTTGAAAAGGCAAGAAAGCAAAGATAAAATGATCTCCCTATCAGCAACACGCCAATTCGCATGTTAGCACCCTTTTTGTCTACGATTCCCCTTGCATCTCTAATGAGATGCAAAGGGGGCGTTCCAGAGAAAAATAATAGGAGAAATGTTGTTAAGCGACATTTCTCCTATTATCAAGGACTAGCAGCCCGTCCCGACGTTGTCCGGGTATGAATTGCTGCCGGCCAGTAGTATATTGTTTTGTAGGATTTCGGGGCATATTATCAACACAGGCGATAAAATTATCGCTTGCTTTATCGGCAGAAAACTGCAGCTAAAGCCGTTTTTGCGGCAGAAAACTGCCGCAAAAGCGGCTTTAGCGGCAGTTTTCTGCCGATAAAGCAAGCGATAATTTTATCGCCTGTGTTGATAATATGCCCCTTCGTTTTGATAGCATTTCTTATCTGTGACAGGCCTGTGAAACGCTCCGATTCACAGTGCACTGCTGATGCACTTAAGAGTGCACGTTCAGTAGTGTGTGAACTCGAGTTTCCTTACCTTATTTTTCCTTGCAATATTCTGTAGCGCGAACTCGACAACATGGCATGAGCACAATTTACATTACAGAAGAACACATTAATTTGTGGTAGGCACGGGGAGACAAAGCAATTTGCCTGGAATCACAGGATGTTGACCTGATGCTGAGATTCGAACGTAGCTCCCAAGCTCTAAACTTGTGGCGGGAGGTGTGTCTAAAAGTGTATGTCGGTGCTGGCCATCAATGAGAGAGACCTGTGCATTTTTCAAATCGGTGGTGAAAAAATATGAGTTTGTTGCTGGAGATGTGGGCCGCCGTGCCACCAATGTACTTACCGGGGGAGGGTAAACACCCATTATTCCGCAACTTTCTTTCCGCAGACCATCACTCCGCATACTTTCATTATGAAAGTACCATGACTCCGCAATGCCATTATAACGCATGGCATTACATGTTATATGCTTTTACCACTCATACATTTACAATGAAATTCGTTGTAAATGCATGAATGGTAAAAGCATGTTTTTTTTAATGTTTGGATAAGGTAAGTATGGGTATAGGGGTATATGTTTTGGGGTACTGAGGTATATGTTTTGGGGTGTTTGGGTATTTTAAGGGTTCAGATATGGTTTTGGGTTATGGGGTACAGGCTTAGTCTTAGGGTTTAGGGATAGGTATGGGTTTTGGGGTACAGGGGTATTTTTAGGGTTCAGGGCTAGGTTTGGATTTTGGGGTATAGGTGTATTTTTAGGGTTCAGGGGTAGGTTTGGGGGTATTTTAAGGGTTCAGGGCTAGTTTTGGGTTTTGGGGTACAGGGTTATTTTTATGGTTCAGGGCTATGTTTGGGTTTTTGGGTACAGGGATATTTTTAGGGTTCAGGGGTAGGTTTGGGTTTGGGGTACAGGGGTATTTTAAGGCTTCAGGGCTAGGTTTGGGTTTTGGGGTACAGGGGTATTTTAGGGTTCAGGGGGTAGGTTTGGGTTTTGGGGTACAGGGGTATTTTTAGGGTTTTGGGGTACAGGGGTATTTTTAGGGTTCAGGGGTAGGTGTGGGTTTTGGGGTACAGGGGTATTTTTAGGGTTCAGGGCTAGGTTTGGGTTTTGGGGTACAGGGGTATTTTTAGGGTTTAGGTATAGGTTTGGGTTTTGGGATACAGGGTATATTTAAAGGCTTAAGATGGGGTTAGTGTTTAAGGGTGTTTGGGTATTTTAAGGAGTAAGGGTGGGTTATGATTAAAGGGAGCAGGGTGGAGACCCGGAGCTGGAATGTACAGAACCTGGGAAGAAAAAACAATTAAATATTTGGCACAACGCTTGCACATGCCCACAGCACACGATATGAGACATGGCATGAACAGCGGAACGTAAAAACAACTGTTGATGAACAGAGTCATACATTCACCCCAGTACAGAGATCTGGGCCTAAATCCATTCTTGTTTTGCACTCCTCACCGCCCCCAGTTCAGACATGACCATATGCAAATCAGCCTTGACCATGTGCCTCATGGGAAAAATCCAGTCCGAACTGCCAAGCCATGTCTTTCCTGGACCGGAATCAAGCATTCTAGGACTGATTTCTGGCTTTCAGCCATCTTCAGCCAGGATAGCTTGACTCCACTGGTGTGGAGAGCATGGGACTCACGTCTGAGCATACCCATTTCAATCGGGGTGACAAATGCAAAAACAACAGTTGATGGACAGAATGCAGAACACTGTCATACACTCACCCCAGTACAGAGAGCTGGGCCTAAAAACCATCGTTTTTTTGCACTCCACACCACCCCAGTTCAGACATGACCATATGCAAATCAGCCTTGACCCTGTGCCTCATGGGAACAGTCCAGCCCGAAGGGCGGAACATACCACACGCTCCCAGCATTTGTCACGCCCCCCCAGCACACGCCCACAGCACAACGCAGACACGCCCACAAGGGACTACTTTGCTGGCACTGTTCTTTTACCTTTTAAATGTATATGGTGGGCGTCTGCATAGCCTATGTCCTTCTGCTGCAACTGCCCTTTCCAACGCTGTATTGGGTGTTGTGATTGGTGCTGTGGTTCCTGAGATTACCCGCCTCAAAGGTTTGGGCTCTCTCTTTATTATATTAGTATGGATGGATTTCGCTAACCCTGTTAGTGATAAAAAAAAGCAGCGCTAAGCGCGGTTAGCACTGCTTTTTTTACACCTGGGGGCATATTATCATCGGATTTATCTCTGCTTTTTTGGCTTTAAAAGCCAGGAAAGCGGAGATAAAATTATCTCCCTATCAGCAACAGGGTGCTAACACGCAAATTCGCATGTTAGAACCCTTTTTCACTACGCTTCCCTTTGCATCTCAAATGAGATGCAAAGTGGGCGTTCCAGAGCAAAATAATAGGAGAAATGTCGCTAAGTGACATTTCTCCTATTATCAAGCTTCACGCTAACCCTAATAGAGACATAAAAAGCAGCGCTTTACATGGTTAGCGCTGCTTTTTTTACACCTGGTATTTTCCTGACTTAGCCATGATATCCTATGGAAGGTGGATATCATGGCTAAGTTTGTGAGCCCCTATCATCAAGCTAACGCCAAACTTCGAGAGATTATCGTTGGTTTTCGAGCGATAATCTCTCATTTGGCAGTTAGCGTGAGGATTTTTATCACTTCTGAGATAAACGTTGCTAATAGCAAGTTATCTCAGCGATAATTTCCGGCGATGCTTAGCGATAAAAAAATCGTTGCAAAGCCTAGTTAGCGATAAATATCGCTAAACGTTGGTAATATGCCCCAGAGTTCTAGACAGGAACAAACAGGAACATCTAGGCTTTTCTGGGAAACAGCGACCCACTCCCTTTCTCCTCGTCCTGGATTCTTACCCAAAGATTCAGCTATGTTGCCTCTCATCCGCTTTCCTCCCGCTTGCCTAAAGTCTTAGGGGCATATTATCAAGGGGGTTTATCTCCGCTTTTTTGGCTTTAAAAGCCAAGAAAGCAGAGATAATATTATCTCCCTATTACCTAGCTGTCGCTAACACCAGTTAGCGACAGCTAGTAGGAGATAGCGACCATCTTGGGCCCCACTTTGCATGTCAGTGATATTTATCACTAATGATATGCAAAGTGGGCGTGCCAAGATGTTAGGGACTGGAAACAGTCGCTAACATCGCTATCTCCTATTACCAACTTTTGGAGATATTCGCGCTAAGCGCGAATATCTCCAAAAGCTAACACCTGCCCTGAGCAGTTCTTAGCCATGTTATCCAATGGGAGGTGGATAACATGGCTAAGAGCATTAGCTCGGTAATGCATGAATATCGCTGACTTTTCAGCGATATTCATGCATTGCGGACGATTTTTATCGCATTTGCGATAAACCTTGGTAATACCAAGGTTTATTTGCGATAAAAATCGCCGCAGCTCAGCGGTAAATGTTTGTCTCTAACCAAGCAATAGCGATACGCTATTGCTTGGTAATATGCCCCCTAGTTCTAGGGAAATCCACGATTCAGCGGATGCCAGGTGAATTCTTTGCTTAGGTGGAAGTATGTTAAATATTTGATGCACTAGCACACCAGGGGCCATGTCACGTGCATTGCCTGCTATCTTCTGAGCACGTTTGGACTAGCATTCGCACCAATCAACCTGTGCAAAATGACATTTACCTTGACCAATCCCTGCAAACGTGGCATAGGCACTGTGCAAAATAGCACTTTCGAATATCTCCAAAAGCGAACACCTGCCCTGAGCAGTTCTTAGCCATGTTATCCAATGGGAGGTGGATAACATGGCTAAGAGCATTAGCTCGGTAATGCATGAATATCGCTGACTTTTCAGCAATTTTCATGCATTGCGGCCGTTTTTTATCGCATTATTATAAACCTTGGTAATACCAAGGTTTATCTGGGATAAAAATCGCCGCAGCTCAGCGGTAAAATTTTGTCTCTAACCAAGCAATAGCGATAATTATCGTTATTGCTTGGTAATATGCCCCTTAATTTTGACCTACCAAGGGACCCCAATTATACCCTCATATTAACGTGTCCATCCCATTAATGTTTCAAACCTTTCAGAACTCACTCTGGGATTGGTCTAAACAGGGGGAGTCGGAGTGGTAGCACAAGTTTTTCATACTAAACCCATCTTTCTTCTATGATAATTTATTTACTAGAAGACAATAGCAGTGTTTTATTCTAGTATATTTGATGCCAGGTCCCATGGTCTGTTTCTTCCCCTGGCAAGCTGTCAGCCGCTTCCGCTGGGGTGGCCTTGACCCTTTCATCACATTCTGTTCAGAGTGCTTCACCACGTGAACACCGCACGCATGCGTTTCAGGTACCACTCGTGCTCTGGTCAATTTTAGCAGGCACTTTAATCTTCACTATAACAAAACGAACACAAATAGTCATTAAGTAAAAAGAAAAATTCATTTTCAATGTTTAACAACCTTTCACAATGCTTGCCCATGTTAATCTTCTTGCAAAGCATTAGTTTTGAAATAGTTTTTCTTGTTAGTTAGAGTAAAATTCAATATGTGCAACGTACAACATAGCTTATTCATGCACTGTTATGGTTTTTCTAGGCGCAAATTATTAAAACGTGCTCTAATGTTTCATGTATTAGTTATATTATAGCGCACATGCACAATGCAGTCTACCCACATGTTCGTGTTGGTGCATGTTAATCACGTATTACTTTGGTTAATTAAATAATCAGGGTGGGTTCAATCCAAGCAGGTTGCTTTTCTGCAATCCTGCTTCATCAATCCCCCTTTGATGGCATAGGCCATCAAAAAATACCCACCATACCATGTGCCATCTATGGTTATAATCTTAAGATTTGTATCCTATTCTCTTTTCACTTCTAGGGCCATATTATCAAGAAAGGGTGATACATTATCGCCGCTTTTATCGGCAGGAAACTGCCGCTAAAGAAGCGATAATGGGTTTGATAATATGCCCTTGTGAATTCCCATAGAAGCCCAGGTTAACACCAGAACCTGGGCTTCTATGATAATTCACAAGGGCATATTATCAAGTCCATTATCACCACTTTAGCGGCAGTTTCCTGCCGATAAAAGCGGCGATAATGTATCGCCCTTTCTTGATAATATAGCCCATAGTTCTCTCATTGTATCATAGTATTTTCCTTTCAGATCTTCTAGCTCTTCTCTTCTAACTTTCTCTTGCTTTCTGTATGTTGTTTCTCTTGTTCTTTTTCTTTCACGTTTTCTCTTGCAATATTTGTACATTGTCATTATTATCAGTATTAATAAAGTGGTTGAAGCTACTGGTGTGATTATTCTCCCTAATAAAATACTACCAAAAGTTGTAAACCATGTACTTATGGAGGAAAAACCATTACTAAATCCCTCCCATGTACCGTCAACCTCCAATTGGGTTAAGTCTTCATGCAAATATTGTGATATTCTCAATATATCCTTCAATACCTTTGCTTTAGTCAGGTATATAAGTACAGCAGTGTTGAATTTCTAACATGCCGCAGACTCCACCCTCTTTTGCCAGTAAGATATCGAGGGCAAGTCGATTTTTTAAAACCAAGGATCTAATTGCAACCATTTCAGTATCAATCATCAAGAATCCCCCAGCAGTATCTGTCGATAGACGATCTACCACTGTTGAAAGTTTTTGAATTTTATGTGCATTCAGAGTAACCCCAATTGCTGGTATCGGTGCACCAATAATATCACCTATTATCTCTGTGAAGCTTGCTCTTTTCGTGCATGTTAGTCTTTGTCTTATTTCCTTGATTTCTTTTGTTTTCTAGTCTACATGGTAGACTTTTGGAAAAACAATCCCCATATAACAACTTCCATACCAATGATCAGGCAATTTGTAGTATGCTTTCTTACCGCACACAAAATAGATTCCTGGAAAACAGGGTCATGTCCCCCTTTGAGTCCCCACCCACCTATAATTTCGTAGTTGTGTTCACATTCGCTAGAACCAAGGAAATAGTTATCATGAGCAGTTTCTTTTCTAAGCAGGCAAAGCTTTCCTTTCTGTGTCCGATCCAGAGACATTGCAGCATATTTCTCTCCTTTTTCATAATTTCCATCTCTAAAAGCCCATGGTGGTGTTTGTGACTTTTGTTCAGGAGCTTTCTTTTGGAAACTTTGGGGCATATTACCAAGCAATAACGATAATTATCGCTATTGCTTGGTTAGAGACAAACTTTTACCGCTGAGCTGCGGCGATTTTTATCGCAGATAAGCCTTGGTATTACCAAGGTTCATCGCAAATGCGATAAAAAACGCCCGCAATGCATGAATATCGCTGAAAAGTCAGCGATATTCATGCATTACCGAGCTAATGCTCTTAGCCATGTTATCCACCTTCCATTGGATAACATGGCTAAGAACTGCTCAGGGCAGGTGTTCGCTTTTGGAGATATTCGAGCTTAGCGCGAATATCTCCAAAAGTTGGTAATAGGAGATAGCGATGTTAGCGACTGCTTCCAGTTGCTAACATCTTGGCACGCCCACTTTGCATGTCATTAGTGATAAATATCACTGACATGCAAAGTGGGGCCCAAGATGGTCGCTATCTCCTACTAGCTGTCGCTAACTGGTGTTAGTGACAGCTAGGTAATAGTGAGATCATTTTATCTCAGCTTTCTTGGCTTTTAAAGCCAAAAAAGCGGAGATAAACACCCTTGATAATATGCCCCTTTGTCTTCTTTCTTCTACCATGTCTATGAATAGTCTCTCTTCAACCCGCAACCCACATGTTGAATTGTGTTTGTAAGCATCCAGTAAATTGGTAATATGGAAAAATTCTCCCGTATACCGAGCATTTTTAGAGGTCATGACAAGAATAAATTCTTTGACAACATGAATTCGTGCAAACATTACATTTAAATCGGAGTAATGGCACTCCAATTTGCCTTTAACATAGAATAGACTGGTTACAACACTGCAAGACACACCATATGTTAGTGGGAAGAGGTGATAGGTCACCTCCTTTGAAACAGATAAAGGTAACTGCATACACAGAAAACAGTTACTTACATTCATTTTCTCCACATATTCATGAAGTAACTTGGAGAAGACATTTAGCGAAAAATCATTAGTGGATATATCATAATGGAACATACTCCCATCAAAGTGTTCTACATTAGTGTTAAGAAGAGGTTCTTTAGTCACAACTTCCATTCCTTCACTTGTTAGTATGAGCTCCTTTTTCATTCATTATTAGAATTGGCACAAGGACAGTTAGTAACTGCCATAATAGTGTTGGAAAGCAAACAATACATAATCATTTTTTAATACATCTACGTTTTCAGACTAGGTTTTGGATGTTCAATCACTTTTCCTTCCACCGTTTTTATTTCTATAAAAAAAATCTAAAAAATTGTACATTTCTAATTTCTAATTTATGGAAAAATAATTTTTCTTGGAAAAGTAGTGTACTCCTACACTTCAAGGCTTCTTCGTTTATTTTAATTTCTTCCATTTTTTTGTGTCTGAAAGTGTTGTACCTTAATTCTTTCAGTTCTTCATTAAAGTGGTCTTAATTTGCTTTCATCATTTTCCTCAGTGTCAGATTTTTCTTCTTTTTCATTTGAATTTGTGCTTTCAATTTCTTCCAAAATTACCTAAGTCTACACCAGTGCAGAGTATTTTTTATCTGGGATTCTTACTCTTTTTTTCTTTCGTTATGTTTCTTCTTCTGACTCTTCTTGTTCTGTCTGACTTGAAACCTCAATAATTTGCTGATTTTTCTTGTGGGTTTCTCCTCGCTAAGGTTTATTTCAGTCTTTTGGCATGACTTGGCCAGTTATCTCCTTTTCTTGCCCTTTTGGCTTGAGTCGCTTCTTCACTTTCATTTTCTACCTCACAAATTCTTTTATTTGTTCTTTCCTTTATCTGTCCCTCTTGTTCACCTTCAGTGATCTTTTCACTATCGATATTTTGTTCCCTTTCTGTGATCTTTTCTTACTCGATAACTGATTCACCTTTTGTGACTTTTTCACTCTCTAGAACTGGTCACCTTCTGTGACAATTTGTTCACCCTTTGTGATTTCCTTTTCTCTTATCTCAACAGTAGTTTCACGAGACTCAGTATCTGGTGCCCACTTTACTGGACTTGTGCTTGGCTGTTCATCATCTGTTTGTTCTTCAGAATCTATCACTCTAGATTCTTCAACTACCCAGACTTCAGCCTCTGGCTCTGGTCTTAGGTTTATCAGTTGCTGCTCTTCTGGTGTCTCAAGTGGACTTGGGACTCGTCTGGTATGGCTCGCATGAATCCAATTTGGCAAGCCAGCGCACTTCACTGCAGTTGTCAGCAGAATGATCTGATAAAGTCCATTCCACCGGAGTTCTAAACACGTCTTTCTCACGTTTCTTGACAAGAACCCAATCGCCAGGACTCAGATCATGGGCTTGATTCGGCTGGTTGGTGACTGCATCTCCTCCAACCTAATGAAACACAGAACGCACCACATCAGCCAGTCCCCTTCAGTATTCAAGTGCTAAATCATCAGTTATATTCATCAGTGTTTCACTGGTGCATTTGCTTATCTCATCGCTCTTCCCATCAGGATTTCATGTGGATTCAGACCTGTCTTCTTATTAGGAATACTTCTGGGACTCATCAGGACTAGGAGTAAGGTGCCTGGCCATTCCAGTGTTTGGATGCACATACCTTTCCCAATCTGAGTTTTATAGTGCCGTTTATCTGCTCCTCAATATCTGATGCCTCAGGCCGATAGGCACAATGCAGCTTCTGCTCAATTTGTAATGCTGCACAGATGATTAGATTTATCTCATTAGTGAAGTGTGTACCCCTATCTGTCTCTAAAGTGACTCGAAATCCATACCTACGAATTAATTCTCTTAGTAGCAATTTAGCACCTGTCATGCTGTCATTCCTTCTGGTTGGATATGCTTCTACCCATCGAGAAAACAAGCAAGCTACAACTAACACATATTTCAGTCAGTTACATGGTGGCAACTCAATGAAATCTAGCTGAAGCTGTGTAAAAGGTCCAGCTGCCCTTCCAATTTGTACCCAACTGACTACTGTCTTTTTGCCTGGCTTTTGCTGCTGACATATTGCACATCTCTGACAAAGGCTTTCTGCAATTGCTCCGAATCGGGGATTAAACCATGTCTGTTTGAAGCGTCTAATCATGGCGTCCCTTCCAACATGTGTAGTTCCATGATACACCCTCACCAGGTGTGATAGTAAACTATCTGCCATGACTGGTCTTCCATCAATGTATACCTATACATCATCTTCTGCTCTTTTCCTACAACCTTAACGGAACCACAAACGTTTCTCTTAATCACCTGCATCTACCTGCAGTTGCCTAACCTCATCCCATGTTTCAAGAGAAGAGGAGAACATTAGATGGTAAATGGTAACCTCCTAGGCCATGTCTCTGTTTAATGACATTGCATTTCATGCACAGAATTGGGCTACTTGATCGCCGTAGCGATTGCCCTTTGTTACATAATCGTCTCCT
Source organism: Lissotriton helveticus (assembly GCF_964261635.1). Taxonomy (NCBI): domain Eukaryota; kingdom Metazoa; phylum Chordata; class Amphibia; order Caudata; family Salamandridae; genus Lissotriton; species Lissotriton helveticus. The sequence goes on along the minus strand of NC_136058.1, from coordinate 305,390,267 downwards.
GTTTTGTGTGCAGAACATTTGACTACTACAATTCTTTTAGGTAGCTGTAAAGCCTCAAGGAGATCATTCACAGCGTCACTATTTTCATTGGGATAACCTGAAGAAGTCAGGAATCCCCTTTGCATCCATAATTGGCTTAGTCATGCACAATGCCAAAGCCATATTGGCTGTCTGTAATAATTGTAATTCTCAATTTTCTAAGCTCTAATCAGAGCCATTAACTCAGCCACTTGTGCAGATTGTACTCCTTTTAGATATGATGCTTCCACAACGGCTGCCACAGTACACACAGCGGGCCCGATTCACAGAATGAACTTAAGACTCAATCCTAAACTTACTACTATTTTGGTATTCACAGAATGCACTTACTACTTTTGGTATTCACAGAATGAACTTACTACTTTTGGTATTCACAGAAGTTAGGATTTTGTCTTAAGTCTGTCTTAAGTTTGTCTTAAGTCTGTCTTAAGTTTTTCTTAAGACAAACTTAAGACAAAATCCTAACTTCTGTGAATACCAAAAGTAGTAAGATCATTTTCTGAATGCCAAAAGTAGTAAGTGCATTCTGTACATACCAAAATAGTAGTAAATTTAGGATTGAGTCTTAAGTTCATTCTGTGAATCGGGCCCAGCATAAGCAGCACTCAATTCTCCAATTCCCTCAACACACAATACACCATCTGACTCTTCCAGTGGGGAATCTTCCATATCAGGGCTAGGCTTCATACACAACTCTGTCACATCCAAACAGCCATGATTCACTTCATCTCTCACTTCTTCACAGCACAATTTAGCAACAAGTTCGCCAGATTCACCAATGTGCATCCCACCACTGCCACATTTTCAGCTCCAGAATGACTCTTTCATACCTAGTCAGCCGACTATGCTCCTGGTACGTGTTAGCAGGATTTCAAGTGAGTGTGGCACATACACCTTCACAGCATGTCCCATCAGAATCCCTTCACTGTGTTCCAGACTCACACAAGTAGCTTCTACTGCCTTTAAACATCCAGGCAACGCTGCAGCCACTGAATCCAACACAGCAGAAAAATATGCCACAGGACGTCTTGCCATTCCAGGTCTCTTGGTTAGCACTGAGAGTGCACATCCATCTTTCTCACAACAGTACAATGTAAAATCCTTTGCTTAATCTGGCATTCCCAACACAGGTGCTTGACACACAGACTGGTTTTCAGTTGGATAAAAGCTCTTGAGCTTTCCTCATCCAATACGATTGGATCTTTCCCATCTTTCCTTGTTGACCTCTGTAGAGGCTTTGCAATCAGTGAAAAACCACTGATCCGCTTTTACAATATCCAACCATTCCCAAAAACATTCGACTTCTTTCTGTGTTTTTGGGGGAATCATTTCTTTGATCACACAAATTTGCTCTGACGTGCCTTTCCTGACTCCTCTCTCTATTTGGAGTCCTAGATACTGGACTTCTTGCTTGCAAAAGTGCAATTTTGCTGGAGACACCTTATGTCCACCTTCTGCTAGATGGATTAATAGGGCAATAGTATCAGTGATACAGGCCTGCTGGGTCCTTGATGCCACTAATAGGTCATCAATATACTGGACCAAAACAGAATTCTCTGGCAAAACCAAACTTTCCAACCCCTTTTTTCAAGATCTGATTAAAAGTAGAGGGGCTCTCTCTATACCCTTGAGGAACTGAGCACCATGCCAAGATACGGTCTCCAAACCTAAAAGAAAATAAATTCTAAACGAAAGTGTGGCAGATCGATCACCGTGGGCCCGATTCACAGAACTAACTTAAGACAAAATCCTAAACTTACTACCATTTTCGTATTCACTGAAGGCACTTACTCATTTTGGTATATACAGAAGACACTTACTCATTTCGGTATTCACAGAAGTTAGGACTCCTAATTTTAGGACTCCTAGATGCATTCTGTGAATACCGAAAGTCTTACAATTAGGATTTTTCTCAATTTAGTAGTAGTAAAGTTAGGACTCCTAAATGCCTTCAATGAATACAGAAAGTCTTAAAATTAGGATTTTTCTCAATTTAGTAGTAGTAAAGTTAGGACTCCTAAAGAACGTGAGAAATGTCGCTAACTGACATTTCTCCAATTATCTAGCCTCAAGCTAAACCTGCAGAGCGATAAGAAAAGTAGTGCTAACCTCGATTATCGCTACTTTCCTTACGCCTGCTTGCAGTCTGACTTAGCCATGATATCTAATTTAAGGTGAATATCATGGCTGAGTCTGCCCTGCCCTATCATCAAGCTATCGCCAAATGTTGTGCGATTATCGCTGTATTTCCAGCGATAATCGCACATTTGGCAGCTTGCACATGGAATTTTATCGCTGTTGAGAAAAGCGTTGCTGATAGCACGCTATCTCAGCGATAAAATTCAGCGTTAGCCGGTGATAATTATCCTCGTGCTAAGCACGCTGAGCGATAATTATCGCCGGACCTTGCTGATATGCCCCTTGGTTTGGTAAGATAGTCTCACTTTAAAATGCATTTCCTTACATTGAAAAACTCATAATTCTGAATTATGATTTCCATGGCAAATCCTTAAAACAATTTCAATTTATTGTGAAAATAAAATATTCTATGCCAAAGTATGTATCTGCAGCCAATTAAAACCTAAGCTTTTTTAAGAGGTTGTTAGTGTGCAAACTAAGGGGTCTATTACAATGTCTGGTGGATTGCCACCGACCGCATGGCGGTGGCGATCCGCCCGACATAATCTCCCGCCCGCCTCCCATTTACCCTCACCATATTATGATGGAAGGGGTACTGCGGCGGACAGGAAGACTGTCCGCCACTTTTACGCCCAGTCGACTGGGCAGAAAAGGGTTGAATATGGTGGCATGTCTGCTAGACACCCCCATCCATATTACAATGGCTGCAGGAACCAGCCTTTACGTGGCGGCGTTGTGGGCCCCAGGATGTTGGGGCGGTATGGTGGTCATATGGGGGTACCTATGGTAACCCCCTGCATTTGCATGCACGACATGGCAGGCACCGTGGCAAATGTATAATTGGATTTTACAGACAAAGAATTGGAAAGTTTAAATACGGCAATGAAAAAGATTGCAGGCTAAAGAGTTAATTAATATTTTGAGAAAATTGGGAGATGTGGATCGATGAAAAGGTAGATGGACGAAAAATGCAAAATGCGGGATGCGCCTGCCAGTGTGGCGGGTGCATCCTAACTGAACATGCGGGACATCTGCACACATAGCGGGGGATCCCATCTCCCGGTGCGATGGCTGGCAGACTTTGTCCGCCGCCATCATAATAGACCACTAAGGCAGCAAAATAAGTGCTTCAAAAATGTACGCACACATATAGAGCCTGGGGTACAAAAGAGTTCCTTTTGCAATTTCTAAAGAGCGAATAATACAGATCTGCTATTAATGAATCATAAAACACGTACTATTGCCCAAACGTACTAGGACATTTTGAGATTAGAAAAGTCACTCTGGTGATACAAGCAGGGAAAGTGGAGTTGTCAGTCGTGACCAGCCTGAAGAAACAAAAGAAGCAAGCCATAATATTGGTAGTTTCGCAGGTATTACTACAACTACTACTGAGAGCTTAAGCGCGTTAGTGATTTTCACACCTCCTACACCAGGTAAATGGAGAAGAATACTCAACATAGCAGAAGATCTACACAAGTGGTTCTTGGCACACCTGCTCCAGCTGATTTTCAAAATGTGGAAAAGAAGAAGCCACGGGTGCAGTAAGGCCCTACATGAAACTAGCCGCTAGATTGATGGCTTCAAATGCATAATGTATGAAACAATTGCAGCAATAGTTCAAAGCATATATAAATGTTCACAGGCCATGAGCAGTTTCTCTCATTCTCTAAATGAGGGGTTTATTCAGACAAGAGCAGCAGAATTCTAAACAGTAACAACAAGCTTTATGTAGATCTCTAGATCTCCTTGCAAATTCACCACATATTCTGTGCTGACATTTAGCCAACTTGCAGGATGAGGTCATAAAACAAAGTGGTGATTTAACAAGTAGTCCTACCCAAATAAAAAAGGTCCCTGGAGTAAATATATACAGCTAATGCCACTATGGAAAGATCAATACAATCAGCTGAAAGTGAGGAGGTGTCTACTATGTGCAACACATCAGTGCCCGGGGCACCATTGCAAGGCCAAGAAGGGGCATGATTTGTTCCATGGGCTTCAAACAAGCACATCAGACCACTAGCAAAGTAAACAAAAAGTCATTTTAGTTTGAAGTTATGACATGCTTTTTTCATTTAATTGTAGTTATATTTTCAAAGTAAAAATATCATTACAAATAACCGTTCATTACTAGGGTCTTTTCTTCCAGTTCTTCATCTGCGAATAAATAAAATTTGTGTTAGTAAATTAAAGTAAAATACTCTACCTATTTATTTTGACAATGTTTGATTAACACTTCCCTTAGAAATAGTCATTTGTTATGCCAGTTTGGCTTGCACTGCCCTCTGCAATCATAGTTGTTTCTTGTCCAGGTTTTGTTGGGAAGGAGAGTAGATTTTTATCGTCATCACAACTGCCATACTTAGGACCAAGCGGTAAGCCCTTTGTCATGGCTCTGTTGTGCAGTATAGCACAGGTAGCAATAATATTTCAGCTTGTTTCTGGTGTGTAATCCAATGCTTCTGCACTTGCAAGAAAAGCTTCCCTTAAAAATGTCAAAATTGCTCTCTATTTCTGATCTAGGTCACTTATGTGCGTTGTTATATCTGTTATCTAGATGTAAAAAAAAGGCTCAGTAGAGTTATGGGACAAATTATTTTTATGATTTTAAGGTGAAAATCTCCCTTAAATGTACCAAGAAGAATACCATCACCAAATTCTACTCTTACCAGGCGCAGCTGCCACAGGTAACAGCAGTAGGGTGCTGGGGCAGGGTATAGTGGGCAGATGACGGGATAGGGAAAGTAAAATAAATAAACCACTTGTCTTGCACTCGATAAGTGTTTTAAAAAAATATATATTTTACTTTCCCTAACCCGTCATCTCTCCTCTTCTCCCAACCACCACCCGCCCCATTCCCCGTCTCACCACTATTACCAGTGCCGGCCGCACTTGCCTCTTACCAGTTGGTTCAAAAGGGCTGCATGGCAAAACTGAGTCATGTATACTCCCTGGATAGTTTGCTACTAAATATATACTCTCATGTATGAGAAATGATGGCAGTGGTTTTAGAGAAAAACCAGCACCGCTGTTAGTTTACAATTGTACAGCGCGAAATGCCACCTAGCGTGCTCAATGTCAAACACTGCGCCCTCCACAGTGCCACTCAGTAAATAGAGGAAACCTTGTACACATTGACCAATTATAATTTTTAACAGAGCACTGCACAAAAAAACAGCCTTAGCTGACTATCCTCACTCAGTAATGTATTTGATATCAGAGAAAAACAATGAAAAATGACATTGAGTGTACAGTAATCTTGGTCTCAAAAGTTTTCACACGTCTCAAGAGTGTTGACACGTCGGTATGACAAGCAAACAGCCAACATGTGTTTCGTCGATAGACGACTTCCTCAAGGCTTGAAATCGTTATAGTAGACGAATCTGAGCTTTATTATATGGCTTCGATTCGTCTACTATAACGATTTTCCGGCTCACTTATTCTAAAACAAATGATTTTAATACCTTATTCTGACTAATGAATTCTATTGGAATTACCACGCGCCCATGGTTATCTTCATATTAGAGAAGAACAGGGCTGTTCTTTTGTTGACTTACAATTATCGCTACAAGCCTTGAGGCATCATTACTGCAGAGCTACAGGACAGGTCAGGGAGGGGGTTACTGGAGCTGAGAGGCCTTGGAAGGGATCGGACCGTGAGCCTCAGGGACAGGCAGAGAGAGAAGCCACAGGACAGCTCGGGAGGGGGTTACTGGAGCTAAGAGGCCTTGGAAGGGATGGGACCGCGAGCCTCAGGGACAGGCATAGAGAGAGCTCCTGTACAGCTAGACCCTCAGGAAGAGGTCTCAGGTGAAAGTGTGGGAGGGGGTTACTGGAGTTGAGAGGCCTTGGAAGGGATGGAACCGTGAGCCTCAAGGACAGGCATAGAGAGGAGCTACAGGACAGCTCCGGGAGGGGGTTACTGGAGCTGAGAGGCCTTGGAAGGGATGGGACCGTGAGCCTCAGTGACAGGCATAGAGAGGAGCTACAGGATAGCTCGGGAAGGGGGTTACTGGAGCTGAGAGGCCTTGGAAGGGATTGGTCTGTGAGCCACAGGGACAGGCATAGAGAGAGCTCCTGAACAGCTGGACCCTCAGGAAGAGGTCTCAGGTGAGAATGTGGGAGGAGGTTACAGGAGCTGAGAGGCCTTGGAAGGGATGGGTCTGTGAGCCACAGGGACAGGCATAGAGAGAGCTACTGTACAGCTAGACCCTCAGGAAGAGGTCTCAGGTGAAAGTGTGGGAGGGGGTTACTGGAGTTGAGAGGCCTTGGAAGGGATGGAACCGTGAGCCTCAGGGACAGGCATAGAGAGGAGCTACAGGACAGCTCCGGGAGGGGGTTACTGGAGCTGAGAGGCCTTGGAAGGGATTGGTCTGTGAGCCACAGGGACAGGCATAGAGAGAGCTCCTGAACAGCTGGACCCTCAGGAAGAGGTCTCAGGTGAGAGTGTGGGAGGAGGTTACAGGAGCTGAGAGGCCTTGGAAGGGATGGGTCTGTGAGCCACAGGGACAGGCATAGAGAGAGCTCCTGAACAGCTGGACCCTCAGGAAGAGGTCTCAGGTGAAAGTGTGGGAGGGGGTTACTGGAGCTGAGAGGCCTTGGAAGGGATGGAACCGTGAGCCTCAAGGACAGGCATAGAGAGGAGCTACAGAACAGCTCCGGGAGGGGGTTACTGGAGCTGAGAGGCCTTGGAAGGGATGGGACCGTGAGCCTCAGTGACTGGCATAGAGAGGAGCTACAGGACAGCTCGGGGAGGGGGTCACTGGAGCTGAGAGGCCTTGGAAGGGATGGAACTGTGAGCCTCAGGGACAGGCATAGAGAGAGCTCCTGGATAGCTGGGCCCTTGGGAAGAGGTCTCAGGTGAGAGTGTGGGAGGGGGTTACTGGAGCAGAGAGGCCTTGGAGGGGATTATTGTGCCTAGTGGGGAAGGGCTCTTTATGCGAAGGTATCAGCACACTCAACGTAGTTGTTTTCACTGCTCAAATTGTATTTTAGAAATCTGAGGTGATTGAGAGCCATGGCACGCAGCGTGATGTGGGGGCCAGTGAGGTAAGAGCATGGATGCGCGTCATACCATTGTTCTTTGTTTTCCTCCTTTTCTAAGGGCCTCAGATACCGACCACTAGAAGCAGTAGATTCATGGATGTAAACCCAGGCATATTATTTTAAACACATTTGATCTCTGCCATTAGCTTTTGTGATTACACGCTGTAAGACCCACCCAGTCTTACTAAGCTTGGTCTCCCCTGCGGATCTTGAAGCGAGCATTGCAGCCTCCATCGTGTTTTAGGACCGGTAGTGACAAGGGCGATAAATACACTGACTCCAAAAAAGAGAGATTTTTCCCACACAAACCCAGAAAGGACCGGGAAATAGCACAATCAAAAAGAGACTTTCCTTTCTGTGTGTTTAAACTCTTATGTACACATTAATTACAAAAAAACATTTGTTTAGACCAATTTCAGAATTAAACGGAGCCCTATATAGAATTCTGATCATAACAAGACCTGTGTATCTTAGAAAAAGTTTTTATTTTTTCGTATTAAAAGAAGTTAAAATAGATGCATATTTGTTCACAATACATTAAAAATCAATTACATACATTATTCCAAATAACATTACGTACAATTTCTAAACATTTTACATCAATACATATTTCACAATATACATCATTCTTAGAGAAAATTTCTTTATACATAAAAAAAGACGGTGTGTCGACGCGTTTCGGTGCTTCGTTTTTATAGAACACCTTATTCAGGACAATATCAATTAAAAACTTCAAATCTTCTTTCTACAAAAGATACATATAATTAGTATTACCATCATTACACAGTTTTTACAGTCTAACGGGCTATTTAGTAAAATGGTCATAAACAGGTCTTACTTTTTATTAGTTCTGCTTTCTCTGATACCAGATGAGTATCCCTGGGGTCCTAATAGATGAAGAACCTCAGATCCAGTTCTCTATTCCATCAGAGAATCTGAGTAAAAATATTATGCAGTTTTAGTCATCAATTTTTTTTTCTTATTTAGATAGTAAACCTATCTATCCAATTATACACCTACTAAATGCATCATGTGCTGTGCTTCACTGTAGATTACCACCGTCTTGGAATTTTCAGGCTTTATCAATTATCGCCTTTGTTGGCAGGGGGGTATTCCTCCTCTGTCGTATCCCAAGTAGATCCTTTTTCTACCTTTAAGTGGATCCTGTGTCCCTGGATCAAAATATAAAATGTCATCGAGGCTATATCTACTGCTTATGGTTACAATTCAGGGTTAAAATTCCTTATAATTTTCTGATATTATCCCTTTTAGCATATCTTGTACATAGGACATGCTAATGTATCCTCCTTTTTATCCTTAAGTTATAGGGGTCTCACAGGAATTGTGAGGGAACAAGGTCAATACCCCCTAACTATATCAATGGACTGGACACATTGATCATATTTTGATGAGCTCTACCGGACATATTACATTCGGTAGTCGGAGCAACATGAGTATATTATAACTCTGTTTTTCCAAAGATCTTATATTATCACGGACAGTAACCAGGAGCTGCTACGTAATCACATTATTTCAGGGTTTATTGTCCGTTTGCACTCTGTTTACGTATAAATGAATAGTACATTAGTATTGAGTTTGACTCATTTTATACTTAAACATTCTAAACTAGGTTAGGGCGGGTAGTCCTTAGTGCATATCTATTCCAACGAATAGACCTCTCTCCTCCCTACCGGCGCGAGTAGCCTGTCGTGTTTCTCTTACCTTCAGTGATTGCGGCAGCGGTTCTCCATCCCGGTCTCTCTGGTTCCCGGAGCACGATGAAACGCTGCTGCACCACCTCATTTTTATACCCCTCGGACCTTTAGGTCATTACTTTAATCGGCTATAGGTGAAGCTAACTACTGTCGTATTGCCTATTTTAGTCCTCCATCATTGTAGTTTATACTTGTAGTTCAAGTCGTATTCAATTAGTCGAAGACGGACTACAACACCTAATCTTAATAAATCTAAATATAACTTTCCAACTACCAAGACAGTCCTCTGCCTATTTCTGTTCAGTTTATTTAATGACCATCCTGATAAAATGAGAAATTATCTCTATCGTTTACACATCCGTCATATTCTGACAATTTCGGTGTATAAACTATCGTTTTTTAGTACAAAAACCACCGCCATTTTTGTAGTTTTTCCGCAAGGACAACATTTCTCATTTTTTTACCAATAAGCCGTATCTCAATCACGGAGATATTTGATCACAATGCAAAGACAGACTATATCGTCCCTTTTCTGTGCGACCTCTGTGATGATTTCTATACCCCACGGTCATATTACATCTTCTTTTTACGGCCTAAAGCCTATTTGGGTCATTTTTTTTCCCATATCCTCAAAGATAGCATTGACGTGGAAAGAATGTTATATATTTCATAAAAGAGCGCTACGACATGCCGATTCATTAGGTGTCTGCAATATTCGTAGTCCTTATCATTGAAATAATTCTTATGAATTTAAGTGAACCTCGTAACCATTTCAGAGCACTTTTATCCTAGTGGAGAAGTACCCAAAGTTTATGTTGATGTTTAAATAAACAATTAGTAGTCTTATCAGATGATAAACCGAGATATACAATCACACAATCTACTAAGATGGAGACAAGGAGTTTTGTCTATCCATATCATCGATATACACGTGATATTTGATAACCCAATGTTTTTCATTACATACATCACAATTTTTTATATAATTCTAAGGTAGACAGACAAACATGATGTTCTCAATTACACAGGTACATTCTAATCACCATCAGTATAAAAATGCACTGGTCCTTGTTGTATTCATTCAACCTTTCAGTATTATCTACCTAGTGTTGTTTGTCTAAGTCGTAAATGTTTCTTTAATCCATGCATCATCATTTTATAAATTTTTCTTGAATAGTCCATTATTTACATATCTCCTGTTCAGTCTTATTCTCCCCTCAATCATATAGATGAGTCTAATTTATTGTAAAGAGTGTCCATACAGCTGTATTCATCTAATAATCCTTTCCCACTCTTCTCTGCTGTTAAGCCCATGTGTGTATGTTCTGAATTTAGACATAAAAAATTGCTCTCTCTGTTTACGTCTTTTTCCAGAATCACCCCCTCTTGAGGATGTCTTCTTGTTATGATCAGAATTCTATATAGGGCTCCGTTTAATTCTGAAATTGGTCTAAACAATTTTTTTTTGTAATTAATGTGTACATAAGAGTTTAAACACACAGAAAGGAAAGTCTCTTTTTGATTGATAAATACACTGACTCCTCGGCATGTGAGTCGCAGCTGAGGCTGTACTGGCGGCTTCTTCTTCTGTGCGCTCGCCCCTGTCAAAGCGGCACTTGGAAATCTAAACATGCTAATCTCTGCCACTGAAACGTGTAAACATTTTAATGAAACGCGGGGCATATTGTCAACAAAGTGGCGAAGAGAGGCGTGAGCTTAACGCCTCTCTTCGCCACTTCGGTAATGATAGGCTGCACCATATTACCAAGGATATGGTGCAGCCTAGCGTTTCCCCCTGCGATGGCGGTAGATTTTTCAACTTATCGCCAGGGCAGGCACCCTTGCACCAGAGTGCAAGGGTGTCTGCGAGCAGAGAGGTTTGTTTATGTTGAGGAAGGAGTTCCTTCCTGCACATAAACAAACCTTAAATGCCATTTTGTAACTTACATGTGTGCTGCTTTATGCAGCACACATGTAAGTTACAAATTGGCATTTTTAAAAAGAGGTTTGTTTATGTACAGGAAGGGACACCTTTCTGTACATAAAGAAACCTTGGCGTTTTGCTTTTTCCATGTGTGATGCACAAGGCAGCACACATGAGAAAAGCAACAAGCATTTGCAATGCATTAGGTCTCGCATTATGAAAGTTTGAGCTATTGGTCTTGTAAATGACAATTTATTTATTTATGTGTTGATTTTGAAAATAGCTAAATTAATAGCTTTGTCATTTTCAATGCCAATAGTTATAACTTTCGCACATGTGACGACTATAGCATTTGTAATGCAACATGTTTTGTATTTACGTGACTTAGATGTATTGATATTACAAATAGCAACGGCTTTTAATTTTTTAAAATAATTAATACTTAAATAAAAGTGATTGTAATTTATATTGGCAATAGCTTAAACTTTTGTAAATAACGTTTGTGAAGATTATTTTCAGTGTATTTTATTGTGATGAAAATCCAAGAACAGAAGTGAAATAACATCTTTTTGTGACATTTGTAATAAAGCTTGAAACATTGAGAGAACATAATTGAACCAGTTGTTGTTGAATGGTTGCACAGATTGATGCTGTGGTGGTGCTGAGTTATGCTTTGGTGGTGCTGAGTGATGCTGGGATTGCGCTGAGTGGTGCTGTGGTGGAGGTGAGTGATCCTGTGGTGGTGCTGAGTGATCCTGTGGTGGTGCTGAGCGATCCTGTGGTGGTGCTGAGTGATGCTGTGGTGGTGCTGAGTGATGCTGTGGTGGTGCTGAGTGATGCTGTGGTGGTGCTGAGTGATGCTGTGGTGGTGCTGAGTGATGCTGTGGTGGTGCTGAGTGATGGTGCTCTGCACTCTGCACTCTGCACTCTGCACTCTGCACTCTGCACTCTGAATCTGCACTCTGAATCTGCACTCACAATATGCACTCACAATATGCACTCTGCACCACCAATCTGCACTCTGCACTCTGAATCTGCACTCTGAATCTGCACTCTGCACTCTGAATCTGCACTCTGCACTCTGAATCTGCACTCTGAATCTGCACTCACAATATACACTCACAATATGCACTCTGCACCCACAATCTGCACTCTGCACTCTGAATCTGCACTCTGAATCTGCACTCTGCACTCTGAATCTGCACTCTGCACTCTGAATCTGCACTCTACACTCTGAATCTGCATCTGCACTCTGAATCTGCCCCCTGAATCTGCACTCTGAATCTGCACTCTGAATCTGCACTCTGAATCTGCACTCTGAATCTGCACTCTGCACTCTGAATCTGCACTCTGAACTCTGAATCTGCACTCTGAATCTGCACTCTGAATCTGCACTCTGCACTCTGAATCTGCACTCTGCACTCTGAATCTGCACTCTGCACTCTGAATCTACACTCTGAATCTGCACTCTGAATCTGCACTCTGCACTCTGAATCTGCACTCTGCACTCTGAATCTGCACTCTGAATCTGCACTCTGAATCTGCACTCTGAATCTGCACTCTGAATCTGCACTCTGCACTCTGAATCTGCACTCTGCACTCTGAATCTGCACTCTGTTATGTTATGTTATGTTATAGTGGCTTTTGTAGAGCGCACGGCTACTCAAAAAGAGTGTCCCGGCGCTTTTAATTAACGAGGCTGCAGTGAAACTAACATAACACATTAAAAGAGAGAATTACAGATACAAAATAAAAAATAAATAAAACACAGGGGGCCTACTGGGAGAATAACCACGTTTTAAGGTCCTTTCTGAAGGCTAATAAACTAGATGCTCCCCGAAGAGACAGGGGCAAAGAGTTCCACAGTTGGGGCGCCAGTAAACCAAATGAGCGGCCTCCCAGGCGTGCTCGCTTCACTCGTGGAACGGTCGCCAGAAGTAAGGATTCTGACCTCAGGGAGCGCGCCGGTTGGTAAAAGGTGAGTCTCCTCTGGAGATACTTAGCCCCCGTCGCATGAAGCGCTTTGTACGTCAGAGTCAAGGTCTTAAAGGCGATCCGCTTACGGATTGGCAGCCAGTGCAAGGTCTGAAGCAGAGCCGTAGCACTGGCACGTCTGTTCAATCCATAGATTGCACGCGCCGCAGCGTTCTGCACAACTTGCAGCCGCTGTAACAGGTACTCTGGCAGGCCCAGGTATAGAACGTTAGAATAATCCAACCTGGAACCTATCAGGGCCTGCACAGTCAGCCTCCTGTGCTCCTCCGATAGTAGGGGAAGAAACCTCCATAGCATCTTCAGGAGGCCGAAACACATACCCGACACTCCGAGGATCTGGGCCTTCACTGTTAACCCCGTGTCCATCTTCACACCCAAGTTCTTAGCCCATTGGGATGAACACAAAGGGGGGGCCATGTTAATGGGCCACCAGGCCTGCCACTCTGGTTCCACATCACACCCGAAGAAGAGTACCTCAGACTTATCGGGATTGCACTTGAGGCTGTGTAGATGGAACCATTGAAACACAGCCTCAAGGCAATCCCGGATACTCTCCCCCTCAAAGTCCTCTCCTCTCTTACACGAGAAGAGGAGCTGGGTATCGTCGGCGTACGATACGATCCGGGCCCCAAAAGACTCCGCTAAAGCCGCCAAAGGGGTCATGAAGATATTAAAGAGGGTCGGGCTCAAAATAGAGCCCTGAGGGACCCCGACTCCCAAAGGCGGCATCACGGCGGAATCTGGAGCGGCCCAGACCGTTTGCCGGCGGCCAGCTAGAAAAGAAGAAAACCAGCTGAGCACCGTTCCCCGAAGTCCTATCTCATGGAGTCTTGTGAGAAGACCATCATGGGGAACGGTGTCAAAAGCCGCCGACAAGTCCAACATCACCAGCATGGCTTTGCCCCCTGAATCCAAAGTCCCCTTGATTGTTTCGGAGACCTCGAGGAGCGCGGTCTCCGTACTAAGACCCGGGCGAAAACCTGACTGGGTGGCATGCAGAATCTCGTTCGACTCTAAAAAGTTGGAGAGCACCGTCTGCACGTGCTTCTCAACAACCTTCGTCAGAGCCGGCAGCAGAGAGATAGGCCGATAGTTGACAGGGGCCTTAGGGTCCAGGCCAGGCTTCTTAAGCAGCGGGATGACCATCGCCTGCTTCCAAGCCTGCGGAACCACTCCCTGGCTCAACGAGAGATTCAGCAGCGGATTAGCCAAAGGATTAATAACCTCAGCCAGTTTCGCCAGAATCTTAGCAGGGCAAGGATCCAGGGGCGAGCCGGACTTCAAGTTGCTCAAAAGTGCTAAGGAGACGGGCGCCGAAATAGATGGAAATGCGCCCAGTGTGGGGCCCGGCATCGCCGGGGGCGATCGAATGGCCTTACTGACAGTCCGCTCCTCGGGGATGGTCACCGGGAATGAGGCCTGTATCAGTTGGATCTTGCTGGTAAAAAAAACAGCAAGATCTGCAGCCCACGCGTCAGAGGGCCTCTCCTCAGCAGTGTTTATCCGGGGCGATGTAAACTCCCTCACTATAGAGAAGATCTCCTTGCAGGAGTTGGAGGCAGCATCAATCCTTCCTGCCAGGTAGATTTTCTTACCTAGGCGGATGTCTCGGTGATACTCCTTGACCAAGTTCTTAAAGGCCACCTTTGCCTCCACATCGTATTTTAGCCGCCAAGTTCTTTCAGCTACCTTGCACTGCTGCCGCTTAGCCGACAGTGCAGCGGTAAACCAAGGGGCGGAGACTCGTTTAGGAGTACGATGGGGGACTAGTTCCGGGGCCAGGTCATTAAGCCTATCAACCAACCACACCTGCAAGGACTCCACATCCTTCGTCAGATCACCGGCGAGAGGGCAGGGGTGGTCCAGAGCTGCCTGAGCCAACATCTCAGGGGTCACTCGATGGTACGCCCTATGGGGTTGACCGTGTCACTGTGGGACGGCGGCAGCCGATTTAGCTGTGCCTTTGATCAAAAATTTAATCAGCGAGTGGTCTGACCATATAACCGGGGCAATCTCTAACACCTCTAAGAGAGAGGTCGAGAAAACCTGATCAAGAGTGTGCCCCTTATTATGCGTCGGCTCATGTAAATAGGGAAGCAAACCCAATGGAGCCGTAGCCTCAAAGATTTTAATTGCGGCCGCGTCCAAAGGATCGTCCATCCGGAAGTTAAAATCCCCGGCCACAATGCAGTGTTCTGCTTTCAGGGCCAGTCTCAGTAAGGTGGAATCTAGATCTTCAAAAAACATTCCGGGAGGGCCGGGCGGTCCATAAACTAATAACCCCTTCACGGATTGGTGCGGAGCTAGAGAAATAGTAAAAGCAAGGGCCTCCGAGCCACGAATATCCTCCACTGGCAGGATCGAACATACAATGTCCTTCCTCACCACAAGTGCCACTCCACCGCCCCTTCCCCTAACTCTGTCCTTCCTGAATACATTGTAGTCAGGTGGGATTGCCATAGCGACATCTGGATTCGACGCGTCTCCCCACCATGTCTCCGTAAGCATGAGACACAGTGGCTTAGCCGTGTCCAGAAGCTCAAAGATATCTTGAGCATGTCTGCATGCCGATCTAGTATTTAATAGCATGCAGAGATATCGTACACTGGCGCCGGTATTGCCAGGAGGCAGTGACAGAGTGCGCGAGGGACGCCAGCCGCAACCAGGGCAGATGGACTTACCGCGGTGACGCCCCGGGAAGACAGTGCAACAACCACTGGTGGCCGGGAGGAAAGCACGAAGCTCCCCAGCAGTGTAGCGCCGCACACAGGAACCTACTCGGCACATAACGCAAAGCCGAGTCCGCCGCTACGCCCCGCGCGCCTCCGGGTCGCTGACGGGCAGGACTCTGGCTTGACTCAGGCGCCGACCAGGCGCTACCGCTGCGCGTCACCGCTGCGCGATTCCCGCGAGCATTAAGTAGGGTCCAGCTGAAGATGGCAGAAAGCGCTAGAGCGCTCCACCAGTGACCCACTCGCCACAAGCCCCCCCCAAGATGGCGGCCTCGCGCCAGAAACGCTGGCACACCGATGATAAATCCGCTCAAAGAGCGGTGCGGGGCACTCTTTATATGCAGGTATGTGGGCGCTACTGGTGCAATTAAAAACGCACTGAAATAAGGAGGTAAAAAAAATAAACTCTGCACTCTGAATCTGAATCTGCACTCTGAATCTGCACTCTGAATCTGCACTCTGCACTCTGAATCTGCACTCTGAACTCTGAATCTGCACTCTGAATCTGCACTCTGCACTCTGAATCTGCACTCTGAACTCTGAATCTGCACTCTGAATCTGCACTCTGAATCTGCACTCTGCACTCTGAATCTGCACTCTGAATCTGCACTCTGCACTCTGCACTCTGAATCTGCACTCTGAATCTGCACTCTGAATCTGCACTCTGCACTCTGAATCTGCACTCTGAATCTGCACTCTGAATCTGCACTCTGCACTCTGAATCTGCACTCTGAATCTGCACTCTGAATCTGCACTCTGCACTCTGAATCTGCATTCTGCACTCTGAATCTGCACTCTGAATCTGCACTCTGCACTCTGAATCTGCACTCTGAATCTGCACTCTGAATATGCACTCTGAATCTGCACTCTGCACTCGGAATCTGCACTCTGCACTCTGAATCTGCACTCTGAACTCTGAATCTGCACTCTGACTCTGCACTCTGACTCTGCACTCTGAATCTGCACTCTGAATCTGCACTCTGAATCTGCACTCTGAATCTGCACTCTGCGCTCTGAATCTGCACTCTGAATCTGCACTCTGAATCTGCACTCTGCACTCTGAATCTGCACTCTGCACTCTGAATCTGCACTCTGCACTCTGAATCTGAATCTGCACTCTGAATCTGCACTCTGCACTCTGAATCTGCACTCTGAATCTGCACTCTGAATCTGCACTCTGAATCTGCACGCTGCACTCTGAATCTGCACTCTGCACTCTGAATCTGCACTCTGCACTCTGAATCTGCACTCTGCACTCTGAGTCTGCACTCTGCACTCTGAATCTGCACTCTGCACTCTGCACTCTGAATCTGCACTCTGAATCTGCACTCTGAATCTGCACTCTGAATCTGCACTCTGAACTCTGAATCTGCACTCTGCACTCACAATCTGCACTCTGCACTCACAATCTGCACTCTGCACTCCAATCTGCACTCTGCACTCACAATCTGCACTCACAATCTGCACTCTAAATCTGCACTCTGCACTCTGAATCTGCACTCTTAATCTGCACTCTGAATCTGCACTCTGAATCTGCACTCACAATCTGCACTCACAATCTGCACTCTGCACACTGCACTCTGAATCTGCACTCTGCACTCTACATATGGTATGTTATGCTTACATACGTTCCATATATTATCCATGTATATGCCACATTTAGTTAAGAATATATGTTCTGTTTAGTTACATTACTTTGTTTGTATACCCTTTTATGCTGCTCTAAAGTTATTTCAATGGGTGAAATGCGGAGCCTGGGTAGCAGGAAGGAGAAGATAAGAGAGTGCATCGAGTGCGGACTTGTGAGCAAGCGCCTTAAGCCATCAGGATGCTACTTCAAGGCACGTAGACAGGGTCGTAATACCCAATGATACTCGTAAAGGTAGCTACAAAAAATGGCGTTAGGTGGTGCACACACCCTGCAAATATGCGTGTAGCGCCTGAAGTCACAAGTTGAACCTGGTGTTGTTCGCTACAATAGACGATAGTTATCAGTGAGGTTTGTTCCACCATGAAACGAAAGTTGGCTGCCGAGAGTAACAAGGCAGTGCTGGGAGGGGGGCTGCGCACCAACTGATGTGCTCTGGTTGCACGGCCTGCGGCCGTGTGAAGTGTTATCAGTGAGGTTTGTTCCACCATGAAACGAAAGTTGACTGCCGAGAGTAACAAGGCAGTGCTGGGAGGGGGGCTGCGCACCAACTGAAGTGCTCTGGTTGCACGGCCTGCGGCCGTGTGAAGTGTTATCAGTGAGGTTTGTTCCACCATGAAACGAAAGTTGGCTGCCGAGAGTAACAAGGCAGTGCTGGGAGGGGGGCTGCGCACCAACTGAAGTGCTCTAGTTGCACGGCCTGCGGCCGTGTGAAGTGTTATCGGTGAGGTTTGTTCCACCATGAAACGAAAGTTGGCTGCCGAGAGTAACAAGGCAGTGCTGGGAGGGGTGCTGCGCACCAACTGAAGTGCTCTGGTTGCACGGCCTGCGGCCGTGTAAAGTGATAAGCCTTTGAAGTATGTCACGGCACCTGAGGGGAGAGCAGAGAGAAGAGAAGGCTCGTGCGGGCAGAAAGGACGGCCGTGGGAGGTGGGAGGAGAATTCGGCATGGCTGGGGCGGGGGAGGAGAAATGAAAGTAAAGGCTGTGTTTGCGGGGAGAGAGAGGGGAGGTGCTGGTGTGGGAGGAGTGCTGCCACGGCCTGGGGGAAGCTGGCTGGGGATGGGGGAGGAGAAATGAATGTAAGACTGTGGGGAACAGAGTTTATGGCCCAAAAGCGCGTGCCTGTGGCCACGTGAACTTCAAGAAAACCGCAAGGAACGAAGCCCTTGGTTTGACGAGGATTTCGAGGACTTGAATTCTCGCTCCCTCAATGCGCTTGCGCGCATTGTAGGTCACGAGACCTAAAAACGAGGAGAAATGCTTCATTTCGCCACCTTAACACCAGGATTTTTCTGGTCTTAAATTTGGCGCTGCCACCTATTGTCACCAAGCTTGATAATAGGTGGCAGCGTCGAAGTGAATGGGTGTTGCGGTGGAACACCCACCGCAACACCCACTGCACGCCCCTTTTCGCGATGAGTTTATCGTGCAAGGGGCCCTATAATATCGCCGCGTTATCGCCAGAAAAGTGCTGATAACGCGGCGATAAGGGGCTTGATAATATGCCCTGCGTCTTTATAAAAGGAAGCACCGATGCCCACTACCAGCTGGGACGGCCACGTAGGGGGGAGGCATCTACTGAGCGAGCAGTAGCTGCAGCGACTTGTGATAAGGTGCCAAAGGGTCTTCTTTTCAGTGCGTCATTCACAAGAGTGAAAACCAAAATAGTTACACTCAACAGGTGAAGAAAAAATGCAGTGATACCTGAAATGCACTGGTAGAGAAACCCCCATAACAGACAAGCAGAGACAGAGAACGCACGGACTGCAGGAGGGGGGCTATGGGAAGAAGGCAGGCACAGGAAGAAAATAGTTACGTGCAACACTCAAGTAAAGGGGCCCATAGCAGTGGAAGGATACAAATGACGACATGCTCGTCATGAGGAGGGAGTAACAAGCCGAAAATCAATCGGAAGGCAGCATTTAGAGACTAAGGGGCAGATTTACAATTACTGGTGCATCCCTGCATATCGGCAAGGATGCGCCAGTAATTGTGCGCCGCAGTTCTGCCACCCATGATGCGCCAAATTTACAATGCGGCGCACCATGGGGCTAAAACGGCACAGATGCGTGCCATAAAAGCGGCGCATTGCTGGAGTTGCGTCGCAAGCGCGACGCAGCTCCAGCAATGATCAGGGGGGCCCTATGTGTACAATGCTGCGTCAATCCTTACGCCTGCTTCAACCAGGCGCAGGGTTTTGACGCAGCATGGGCCCAAAAGTGACTGAGTGAAATCTTGTAGATTTCACTCAGCTACTTTTGGGAGGCGTTCCTGCGCAGGAATGCCTCCCCCTGAAAAAGTACGCCTCTTCTGGCGCAGGGCTTTACAACGTGACACATCTGGGAGATGCGTCACGTTGTAAATACCCCGCACCATGGTGCATCTTTTGCGCCGCTGCTGCGTCACAAAAGTGACACAACGGCGGCGGCGTAAAAGCGGCGCAAGGGGCTTGTAAATCTGCCCCTCAGTCTCTGAAAAAATGGGCCGGAAAATAGGAAGAACTTGCAGAAAGCTTTGACAGGAGTTGTTCCCATTTACTGATTCTTTATAATACTCATGGTATAATACTAACTGTTCAGTACCCCATTTATTACGTTTTTTTCATACCACCCACTCAGATCTTCGCACATGCAAAGACCTTCCAAAAATGTCAAGTCTTTGAGTTCAGCCACCACACAAAGTGCGACTGATTCCAAGGAATGAGAAGAAATATAAGAGCGTCAATGTTTGCGCTTGACTGTGCTATAACTACAAAGAAATATGAGAATGTAAGAGCGGCAAACTGTCGGGTGTTGACATTGAAAGTTAGAGGAGAAAGCACGTATATATTGTGCATTAAAACAATAGAATAAACTCTAATTAACAAGAAATGCATTCTGTTTTGGGTTTGGGTCGGGTATGTATTTGCAATGCATTGTGGGTAGCGGATGTTCCTTCAGATTCTTCACCCTGATTGCTGGTAAACCCTGTCTGAAGAGCGTCGCTTAAGGCAAAACAATAAATAAAACAGGCAGGCCCATTTTACTCCTCTTTATTTTGCTGCCGTCATACGCTGTCCGCATACAGCGTGGAGTCTGACTGGACCAGGACCTGTAGCAGCCTCGACCCTGCAACCCCCGCCCATGTATGTTACAGTGTGTGCCTGGCTGACGTGTTTATGGACCCCTAGTGGCGGCCCGCGGTACTGCACCCATGGTGTCTATTCAATGGGGTGCCTGGCTGTCTTGATTAGGGACCCCTAGAGACGACCCGTGGTACTGCACCCTGTTATATTGTAAAGATGCTATCCATATCCAACCCTACTTTCACTGGACCTCTAGTCATGAACTTATGTTATGTTATGTTAGTACAGCTTGTACAGCGCGCAGCTGCCCCAGCAAAGGGGCGTCCCGGCGCTGTAGCTTTGGAATGTGAAAAAACGCCCAGAAATCACAGATCATAAAAGCTAGCAAAAATGTCTAATTAGGCTGGAGGAAAAAGGAAAGTTTTAACAGGCAGAGAGTTCCATAGCCTAGGGGCCAAGAGGCGAAAGGAGCGACCTCCCGCGCGACTGCGCTTAACCCGCGGGACAGTGACCAGCTGCTGCCCTGCCGACCGCAGCCTACGCGTAGGAACATATACCGTAAGCAAGTTGCACAACAGGCTGGGACTAGCAAATTTCAAGATCTTTAAAGATAGGCGCAAGGCCTTAAACCGAATCCGAAACGTAACTGGTGCTATGTAAAGCGCTCTGATAACTGATTCGGTTCGGTTCTAGTTCGCGCTATATAAAAAATGGGAAGCCAATGCAGCTGAGCAAAATCGCGGGAGGCCTACCAAGACTCGGGCAGCAGCATTTTGAACACGCTGCAGCCGACAGATCTCAGCCTAGTTTGCCCCAAGTAAAAGGCAACTGGCATAGTCAAGGCGAGAGAGGATGGTGGCCTGTATGACTAGCTGATGTGTAGTAGGATCAAAGAATTTCAGGAGTGGTTTAGGTCCCCGCAGCAGGCCAAAACACGTACCCGCAATTTTCCTAGTGTGGTCTCGGAAACTAAGGGATGAGTCCATCCACACCCCAAGATTTTTAACCAACGTCTTGGATGTAGGGGGTGAACCCATAACAGTGGGCCACCACTGCTGACTCCATAGGTTGGTGTTCTTCCCAACCAGACCCGGCCAACAAAACCGAGGTTTTGTTGGCATTAAATCGTAAACGATTGGAAGCCATCCTTTGAGCCACAGCCGCCATCCCATCTCTAAACCTAGAGGCATTAGGGGAGGATACTTTGGCCAGAGTAACAACCAGCTGGGTGTCGTCGGCATATGAGAGCATCACCAGATCCCATTGCATGGCGACCGCTGCCAAAGGTTGAACATATAGATTGAATAATGCCGGGCTTAAGGCTGAGCCCTGGGTTACCCCCTGAACAATAGAATGGGCCTGAGAGAGAAACGGAGGTGTGGATACTCTGAATGATCTTTCGGTCAGAAAGGATCTGAACCATTTCAGAGCAGACCCCATCACCCCTGCCTTCTCCAGCTGTTGTAGCAAGATATCATGCGAAACCGTGTCAAAGGCGGCAACTAAGATCTAACAAAATGAGTGCCGCACTTTGACCGGCATCAAGAATGTACTGCAGGTGCTCAGTAGTGGCCAGAAGAGCGGTCTCCGTACTATGTCCCGATCGAAACCCATTTTGGGAACTATCCAAGATATCGTTGGAAATTAGAAATTGGGTGAGCGCGTTGTTAACGTTTGCCTCTGCCACCTTAGCCACCCAAGGGAGCAGGGAAATAGGCCTGAAGTTTTCCAACTTGGCCGGGTCCAGTGTGGGTTTCTTGAGAATGGGAGACACCCAAGCCTGTTTCCAAAGTGCAGGTAAAGTCCCGGTGGAAAAGGAAGTGTTCATAATGTGACAGAGTGGGTCCTGAAAAATGGAGAAAGATTCTCTGAACTGGGAAGGCCTCAAGGGGTCAGCAGGGGAGCCTGATTTAATTGCCCCACTCAAACGAGTGAGCTCCTCCGGAAACAAAAGAGGAATAGCTGACGGCTCCTGCTGAGGTCTGAGGTCTGGGGGCACAGAAGTGGGATGAGAAGAGACAGGAGGAAAAGATAGATAGATTGCACGGACTTTTTCTACAAAGTAAGAAGCCAAATCATCGCACGGTTGTGCCGAAGATATGACAGATTCAGTGGTCTTATGAGACCTAAGGTCTTTAAGAATCTTAAAGATTTTGCTGGATTAGAGCTAAGTTTGATTTCGCTAGCATAATATGCAGCACAAGCTCGACAGATGGCTTTATGATACTGCTTGATGGTGGCCAAATAGCATAGTTTTTCATCGGGGTCATAGTCCCTTCTCCACTTCCGTTCAGCTTTCTTACACATTTTCCTTAACCTTAAACCATTTGGCAGGAATCAAAGAGTCAAGGCCAAATCTTATCCAATCACAGAACGAGCCATAGTCAGAATCTGCATCAGACAAAGGTCCCAGAGGATGACAAGTGAGGAAGTCATGAAACTCCTCAAGCCTCAATTTACACCAAGGGCGTTTAAAGACCGATTTTACGGTATCGATGTTACAGGGCTCAGCTAGGGGAACAGACATGACAACCAAAGCATGGTCGGTCCATCCCATATTTACGGGTGTATCTACCTTAGAAGATTGAATATTAGAGAAAATTGGATCCAATAAGTGACCTGCAACGTGAGTCGCGCATGTTACCAATTGGATCAATTGAAAAGCTGCCAGATCTGCAATAAAACTGCCAATTTCGCTGTCATGGATAGAATCAAGATGTAAATTAAGATCCCCAAAAATACTTAAGTTAGCCGGGCCCACTACTAGCGAACTAACAGTGTCTAGAAACGCGTTTTTAAACTTGGCGGTTGGACCGGGAGGGCGATAAGCCAAAAGTCCAGAAAAGGTAGAATGGGGGCTGACAGAAATGCTAAAACGGGCAGACTCACAGCCTGCAATGAGTACCTTAGAAAACACACTCCTAAATGCCTTCTGTGAATACCGAAAGTCTTAAAATTAAGATTTTTCTCAGTTTAGTAGTAGTAAAATTGAGAAAAATCCTAATTTTAAGACTTTTGGTATTCACAGAAGGCATTTCGGAGTGCTAAAGTTAGGAATCCTAACTTTAACCCCTGGTGGGCCGATTCTGCTCCTGTGCTGAAGATTTCAGCGCGGGTGCGGTCATGACGGCCCCTAGCCGTCATCAGCACACGAGCACTGTAGTGCATGACGGCTGGGGGCCGTCATCAGCATGGAAGGGGTTAATACTGCTAAACTGAGAAAAATCCTAGGGGCATATTATCAACACAGGCGATAAAAAAAAACTGCTGCAAAAGCGGCTTTAGCGGCAGTTTTCTGCCGCAAAAGCGGCTTTAGCGACAGTTTTCTGCCGATAAAAGCAGCGATAATTTTATCGCCTGTGTTGATAATATGCCCCCTAATTTTAAGACTTTCGGTATTCACAGAAGGCATTTAGGAGTCTGAAAGTTAGGAGTCCTAACTTTACTACTACTAAATTGAGAAAATCCTAATTTTAAGACTTTTGGCATTCACAGAAGGCGTTTAGGAGTCGTAAAGTTAGGAGTCCTAACTTTACTACTACTAAACTGAGAAAAATCCTAATTTTAAGACTTTCGGTATTCACGGAAGGCATTTAGGAGTCCTAAAATTAAGGGGCATATTACCAACGTTAAGAGATATTTATCGCTAACGATACTTAGCAACACATTTTTTAACGCTAAGCATCGTCAGAAATTATCGCAGATAAACCTTGCTATTATCAAGGTTTATCGCAAATGCGATAAAAAACGGCCGCAATGCATGAATATCGCTGAAAAGTCCGCGATATTCATGCATTACCGAGCTAATGCTCTTAGCCATGTTATCCACCTCCCATTGGATAACATGGCTAAGAACTGTTCAGAACTACTAGTCACCACTGGGTATGGGCTCCCAAGCAGTAAGGCCAAACCCTGCCTTATAGTATATCACACGAAAATGCCAATACTGCTAAATGAGTTCTGTAGTATTATTTCATTCTATGCATATGACCAAAACACTATGTAAGAAGAATTTTTTATAGAATCAATCATTATCAATTTTGCATTTTATTTGCACTTTTCTGATTTTATATATTTTCCAAACATTTACATATTTTCAAAACATATTATGAAACACATCACAAAGATAACACATACACTAAATTTATTTCTCATGCCTCATTCATACTCATTCATACTGGGGGAATTCTCTGTACATACTCAATGCATTCATCCAACTAACAATCTGAAAAACAGGGTGCTGTATTTGTACAATTTATATACAATTTTTTAGAAGAAACCATAGAATAACGTTAGAGATATAAATCATTATCATCATATTATTAATCTATTCTCTTATGGTTTCGATGTGACAGCGTCACAGAAGAAGGTCTACACGTTTCGAACTCTTTTAATGTAGAGTTCTCGTCAGGACCATAGACTGTAAATGGAAAACAGAGAAACCTCTGTTAGAATATGTCATTTTATGTAAAAAGAAGCTGATTTGGGCTCAACACCCAGTCCTCTGCCTCTTACCTCTCTAAATGTCAGGTGGGATGTGTTCCTAAATTAGCCAACGTCCGCGGAGCGGGACCACCTACATAATAAATGCACACGCTGTAAAAAACTGTCTGCCATCCAGCATTCAGTATTATACACACTTCACAACATACTTACTTAAAAGTGATGCTTTTTCGTTTCTTTCTGTGGACAATGAAAGATGACACGTGTAAGGGTGTTGGTCTCTTATTTGTTACTTCCTGCACGATATAATATAGCGGGTGTGAAAGTCTTACCAGGTTTATGGAAAAGGTTTTCTTAAACGCTTTGCATGGGTCAGTCGGCGAATTTGCTTCCAGGGTTCACGGCGCACCTGGGGAAAGTGAATACATTTTCAAATTCGTTGCAAAGTTGACGGAACTTGCAACCTAAGTTCAAAATCCTTCCAATTCTTTCACGCAACATACCGATCAATTGTGGCGTGTTCTCGCTGGATCCCGGCTCTCGGTCTGGAGTGTGCAGTCGGAAAGACGCTATATTGTTTATGTGTGTGTGTCACATGACATTGGGTTGAATTGCGGGCGCCATCTTAGCGTGGTCATGCTCGTTCTCATTTCTTTAGGCGCGTGTGTGATAACTTGGATTGTGTGATGTTGATGGCATCATTTATTCGGTATATTTGATTGGTGGATCGTCGGACTTTACGCTCTGTATTTTTGAGCGTTTCTTTCATACATGGCAAATATGAATGCACAATCTTTTCATGGTGGCCATCTTTGATATGGGACCTTCACCAATAATTAGTGTGCTGGATATGTAAAATTATATTGAAACATCTCGAAGCAGAGCTATAGTTTGAACATCTCCGAAAGTTCATTTAACCCGTTAATGGCTGTATTGAATCTTACAATCATCATTGCTTCTTGTTTTGATAATTTTTTGTCAAGGTCTCCACCTCTTTGATCTTGTTCAATTTTTGTTATCACAGTCCATCGTAGTTCATTGTCTCCATGGTTCTTTTGTTGCCAGCGATTAACCAATGGGGCATTTGGTACCTTTCGTTTGATCCTTGACTTATGTTGTTGAATTCTTAAGCGGATCTCTTGGTTAGTTTTGCCAATATACAGAGAATTACATGGACACCTAATCCCATAGATAACATATCGGGTTTTACAATTTGTAAACGTGTCGTGTCTCCAAGTTATTTCATTATATTTGAAAATTGAACCCTCTTCAGTGGAATCACAACAATTACACCCTCCACATCTGTGGTGTCCCACGACTGGAGGTAATCCAATCATGCTTCTTAGATTATGTTGTGTTTTCATTGGTAAGGCGGCTCTAACTAGTTTATTGGTCAAAATAGATTCTTTTTTAAAAGCGAATAGAGGAGGTTTTTTTAATTCATCGCTTAGATTTTTAACCAAATGCCAGTTGTTGTTGACCACCTTTTTTAACATATTTGAATTCGGACAGAAAGTGGTGACCAATACTGTTCGATCTAGTTTCTTTTTTACTTTTTTCTCCAAAAGGTGTTCTCGCGGTGTCCACCACGCTCGTTTTTTTGAACGGCGTAAGAGTTTTTTGGGGTATCCACGGTCAATAAGATTAAGGGTCAATTGTTCGGCATGTTTCTCATATTCTTGTTTATCTTGGCAATTTCTCCGGATCCTCAGGTATTGCCCATATGGCAAATTTTCCTTTAGGCTACGCGGATGGTTGCTTGTGAAATGCAATGATCTGTTTCGGTCAGTTTCCTTTTTATATAGGGTTGTGATCAAACCTCCTTCGTCCGAAGGGTATATCTCTACATCAAGGAATGGTATTTTGATTTTAGAATACATTAAACTAAATTGTATTTCATGTGTTCTGTTATTAAGCCATTGATTGAAATGTTTCAGTTCTTCTTCAGACCCAGACCACACAAAGAAAACGTCGTCGATATAACGACTCCAAAGACTGATTGAGTGTCCAAAGGGATTGTCTTGGTAAATGAATTTGTTCTCATAGCTTGACATAAAGAGGACAGCTAATTCTGGGGCAAAGGGAAGTAGAAGTAATTGTGTTTAAGTGCAAATTGTGCCAGCTGTATAATAAATTCTGTTGGATTTCTTCTTAAAACCATTCATTCCTCATGTAAAATCGTATGTGAGGGACACAACCGATTTCATCAACTCACTACACGATATACAATATGATAAAATAAATGATTGGATGGTGACGATGGACATAACATCCCTGTATACCCAAATACCGCAAGACGAGGGCATACAGGTATTGAAATCCATTTTGGAAACCAGAGAAAAACCAGAAAAAGTCCCAACAGAATTTATTATACAGCTGGCACAATTTGCACTTAAACACAATTACTTCTACTTTGATGGAGATTTCTATCTCCAAATAGGTGGGGTGGCAATGGGGTGTCCTTTTGCCCCAGAATTAGCTGTCCTCTTTAATGTATTCTAAAATCAAAATACCTGAAGATCCGGAGTAATTGCCAAGATAAACAAGAATATGAGAAACATGCCGAAAAATTGACCCTTAATCTTATTGACCGTGGATACCCCAAAAAAACTCTTACGCCGTTCAAAAAAACGAGCGTGGTGGACACCGCGAGAACACCTTTTGGAGAAAAAAGTAAAAAAGAAACTAGATCGAACAGTATTGGTCACCACATTCTGTCCGAATTCAAATATGTTAAAAAAGGTGGTCAACAACAACTGGCATTTGGTTAAAAATCTAAGCGATGAATTAAAAAACCTCCTCTATTCGCTTTTAAAAAAGAATCTAGTTTGGCCAATAAACTAGTTAGAGCCGCCTTACCAATGAAACCACAACCGAATCTAAGAAGCATGATTGGATTACCTCCAGTCGTGGGACACCACAGATGTGGAGGGTGTAATTGTTGTGATTCCACTAAAGAGGGTTCAATTTTCAAATGTAATGAAATAACTTGGAGACACGACACGTTTACAAATTGTAAAACCCGATATGTTATCTATGGGATTAGGTGTCCATGTAATTCTCTGTATATTGGCAAAACTAACCAAGAGATCCGCTTAAGAATTCAACAACATAAGTCAAGGATCAAACGAAAGGTACCAAATGCCCCATTGGTTAATCACTGGCAACAAAAGAACCATGGAGACAATGAACTACGATGGACTGTGATAACAAAAATTGAACAAGATCAAAGAGGTGGAGACCTTGACAAAAAATTATCAAAACAAGAAGCAATGATGATTGTAAGATTCAATACAGCCATTAACGGGTTAAATGAACTTTCGGAGATGTTCAAACTATAGCTCTGCTTCGAGATGTTTCAATATAATTTTACATATCCAGCACACGAATTATTGGTGATGGTCCCATATCAAAGATGGCCACCATGAAAAGATTGTGCATTCATATTTGCCATGTATGAAAGAAACGCTCAAAAATACAGAGCGTAAAGTCCGACGATCCACCAATCAAATATACCAAATAAATGATGCCATCAACATCACACAATCCAAGTTATCACACACGCGCCTAAAGAAATGAGAACGAGCATGACCACGCTAAGATGGCGCCCGCAATTCAACCCAATGTCATGTGACACACACACATAAACAATATAGCGTCTTTCCGACTGCACACTCCAGACCGAGAGCCGGGATCCAGCGAGAACACGCCACAATTGATCGGCATGTTGCGTGAAAGAATTGGAAGGATTTTGAACTTAGGTTGCAAGTTCCGTCAACTTTGCAACAAATTTGAAAATGTATTCACTTTCCCCAGGTGCGCCGTGAACCCTGGAAGCAAATTCGCCGACTGACCCATGCAAAGCGTTTAAGAAAACCTTTTCCATAAACCTGGTAAGACTTTCACACCCGCTATATTATATCGTGCAGGAAATAACAAATAAGAGACCAACACCCTTACACGTGTCATCTTTCATTGTCCACAGAAAGAAACGAAAAAGCATCACTTTTAAGTAAGTATGTTGTGAAGTGTGTATAATACTGAATGCTGGATGGCAGACAGTTTTTTACAGCGTGTGCATTTATTATGTAGGTGGTCCCGCTCCGCGGACGTTGGCTAATTTAGGAACACATCCCACCTGACATTTAGAGAGGTAAGAGGCAGAGGACTGGGTTTTGAGCCCAAATCAGCTTCTTTTTACATAAAATGACATATTCTAACAGAGGTTTCTCTGTTTTCCATTTACATTCTATGGTCCTGACGAGAACTCTACATTAAAAGAGTTCGAAACGCGTAGACCTTCTTCTGTGACGCTGTCACATCGAAACCATAAGAGAATAGATTAATAATATGATGATAATGATTTATATCTTTAACGTTATTCTATGGTTTCTTCTAAAAAATTGTATATAAATTGTACAAATACAGCACCCTGTTTTTCAGATTGTTAGTTGGATGAATGCATTGAGTATGTACAGAGAATTCCCCCAGTATGAATGAGTATGAATGAGGCATGAGAAATAAATTTAGTGTATGTGTTATCTTTGTGATGTGTTTCATAATATGTTTTGAAAATATGTAAATGTTTGGAAAATATATAAAATCAGAAATGTGCAAATAAAATGCAAAATTGATAATGATTGATTCTATAAAAAATTCTTCTTACATAGTGTTTTGGTCATATGCATAGAATGAAATAATACTACAGAACTCAGGGGCATATTATCAAGGGGTTTTATCTCCGCTTTTTTGGCTTTAAAAGCCAAGAAAGTGGAGATAAAATTATCTCCCTATTACCTAACTGGCGCTAACACTAGTTGGCGACAGCTAGTAGGAGATAGCGATCATCTTGCGCCCCACTTTGCATGTCAGTGATATTTATCACTAATGACATGCAAAGTGGGCGTGCCAAGATGTTAGCGACTGGAAACAGTCGCTAACATCGCTATCTCCTATTACCAACTTTTGGAGATATTCGCGCTAAGCGCGAATATCACCAAAAGCTAACACCTGCCCTGAGCAGTTCTTAACCATGTTATCCAATGGGAGGTGGATAACATGGCTAAGAGCATTAGCTCGGTAATGCATGAATATCGCTGACTTTTCAGCGATATTCATGCATTGCGGCAGTTTTTTATCGCATTTGCGATAAACCTTGGTAATACCAAGGTTTATCTGCGATAATTTCTGACGATGCTTAGCGTTAAAAAATTAGTTGCTAAGCATCGTTAGCGATAAATATCGCTTAACGTTGGTAATATGCCCCTCATTTAGCAGTATTGGCATTTTCGTGTGATATAGTATAAGAACTGTTCAGGGCAGGTGTTAGTTTTTGGAGATATTCGCGCTTAGCGCGAATATCTCCAAAAGTTGGTAATAGGAGATAGCGATGTTAGCAACTGTTTCCAGTCGCTAACATCTTGGCACGCCCACTTTGCTTGTCATTAGTGATAAATATCACTGACATGCAAAGTGGGGCCCAAGATGGTCGCTATCTCCTACTAGCTGTCGCTAACTGGTGTTAGCGACAGCTAGGTAATAGGGAGATAATTTTATCCCCGCTTTCTTGGCTTTTAAAGCCTTTTGTCACTTTTCTGTCACTAGTGGCAACATTTTAAACGCCTTGACACTAGTGTTTGAGGCAGTTTTCACCACAGCTAGCGGATACTATCGCCTTGTAGCGACGTATTGTAAATACTCTGGTACCAAGGCGATAGTTTTCAGTGATACTCGGCGGGGAGAACATTGCCGCTAACACTAGTTAGCAGCAGCTCTTGTAAATATACCCCATATTTACAATAAAGTGGCAAAGCGTTTTGTTAAGCCAAGAAGGCTAATGACACGCTTTGCCAACATAGGGTAGCACCATATTTACAAGAATATGGTGGATCCCTGCGTTACCCCCTGCGCTGCTGA
The DNA here is from genome assembly GCF_964261635.1 of Lissotriton helveticus. Taxonomy (NCBI): domain Eukaryota; kingdom Metazoa; phylum Chordata; class Amphibia; order Caudata; family Salamandridae; genus Lissotriton; species Lissotriton helveticus. The sequence goes on along the minus strand of NC_136058.1, from coordinate 305,359,601 downwards.
TCAATTGAAGTTGCCTAGCACCCACGCTGGCCCCCTCGCACCATAGTTCAAGGGTGCCTGTGTTAAGGGGAAGATTGTTAGTGTGCAGAAATGTACCCCTTCCTGCACATAAACAATCTTTAAATGCCGTTTTGTAAGTTTTTATGTGTACTGCTTAATGCAGCACACATTGAAGTTGCAAAACAGCATTTTTTATAAATGATTGTTTATGTGCAGGAAGGGGAACTGTCCTGCACTTAAAAAATCATAGGCAATTTGCTGCTTCTATGGGAAAAATCAGGCGATCTAAAGTATTTCTTATCAGTCCGCTTTTTTAAGACCAGGTTTTCTCTGATTTTAATTTTGGCGCTGCCTCCTATTTATGTTGTTCTTGTAAATAGGGGGCATCATAAAAATCAATGGGTTTTGCGGTGGAGCGCCCATCAAAGCACCCATTGCCCGACCCTTTCACGCTAACTTTAGCATGAAAGGTGAAATTTTTTATAGGCAGCATTAAGCCATGTTGAGAGGCATATATTTACAAGAACTTAACACCGCCGTAGAGTAATTATTTTGACATTATGGCAGCTTTTTTATTGCCTTATTTACAAGTTGCCACCAATTGCAGTTAGCAGCACTTATCCAGCGTAAACGTACATTTTCAAGATCACCACTTCTGTTAGCGGGACATAAAAATGGGATGCAAGGTAGGCGTTCCTGTGAAAAAACTGCTGCTTAACACACTTCGCGACATTTACAAGGAAATTCCAGTACCTCGATAACCACCAAAACTGCTGCTAACTCAAATTAGAGGCAGTTTTTTAAGATCAGAAAATAGCTGGGGCCGTATTTATGAAGGCCATGCGCCGCCGTTGCGTCACTTTTAAAATGGGAAAAAGTGACGCACCGGCGGCGCAAGGCCTTCATAAATAAGGCCTCTGGTCTTAAAATTGGTGCAAACACTTGGGCTCCCATATGAGATGTCTTGGTGCTGGACAGCGCTGCAAGGAATAATGCTATGCTGCCCTACGCCAAAACAAAAGGTCAGGGTTGCGCCCTATCAATAAGATAGGGCTCATTTCTGTGCCCAATTCATGAAAAGCGTTGCATCACTGCGATAAAACAGCTATTAGACACTTTTCAATGCACCCTCCTTATGACACCATGGCTGCGCCATATTTACTTTACGGCACTCCAGGTCACAATCAATGACATATGTCTGGAATCTTGACGTACCCATCAGCGCTAAAGTCACGCATTGCTGCAGTTGTGTCGCAAGCACGACACAACACCAGCAATGAATGTGGCCTGCCTATCCATATGGCCCTTATGTCTGTCGCGAGCAAGGAGTACATTTTTGACACAGTGGCGTCCTAGAATTGTCACAGTAAAATCTGATAGATTTCACTGCACCACTCCTACGAGGCTTTCATGCGTGGGAATGAACACCATGCATACATCATACCTGACGCAAGTATAATGTGGAACAGGGCTTTACAAGGTCACGTATATTCCTATATGCGCCACTTCATAAAACGCCGCAACATGGAGCAAAATTCACGCCGCAAGTATGTCAAGAAAATGACGTACCAGCGATGTTAAATGGTTGAAAGGGGCTCATGAAGAAGCCCCCCTGTATTTTTCCCCTATGTTGTCGCACAGTGGCTGCCACGTGCCAACGCAGGCACCCTTGCACCATGGTTGAATGGTGACTAGGAGTAGGTTGATGTTGTACAGAAAGGGACACCTACCTGCACAAAACCTATCAATCCAGGGTATTTCCTCTTTCACTGAGTGCTGCAGAATGCTGCACTCATAGAAAAAGTGAAAAAAGAGGAGAAATGAAAACATTTATCCTCATAGTGCCTCCCAAACGTCACCCTTGGGGTGATATTAGATTCTGACGCATTCTGAAGGTTTACGGTTTCTCGTAAACCTGCAGATGCTTCAAATTCCATTTATTTGGCATAGGAACACCCACAGCAATACCCATTGAACCAGTGGCAGAATGGCAGAGGAGCGTTGCCCCCTGCTTTCAAGCAGTGCGAGAAGATGAATCATAAAATGATAATATCTTTCAGTTATAACATTTTATGTTTGTGCTGCTTTGCGGGCGGTGCTGCTCGGCTCTCAGAGCAGGGCAGGGGAGGAGTGGTTTGCCCACTCCTAAGTGCGCAATGACTGTTTTATCAGTCCTCTTGGGCCGCAAAAACTATTCATGTGCACTTTACCCATTCTCCATGCAGGCTGCATTACAGTCTGCATGGAGAACATGCTCTGGCCCCAATTCCCTGGTTGAGGGTCGAACCAGGATGCCAAATATAATCACGCTATATTGCAGGACCTAACTGCAAGCTAACATATATATTTTAAAAAATGTTTAATTTATAATGCACAATCTCCCGCAATCGCGCCCCCTGCAACCCCATGCACCCGCCCTTGCCCCGTCACCTGCAAGCCATGCTGGCCGCCTCTGCATGGAATGCCCCTTTCACACTGTTTAATGCATGATAGGGTCAAATATTTCTAAGTCCATGAAAAGACATGTAAAGTGGCTTTGCATAGCCTTGTAAACATGCTGTGGCACATTGCGCAATCAGAACGTCAAACACATGACGTCACAGTGTTGCAAGAGTGTCACTAGGATAATTGAGGAACTCCCACAATTTATCCTTGGCAAGGTCAACAACGCGATGGACTTCAGGCCTTTGCAGCTCAGAGCACTAAGGAGACCACCACCGTCACCCCTGACATGCATCGCTCACCTGGACAACTCCTCCGTTTCCTTTGGGTGATGCGTGAACCCGATCCCCTCTAAGTGCTGACCTCGGTAGATCGGAACTTCAGCAACAGGAAGCTGGAGACCAGGAACCGCCAAAAGCCAGAGACTCTCCGGAGCTGTCTGTAACGATGGAAGAAGGAGAGACGCACAACCAGTCAACATTTATTTAGGATATCTGCCATCTGAGAGCTTACATCCAGGGGTTGCACAAACTCTGCACTAGATTACTACCTCGCAGTGGAGCCTACGTCACTGGGGGAGCCTTCAGGGGAAGTGTCGGGATCCTGTCACTGAGTATGATTGCGCATTGTCGGCGCCGCATGCAGCTCCTTCTGCCTCTCTCTCTTGTATAACCTGCTGCAGATTGGGGGTGACTTGGAGTGGTGTGGCTCACTGGTTAGAGGCGGCAGACCTGGAAGCAGAGATCAACCCGGGACCAGGGTTCAATTCCTGACGCGGCAGGGTCGTGGACCAGGGTCAGCGGACTCGATAATTCTCGCCTCGGTGCCTACTCTAACCAGGGATCACACTCGCCAACTCTGAGCATTAGCTTGCCTCATCTCTACAACGGCCCCCCACATTCGCCGGGGATGCCTGGTTTCACCTTGGAGATACCCAGTAGGGACCATCTCACAGGGATAGCCAGGGCGGGTTCCCCAGCGGTCTACAGCGCCATAACGCCTCAGGGCAGCAGTGCGCTTTACAAGACACATACATGCATACATACTTGTAGTTGTGGCGGAGATGCCTGCTCCTCCTACGCCTCCCAGTACAACTGGCTCCATGAATGACAGCTTCTTGCGTAGACCCTTCACTCCCAGTCCACAGCACCTGGCGACCAAAAGATTGCAGCCAGGTCCAGCACTGTTCAGCTGCATCAATGATTTGCATGTCAACAACTGAGATCACTCGCAGCCTTTAGGGGTTGTAGAGGAGGGAGTGTTTGATGCCCAACTCTCGGAGGCATCGCTTGACCACTAGAGACAAGCCCCTATGCACCCGGTGGCATAGTCAGAGAAGAAAATAACTGTGGGTTACCTTTTTCGCCTCCCCGAGCTTGCGTACGTCCCTCAGGCCAGCAGCATGATCACTGTAGGAGGCGGAAGAGAAACGGTCTAGGACCTGTCTCCAGAAATGTGAAGATCACTGGCACTCGATGGGCCTGCTCAGCAACAAGGAATTGGGAGAGTGCACCTGCTGGCAGTAGGTCACACAACCTTGTCTCAGTATATTCCACTGCATCAGCACGGTGTGCTCCCTCAGGCAGACCCAGCACCCTCACGTTGTTTCGCTGGGAGCGTCCAACCACATTCTCTCCTGTTCTGTTGTGTGTCTTCACATGTGCCATTAGCTGCTACACTTCCAAATCTGCGCTCAGGGTACTTGGAGGGACTTTGGACAGTTCTTGCTCAGTGTCATGTACCTTGTAAGTCAGCTTGTGATGATCTGCGCAGTCAGGGGTGAAGTCGACTGTGATTTTGTCTATGCAGCCCTCAAAGGATGTGCCTGCTAGTTCGAGGGAGGTTTCCGCAGAGAGTACAGTGTCTAGTTTTCAGTCCAGGCTGTCCATTGTCACCTGCCCTGCCGTACAGCGAACCCCAGCAGCTCGGTTCACCAACACAGGAGCAGCAAAATGTTGACGCGCCCCCGTCTGCAGGCCGCCCATCGTTGGGCCAGACTCCCATGCACTATATATGACATGCATTGCAGTGCAGGGTGGCCTGCCGGGCCCTCTCCTCCAGTCAGGTGTATGCTACCTGGGAATCTTTGTTCAGGCGGCACCGAAGGAAATCCCCCGTACGCCCAAGATCACACTACCAGGGGGCAACAAAAGGCAGCACCACCCAGTCGCCTGCTCTAACCTAACTGTGGTAACTAGATTCTGTGTTCTTCAGTGAGTGATGGCCGATCAAGAGGTGCACGAAAAGTCCTGAACCAACCCCCATGCCCCTGGCACCCTCCACCACAAACGGCTGATATCAGCAATTAGAGCCAGTTAGTGGAGTCCTCCACCAGTCTTATGCAGGGCCCTCGGTGATGTTGGCCAGCCACAGTGCAGGGATTGCTCAGGGCATGATGTGCCCCACCCACTGGCGCTATGCCTGGGCTCGACTCGACCCCTGGGGCTCCTATGCTCCGTGTACCAACTTCTCCACACCTGGACATCAACACAGGGGCTCAATCCACTGCACTCTTACCAAATCTGTGACTCAGCTAGCAGGTGCCTCAGCAAGGCGAGATTTCACAAGCCTGGGTACACCAGTGGCCGTCAACTCCGCCGGGGAACCTCCCGACTCTTGTGATGCAACAGGGCCCCCTTAGGCGTGAAGTTGTAGTGCTACCACCACACAAGTTTAGTGCAGCTCACGAGCCCCACCCTCCACAGCGTCCAGCCAGTGCCACATTCTCCGACATAAGATGCAGAGAGGCTTGGCACAACATTGGCAATCTCCTCTGTGCACGCCGGTGTAGTGGTGGCGCGTGTTATGCAATGCGATTCTCCCTACGTTGGTGCGCAGGAGTGCTTCTGCTGAACTCAGCTCCAAGGGGTACCAGGTGGTCTTCTCACACAGGTCAGCAACGTGTCTCCATGTGACCTGCCAAACTTCATCACCAGGTAAGGGCGATCGCCATCATCTCAATGCATACCACCACAGCCCACAGGCTTGTGCCCGATAAGGCCCGCCTCCACAGTGAGGCCACAACGACTCCCAGCACCGTCGCCTCCCACTCCGGGTCTCAGATGCAGGCCCAGCAAGGCTTCGGGTCCCCGCACACTGTCCGCGCTTCCAAGCATCGGCTGCCATGATGTCGCAAGAATGGCGCTAAGAAAAGTGCTGCACCACTTTTCATAATTGAGGACTTGGTCCTGCATTTCATCTTCCCCTGGTACTCTTGCTGGTCCTCCTAGCTGTTCAGGGGGTGGGTGGGGGGGTGGTACACCTGTGCCGAACTTGACTTCGGATGCCCCATTCTGAATTCCATTGTTTTTATTTTCTTTTTTTCATTAGAGGTTATTCTGCTTCTTGAGGCTGAAAAGTGACATTGGGCTGACTAACATGAATTTGTTTTGCTAACATACATTTTTTTATCGCCTTGATGCTAGTGTTAACTGCAGTTTTCGCTGCGACTAGCTGATAATATAGCCATGTAATGATGTATTGTAAAAATGTTGCTAACAAGGCAATAGTTTGCAGCGATAGATGACTTTAAAAAATTGCTGCTAACTACAACTACCACAAAAACTGGTTAGCACCAATTCTAGTAAATTTACCCCTAAGTGGCTTAATGCTGCCTCATAAATAAGGTAAAGCTCCTATCACCATCACATCGTCACTGAAAGAGACATTGTGTTGGCGATAGGAGCTTGTAAATATGCCTCCAAATCTGGTATTTAATAGCTTTCATCTTTACAAACTTCAAACAGTAAATATGAATAGAAAGTAATTTCAAAGATTCTGTTAATAAACAGATCCATTGCTAATGAGTACTGTAATAAACAAAAAAAAGTAATGTTACAAATAAATACAAAGGGCCTTATTTACAAGAAAGGGCCGCAGTGTGGCATGGCAAGCCCTTAAGCTGCCCATGCCACTCTCAAAGCACAGGGATGCATCATATTTACAACAATAGTACTCATCTCTGTGCTTTATCCTGCGCTGGCGCACAATTGGCTGCCATGCACCAACGCAGGCACCATTGTGTCATGGTGCAAGGGTGCCTGCGTTGCGGGGAGACTGTTTTTGTGCAGGAAGGGACACTTTCCTGCACAAAAACAATCACAAGAGGTGATTTCCTCTTTCTATGTGTGCTGCAGAATGCACTTCGTGTGAAAATATTTTTCCTCATTGAAATCTTTTTTTTTTTGTCCTCATAAATGCCACCAGATTATGTCAACTCTAGATAGGCTTTCTCCAGGCCACTAGCACAAACCAGCTGTTTCCTCCCTGGGGTCTGTGGATAGCCAGTGGAGATCGCCCAGAGGTAGGTCATTTCCTGATCCAACTCCCATTCACGATGTAACTTGCCACTTTGGGAGGACAGGACCACTAACCTCTGGCATAATCATTGGACTCATTGGAGGTTATCGCTCAGCCCATGCATTTAAGGCAAACCAAATCTTATTGGCGCTTTCCCCACCGCACAACATATCTAAACGACTAACCGCCATGATGTTTCTTAGACAGTCTGTGAATCTGGGGGGGTTTACAGACTTCCACTCCCTACAGAACTCTCTCCTAGCAATAACAATAACATAGAAAATTAACTGTAGGGTACAATTTCGAATATCATAATCTGGGGGGAGACCAAAAAGAATCAATCTAGGACTACGAGTAATTGGGGATAGTACAACCTCTTCTAAGAACTCACACACCTCACCCCAGTAGCTCCTAACATCCGGGCAATCGACAAACATATGTCTGTCATCTGCAGCTGGAAACTTACATCTTGGACAGAAGTATACTTCAGCTGAAAGCGTAGATAGTTTCGCTGGAGTCCAATAAACCCTATATAGCGTAAACAGGTGGTTTCTTCTGAGATTGGATGGTTTTATAATTTTTTGGGAGAGTGTAACTGAGTCCGTCCAAACCTTCAGTACCTCCCCTGCGTTCAGGTCTGGAAAATTATCCCATAACTTGATGGTTTCAGCTCCTAGATTGTCTTTAGCTCCCACAAATATATTGTACCAATGTGCAACCTCACCCTTCCATCCCCTGCCCCTATCGATGAATTCCAAGAGATGGATCTCCTCATCATTGGCCCAGCGCTGCCTCCTCGACCAGGAGGACAACGATAAAATTTAAACTTTGTGATAGAGCCCTCTGTTAAGTTCGAAAGGGATTCCCAGCTTGATAGTACCGAGTTGTTACACAGGTCCCCCATTTTGTAATACCCGCCGCTCTTAATGGGAGAGACAGTCCATCTAATAGGCAGTCTGGTGTACCTGGGGAGTCCCATATTGGGGCTTGGGAATGGTAGTAGGGTATGTCAAGAATTCTACGTATTGATTGCAAGATGTTAAGTGCTGTTTTTAAGAGCTTCAGGCGAACTTTTAAAAAAAACTTCTGATCCCCGAATTTGTAGAGAAAGAACTCTAAACCATGTGGCAAGTCTAAAAGCATAGCCTGGAAAAGTCTACCATGAGATGAAGAGTCTAATTTGTTTGCTAGAAGTCTAAAGTTCTTGAACTGAAAGGCATAACAATAAAGAAGTAAATCAGGAAGAGCCAACCCGCCTAATTTCAGTCCCCTTCTCAATTTCCTCCAGGCGATCCTTGGGGACTTAGTCGCCCAGATGAAAGAGCCAATCCTTCCTTGGAGGTACACAATATCCTTTTTATTAAAATTAAGGGGGATGGAATTAAATAAAATGGTAATTTTCGGCAAAATTATCATCTTGACTAGATTTACTCTACCATAGATGTTAAGGGGTAGAGTATTCCATCTAGTCAGTAGCTTCCTTACTTCCTTTACCACCATCTCCCAACTAACTTTCGGTACGTTCTCAAGGTTGTGGGTGAGGTGAATTCCCAGGTATCTGATTTTTAGTTTAGCTTCTGGTATCTGAGTTAAGTTGTTCCAGCTCATAATGTCTGTTTTGTCTTTGTTGATTCTATACCCAGACACAGTACCAAAGTCCTCAGCCAACTCGAACAACCTGGGAATAGCCTTGGCCGGGTTAGACGTGTAAAGGAGGAGGTCATCGGCATATAATGCCGTCTTAAGTGCCAGATCCCCCATTTTAAAAGGTAAGATTACTGGATCTGATCTTAAGGAACAGACAAAGGGCTCAATATAAATATCAAAGAGGAGGGGAGATAGGGGACAACCCTGCCTCGTTCCCCTTGAGATGTTAAACCATTCGGTAAGGCAACCGTTGACCAAGACTTTGGCCCGGGGACCCCTATATAATGTCACAATCCCTTCGATGAAAATATCTGGGAACCCAAACTTCGCCATAGTTTTCCATAGGAATAACCAATTAACTTGATGGAAGGCTTTTGCTGCATCGATCGCAACAATGGCGAGTGGCAGTCCTCTGTCTGTTGCTATATCTATTGCTCCAACAACTTGGAACGTGAGTTCATTAAGTTGACGGCCTGGTATAAACCCCCTCTGGTCGGGGTTGATTATAGACTTAATTATTTTTGCCAACCTAGATGCAAGAATGCCGGAGTATATTTTAAGGTCAGAAGTAAGTAAGGAAATAGGTCTATATGACTCTATTTTTTTGGGGTCTTTGTTGGGCTTTGCTATCAATGTAATGGTAGCTTCTGACCAAGAGGGTGGAGTTGCTCCCCTTGCAAGAACATTTTGTTAAATAGTGTCAATAAAGGTGTTAAAACTTCTTCCAAATTATCTTTATACACCTAAGTTGGCAATCCATCCGGACCAGCGGCCTTGTTCCTAGACATCTTTTTTAACTGGGCCCGTATCTCCCCTCAGTAACCTCTGTACCTAAAAAAGCAATATCAGATTCACTCAGCTGGGGTAGCTCTCTCAGGGCCCACCAATTTTCAAGCTCCTCCGACCCACAACTATTTTCTTCATGATATGGCTCCTCCATGAACCCTCTAGCCTCTCTCCTAATTTCAGCATCCTCTGTTATGGGGAGCCCAGAATCTCTCTGAATTAGCGAGCTGATGTTGTTCCTGCTCCTCTCAGCCCTAGCCTTCCAGGCCAGGAGTGAGCCGCACTTCTCTCCATATTTGAAATTGCGGAGTTTACTTACTTCCCACTTATCCTTGTTTATCTTGTCAGCTCGTGCCTTAAAGCCTGTCTGTAGCTGCAAGAGCTCTTTTTCAAGTGACGGGATCCTGTCTCTTTCTTCTGTAACGGCTAACTGCAACTGTTGTTCCTTCTGTTTGATTAAATCCTTGGTATTTTCTTCTTTCCTAAGTTTTCTTTTAAGTACCATGTGTGAACCAAGAATACCCCTCAGGTAAGATTTAACAGTGTCCCAAACTGTTTGTTCTGAGGCAGTGCCAACATTAAATGAGATAAACTCTGACAAACTAGCTCTAATTTTAGTTTTAATCTCATCGTCAAGAAGAATAGTTCTGTCTAGGGTCCACCTATACTCTGAGGGGCTAGCCTTGAAGTTGATTTTTAACTCGACAACAAAGTGATCAGACAATCCTGTGGGAATATATGAAGTTGAAATAGTATCAGGCAGAAAGGCTCAATCTAAAAGAAAGAAATCTATTCTTGAGTATTGTTTGTACTTCTTACTATAGAAGGAGTACTCCCTGAGGTTACCATGCTTGACTCTCCAGGCATCTTGTAAAATAAAGTCCTTCATGATATTCCTCAGGGCTGAAAGGGATTTGTTTGGGGAATTATATTTATATAACGTTAGAGGTACGATCTAGCTGGGGGTCTAATAGAAGGTTGAAGTCACCTCCTAATATGACTGGAGCTGAGTGCTGAATCATATACTCCTCTAACTTTCGAAGGAAGTCCGGGTTATCTTCATTAGGACCATAGTAAACAGCACACTGAAAAGTAAAACTACCAATAGAGAGGACTGCCACCAGCCATCGACCAGATCGATCCGTTTCCCAATTCTGAACCCTTATTCCCTTATTTGCGCGCACTACTATAGCTACTCCTCTAGTGGAGCCCCTTTGCTTAGAGCAAAGGACTTCCTGTACCCAACTAAGTTTTCCAAATACTTGGCCACACACCTCCGCTTCAAGATGAGTCTCTTGAAAGAAGTATACAAGTGCCTCAGTATTTTTTAAAAATTCACATATTCTTTGTTGTGTCTTCAGGCTTCCTATACCATTTAAATTCCAAGAGAGGAATTTATTGCTAGATACTGTACTAAGAGCCATCACATAATATAACCAAGCCTACAGCTAATGGAGACCTCTGTTTATATTCTGATTTGCGACATAAGGACTTATGGCATATGAGGACATTTTTATGTGGTTTTTTTCCCACTCCCCTGTGACCCCCCCTAACCCTTCTTTCCTTGTTCCCCCCTTCCTCTTCTGTTTATAGGGGGACAGGTGTATCGGACCTCCTCTCTCAACTGGCTCTGTTGGGTCCCAGGCAACCTGCCTAGACCTGAGCTGGTATCTATTCCTAGTTGGAGCCTCGGAATTTTTGGGGACGCAATGGAGCCCCTCCTGGCTTGGTGACACCTCCTCCCCTTCTCTATCACAAATTGTTCTACTGATAATACACTGGCCAGACACAGTTGGAACTGCACTCGGAACTGCTGCCTCCATGCAGGCCCTCCCCCACGGAACCTCCTTACCGCCAGCCCTCACAGTCCGAGCTAAAGGAGAACTCCAGCACACCGGACCTCTAGTGCGGAGGATAAGCGCACCCCTGGAGCGGTGCCAATGATTCCTTCGGCTGTCTCCTTGATGTTGCCTGTCCGCTTCGAGCCCCGACCGTCCTGCTGCAGCCTTCCTCGATCCACAAGTCGGCTCCTTCACCTCCCACTTCCTGGTGGAGCGCCTGTCCGATTCAAGCATTCCGCGGGGTCTTAGTGCTCGCCATCAAACCTCCAAACAAAAGAAAACATCGAGGGAGACGCAAAGTTTTTCGGCAGGTTCGGGTCATTTTACACGGGAATTTAGATCAGTTAAGTGCCGTGGGGCCCGATTCACAGAATGAACTTAAGACTCAATCCTAAACTTACTACTATTTTGGTATTCACAGAATGCACTTACTACTTTTGGCATTCACAGAATGCACTTACTACTTTTGGTATTCACAGAATGAATTTACTACTTTTGGTATTCACAGAAGTTAGGATTTTGTCTTAAGTTTGTCTTAATACAAACTTAAGACAGACTTAAGACAGACTTAAGACAAACTTAAGACAGACTTAAGACAGACTTAAGACAAAATCCTAACTTCTGTGAATACCAAAAGTAGTAAGTTTATTCTGTGAATACCAAAAGTAGTAAGTGCATTCTGTGAATGCCAAAAGTAGTAAGTGCATTCTGTGAATACCAAAATAGTAGTAAGTTTAGGATTGAGACTTAAGTTCATTCTGTGAATCGGGCCCGTGGTGTTTTCCGGGTGTGGAGCTCCGCAGCAGCCGTCAGCCTGCCGCCGCCATGTTCCTCCCCCTACTCATTCCTCATTGAAATTAAAACAAATTAATTGTTGCGCCTCCCAATGCCTACGTAGGATTCTGTTGCATTTCTAGGTTTACGATTTCTCATGACTCTGGAAATGTGGCAGAAGCCATGGGTGTTGAATGGGAACACCCACAGCAACACCCATGGCAAGCCGTTTTAACGCAAAGTGCTGCATGTAAAGGGGCTGTATTTACAAGGACACAAAAAGCCATGCAGCATGTCTTTACCTGTCCTTGTAAATATGGGGCAGCAAGAGGCGCCGCCGGTGCGTCACAAAAAAAGTGATGCACCGGCGGTGCAAGGGACTGGTAAATATGCCTCATAGATTTTATTTATAGTCCTATTTAGGATCACGACTCGGCCTTTGCTGACTTAAAACAACAACAAATTGCATGGGCATATTTACGAGAAAATGTCAGAGGATGGAGCAGCGTCACATTTGGCAGCGCCATGCTCTGACATTTTCAAAACGCAGAGTTGCGCCATATTCACAAGAATAGGGAGCACCCCTGTGTTTTACTGAGCGCTGGTGCTCAATTTAGATGCCTAGCGCCAACACAGGCACCCTTGCACCATACTGCAAGGGTGGCTGCATTACAGGGAATGATTATTTGGCCCTTATTTATGAGAAAGTAACCAAGCCTGATGCCAAAATTAGTTTGGCTGCGATGTGCTGCGTTGCTTTCAGCACACAGAGATGCATCATATTTACAACAATATGATAGATCCCGTGCTCTCCCCGGTGCTGATGCACAATTGGCTGCCATGTGCCAACGCAAGTAACCTTGGTAACCATGGTGCAAGGGTGCCTGCATTGTGAGGTTGATTGTTTTAGTGCAGGAAGAGACACAAGTGGTGTTTTCCTCTTTCCATACATGCTGCAGAATGCATAGAAAGAGGAAAAAGCAAGGAGAAAAAAAAAATTCTCCTTATTGAACCTCCTTACGCCTTCCCTGGGGAGGCATAGGATTCGGACACATTCCTAGGTTTACAAAAAGTTGTAAATCTGGAAAAGCGGTAGATTCCATGGGCCTCATTTATGAGAAATGACGCATCGCTGCGTGAAAGCAGCGATGTGTCACTTTTCATTGTGCCCTCCTTGCTACACCAATGATGAGTCATATTTACAGTATGACGCTTCATGTCGCAAGGAGTTACAGATACGTCAGTATTTCTGACGTATCTGTAAGCGCAAAAGTGACGCATTGCTGGAGTGTGTCACAAAAGTGACGCAACTCCAGCAATGCGCCCTTTCACATGGGGCAAGCCCCATGTGAAAGGGCCTGCGTCAGTCTTATGCCTGCTGTGATGCAGGCGCAAGATTTTGATGCAACAGTGTCCTAAAAGTAACGCAGTGAAATCTCATAGATTTCACTGCGTCACTTCTATGACCCTTCCTTGCGTCAATACGCCCCCCTTGCATACATTATACCTGGCGCAGGTATAATGTGGCGCAGGGGTTTAAAAAGTGACGCATCTACCTAGATGCGTCACTTTTTAAATATAGCGCAACAAGGCGCATTTTTTACACCACTGGTGCGTCACAAAAAGTGACGCACCGGCGGCGTAAAAGTGACGCACAGCCTCATAAATGAGGCCCCATGGGTGTTGCGTGGGAACACCCACAGCAGCACCCATGGAACTCCCCTTTCACGCAAAATGCTGCGTGATAAGGCAATGTATTTACAAGAACAACAAAAGCCACGCAGGTTGGCTTTCCACGTCCTTCTAAATATGGAGTACCAAATTGTGCTGCTGGTGCATCACAGAAAATGATTCACCTGCGGCACAAGGGGCTTGTAAATATGCCACTTATGTGCAGGAAGTTGTGCAAGGTGTCCCTTCCTGCACATAAACAATCAATAATGGTGATCCAGCACGGACCCCCCCTTAAACTCTGGGGACCCCGTAAAACAGCAGAGTCATTCAGATTTTTCAAACATCAGGCCCCAATCTACACACAACACCCGAACCAACACCATGTCCCCTAAAAACGACCCACGCTGGATTCTGCTTATTTTGAGAGTATTTGTTTGACTACGGGTTCATCGATTAACGTCTATCTAAATCTCTGAACATGACATACTTTTCCTAAGGAATTGTTTAAAGGAAAACTACTCCTGTGGCCACCGGGGATAGTTGAGGTTCCCCAACTTAGGGTCGGTAAACAAAGATCAGGACAGAGTTCTAGACAGGAACAGACAGGAATATCTAGGCTTTTCTGGGAAATCGACGAACAGCGATGCACTCCCTTTCTCCTCGTCCTGGATTCTTACGCAAAGATTCAGCTATGTTGCCTCTCATCCGCTTTCCTCCCGCTTGCCTAAAGTCTAAGGGGCATATTTACAATAACTGGCGCATCCCTGTAAATCAGCAGGGATGCACCAGTTATTCTGCGCCACAGCTCCTCCATTATGGATGCGCCGCATTTACAATGCGGCGCACCATGGTGCAAAAATGGCACAGATGGGTGACGCATCTGTGCCGTAAAAGTGACGCATTGCTGGAGTTGCGTCGCAAGCACGACGCAGCTCTAGCAATGCTCTGGGGGCCCCATCTAGTTAATGCTGCGTCAATACTTACGCCTGCTTCAGGTAGGCGCAGGGTTTTGACGCAGCATGGGCCTAAAAGTGACTGGGTGAAATCTGGTAGATTTCACTCAGCCACTTTTAGGAGGCGTTACTGCGCCAGAACGCCCCCTCCTACACAGGAACACCTACATGTGGCGCAGGGCAATACAACGTGACGCATCTCCCAGATGCGTCACTTTGTAAGTACCCCCGTACCATGGAGCAGGATTTGCGCTGCCGCTGCGTCACAAAGTGATGCAACGGCGGCGTAAATGAGGCGCAAGGGGCTTGTAAATCTGCCCCTAAATTTTGACCTAACAAGGTACCGCAATTATACCCTCATATTAACGTGTCCGTCCCATTAATGTTTTCAAAACTTAAAGAACTCACTCTGGGATTGGTCTAAACAGGGGGAGTCGGAGTGGTAGCCCAAGTTTTTCATACTAACTCCATCCCCATGACATCTTTCTTCTATGATAATTTATTTACTAAAAGATAATAGCAGCGTTTTATTCTAGTATATTTGATGCCAGGTCCCATGGTCTGTTTCTTCCCTGGCAAGCTGTCAGCTGCTTCCGCTGGGGTGGCCTTGACACTTTCATCACATTCTGTTCAGAGTGCTTCACCACGTGAATACCGCACGCATGCGTTTCAGGTGCCATTCGTGCTCTGGTCAATTTTAGCAGGCCCTTTTCGCTTCACTAGAAAAAAACAAACACAAATAGTCATTAATTAAAAAGAAAAATTAATTTTCAATGTTTAACCACCCTCCACTATGCTTGCCCATGTTAATCTTCTTGCAAAGTATTAGTTTTGAAATAGTTTTTCTTATTAGTGTAAAATTCAAAATGTGCAACGTACAACATAGCTTATTCATGCACTGTTACGGTTTTTCTAAGTGCAAATTAATAAAATGTGCTCTAATGTTTCATGCATTAGTGATATTATTGCGCACATTCACAATGCAGTCTACCCAAATGTTTGTGTTGGTGCATGTTAATCTCGTCTTACTTTGGTTAATGAAATGATCAGGGTGGGTTCAATCCAAGCAGGTTGCTTTTCTGCAATCCTGCTTCATCAATCCCCCTTTGATGGCATAGGCCATCAAAAAATACCCACCATACCATGTGCCATCTATGGTTCTAATCTTAAGATTTGTATCCTTTTCTCTTTTCACTTCTAGTTCTCTCATTGTATCATAGTATTTTCCTTTCAGATCTTCTAGCTCTATCTCTTCTAACTTTCTCTTCCTTGCTTTCTGTTTGTTGTTTCTCTTGTTCTTTTTCTTTCACGTTTTCCCTTGCAACATTTGTACATTGTCATTAGCATCAGTATTAATAAAGTGGTTGAAGCTACTGGTGTGAGTATTCGCCCTACAAAAATACTACCAAAAGTTGTAAACCCTCTACTTATGGAGGAAAAACCTTTACCAAATCTCTCCCATGTACCGCCAACCTCCAATTCGGTTAAGTCTTCATGCAAATTTGTAATATTCTCAATATATCCTTCAATACCTTTGCTTTAGTCAGGTTTATAGGTACAGCAGTGTTGAATTTTCAACATGCCGCAGACTCTACCCTCTTTTGCCAGTAAGATATCAAGGGCAAGTTGATTTTGTAAAACCAAGGATCTAATTGCAACCATTTCATTATCAATCATCAAGAATCCCCCAGCAGTATCTGTTGATAGACGATCTACTACTGTTGAAAGTTTTTGTGCATTCAGAGTAACTCCAATTGCTGGTATCGGTGCACCAATAATATCACCTATTATCTCTGTGAAGCTTGCTCTTTTCGTGAGTGTTAGTCTTTGTCTTATTTCCTTGATTTCCTTTGTTTTCTAGTCTACATGGTAGACTTTTGGAAAAACAATCCCCATATAACAACTTCCATACCAATGATCAGGCAATTTGTAGTATGCTTTCTTACCGCACGCAAAATAGATTCCTGGAAAAACAGGGTCATGTCCCCCTTTGAGTCCCCACCCACCTGTATTTTTGTAGGTGTGTTCACATTTGCTAGAACCACCAAGGAAATAGTTATCATGAGCAGTTTCTTTTCTAAGCAGGCAAAGCTCTCCTTTCTGTGTCCTATCCAGCGACATTGCAGCATATTTCTCTCCTTTTTCATAAGTTCCCTCTCTAAAAGCCCATGGTGGTGTTTGTGACTTTTGTTCAGGAGCTTTCTTTTGGAAACATTGTCTTCTTTCTTCTACCATATCTATGAATAGTCTCTCTTCAACCCGCAATCCACATGTTGAATTGTGTTTGTAAGCATAATCTAAATCCAATAAATTGGTAATATGGAAGAATTCTTCCATATGCCAAGCCTTTTTAGAGTTCATGGCAAGAATAAATTCTTTGACAACAGGAATTCCTGCAAACATTACATTTAAATCGGAGTAATGGCACTCCAATTTGCCTTTAACATAGAATAGACTGGTTACAACACTGCAAGACACACCATATATTTGTGGGAAGCAGTGATAGGTCACCCCTATGAAACAGATAAAGGTAACTGCATACACAGAAAACAGTTACTTACATTCATTGTCTCCACGTATTCATGAAGTAACTTGGAGAAGACATTTAGCGAGAAATCATTAGTGGATTTATCATGATGGAACATACTTCCCATCAAAGTGTTCTACTTCAGTGTTAAGAAGAGGTTCTTTAGTCACAACTTCCATTCCTTCACAAGTTATATTATTAGTATGAGCTCCTTTTTAATTCATTATTAGAATTGGCACAAGGACAGTTAGTAACAACCATAATAGTGTTAGAAAGCAAACACTACATAATCAATTTTTAATGCAGCTACGTTTCAGACTAAGTTTTGGATGTTCAGTCACTTTTCCTTCGACCATTATTAATATTTCTATAAAAAAAATCTAAAAAATCTACCAAATTCTAAATTTCTAATTTGTAACTTATGGAAAAATAATTTTTCTTGGAAAAATAGTGTACTCCTACACTTCAAGACTTCTTCTTTTAGTTTAATTTCTTAAATTTTTCTGTGTCCGAAAGTGTAGTACCTTAATTCTTTCAGTTCTTTAAAGGTGGTCTTAATTTGCTTTTATCATTTTCCTCAGTGTCAGATTTTTCTTCTTCTTCACTTGAATTTGTGCTTTCAATTTCTTCCCAAATTACCTAAGTCTACACCGGTGCAGAGTATTTTTTAATTGGGATTCTTACTCTTTTTCTTTTTCTCTTTCATTAGGTTTCTTCTTCTGACTCTTCTTGTTCTGTCTGACTTGAGACCTCATTAATTTGCTGGTTTTTCTTGTGGGTTTCTCCTCGCTAAGGTGTATTTCAGTCTTTTGGCACGACTTGGCCAGTTGTCTCCTTTTCTTGCCCTTTTAGCTTGAGTCGCTTCTTCACTTTCTTTTTCTACCTCACAAGTTCTTTTATTTGTTCTTTCCTTTATCTGTCCCTCTTGTTCACCTTCAGTGTTCTTTTCACTATCGATATTTTGTTCCCTTTCTGTGATCTTTTCTTCCTTGATATCTGATTCACCGCTGTGACTTTTTCACTCTCTTGAACTGGTCACCTTCTGTGACAATTTGTTCACCCTTTGTGATATACCTTTCTCTTATCTCAACAGTAGTTTCACAAGACTCAGTATCTGGTGCTTACTTTAATTGACTTGTGCTTGGCTGTTCATCATCTGTTTGTTCTTCAGAATCTGTCACTCTAGATTCTTCAACTTCCCAGACTTCAGCCTCTGACTCTGGTCTTAGGTTTATCAGTTGCTGCTCTTCTGGTCTTTCTAGTGGACTAGGGACTCGTCTGGTATGGCTCGCATGAATCTGTTGTGATTCTATCTAGGACCCTAATTCGATATTCCCGATTTATGCCCTTATGTGGTTATAACAAATAATATCCTTATAAAGGCATAAGAATCATATCCATATTTAGTAATAGCCAATGCAGTCCAAATACGGAAAGGCTACTCCCATAGACTCCTAGAAAGTACAAAGCGTTCTTTAAACAAACCAAGCCTCCAGCAACCCGGGAAATCCCCCTGCTTTTGTTTTGATTTGAACATGAACTCCTGGAGTCCAGAAAGAACTGTTAGTTCTTAGTGACGTCTTATGTCCAACCTTACGTCAAACCCGGCACCTTTCAGGTATAAATATACCAACGTTGCCTTAAGCAAATACACGGTGGTTTGGAGCAGAGCGGCTATCTACTTGCCCGAAGCCCAGCTGATGCGAGAGCCGAAGGAAGCCGACCCTCCCATTGACGCACTGAGAGAGAAGCTGTCTTTTCTCCTGCCGAGAAATTCCAGCTCCGGTGTTTCCAGTCACCCTTGCGGGTTGCTGGGAGATCGAGTCCTGAGAGAGAGATACAAGACCTCCTTCATTCTAGAACCAAAGTACGGAGCTGATTAAACCCTTTAGAGAATTCTTGATTCAGATTCTTGGCAAAAACCAACTTAACTTAAACTGCAACCTACTTACTCCTTCCCATGTATTAGGCTTAGGTCAGGTACACCGGGGTAGGCGTATCTTAGAAGCACCAGTTGAGTATGTTAGTCAATGTTTTTATGTATGTATATATTTTATCCATTTTAAAGTATCATATGGCTAAGAAACCATATCAATGCTTTTACAGTATTATTTCATAATACTCCTTTTACTGTACGCACTTTACTTTATGATAAGTATTGCAATTGTGGCAACTCACTTCTCTTGCATGAGAAAGAAGACTGCTCAATAAATAACACCTTTTATTGAAAACGCCCGTCTCTCTATTTCTCTGCACTCTGGTGAAACTAAGCATGCACGATTGACTGAGTGAAATAGCTGTCTATTGTTTTCACACGACTCTAGAGATATACTCTTTATTCTGAGGGAGCAAAGTTGTCATGTTTATGCGGTTGTCAGAAACTAATCCCTTCTTGTCTAAATCAGGACGGTTAACTCTTTCCTGCACATTCGAGAAAGTTTCTAGTGACCTCTGAGCTAGCTGGCAAAACTAATTAAGTCTAATATAGTCAGTAGAGACCTAGATGACCTCAGTCCTACGTCTACACTGCTGTTTATATTATTCCAATGCGCAGACCCTAATGGGAATATAGGAACTACACTACATGGCGCACAATGTTTGGTAAGGCGATTATCTAACGCAAGACATTAGAGTAACTCAGTCGTGCTTTTCACACAGACCCCTTTTTCCCGTAAAAACTCCAAAAGGCGTCTGGAGTGGGTAAAAGGTTAATATCCGCCAAGACTTAGTAGGACGAGATTCCTATGTATTTTGGTTTAGTCAACGTTGAAGGATACAGTGTTCCAAAATATTGTGCACCTAATCTTTGTTTCCTTGAAACTTGCTCTGCAAAGCAACAAAACTTCCTGTCAGTAAAATGTCGGACAGTGAAGAAGAAAGGGAAAGAGCTAAATTAGCAGCTCAACTTTTAGCGGATGACACAAGTCTCCAAGTAAATAACCCGAATATTATAATCATTCCGGTAAATGTAAGAAAAACTATAACTAAAAAACGTATAGAAAATGGAGTATCATCACGAGGTGCTACAGTCATATTCGTGGTAGAGGCCCATGAATATCGGCAGACAGAGGTGTTCTATTCATGGATACATTTTCCAGCAGCACACGCTGTGACACACGATTTCCACTATTACAAAATAGAGGAATCTCCAGAGGAATACACTCCTTTCGAGGACGTTGAAATTCCATCCCAAGAGCACCTGCTCTGGTTTAATGGCGCCCTAAAACATCAAAATCACATCACCAGGCTCGGTCCACTAGGTAGACCAGGAGCCACGTGGCCGGTTCTAGCCAGCTACACACCACATCCCGACATTGAAAAAATGACAGACCGGGAACTTTTAGCTCAGCTAAAACAACTAATTAAAATACATAGACAATTGGTCCAATATGTCATGCGGACTTCAACAGTCCAACCAGCAATAATAATCACAGACCACCCCTCATCAGGGGAACACAAATAAAACCACACCACAGAATATACAATCAGCCATAGGCAAAATACCCCCAAAACGGGAACAAATTCCATTCTGGTTAGCACAAAAAATCACTCAAATAGAGGCAGTATTTCCTGATACTACACCTCATGAAAAACACAGAATTCTGACTATCTGTCTTCCAATGGGGATCGCACCACATGTGGAGGACTGTGACACTTGGGGCACAGTCTTTGCTTCGATTTACACAAAAACACATGTTGTTCCGTCTATGGCGGTTATACCGGACGTACTAAGACAGATTCAAAATGAAAACGGTCCAGAACCTGCCTTAACTCTAGGTATGAAATTACTGAAAGACTTCAAGCAGGTCTCGGCTATATTATTAGCCAACATAAAAGGAGAAGCAGCATCTGTGGCGATCCGCCAGAAATTGAAAGAAACAGATATAGCAGAACAACCTTTTGAACTTGCCAGAATCATAGAAAAATCCTATGAAGAACTAAGAAGAGATAGTTTGAGTGGGAAACCACTAAAACCTCAACTAACTGAAAGTCCTGAAAAAACCTTTATTAAAAATAATCTCAACACTCCAAAAAAGAGTTGGGAGGGTAATAAACAATCCACTCCCAGAGAAAAACGGTTTCAGTCCAGAGGAAGGTCTCCTCAACGGAGAGATAGATCTCCAGACCGAGGAAACAAGTCTCCCCAGAGGGAACCCTCTGAGAAAAGATGCAACCTTAGAGATAGGGATAAATTGAGAAAACTTGACAGATATCAAGATATTGATACACGTCCCTCTCGATCTTTTCAGACTTCCTCACAGAAATCGGAAAGATGAGGACGGTCAGAACACAAAGAAGAGCACGTCAAGTCCAAAGACAAGGAACCTGCTCATCAAAGTAAAAAATTACAATTTCCAAAGAAGAAGGTAGCTAGTATTAAAATTAAACATGCCGAGGATTCTGAGGATACAACTGAAAAACGGAGAGTGGGCCCAGACAATGCTAGACAGCGCAGCAGAAGTGACCATAGCTCACAAGATCCTGATGAATCTTCTGGAGACAGTGGACACAAATGAATACATTCAGGTGGAAACGGCAGATACCAGAGTTAGCAAACCCCATAAATTATACGAAATAACATTGCGTATAGAGGGGGACAAAACTAGGAAAGTAAAGGGTCTCTTTTGGGATAACCTTTCGAAAGGCTATGACATCCTGTTAGCTGAAAAAGACTGGCCGCCAGAGTTTGTCAGGGAGTGCCCTCATGGCGAAGAAATTATTATGCCTGCCTTCTCAAATCATATTCCAATTCATAAAAAATACACATTTGCAAGAAAATGGGCAGTGGCCCAAGCCCCTGCATTATATAAAAATCATGTAGGATGGAATGAGGATTCTCCTCACCATAAAATCCAGTTAAAAAATCAACCGACTGCAGAGAGGCAGTACCCAGTTAAGCAAGAAGCTAAAAAACAAGTCAGGGAGATATTAGATCAACTTGAATATCAGGGGGTGATTGAAACATGCACCTCACAAATGAACAATCCTTTGTTTCCTGTCTCCAAGCCAGACGACTCATATCGTCTAGTTTTGGACTACAGACACCTAAACTCATGCTGCAAAACATTTGCAGTACAAAACTCACACTGTGCAGCACTAATGAATAACATTGTGCGCAAAAAATATAAAACGACATTAGATATCTCTAATGGATTCTTTTGTCAAAACATTGCACCTGAAAGCAGGTATTTGACCGCTTTCTCAACAATGGGGTCGCAAAAACAATTCTGTTGACGCCCACAGGGATTCAAGAATAGCCCAGGATTATTCTCAGCAAGGGTAACAGAGGGGTATATTACCAACAACTAGCAATAATTTTTGTCTCTAACTTGTTTAGAGACAAAAATTATCGCCGCACATCGGCGATTTTTATCGCAGATAAACCTTGCTATTAGCAAGGTTTATCGCAAATGCGATAAAAAACGGCCGCAATGCATGAATATCGCTGAAAAGTCAGCGATATTCATGCATTATCGAGCAAATGCTCTTAGCCATGTTATCCACCTCCCATTGGATAACATGGTGAAGAACTGCTCAGGGCAGGTGTTAGCTTTTGGAGATATTCGCTCTTAGCGCGAATATCTCCAAAAGTTGGTAATAGGAGATAGCGATGTTAGCGACTGTTTCCAGTCGCTAACATCTTGGCACGCCCACTTTGCATGTCATTAGTGATAAATATCACTGACATGCAAAGCGGGGCCCAAGATGGTCGCTATCTCCTATTAGCTGTCACTAACTGGTGTTAGCGACAGCTTGGTAATAGGGAGATAATTTTATCTCCGCTTTCTTGGCTTTTAAAGCCAAAAAAGCGGAGATAAACCCCTTGATAATATACCCCAGAGTTACTACAAATATATGATGATGAGGCATTATCTTATGTCGATGACATCTATCTAACAGATGATGACCTGGAGACTCACTTAAAAAGAGCGAACACCATAATACTATGAATTAATAAAACCTGATTTCAAACCAATCAATTGGACTCAGAAACACACAGAAATTTTAAGATCATTACAAACAGACATGTTAACTAAAACAAAATTGCAAACTCGCGAAAACGTACGCAACCTTGTAATCCGAGTCATCCCAGGAAGATGCGGATTCACGTACCTGACCTCTAATGAGGGAGAAATGGTACCAATAGCTTACAAATCACACTTGTACACACAAGCTGAAATGAAATTCAGTTCAACTGAAAAAATTCCAATAGCGGTTCAAACTGCTGTCGCAAAAGAAAGAGCCCTAGCCCAAGGCAAGAGAATATCTGTTTCAACAGCAGAATCAGCCCTTGAGGCATTAACAAGCCCACGCAATCTAAAAACTGTGGGATTAGATCCAAAATGGATACAATGGGAAAATTCTCTTGCTGCAGACGACGTGAAACACTATTTTGAACAGAAAATGAAAAAACTAGAAGATCTAGAATATGAACATGAATATCCTCTGTCAATCGAAATTCTGCCTCTCGAACAGTACACCTGTGTGATCTACATGGATAGATTTGCACAACACTACGATGTGGATAAAAAATCCTACAATGCAGCGTGCGCGATTGTTAAAGGCCGCTGGTGCTTTGGTAAATTCAGACTGATAATCACCAAAACTGAATCACTCAGAAACTGTACAGCTCAGCGAGCTGAAATAAGATCTTTAAAGATGGCGCTTGAAAGTGCCTATCGCGAATTCCCCACACTAATAGGTTGCGATTCGCATTACTGCGTCAGGTCTTACAATAATGACATGCAGACGTGGATCAAAAACGGTTACAAAGATGACACAGGTGCTAGAATAAAGCATAAAAAGCTCTGGGAACAGGTAGTTCTTTTGCAGAAAGAACTACGAAAAACTCACGTGATACATACACTGAGTCATCGACGTGATGGCGTTCACGTTGCGGGGAATTCATTGGCTAACAGAGCCACAGCGGCAGCGGTTCAACCAGCTTCCGTAGCCACAAAAAAAGCGGTCTAAAAAACACATAGACGGAGAAACCATGCTGGCAGTAAAAGCCTCATTAAAAGGCGATTATGCCGTATTACCTCTCAACTACCCACTCAGTAATACATACATAATTGATGCGAACTCCGTTCCTTTTGCTCAAATCCCTGGAGTGGGGGACAGAGTAATTCCAAACACGAACCGGAGAGTCTTCTTGATCGAAGAAGCACATATGGGATTGGGTCTAAGGCACCAAGAGATCTTGAAATCTCTAATAGAATTACAATCAAAATACTGGTGGCCGGGGATGAGGGTGCAAATTTACAACTTTTCAATGAACTGTCAGGACTGCAACAGAGATCGCATTTGTGAACCGGAACAGAAAATTGCCAGGACACATTTATTAGAAAGCATCAGGCTATCTACACGCAGCAATCCAGCAGGAGAAATGCATTCCAATAATTATTAAGACTATATTCACTTAAGATGTAGACACCAGCGCTCGGCTGACGCCAGAACTGTAATAAAAGATTTGCGAGTCTTTATCGGCACATACGCAATTGGCATGCTACATTCTGACCAGGGTCCTGCGTTTAGCTCTCTGGCTTACAAGGAGGCCATGGCCAGCATGGGCATTGCATTGCGGTAGTCTTCTCCCTTCCATCCTGAGGGAAATGCGGTAGTGGAAAGAAAAAAACGTGACATAAAGCAATCTATAACGGCGAGGGTATTATGTTCGGGTGATGGGTGGGTCAAACATTTAACAAGTGTCCAACGTAGTCTTAACAATATGCCAAGAAATCTCTAAAAGGTCTCACTCTATACGAACTATTGTTCGGCACTAGAATGCAAATCCAGGACTTAGATTGTCACACTTCAGTTGTGAAAGAAAAAGCCATTGGGCCCGATTCACAGAACTAACTTAAGACAAATTCCTAAACTTACTACTTTTGGTATTCACAGAAGTTAGGATTTTGTCTTAAAACAGACTTAAGACAGACTTAAGACAGAATCCTAACTTAAGTCTGTTTTAAGACAAAATCCTAACTTCTGTGAATACCAAAAGTAGTAAGTTTAGGATTTTGTCTTAAGTTAGTTCTGTGAATCGGGCCCATAGATATCAAAGACCGTTTGGCTGTTTTACAGGACTTAAATGAAACAAGAAGAAGTCTAAGTAACATAAAGTTAAAAGCCAACGACCACTGAAGAGAAACCACCTGTCCCAGCAAGACCTGTCTGGATTCCAAAGATTGGGGATCTGGTCAGAGAGAAGATCGCGGTGAAGAAGGAATTTGGGCCTTCTTACAGAAAAGCAGTACCTGTCTTAGCTGTCAGCGGAACAAGATCAGTAGTACTACCGCCCCTTGCTGGTAAAAAGGAGAACCGAGTTGTATCCATCGACCTGGTAAAACCACAATCATGTGGCCAATAATAAGTAGTAGGTCCAGTGGACTCCCAAGAAATAGCAGAAGACCAAATCTTGCTACAATCCAAGAGGTTCAAACTGAGAGACTAATCACATTTGATAAACCTGCAGTGAATAAAAAAGGACTATGCAACAAAGCCATGGAGCTTGAGCCTCTTGAAACCCAAATAGCAACAGTTCCTCAAGAAACACCAGTCTACAACGATGTAGCCTCGGACTATACAAATGTAATAAAGAAAAATGCAAAGACAAATGAAAATCCGGAAGCAATTACAACAATTGACAGAACTGCATCTGGCTACTTCATCAATTTCGATGACTTTTCCGATGATCCAAGTGAACATGAAGAAACGCCAGCAACAAAAACTTTCAAAGAAAAAATGACTGAACTCGTTCATCAACTAAAAGAAACATATCTGATTTCACCATGGATTGAATTTTGGATTGTGTTAGGTGTACCTTTCCTCCTGCTTTGGCTCATCATGGTTTTATGTTTGGGTACATTTATTGATGGAAAATATAGTACAATGGACACAGGAAGTCAGACCATCAACTTGATCCTAAAGCCTCACAGATCCTCTCACATCGAGAAAAGAGAACTGTCATCAGTGAACATCACAGCCAATCCAATACCCGGTGGGATAGCATGGGACAAAACTGATTATGAAATCTATGGCCCGATTGAGCTCTTGAAATATCCACACCAGTTCAAGGTTTCATTAAGTGACTTTGTATCACCAAGTACTTTCTCTGATGATTGGGACTTTGAAAATATTAATAATATGATGTCAGATTTAGTAATGTCAGCTAAATTCACAGAACATAATTATTTACAGGGTTCATCGAATTATGAAGAGATGTACTGTTACAATCATTTTGGTCATCACTATTTGCATAAAACTGCTCAACCTAGAAATGTTTTAACTTATAACCAATGGGAACATTGTCCAACAACGCCAAAAGGCAGTTCGAAAACATTTTATGAGAAATTCCAATACTTCTCAGGGTTTAACAACAGTGATCCAGAAACGTTTTATTTTAAAATGTTAAATAAGACAGGAATGAAAACGATGTTGACAAATACTAAATTAATTTACTCTGAAAAATTTTATGACAAAATGTCTACATTTGGTTTTGAATTTTGGAAAAACAACATTGAAACAAAAACCATCTGGGGTTCAAAAGACTGGCAGGTACATGGTCTAGAAGCTTTATTTAGAGCCTGCATGATCCCAGAACAGATAATATTCCTGAATGACACCATTCAACAGACCACTTGTCTTGGCTTAGCTAAGATAAAAGACTTAAACAAACCGTCTATTCCAAAGCCCATACCTGATAGTAATAGCACTACAGATGTGGAGATAGACGTATCCCATATTTTACACCAAAACAGAACAAATCCTGATTGGAAAAAATGGTTGATCTGGCCCACAGACACAAATAACTGTCAAGATAGATTCCTGAAGAAAACACAGGGGTTCAAACAGACCAGGCCAGACCCAAGATACTCCCAGAGACAACATCCAGGGATAGTTACAACATACAGTGTAGGGAAACTATGGGCCCGATTCACAGAATGAACTTAAGACTGAATCCTAAATTTACTACTATTTTGGTATTCACAGAATGCACTTACTACTTTTGGCATTCACAGAATGCACTTACTACTTTTGGTATTCACAGAAGTTAGGATTTTGTCTTAATTTTGTCTTAAGACAAACTTAAGACAGACTTAAGACAGACCTAAGACAAACTTAAGACAGACTTAAGACAGACTTAAGACAAAATCCTAACTTCTGTGAATACAAAAAGTAGTAAGTTCATTCTGTGAATACCAAAAGTAGTAAGTGCATTCTGTGAATGCCAAAAGTAGTAAGTGCATTCTGTGAATACCAAAATAGTAGTAAGTTTAGGATTGAGTCTTAAGTTCATTCTGTGAATCGGGCCCGTTGCCTTGAGTGGCTACAGAAATCCACACTGCCTGAAATTAAGCAACACTTGACTTTACTTAAAGAAGGTGCTGACTTGCGAGATTTCATACTGGGACCTCGCAAACAGCGTCAAAAACGTTTCATATACGCCGGTATATACGCTGCTTACAACAAAGCTTGGAAAGTAATGCAAATTGAAACAGCTGAAAAAATACGAGAAATTGATCGTATAAATTTGGAAAAATCACTTTCTGTAGTGGACAATGGGTTAACGACTCTGTCCTCCAGAATTTATTCACTGGACAGCATTGTATCATCTGCTATTGATATAATAGAGCAGGACTTGCTAATGTTACAACATGGCCAGTCTCAATTGCTTTCTATTGTTCAGCTAGGCTGGACGTTGCAAAACTTGCGTTCAGGCTACGTGCCATGGAGTCTAATCAACATAACGTCATTATTTTCTATCTTTAACCTTACTGATAAACAAATCAGTTTGGCACAAAAAGGAGCAGACTATACGATTCTGAGCATTGAAAAACTTGAGAGATTACCATTGACAATGTCAGAGAGACCTGTCATTGAATGGATAATACACGGAACAATTACAATTCCGATAACAACTTTCCAGTTTAGGTATTGCCAAAAATATATACCAGCACTCCTGTATGAAAGGTTGGGTAAAGGTTACATCAAGTCAACATGGAATTTAGCTTATACACACAAATGTTATAGTGAAGGGAAAAAGGAGGTATTCCTTAGTGGTAACAATTGTAAAAAATCACTAAGCGGTACACTTCTGTGTCAAGGTATTAACTTGCATGGAGCCTGCGAAGGTTCATCAAATAACCTTTCATGTCACCTGCATGGCACTCCAGCGAAACAGATATAGCCATTTTTCAGACATCTTTCCAACGGCAGTTATGTTCTAATAAGTGACCACAGCTGTTGTGGCATGGTGCCAGGAAAAGCCTATCTCGTGAGCTTTACTTCCATGGTCACTTGCTGTATGCAAGTAATATATCCCAAAAGCAATCCAGACATGGAGGCGGCAATCTGGCCTTCTTTGAATATCTCTTCTATTCGAATTGATACTTTAAGCAGAATGAAGTCTATTCTTTTACAGACAACTGTGCCTTTAACCACGTCCAAAGAAACGTATGATCTGCAAATTGCAAGGACAGCAGCAGAGATACATTCCCTATTATCAACAAATTGCCCGTGTATTTTGTAGAAATGTTAGGTCAAATCTTAAACATGTCTGGGGGGCGTGGCCAAGCAACATGGCCGACAGGACGTGAGCTCCACCAGCTCCGTCCCGAAGACCCGCAAAATCCTGCTAAAACATCCTGCCTGGGCTGTCAAAGTCCCTGAAATCGGCGTTGGACACCTCCCCAAATCGATTGGAGCCCCTGAACTGGCGGAGCGATTTGGGGTTCGACTGTGAGCGGAGTTGGCGGCGATGTCGGTGTACGCTGCGCCGCTTTGAACTACGCTACGCCGCGGTCTAGGCCTGGTACGTGGGGCCGTCTACTGAGCGGCCCGCCTGGTACAGACCCGCGGAAGCTTCTGGCACGGGTGGCTCCCTGGCGGACATCAGCGCTCTGCACTACACCACTGGGGTGCATCTGGCGGTGGCGATTGGCAGCCGCGGGTCCCCAGAGATATCCGCCAACCAAACGGAGAGGACCGCAGCGCCGCCCGTCCCGGGCGAGGCCCCTGCAGTGATGCCTCCGGCCGAGCGCTGATCCCGCCGAGGATCAGCTGACTGAAGCCCGCGACCTTGGGGGCCCTGCACGGCACAAAGAACTCTGTAAGTGCTCGGACCCTGACCCCTGACGGGCCCCCACACTGGGCGCAGCGCCTCCCTACGGCTTGGGTGGTCGACCGCTTCTATGCCCCTGGCCGGGACACACGAGCACTGAGGCCTCGCACCTCCTCCTTCTGCACGGACGCCTGCACTATACACCCCCGCTGGCAATTGGTGGTGTTCTGATTCCCGGTGGGAGACGTGGGACGTGGCGCCTTGGGAGTGGCGGTAGCGCTCGTCCGCCATCTTGGACTGCTTGCCCTGGTGACTCCTGCATGGTGCTGTGGACGCATGCGAGGGGGGAGTTCTTTGATACAGCTTGACCTGCGTTTGGGTGCCCGGCCGGAGGGGTACCCCTGGAGCCCTTGAGACCGACCTGCCGACGACTGGAGATGGGGGGATCTCAGCGGGCGCATTGATGAGCAATCCAGCCGGCCCCTTTTTGCTCCTTCAGCAGGCGTGGGGCTCTGATCACTGCTGAGCTCGTCACGTTGCCCAGGGGTCGGGAGCCTGCTGCCACCGTTTTGCCACTGTTGTGGGGCCGCTTAGTTTGCGTTGGACACAGCTCGTAGTCTGCTTGACGCGAGTCTTGCCGCAACCTTACCGCTACCTGCCCCTGGCCTGGGCCTCCTCACGCTTACCTTCTCGGGCCGGCGAGCCTAGGGAGGGTCCTCTGGCGCTCGCTAGATAGGTGCAGTGTCTACCTTGTAGGATGGCGGCACGCAAGGATCGGTCCTCAAAGGGCTCCCAACCTAACATTATTGTGCAATATACTACCCCACGCCTGCCATCACAGAGGATTATGCGTCAGACGGGCCCTGAGGACGGGGGCGAGGGCCCTGCGGAACCGTCTAGGGCCGAACTCTTGAAAGCTATTCAGGGTTCTCACTCTGCCCTGGAGCGACAGATAGAGACTGTTTCTATAGATGTGAACCTACTCCGGACTGATCTCCACAAAGTGGCGGACAAAGTTTCGGATGCGGAGGGCAATATTACACAACTACAGGGTGAGGTGGCCTCTTTGGAGAAGACATTTGCGCAACTTACATCTACCACCCGTGCGTTGGAGAGACATGCTGAGGACGCGGAGGGGAGGGCCCGTCGCAGCAACATAAGGGTCCTGGGAGTGCCGGAACGATTGGAGGCAGGAAACCCTGAACGCTTCCTAGAAACTTGGATCCGTACCCATCTGTGCCCATCTGGTCTGTCCAGCGTCTTCGTCGTGGAGCGAGCGCATAGAGCCCTTGTGCCCCCTCCGCGCCCAGGCGAGGCTCCTAGAGCCCTCATCGCAAAGATCCTGAACTATAAGGACCGTGACTGTATTTTGAGAGCTGCGAGGGAGGCGGAATCCCTCATGATTGAAAACAGCCGCGTGTCAATATACCCTGACTACACCCAACAAGTGCAGGAACAAAGAAAATCCTATCTGGGAGTTAAGCAAAAACTCCGTGATATGAAACTTCAGTATATGCTCTTATATCCAGCTAAACTCAAGGTGCTCTCCCAGGGCCGAGCGCACTTCTTTGAGATACCAGCGGAGGTATGGGAGTGGCTTGAGATCAGAGGAGATGACCTGCCCCCGGGTGAGCGAGGTGGCCCTCGTGAAACTTGGGGGACCAAACCGCAGAAGCGGCGCCGAGGTAGGGGCAGACGCCGGTCTGGATCCCGTGGTTCTCCTGGGTCTCGCCCTACAGTGGGGGCGGATGGTGCTATTCGTATGGCGGTATCACCGTTAAGAGCGGAACCGAGATCACCGGGGGGTGCTCCCCCTGGTGAGGTTTTGGTTCCAGACACTCTGCAGGAAACGCCGCTGGCCTCAGACTCTACGGTCCCAGTGGTCCCGGAGACGGCCCTCCCTGAGCCGAGGTTGGAATGATTTGTTGACTTGAGTTACAGGTTCCTGTATGTGCGGATGTCCACAGATGGTGGGACCTCATAGTGACACATTGGTAAGCTACCACGGCTCCTTGCTAATACTGAGGGTTTTGGATAATGGACCGTGATAGTGGATTTGCGCCCTTCTGGCCTGTAGGGCGGGGGGGAGGACAGGGCAAACTCTCGCCTTGAGCAACATCTTGCCCGAACTGCTGATAGGGGTGAAAACACATGCCCAGGCACTGTCTTAGGATCGTTGGGCTCTTCAGGGAGCTGGGAGGGAGGGTGGGTGGGGTTGATTTGTTGTGTGTGAGTGTGTGTTGAGAGGATTGTATAGGGTGGCTGTGTACGTCCTGGCACTGGCAGGGGAAGGGCGGGGTGGCGTTTCTCTTTGTTGCTATCCTTTCGCTCATGGGTGGGGGTGGGGAATCTGTTTTTGCAAATGTTTCGTGTTTTGGGGTTTCTGGAGGGTGGGTTGGGGTTTGCGCAGAGGGTGTTGCTGGCATCATGTGTATGTTGAATCTGATTTGTGGATGGCTCCCTGACGGGGCTACTCCTTTAGGTCTAACTACAGTGGGGACCGGGTGGTGGCAGGTCATGTTGTACTTATACTGTGGCCCGAATGGGTGTAATCATTGGCCATGGGCTTTAAATTTTTAACGTGGAATGTGCGTGGTTTGGGTACTTGCACTAAGAGACACAGAGTCCTCACCTTCCTTAAACGACATGGGGTCTCAGTTGCTTGTTTACAGGAGACCCATCTAGACGACGATGGCGCGCAGTGGCTGTCCAAGAAATGGAGGGACCAGATTTTCCATTCCTCCTTCTCTACATATGAAGGGGTTCGGGCCTGTATTTCGCGACTGGATCCGGGTGCTCTATGGAGCGCCCCGGGCCAGGGTGCGGTTGGGATCGGCACGTTCGGAGGAGTGGTCATTGGGGAGAGGCACCCGGCAGGGTTGTCCTCTCTCCCCCCTCCTATTCGCTCTCGCGATTGAGCCCCTTGCCGTTTCCGCCCGCGCTGAACTACAGTGCTGGGGGATAGCTGTGGGTGACACTACTAATGTGGTCTCCCTCTACGCAGATGATGCGCTCTTCTATCTCGCCTCCCCCTCTGAGGCCCTCCCCGTCTTGATGCGGATCCTGGACCGCTTTGGTGCGGCCTCTGGGTTGCGTATTAATCTTAACAAATCCCTGGTCTTCCCGCTGACGGGCTGTGTCCCGGACCCTACCTGGGCCTCCGTTGTGAGCGGGAGGCGTTCCGATATCTTGGTATTCAAGTGGACACGTCTGATGAGGCCCTACTGGCTCACAATGTAGACAGGATACTCAAAGCCCTCCACAAATCTGTCACCTTTTGGAATACACTTCCTCTTTCTCTCATGGGACGGTTAGCGGTCCCCAAAATGGTGATGCTCCCTAGGATCCTATATGTCTTTCAGAACACCCTATGTCCGTTGCCTCCCCGAGTGTTTCGCACGTTGGACTCGCTCCTCACCTCCCTACTCTGGGCGGGTGGGCGTAGCAGGGTAGCTTTACGCACAGTGACGCGGTGTTGGGAGGAAGGAGGCCTCAAGGCCCCAAGATTCGACCTATATTATTATGCAGCGCAGCTCCTCCCAGCCGCAAGGTGGTTTGCGGAGGAGAAGAATTGGGAACTGGCACTGCTGGCTGGTACGGTGAATGAAAGGGTCCTACGAGAGGCCTTGATGCAGGGCCGCGGCGCCGATGACACTCTACCGTATGTGGTGCGCCACACAGCCGAAATCTGGCAGCGGTTTGTCGAGAGGGTGTTGAGACGGGCACCGTTTCATAGGGAACATCCGATATGGATCTTGGCCCCGGTACTCCTGTTGGAAGAGAATATGTCCTACCGGGAGTGGCGCTCTGGTGGATGTGAGACGCTAGCGGATCTCTATCCAGACGACTCCTTCCTGTCCTTTGAACGTGCCCTGGAGTCCTTTGAGCTGGGAAGGGGGCAATACCTCCACTATAGAAGCCTCCAAGACGTGGCCAGGGCAACATGGCGCCAATATCCAGAGGCACCTCCACTCACACATACTCTCGTCATCATCTTATCCTGTGGAAGAGGCAAACGACTTATCTCCCTTCTCTACTCGGCCATGCGGCGTGACTCAAGCATTTTTAGAGTTCATGACAAGAATAAATTCTTTGACAACAGGAGTTCCTGCAAACATTACATTTAAATCGGAGTAATGGCACTCCAATTTGCCTTTAACATAGAATAGACTGGTTACAACACTGCAAGACACACCATATATTTGTGGGAAGAGGTGATAGGCCACCCCTATAAAACAGATAAAGGTAACTGCATATACAGAAAACAGTTACTTACATTCATTGTCTCCACGTATTCATGAAGTAACTTGGAGAAGACATTTAGCGAGAAATCATTAGTGGATTTATCATGATGGAACATACTTCCCATCAAAGTGTTCTACTTCAGTGTTAAGAAGAGGTTCTTTAGTCACAACTTCCATTCCTTCACAAGTTATATTATTAGTATGAGCTCCTTTTTAATTCATTATTAGAATTGGCACAAGGACATTTAGTAACAACCATAATAGTGTTAGAAAGCAAACATTACATAATCAATTTTTAATGCAGCTACTTTCAGACTAAGTTTTGGATGTTCAGTCACTTTTCCTTCGACCATTATTATTTCTATAAAAAAAATCTAAAAAATCTACAAAATTCTAAATTTCTAATTTCTAACTTATGGAAAAATAATTTTTCTTGGAAAAATAGTGTACTCCTACACTTCAAGACTTCTTCTTTTAGTTTAATTTCTTCAATTTTTCTGTGTCCGAAAGTGTTGTACCTTAATTCTTTCAGTTCTTTATTAAGGTGGTCTTAATTTGCTTTTATCATTTTCCTCAGTGTCAGATTTTTCTTCTTCTTCACTTGAATTTGTGCTTTCAATTTCTTCCCAAATTACCTAAGTCTACACCGGTGCAGAGTATTTTTTAATTGGGATTCTTACTCTTTTTCTCTTTCTCTTTCATTAGGCTTCTTCTTCTGACTCTTCTTGTTCTGTCTGACTTGAGACCTCATTCATTTGCTGGTTTTTCTTGTGGGTTTCTCCTCGCTAAGGTGTATTTCAGTCTTTTGGCACGACTTGGCCAGTTGTCTCCTTTTTTTGCCCTTTTCGCTTGAGTCGCTTCTTCACTTTCTTTTTCTACCTCACAAGTTCTTTTATTTGTTCTTTACTTTATCTGTCCCTCTTGTTCACCTTCAGTGATCTTTTCACTATCGATATTTTGTTCCCTTTCTGTGATCTTTTCTTCCTTGATAACTGATTCACCTTCTGTGACTTTTTCGCTCTCTTGAACTGGTCGCCTTCTGTGACAATTTGTTCACCCTTTGTGATATACCTTTCTCTTATCTCAACAGTAGTTTCACAAGACTCAGTATCTGGTGCTTACTTTACTTGACTTGTGCTTGGCTGTTCATTATCTGTTTGTTCTTCAGAATCTGTCACTCTAGATTCTTCAACTTCCCAGACTTCAGCCTCTGACTCTGGTCTTAGGTTTATCAGTTGCTGCTCTTCTGGTCTTTCTAGTGGACTAGGGACTCGTCTGGTATGGCTCGCATGAATCTGTTGTGATTCTATCTAGGACCCTAATTCGATATTCCTGATTTATACCCTTATGTGGTGTTGGACAGGCCACATGAAGGGCTCGCTCCCTCCCCGCAGGACAGGGCCCGGGCCACCGTCAGCACCATTGCCCGGCCCAGCCGCCATCTTGGACACGGCACCACGCGGCCGCGCGGCCTCAGCCCGACCCCAACCCTGGGCCTGGCCAGGCCCCGACATCCCGGCACCACCCTCCACCCAGGAGGTGAACGGACCACTTGGCAGGTCAATGGGAGTAAGAAGTGTCGATGGCTCTCCCCCGCCAGGTGCCGAGCACCCCCAGCCTCCTCGGGCGCTGGCTCCACCCCCCTGCTGGGTGTCTGGACTCCCTCATCCCAGACCCCCCGACCTCCAAGAGCGAGGGTCCGGACATCAAAGGGCGCCAGACCTATAACTGAGGCCGCCCCAGGACAGGAAGGCAGTTGTATCCTGGAGTCGAGAGACACCGAGAAGAACTCATCCTTGACGGACTGCTGGCGCTGCCACAGCCCTGCCTTGTGAACTATTGTCCTGCCTGCTGGCGCTGCCGCGGCCCTCTGCAACCTTCATCCTCGTGGGACCTGCTGGCGCTGCCGCGGCCCTCTGCAACCTTCGTCCTCGTTGGGACCTGCTGGCGCTGCCGCGGCCCGTAGTAACCTCCATCCTCGTGGGACCTGCTGGCGCTGCCGCGGCCCGTTGCAACCTGCATCCTCGTGAGACCTGCTGGCGCTGCCGCGGCCCGTTGTAACCTTCATCCTCGTTGGGACCTGCTGGCGCTGCCGCGGCCCGTAGTAACCTCCATCCTCGTGGGACCTGCTGGCGCTGCCGCGGCCCGTTGCAACCTGCATCCTCGTGGGACCTGCTGGCGCTGCCGCGGCCCGTTGTAACCTTCATCCTCGTTGGGACCTGCTGGCGCTGCCGCGGCCCGTTGCCACCTACGACCTCTTCGGGACCTGCCGGCGCTGCCGCGGTCTGACCCATCCGAACACCGAGCTCGAGGATTGTGAGCTATCACCGTTACACCTCCGTACCCGTGGGTACCAAGACTGTCCCGCTACCCCCTTCCCTTACTAGAGACTAGAATTGAGAGGATCATCGTGTCCTGATCGCCTTGTATCGTACCACTCTACTACCAGAAGTGCCTATAAAAGGTGTTACCCTGATCTTTGTGTGGTGTCCATCTGTGGGGGGGAAGTTACCTGTCTGTGCGATCACTGTGCTCGGCCGACCCTCCAGGTCCCCGTCTAACATTGGTGGCTAGCGGCGCGATCCGAACCAACGCGTACCGTACAGACAGTAACTCACCCTACGACTAAAACCACAATGACGACCAAAGAGAGCGGATCGGCGGAGAAGTTCCAGATGGAAAAGCTGGAGGAATACAACCACCGAGAGCTCAAACAATTTTGCATGGACTTAGGCATTGCTACCACCGGGCTAAGCACAAAAGAAGACTTCAAAAACGCCCTAGAGGCCTGGACAGAGACAAATACCGCAACCCCCCGGGACCCCGCAGCCCCGGAAGTCAACACCACCCGGACGGAGGAACGGAGAACAGGCCCGTCCCGTGAAGAGACCCAAGAGCGGGAAAAAAATAGATTACACGAGTTAGACTTGGCACGACTCAGATTAGACGGAGAATTAAAACTGGCGGAACAAAAAATAAACTTAGAACACTTACGGCTCAGAGAAGAGCGAGAGGAAAAACAGAGACAGAGAGACCTCGAAGAAAAAAGACTGGCATACGAGCACGAGTGCAAACTAGCGGAGATAGAAATACGCAAACTGAACAAAAACCTAGGGGTGCCCGAGCAACCGCACTCCCCGGGTCCTACCGAGCAGAAGGTCCACATCCCCAAGGATGTGGTCCGAGAATATCACCGGAACGACGACATACAGCAGTGGTTCAAGGCCTATGAGATTGCCATGACCGCCCACCGGGTCGCTCGAAGTGACTGGGGAGCCGGCCTATGGGGGAGATTCGTCAACGAGGGTCGTGATGCCCTGCTGCAGCTTCCGGACCATCAAATGACGTCCTATGACCACATGAAGGCCGCCCTCCTCAGTCGATATGGACTTACACCCGAAATGTACCGCCAGAGGTTCCGCAGCTGCACCCGGATCCCAGGTACGACGTGGTTGGAATACGTGAACTATTTCAGCCGAGCCTTCGAGGGATGGATCAAGGGTAACAACGTAACCACTTACGAACAACTCTTCAATCTCATTGTGTGGGAGCACCTCTCCAACAACTGCTTCGTCGAGCTCCGGCAGCACCTCCTCGACAGTAAACTGACTGAACCCCGGCAGCTCGCCACCGAGGCTGACCGGTGGGAGAGCACCCGAGTGGCCCGGAGTGGGCCGAATGAGCAGAACAGAACCAACCAAGGTCATCATCGTCCCCGAGGAGGAGGAGGAGGGCCGGGCCGGGGCAGAGACGCCGTCCCGGCCGCACCCACTAACGCCACCCCGGCCCCAGCAGGCCGGGGAAACCCCCCGATGCGCCCGGGGTTCCGAGCTAACGTGACGTGTCATCGATGCCAGCGAGTCGGCCACTATGCCAGTGACCTGACCTGCCCGAAGAACCAGGTCCCCGGGCCCCGCCAGATGGCGGCCGCCGCCCTGGGAGAAGAACACGTCTCCGAAGACACGGAGACCTATGAGTCGGAGCAGTTCGAGTGGGAACCCGCCGCCATGACCCTGGCATGCCTAGGAGGAAGAGACATGGTCCCGCGGACTCCCCTGCCAGCCAACACTCGGAAGTACAGCCAATGGGTGAGCATCAATGGGCGCAAGGCCGAGGCCCTGCGTGACACCGGGGCCAGTGTGACGGCCGTCCGCTGTCACCTGGTGACCCCAGAACAAATCCTACCAAACGTACTTTGCCCCGTCCGATCGGCAGATAACTCGGAGAGCCTGTGTCGGATGGCCTGCGTCCCCTTCGAATGGGGAGGAGTGTCCGGCATTCTGAAAGTAACTGTCCGTGACGATGCCCCCGTAGACTGCCTCCTGGGGAACGATCTCGAGAGCTCCCCGTGGGCCGCTGTGGAAAGAAGAGAGCATCTGGGGATGTTGGGTCTCCCGGACTGGGCGTGCGTAACCACCCGGTCCATGGCCCCCCGCACCATCCCTAGACCAGAGGAACCAGAATGGGCAGCACCTCCGCCCTCGATCACTCCAGAAGACGACTTCCTCCAGACCGACCACCCGGACCCCGCCCCAGAGGGGTCCCCACAGCCCCCCGAGCTTCCCGACCTGGCTCAGTGGCGTCAAGAAGGGGGGCCCACCCAGGAACAATTCCGGCAGGCGCAAAAGACCTGCCCCTCCCTCAAGGGATTGCGACAGCAAGCGCTCACCCAGAGCCAAGGAGACACCACCGGGGCCCACTGGGTTTATTGGGACAATGATCTCTTGTACAGCGAACAGAAAATCGCAGAACTAGGGGCCGGGCGAGTGCTGGTGGTGCCCCTCCACTTCAGAGACTTCCTGTTGAACCTAGCCCATGATGTCCCCCTGGCCGGGCACCTGGGCCAAGACAAGACCTATCACCGCCTGGTGACTCACTTTTTTTGGCCCAAAATGAGAAATGACGTCTCCAACCATTGCCGGTCCTGCCCGACCTGCCAGGCCAGCGGGAAGAGCGGCCGCAAACTCAAGGCACCCCTACAACCATTCCCCGTGGTGACCACCCCGTTCGAAAGGGTGGGAATAGACATTGTGGGGCCCCTGGACCCCCGAACAGCACAGGGGCATCGCTTCATCCTGGTCCTGGTGGACCACGCTACCCGATATCCTGAGGCGGTCCCCCTTCGTACGATAACAGCCCCAGTAGTGGGTCGAGCCTTGATGGGGATCTTCTCTCGAGTGGGCTTCCCCCGGGAAGTCGTCAGCGACAGGGGTACGAACTTTATTTCAAAGTATATGAAATCCCTCTGGCAGCAGTGCGGAGTCACTTACCGCTTCACCACCCCCTATCACCCCCAGGGGAACGGACTAGTCGAGCGGTTCAACCGCACCCTCAAGGGGATGATCATGGGGCTGGAAGAACCCCTACGCCGCCAGTGGGACGTGCTACTACCGTGCCTCCTCTTCGCCTACCGAGAAGTCCCCCAGAAGTCCCTCGGCTTCAGCCCCTTCGAACTCCTGTACGGACACCCCGTTCGCGGGCCTCTCAGCCTAGTGCACGCCAACAGGCTCAAACCCCACTTCATGCGGTCAGAACTCAGCCTGCTGATGGCGACCGACAGTGGCACAGAAGGAGACTCCGAGCCCCTCCCTGACCTACTGAGGACTCGGGAAAGAGATGGCTCGGTGGACGGGGTCCAACTCTCCGAGGCCCTGACCCCAGAGCAGCGTCAAGATTGCCGGGCCCTCCTGCTGCCGTTCGCAAACCTGTTCTCCCTCGCACCCGGAGTCACCTCCTGGTGCCTGCACGACGTGGACACGGGGGACAGTCCTCCTGTCCGACACCGGGCGTACCGGGTACCGGATCGGGTACGTACATGCATCCAAGAAGAAGTCTCCAAGATGCTCGCCCTCGGGGTCATTGAGCCTTCGGACAGTCCCTGGGCCAGCCCGGTCGTCCTGGTCCCCAAGGCCGCGGCACCGGGCACCACGCCGGAGCTCCGATTCTGCATCGACTATCGGGGGCTGAACGCGGTCAACCGAACCGACGCTCACCCTATCCCCCGAGCAGATGAACTAGTCGACCGCATGGGGGCAGCCCGCTACCTAAGCATCTTTGACCTGACAGCGGGCTACTGGCAGATCGGCCTCACCCCCAGGGCCCAAGAACGTTCCGCT
Source organism: Lissotriton helveticus (assembly GCF_964261635.1). Classification (NCBI taxonomy): domain Eukaryota; kingdom Metazoa; phylum Chordata; class Amphibia; order Caudata; family Salamandridae; genus Lissotriton; species Lissotriton helveticus. The sequence continues at coordinate 305,320,231 of NC_136058.1, read as the reverse complement.
TTCTCCACCCCGGACGGACACTACCATTTCAGAGTGATGCCCTTCGGCATGAAGAACGCTCCAGCCACCTTTCAAAGACTGGTGAACCAGGTATTGGCGGGCCTCGAAGAATTCAGCGCCGCCTACCTGGACGACATCGCGGTATACAGCCGCCACTGGGCCGACCACCTCCACCACCTCAGAGCGGTCCTGCAGGCCCTCCAACAGGCCGGCCTCACCATAAAGGCCAGCAAGTGCGAAATCGGCCAGGGGTCCGTGACCTACCTCGGACACCAAGTGGGGAGCGGTCTGGTGGCCCCCCTCCAACTCAAGGTAGCTGCCATCCAGTCCTGGCAACCCCCCGAAACACAAACAGAGGTCCGAGCCTTCCTGGGGCTCACCGGGTACTACCGGCGGTTTGTGAGGGACTATGGCAGCATTGTGGGGCCCCTCACGGAACTCACGTCTAAGAACAACCCAAAACGAGTCAACTGGACTCCCGACTGTCACGCGGCCTTCGAGACGCTGAAGGCCGCCATGTGCACCGCTCCGGTGCTCCAGGCCCCCGCCTACAGCCGCGAGTTCATTGTGCAGACCGATGCCTCCGACCTTGGTATTGGGGCCGTCCTCTCCCAACTGAACCCCGAAGGAGTGGACCAACCCGTGGCCTTCATCAGCAGACGCCTACTGCCCCGAGAACAGCGCTGGAGCACCATTGAGCGAGAGGCCTTCGCAGTGGTATGGGCCCTCAAGAAGCTCCGGCCGTACCTCTTCGGAACCCATTTCCGGGTACAGACAGATCATCGGCCCCTGCAATGGCTCATGCAGATGCGGGGGGAGAACCCCAAACTATTGCGATGGTCCATCTCCCTGCAGGGGATGGACTTCACTGTGGAGCATCGTCCTGGCCAAGACCACGCCAACGCGGATGGCCTGTCCCGCTTTTTCCGCCTCGACGAGGAAAGTCCCCAAGAAGATGGGTGACTCTCCCCGCCTTCAGCTGGGGGGGACGCATGTTGGACAGGCCACATGAAGGGCTCGCTCCCTCCCCGCAGGACAGGGCCCGGGCCACTGTCAGCACCATTGCCCGGCCCAGCCGTTATCTTGGACACGGCACCACGCGGCCGCGCGGCCTCAGCCCGACCCCAACCCTGGGCCTGGCCAGGCCCCGACATCCCGGCACCACCCTCCACCCAGGAGGTGAACGGACCACTTGGCAGGTCAATGGGAGTAAGAAGTGTCGATGGCTCTCCCCCGCCAGGTGCCGAGCACCCCCAGCCTCCTCGGGCGCTGGCTCCACCCCCCTGCTGGGTGTCTGGACTCCCTCATCCCAGACCCCCCGACCTCCAAGAGCGAGGGTCCGGACATCAAAGGGCGCCAGACCTATAACTGAGGCCGCCTCAGGACAGGAAGGCAGTTGTATCCTGGAGTCGAGAGACACCGAGAAGAACTCATCCTTGACGGACTGCTGGCGCTGCCACAGCCCTGCCTTGTGAACTATTGTCCTGCCTGCTGGCGCTGCCGCGGCCCTCTGCAACCTTCATCCTCGTGGGACCTGCTGGCGCTGCCGCGGCCCTCTGCAACCTTCGTCCTCGTTGGGACCTGCTGGCGCTGCCGCGGCCCGTAGTAACCTCCATCCTCGTGGGACCTGCTGGCGCTGCCGCGGCCCGTTGCAACCTGCATCCTCGTGGGACCTGCTGGCGCTGCCGCGGCCCGTTGTAACCTTCATCCTCGTTGGGACCTGCTGGCGCTGCCGCGGCCCGTAGTAACCTCCATCCTCGTGGGACCTGCTGGCGCTGCCGCGGCCCGTTGCAACCTGCATCCTCGTGGGACCTGCTGGCGCTGCCGCGGCCCGTTGTAACCTTCATCCTCGTTGGGACCTGCTGGCGCTGCCGCGGCCCGTTGCCACCTACGACCTCTTCGGGACCTGCCGGCGCTGCCGCGGTCTGACCCATCCGAACACCGAGCTCGAGGATTGTGAGCTATCACCGTTACACCTCCGTACCCGTGGGTACCAAGACTGTCCCGCTACCCCCTTCCCTTACTAGAGACTAGAATTGAGAGGATCATCGTGTCCTGATCGCCTTGTATCGTACCACTCTACTACCAGAAGTGCCTATAAAAGGTGTTACCCTGATCTTTGTGTGGTGTCCATCTGTGGGGGGGAAGTTACCTGTCTGTGCGATCACTGTGCTCGGCCGACCCTCCAGGTCCCCGTCTAACATGTGGTTATAACAAATAATATCCTTATAAAGGCATAAGAATCATATCCATATTTAGTAATAGCCAATGCATTCCAAATACGGAAAGGCTACTCCCATAGACTCCTAGAAAGTACAACGCGTTCTTTAAACAAACCAAGCCTCCAGCAGCCCGGGAAATCCCCCTGCTTTTGTTTTGATTTGAACAAGAACTCCTGGAGTCCAGAAAGAACTGTTAGTTCTTAGTGACGTCTTATGTCCAACCTTACGTCAAACCCGGCACCTTTCAGGTATAAATATACCAACGTTGCCTTAAGCAAATACACGGTGGTTTGGAGCAGAGCGGCTATCTACTTGCCCTAAGCCCAGCTGATGCGAGAGCCAAAGGAAGCCGACCCTCCCATTGACGCACTGTCTTTTCTCCTGCCGAGAAATTCCAGCTCCGGTGTTTCCAGTCACCCTTGCGGGTTGCTGGGAGATCGAGTCCTGAGAGAGAGATACAAGACCTCCTTCATTCTAGAACCAAGGTACGGAGCTGATTAAACCCTTGAGAGAATTCTTGATTCAGATTCTTGGCAAAAACCAACTTAACTTAAACTGCAACCTACTTACTCCTTCCCACGTATTAGGCTTAGGTCAGGTACACCGGGGTAGGCGTATCTTAGAAGCACCAGTTGAGTACGTTAGTCAATGTTTTTATGTATGTATATATTTTATCCATTTTAAAGTATCATATGGCTAAGAAACCATATCAAGGCTTTTACAGTATTATTTCATAATACTCCTTTTACTGTACGCACTTTACTTTATGATAAGTATTGCAATTGTGGCAACTCACTTCTCTTGCATGAGAAAGAAGACTGCTCAATAAATAACTCCTTTTATTGAAAACGCCCGTCTCTCTATTTCTCTGCACTCTGGTGAAACTAAGCATGCACGATTGACTGAGTGAAATAGCTGTCTATTGTTTTCACACGACTCTAGAGATATACTCTTTATTCTGAGGGAGCAAAGTTGTCATGTTTATGCGGTTGTCAGAAACTAATCCCTTCTTGTCTAAATCAGGACGGTTAACTCTTTCCTGAACATTCGAGAAAGTTTCTAGTGACCTCTGAGCTAGCTGGCAAACTAATTAAGTCTAATATAGTCAGTAGAGACCTAGATGACCTCAGTCCTACGTCTACACTGCTGTTTATATTATTCCAATGCGCAGAGCCTAATGGGAATATAGGAACTACACTACATGGCGCAAAATGTTTGGTAAGGCGATAATCTAACGCAAGACATTAGAGTAACTCAGTCGTGCTTATCCACAGACCCCTTTTTCCCGTAAAGACTCCAAAAGGCGTCTGGAGTGGGTAAAAGGTTAATATCCGCCGGAACTTAGTAGGAAGAGATTCCTATGTATTCTGGTTTAGTCAATGTTGAAGGATACAGTGTTGCAAAATATTGTGCACCTAATCTTCGTTTCCTTGAAACGTGCTCTGCAAAGCAACAAAACTTCCTGTCAGTAAAATGTCAGACAGTGAAGAAGAAAGGGAAAGAGCTAAATTAGCAGCTCAACTTTTAGCGGATGACACAAGTCTCCAAGTAAATAACCCGAATATTATAATCATTCCGGTAAATGTAAGAAAAACTATAACTAAAAAACTTATAGAAAATGGAGTATCATCACGAGGTGGTACAGTCATATTCGTGGTAGAGGCCCATGAATATCGGCAGACAGAGGTGTTCTATTCATGGATACATTTTCCAGCAGCACACGCTGTGACACACGATTTCCACTATTACAAAATAGAGGAATTGTGTCATTATGTATATATAATCTATGTGTATTTTCACTTTATAGAAATTGTGTGGCTACTCCATGAAGAAGGCGCTGGCCGCCGAAACGCGCGTAGAGACTCATTTTTTCGCCACTGATTTACCACTGATAAATATATTTCTAACTTATGTCTTTATTTGTTCTTGTTTTATAATCCTGTATGAAATTTTAACTTTTACGACTGTGTTATAGTAATGATTTATTAACTGTGTAACTGCTAAATAAAAATACTCAAGTCTTACAGTCAGCCTCAGCCAATTGTTTATTTAATTCACCATTAATGTGTTCTAGAAATTAGTTGCCTAGGTTGTTGCCTTTCAAATACATTTTCCAGCAGCACACGCTGTGACACACGATTTCCACTATTACAAAATAGAGGAATCTCCAGAGGTATACACTCCTTTCGAGGACGTTGAAATTCCACTAACATACCAAGAGCACCTGCTCTGGTTTAATGGCGCCCTAAAACATCAAAATCACATCACCAGGCTCTGTCCACTAGGTAGACCAGGAGCCACGTGGCCGGTTCTAGCCACCTACACACCACATCCCAACATTCAAAAAATGACAGACCGTGAACTTTTAGCTCAGCTAAAACAACTAATTAAAATACATAGACAATTGGTCCAATATGTCATGCGGACTTCAACAGTCCAACCAGCAATAATAATTCCACAGACCACCCCTCATCAGGGGAACACAAATAAAATCACACCACAGAATATACAATCAGCCATAGGCAAAATACCCGCAAAACGGGAACAAATTCCATTCTGGTTAGCACAAAAAATCACTCAAATAGAAACAGTATTTCCTGATACTACACCTCATGAAAAACACAGAATTCTGACTATCTGTCTTCCAATGGGGATCGCACCACATGTGGAGGACTGTGACACTTGGGGCACAGTCTTTGCTTCGATTTACACAAAAACACATGTTGTTCCGTCTATGGCGGTTATACCGGACGTACTAAGACAGATTCAAAATGAAAACGGTCCAGAACCTGCCTTAACTCTAGGTATGAAATTACTGAAAGACTTCAAGCAGGTCTCGGCTATATTATTAGCTAACATAAAAGGAGAAGCAGCATCTGTGGCGATCCGCCAGAAATTGAAAGAAACAGATATAGCAGAACAACCTTTTGAACTTGCCAGAATCATAGAAAAATCCTATGAAGAACTAGGAAGAGATAGTTTGAGTGGGAAACCACTAAAACCTCAACTAACTGAAAGTCCTGAAAAAACCTTTATTAAAAATAATCTCAACACTCCAAAAAAGAGTTGGGAGGGTAATAAACAATCCACTCCCAGAGAAAAACGGTTTCAGTCCAGAGGAAGGTCTCCTCAACGGAGAGATAGATCTCCAGACCGAGGAAACAAGTCTCCCCAGAGGGAACCCTCTGAGAAAAGATACAACCTTAGAGATAGGGATAAATTGAGAAAACTTGACAGATATCAAGATATTGATACACGTCCCTCTCGATCTTTTCAGACTTCCTCACAGAAATCGGAAAGATGAGGACGGTCAGAACACAAAGAAGAGCACGTCAAGTCCAAAGACAAGGAACCTGCTCATCAAAGTAAAAAATTACAATTTCCAAAGAAGAAGGTAGCTAGTATTAAAATTAAACATGCCGAGGATTCTGAGGATACAACTGAAAAACGGAGAGTGGGCCCAGACAATGCTAGACAGCGCAGCAGAAGTGACCATAGCTCGCAAGATCCTGATGAATCTTCTGGAGACAGTGGACACAAATGAATACATTCAGGTAGAAACTGCAGATACCAGAGTTAGCAAACACCATAAATTATACGAAATAACATTGCGTATAGAGGGGGACAAAACTAGGAAAGTAAAGGGTCTCTTTTGGGATAACCTTTCGAAAGGCTATGACATCCTGTTAGCTGAAAAAGACTGGCCACCAGAGTTTGTCAGGGAGTGCCCTCATGGCGAAGAAATGATTATGCCTGCCTTCTCAGATCATATTCCAATTCATAAAAAATACACATTTGCAAGAAAATGGGCAGTGGCCCAAGCCCCTGCATTATATAAAAATCATGTAGGATGGAATGAGGATTCTCCTCACCATAAAATCCAGTTAAAAAATCAACCGACTGCAGAGAGGCAGTACCCAGTTAAGCAAGAAGCTAAAAAACAAGTCAGGGAGTGTAGTACTGAAAATTCTGGACTTGTGTAATGTTTCTGCACTCGAGAATAAAACTTCATCGTAAATGGACGAATTTAGTGCCAAAAGACCGAGAATGATGAGTATGTCCTGTACAGGTATTTTCAGCATATTCAAGTGACGATTTCACTTTGAAATCGTCACTCTCGTTCAGAACCCTCGGCTTCCATTTTGTGTATAGCAGCCATTTTGTGAGTTGCCCTTTACATAGGCTTATAAACCAGCTGGATTCGACCCCAGAAGGACACGTACACCTTGATCGACTTTTCCTTGACCTATGCCAGTTGGAACCATTGCCCCAGGCCGGACCTGTTAGGTCGGTTCCTCTCCAGTGGCCAAGCAAGATAGCATCAGGGCTCAGCCGGCCATAAACCTCCTCATTGCGCACACACCTGCCGTATCTTGCTCACATCTGTCTTTACTCTTTTGCTTCACTTACTTTATGGTGGGGAGGTGCCTGTTTTATTGGGGGTCCAGCGATATCTGATGAAATGTTGGCCCTTGTCGGGTGATTTGTTATGGGCAGCACGACGTTAAATATGTACATGTCATCATGACTCTGCTTTTCTTTTGTAAACCAATAACTGTAAATGACATACTACAAATTCGAAGAATTGTTGCCTGAAGCTGAATATTCTGTATAAAGAGAGAAGCCCGACTTTGTAAATTCGAGCAGTCTCCTGAGAATATACTTCCCCGTGTTGTACTTCTAGGACACTTGTTACCTTGGTTGCAGCCAATAAACTAATCTTTGACTTCACCTAGAAGACTCTGAGTTTCTGTGGTCTGAATCAGGAAAAGGACTCGAGGTCTTTGGGTGTGTATTCCCTGACACCACTGGGTTACCGGTTAAGTACCGGTTCTGAAAAACCCAGTACCTCAGTTGGCGCCCAACGTTGGGCGATTCCTGCGGTACCGGTCCAGCCAGAGGTTCGTGAGGAGCTTCGTGTGAAAATTCTGGAGGAAGGCCTGCCACTTCATCGACCCCTGCATGTCGACGTGGTCCGAAAGTCTTTGCTGCGAGGTTCCCCGCTTCCCGACAGCTACGAAGGTCTGCTGCCCTGGCTATCGCCCTGATTTGGACCCTTGAAGTTTGGTAGAGCGAAACACTGAGACGAGTCTTCTGGTGACGTCATCGATATCTCAGTTAAGTATAAGTGGAGCGTCTCCCAGTCCTTAGTTACTCTTAGTTTTGGTATCCTTGGGATAAAAAGTTTTGTGTTGGTACTTGCAAGCACCAAAACCGAAGGACTTGTGTATTCACGAGAAATATCGTAATCGATAAACCTTTGAAGTTTGGAACTAGACTAGAGAGCGAAGATGCCTGGTCTTAGACTTGGAAATTTGTTTTGTCTTGGTTTTAATAATAGGGACTCCCGATTGGAGGACTCATGTCCGGTTCCTCCGGTTGGAACTCCAAACTACGAGTTGTATGTGAAACATGGGGTAGGCCCCATCACCTACAACGAAGTATGGATTAAATACACCAGGAAAGATGGTGTTCTAAAATGGCCCCAATATGGTAGTTTTGATTCCGAAATCTTAGACAACCTTGAAGTTAAACTCTTTAAAAAGAAAGCCCGGCCGGCGATGTTTGACTCTTTCCGCTTATGGCGTAAAGAAGCCAGACAAAAAGAAATTAAATTAGAGAAGAAAAATAAGAGAGAAGGGAATATTTCAGTAATGAAAGCTGCTATGCAGTTTAAAGACAATGAAGAAGAACAGATGAGTGAGCAGTTGCACAGGCAATGTAAAATGGCGATAGATAAATGCTATCCAGTTTTGCCGCGTCCCAAGAAGGATGCAGCAAAAGACCTTAAGGAAGACCCGTTAATGGGCCATTTGTTAAGTTCACCACCCCCCTATGCACAAACAGCCACGGCGCCTCCGCAACCCTTAGTTGCGCCGCCCATGGTTGTTATGCCTGCTCCTCTACAGCACCCACCAGCTGCTCTTCAGCTGGCTTCCGCTCCTCCGGTGCAGCCTCCTCAAGGCACACCGACTACATCTACTTCGCTTATGCCTTCTACGACTTTGCCTAGTGCACCTTCGATTTCTCATAATGCTCCCTCTGCTATTGCCTCTACTTCAGCCTTATCTCACCCTGTTTTTCCACCCGTTCTCCCTTCAGTTTCTCCTTCCGTTCGACAGAGAATGGCCAGCACTGTAACTAATATTTTCTCACCTCTTTTCGGGTCGCCTACTACGACCCCTAACACGGAACAAAGACAGTTGCAAAGTCAACTGCCTGACTACCAAGAGAGAGATGTATTGAATTGTTTAGCTCATACATGGATTATGGATACTGTAAAATATGACGTTGAATCTGTCATGAAAGTTTTCCTTCAGTGGGAAGCACCGACACAGAGATATGTTTTCGAACAAATGTGTGTTTTCCTCTGTGAGGATTTGGAAGACAATGATTTAGAATGCAACCCACCAGGGTTGTGTCGTGTACGGTTCAAGTTTGGGGAAGGAATGATCGTAGGTCCCGATGTCCAAAAAGCGGTTGAGATATTGTTGTCTTATCGGAGTAAAGGGAACACTTCTGGTTCGCAATCTGAGCGCGATACACCTAGGAAAAAGGCACGACAGTATCCCATGAGAGAAGTTCCCCCTCAATGGAGAGAGGGTGACGCAACGGCTACTCCACCTATTCTGCCACACTTTCAGCGTGTGTGGGTACATGTCCCATGGAAGCGAGCTGAAGTTTTAGCACTTAAACAGACATTACCTGATCCGCGTAAAAACCCTGCAGGATATTACAAAGAGTTGTCGCAGACTGCTGGGTCATGTGTAATGAATTTAGCCGATATCGATATGTTATTTGGGAACGTTGTTCCACAGCCTTTATGGGGAAAGATTCGTCACACGGATCATGATCAGGAATTAGGTGACTCATGGGCTAACATTACTGCGACAGATGCCCTACAAGTAGGTGGCGCTAAGCCTGAACCTTTGATAGCAGAACTGCCTGGTAAAATAATTGATTATATGAAAAAGATAATGCCTGAAATGCGCGTGAATTGGGATAAACTATCTGCATGTAAACAGAAGAAAGATGAAACGGTGTCTGATTTCTTCACCAGATTTGAAGAAACTTTTGTCGACCACAGTGGTCAAGATATGAGCACAGAAGGTGGTCAGAGACTGTTCGTCGATAAATTTGTGCACAATTTGCTTCCTGAGTTGTGCAAAAAGTTAAAGGACTCGGAAAGTTCTTGGGCAGTCTCGTCTTCGGCACAGATATTAGCTACAGCACAGTATTACGAAAATCGAGACAAAGACGAGAAAGATAAAGTAGAAAAGAAAACGAAAGAGTTGAAAACGAAGGTCTTGTTACAGCAAGCATATCCACCACGTGGTGGTGGCAGTCAAAATAATAACGGTCAGAATAATTACCAGAGTAATTTGCAGCAGCCTCAACAATATCAGAGGAACTCGCAAAGGATCGAGTATTGTCAACCACGTGTTTCTGTAGGTCCCAACCAATGTTCGTATTGCAAGGAGGAAGGTAATTTTAAATATAGTTGCCCTATCCTACTACAGCGCGCGAATGGCGCTTCTGGTGTAAGAGGTCGAGGTGCTCAGCAAGCGCCTAGAGGAAGAGGACACGGGAATGCCCCCCCGGAACGAACGTCCCCTTCCACCTCAAAATTCCATGAACAAGTTTGATCAGCAGAATAACACATCTGGTAGGACAGCTCAGTACTATCCAAATGATTACTATACAGAAAGTGAGAATTGGGAGAGTAATGATTGCTAGGACAGCCATAGACAAAGAGAGGGAGTTGTTTCAGTTCCAGTAGATCAGAGCGGACCATACGTTGAGGTGATTACATCAGGTGTGTCAGAACCTTTTCTGTTGGATACTGGTGCTACGAAGAGTTCCATTAAGCACTCAAAACTCCCTGGCGCACCTTTGTCTGGTGAAACGAATGTATCAGTAGGTTTTTCTGGCGCCCCGGTTAGAAATCCAATTTCTGACCCTTTGACTCTTTCTGTTGGTCCCCGTGAATTAGAAGCACCCCTTATTCTGACAACAGGTTGTGGTGAAAATTTGTTGGGATTGGATCTGTTAAAAAGATTGTATGCGACTTTGTACTGTTCTCCCTCGGGAGTACAACTCACTTTAGGTAAGAAAGTGGTTTCTGCCATGTATTTGTCGAGAGACAAACTTCCAACAGAGTTGTCGTTTCTTCCAGATATTCTTTGGGCCACTGGTCCTAATGATGTAGGTCTTTTAGAAATTCCACCATATGTTGTAACATTGAAAACCAATGTTCAAATGCCACGAATTCCCCGATATAGAATTTCTAGTGAAGACGAGAAAGCTTTGCTAGAGATCGTTCACGAGTTAATTGAAAAAGATGTGATTGAAGAGACAAGAGGCAACGTTTGCAATAGTCCTGTTCTACCTGTTTTAAAATGAACTGACCCATCTCAGCCACCGGTGTACAGATTTGTGATTGATCTTAGAGAGGTAAATAAAATAGTTGTGCCACAATTTCCAGTTGTTCCTGACATTACTGCCCTATTGACTATGATTCCAGCTTCTGCCACCTGGTTTTCGGTGATTGACCTGAAGAATGCTTTCTTCAGCATCCCGATCGCCGAGGAGAGCAGGGATATTTTTTCCTTCAGTTTAGGAGGTCGAAGCTTCCGTTTTAAACGCGCTCCTCAGGGCTACTGTGAAAGTCCGTCAATATACAGTCAAGCTCTAAAAACACAGCTTGATACGATTGTTTTGCCAAAAGGTGCTACTCTTGTACAGTATGTTGACGATTTGCTTATAGCTGCGGATACTGAGGAAATTTGCAAGAAAGCAACAATGTCATTGTTACGCCATCTGTGCGATTTCCATCACAAGGTGTCACTTTCCAAGCTTCAATACTGCTGACAAGAGGTGACCTACTTAGGTCATCTCTTATCGAAGGAGGGAAGGAAACTGACCCCAGAGAGAATTCAGGCAATAGCGAAATTGAGTGTGCCAAGAACACAGAGAGAAATAAGTGCTTTCTTGGGCATTACATCACATTGTAGACAATGGATCCCTAATTTTTCATTATTGGCCAAACCTTTGGTGGCGTTAACGTGTAAAGATACACCCAATCCCGTCCCTTGGTCTGAAGAGTGTCAAACGAGTTTTTCCGAATTACGCACAGCATTATGTTCGGCTCCAGTGTTAGGTAACCCCAACTACAGTAAGCCTTTTACATTGTACGTCCACGAGAAGGAAGGTTGCGCATTATCAGTACTGACTCAGTCATTTGGGGACAAACAACGTCCATGCGCGTATTTTTCATCGACTTTGGACCCGGTAGCTAGAGCATTGCCAAGTTGTCTAAGAGCCACAGCGGCAGAAGCTGTTTCTATTCGACAGTCTGCTGGCCTGGTCATGAATAATACACTAGTCGTGATGGTCCCACATGCAGTAGACACATTGTTAAATAGAACCAAGACACAGCACTTAACCAGTGCTCGATTGTCAGGGTACGAACTGACTTTGCTAGCAAGTCATGTGCACATTCAAAAGTGCAACACCCTTAACCCAGCCACGTTATTACCATTCATAGAAGAATCAGATGCTTCAGAACAGCATGATTGTCTTTATAGAACAGAAGAAGAGACGAAAGGAAGAGTAGACCTCTTCGACACTCCTCTTGCTGAATGTGATGGTACATTGTGGGTGAATGGTTCATGTTTCAAGCTTCCGAATGGCGATACGACTGCAGCATATGCTGTCACGACTTTGCACACGATTGTTGATGCTACACGCATCCCACATAATTCAGCTCAGGCAGCGGAGCTAATTGCACTCACGAGAGCATGTGTGTTGCCGAAAGGAATGAAAGTGACTGTCTACACCGACAGCCAGTACGCGTTTGGAGTGGCTCACAGTTTTGGACGATTGTGGAGAGAACGTGGGTTCCTGACTTCGCATTGGAGCTAAGATTCAGCATGGTCAGTTGGTGAATGAGCTTCTTGAATCACTGACCTTGCCTCTGCAAATGGCGATTGTGAAATGTAGTGCTCACAAGAAGGTGACTGATGATGTAGGTCGTGGAAATGCATTTGCTGACGAAACCGCAAAAGAAACCGCAAGGAATGTGACGAGCCGAATGTATGTTGCAGGCCCTGCAAGATGGACTGGTGATGTTGGAATGTGTGAAGACACGATAGAAAGTGTGAAGTCCATCCAAGCTGAGGCCACAGAGAAAGAGTTGAGCACGTGGAGAGAAAGTACGGGAAGAATGGATGCAAATGGTTGCTGGATTGAATTATCAGAGCATCAGAGATGGTTGTTACCCGATGCATATGGGCTTGCAGTAGTTACAATGGCTCATGGAATGGCCCATATCGGCGTGAAAGGGATTTGCGAGTTGTTGGCCCCAGTGTGGGAGAATTCAGGAATTCCCAAGTGTGCAGAGAATGTTGTCAAGAATTGCATGGTGTGTCTGCAACACAATCCTGGTAGGGGAACCCCAACTCCAGCTGGTCATTTTGCACCTCCTACGTTTCCGTTCGAGGTTTTGCAGCTAGATTTCATACACATGGAGAGGTGCAACAACTTAAAATACGTGCTCGTTGTTGTTTGTGCTTTCTCAAGATGGGTAGAAGCATATCCCCTGATAGACAATACTGCCTTGTCCACAGCAAAAGCCCTTGTGAAAGAGTACTTCCCTAGATTCGGAATGCCTAGAATGGTCTGGTCTGATAACGGAAGTGAATTTGTGGGTCGCGTGATGAAGAAAGTGTGTGAAGGCTTAGGTATTAGGCAGAGGTTTCACGCTGCAAATCACCCCCAATCAGCTGGATTAGTAGAATGTTACAATGGCACTTTTAAACTTAAATTGGCCAAAATCCAAGCGAGCACAGGTCTTAAATGGCCTGACGCTCTACCCTTAGCACTCCTATCCACCAGAATGACTGTGCATTCGCGAGTGAAACTCAGCCCCTATGAGATTGCCTTTGGCCGGCCAGCCAACATATGGGGAGTGCCTAGGCCCACGAAGTTCAGCGAGCTAGAACACCCTGTTTTGCTTGATTACCTGTATGAATTGACGGCTAAATTGCGTGTTTTGCATCAACAGGTACATGACTCCCTGCCTCCGGCCTCTGATACTCCAGGACACCCCATAAACCCTGGATCCTGGGTGTTGATAAAGAATTTCCAAAGGACTAAAAACGACCAGCCCAGGTGGATGGGACCATACCTCGTCCTTCTCTCTACCAGATCGGCAGTTCGAGTGGAAGGGAAGAAGGCCTGGATCCACGGGGTCCACTGTAAAAGGGTACCCTTACCTCTGCCCTATGACCAGAGTAAAGAACCTGATGCCGTGCTAAATACCGTCCCTTTTAATGATTCACATGTAAAAGGAACTGACTCTGAACAAGAAAACGAAGACATTTTGCACAAGGCTGTGCCACCTTCCAAACGAGTGAACATTACAGAGCCTGACCTTTTGTTCCCAGATCAGACAATACCTGGGAAGCAACGGTATAATTTGAGACCGAGAAAAACGAACTAATAAAGTCATTCCTTTTGCAATTTGAGACTAAGATCCATGGACAAATAAAAAAGATACTTCTTTTTCCCCCAAGTACTATTTTTGAAAGTGCAGATCTCCCATCTAGGTAACTTGCTTATTTTTGTTTTTCGAACCGCCATCCGGGTTCCGCTGCTAGGGCCGCGGTTGCCTAAAAAGTCTTTTGGGTGCAGCTAACGACGTTAGGTCGGTAGTTCTGGTTGGTCTAAGGGAGTTGCCCTTGGCTGACAGAAGCATCCTTTAGCAGAATCAACCTACCACCGCGGGCAGCACTCTAGAGAGGATGGAGTTTCCTGATGTGGAGAAACCTGCCAAATGAGCGAACTGTAAAAACATGTTATGCAATGCGATGACAAAGAAAAGTTTTTTCATAATATGCATTTGTATGTTATTCAGTATGATGATATTTTTGATAGGTTACGCTTTATTCTCCTTTCGTGTAACATTTGCACCCACTGCATCACCCATACCTCCTACTACTGTTTCCTCTCATTCTTTCCACCCCCTTCCTGGCCATGAATACAATAGAAGATTAGAGTTCATTAATAACTCCTTCATTCAGCTATTGCACCAGCACCAACTTGTAATGAACACAACTAACTGTTGGGTGTGCGGTCTTATGCCTCACACAACGGATAAAGGTATCCCTTATCTAGTTTTGCCTTTCAGTCGTAATGGCTCTGTATGGGCGTACAGAACGATGTTCATATATGCACGTGAAATCCAACCCCTACGTTCTGTAAAAGACAACCTGAAGACTAGCGCCCTAGTAAAAAGCATAGTTGACATGATTAAGGAAGTAATTTCTTATGAAGATACTCCTGATGATGAGATACTTGCATATGTAAATTGGAACGTGACCGGATATGAAGCCACTCTCAGTGAGAGACAGCAAGCTAAAGGATCATCCCCAATATGGATCGTACCCCATCAGGGTCACCTGTGTCTGCAAGGTATTGGTAGGAATCCCAGAGCTCAGTTAGGGAAGAGTGTCTGTACAGAAACATATGTCTTTGGATCTCAGACTTCCCCAGCGTTTTTAGCAGCTAAGGGTACTTATTTTATCTGTCATGATAGAGCCTACACATGGTTGCCCCCTGACTTTTCGGGCTCATGTTTTGTTTAATTCCTGTTACCTCCCACCTACACAGCAGCGGCGGATTACCACAGGACAAGGGTAGTTAGAGGTGTCTTGAGTAAAGAGGACACTGCAGGTCAAGAATTTGGGGACTTAGCAAAGGGTTTTCTGCCGTTCTGGGGATCCATGGCTAACAGTAGGAACATAAGACAATTGACAAGGGTAGTTGAGTCCACCGTGACTGAAACTGCTGGTGCCCTTAGTAACTTGACTGCTGAGCTCCAGTCGGATCATCTTATGACCCTTCAGAACAGGGTCGCCTTAGATGTCATCCTTGCAGACCGAGGTGGAGTATGCAGATTGATCCAATCAAGTTGTTGCATTTTTATCCCAGATAATGCTCCAACAGTGTACCAGGCCATCTCCAAACTACATAAGATTTCCGAATCTATTCATATGGGAAAAGGGGATTGGTCGTTAACGGGTTGGTTCTGGGAAGTGATATCCACCTGGGGATGGAAAATTCTGATGGTCATTGGGATGGTCTTAGCCATTATTTTCCTGTTCTGTCTATGCTTACAGTGTGCTCCTGCAATATGTGGCCTCTGTGTTACATCATGTGTAAGGAAACCTGTGTCAAGAGATGAACTAAGTACTAGAATGATGTTACAGCAACATCTCAATGACTTTAGGGATATAGATCTGGACTCAGACTAACATGAGGATAGATTAATTGCCTATGTAAGGACAAAAGGAGGGATTGTAGTACTGAAAATTCTGGACTCGTGTAATGTGTCTGCACTCGAGAATAAAACTTCATCGTAAATGGACGAATTTAGTGCCAAAAGACCGAGAATGACGAGTACGTCCTGTACAGGTATTTTCAGCATATTCAAGTGACGATTTCACTTTGAAATCGTCACTCTCGTTCAGAACCCTCGGCTTCCATTTTGTGTATGGCAGCCATTTTGTGAGTTGCCCTTTACATAGGCTTATAAACCAGCTGGATTCGACCCCAGAAGGACACGTACACCTTGATCGACTTTTCCTTGACCTATGCCAGTTGGAACCATTGTCCCAGGCCGGACCTGTTAAGTCAGTTTCTCTCCAGTGGCCAAGCAAGATAGCATCAGGGCTCAGCCGGCCATAAACCTCCTCGTTGCGCACACACCTGCCGTATCTTGCTCACATCTGTCTTTACTCTTTTGCTTCACTTACTTTATGGTGGGGAGGTGCCTGTTTTATTGGGGGTCCAGCGATATCTGATGAAATGTTGGCCCTTGCCGGGTGATTTGTTATGGGCATTACGACGTGAAATATGTACATGTCATCATGACTCTGCTTTTCTTTTGTAAACCAATAACTGTAAATGACATACTACAAATTCGAAGAATGTTTGCCTATAGCTGAATATTCTGTATAAAGAGAGAAGCCCAACTTTGTAAATTCGAGCAGTCTCCTGAGAATATACTTCCCCGTGTTGTACTTCTAGGACAATTGTTACCTTGGTTGCAGCCAATAAACTAATCTTTGACTTCACCTAGAAGACTCTGAGTTTCTGTGGTCTGAATCAGGAAAAGGACTCGAGGTCTTTGGGTGTGTATTCCCTGACACCGCTGGGTTACCGGTTAAGTACCGGTTCTGAAAAACCCAGTACCTCAGGAGATATTAGATCAACTTGAATATCAGGGGGTGATTGAAACATGCATCTCACAAATGAACAATCCTTTGTTTCCTGTCTCCAAGCCAGACGACTCATATCGTCTAGTTTTGGACTACAGACACCTAAACTCATGCTGCAAAACATTTGCAGTACAAAACTCACACTGTGCAGCACTAATGAATAACATTGTGCGCAAAAAATATAAAACGACATTAGATATCTCTAATGGATTCTTTTGTCAAAACATTGCACCTGAAAGCAGGTATTTGACCGCTTTCTCAACAATGGGGTCGCAAAAACAATTCTGTTGACGCCCACAGGGATTCAAGAATAGCCCAGGATTATTCTCAGCAAGGGTAACAGAGTTACTACAAATATATGATGATGAGGCATTATCTTATGTCGATGACATCTATCTAACAGATGATGACCTGGAGACTCACTTAAAAAGAGCGAACACCATAATACTTGGGTTCGCAGCTGAAGGGTATAAATTCAACTTTAAAAAGTCACGAATTGCTCATCTAACTGTCCTGTTTTTAGGATATGAATTATCAAGTGAAGGCAAAAGCCTAGCAGACAACTTCTTAGAGAAGTGTGCTGTACTCCAAGCTCCAAAAACGCTGAAGAATTTACAATCAATACTAGGTTTACTGAATTTCGGAATAACATACATTCTAAATTATGCAGAGAGGGTTAAACCTCTCTATGAATTAATAAAACCTGATTTCAAACCAATCAATTGGGCTCAGAAACACACAGAAATTTTAAGATCATTACAAACAGACATGTTAACTAAAACAAAATTGCAAACTCGCAAAAACGTACGCAACCTCGTAATCCGAGTCATCCCAGGAAGATGCGGATTCATGTACCTGACCTCTAATGAGGGAGAAATGGTACCAATAGCTTACAAATCACACTTGTACACACAAGCTGAAATGAAATTTAGTTCAACTGAAAAAATTCTAATAGCGGTTCAAACTGCTGTCGCAAAAAAAAGAGCCCTAGCCCAAGGCAAGAGAATATCTGTTTTAACAGCAGAATGAGCCCTTGAGGAATTAACAAGCCCATGCAATCTAAAAACGGTGGGATTAGATCCAAAATAGATACAATGGGAAAATTCTCTTGCTGCAGAAGACGTGAAACACTATTTTGACCCGAAAATGAAAAAACTAGAAGATCTAGAATATGAACATGAATATCCTCTGTCAATCGAAATTCTGCCTCTCGGACAGTACACCTGTGTGATCTACATGGATAGATTTGCACAACACTACGATGTGGATAAAAAATCCTACAATGCAGCGTGCGCGATTGTTAAAGGTCGCTGGCGCTTTGGTAAATTCAGACTGATAATCACCAAAACTGAATCACTCAGAAACTGTACAGCTCAGCGAGCTGAAATAATATCTTTAAAGATGGCGCTTGAAAATGCCTATCGCGAATTCCCCACACTAATAGGTTGCGATTCGCATTACGGCGTCAGGTCTTACAATAATGACATGCAGACGTGGATCAAAAAGGGTTACAAAGATGACACAGGTGCTACAATAAAGCATAAAAAGCTCTGGGAACAGGTAGTTCTTTTTCAGAAAGAACTACGAAAGACTCACGTGATACATACACTGAGTCATCGACGTGATGGCGTTCACTTTGCGGGGAATTCATTGGCTAACAGAGCCACAGCGGCAGCGGTTCAACCGGCTTCCGTAGCCACCAAAAAGCGTTCTAAAAAACACATAGACGGAGAAACCATGCTGGCAGTAAAAGCCTCATTAAAAGGCGATTATGCCGCATTACCTCTCAACTATCCACTCAGTAATACATACATAATTGATGCGAACTCCGTTCCTTTTGTTCAAATCCCTGGAGTGGGGGACAAAGTATTTCCAAACACGAACCCGAGAGTCTTCTTGATCGAAGAAGCACATATGGGATTGGGTCTAAGGCACCAAGAGATCTTGAAATCTCTAATAGAATTACAATCAAAATACTGGTGGCCGGAGATGAGCGTGCAAATTTACAACTTTGCAATGAACTGTCAGGACTGCAACAGAGATCGCAGTTGTGAACCGGACCAAAAAATTGCCAGGACACCTTTATTAGAAAGCATCAGGCTATCTACACGCAGAAATCAAGCAGGAGAAATGCGTCCCCATAATTATTAAGACTATATTCACTTAAGATATAGACACCAGCGCTCGGCTGATGCCAGAACTGTTATAAAAGATTTGCGAGTCTTTATCGGCACATACGCAATTGGCATGCTACATTCTGACCAGGGTCCTGCGTTTAGCTCTCTCGCTTACAAGGAGGCCATGGCCAGCATGGGCATTGCATTGCGGTAGTCTTCTCCCTTCCATCCTGAGGGAAATGCGGTAGTGGAAAGAAAAAAACGTGACATAAAGCAATCTATAACGGCGAGGGTATTATGTTCGGGTGATGGGTGGGTCAAACATTTAACAAGTGTCCAACGTAGTCTTAACAATCTGCCAAGAAATCTCTAAAAGGTCTCACTCTATACGAACTATTGTTCGGCACTAGAATGCAAATATAGGACTTAGATTGTCACACTTCAGTGGTGAAAGAAAAAGCCTTTGATATCAAAGACCGTTTGGCTGTTTTACAGGACTTAAATGAAACAAGAAGAAGTCTAGGTAACATAAAGTTAAAAGCCAACGACCACTGAAGAGAAACCACCTGTCCCAGCAAGACCTGTCTGGATTCCAAAGATTGGGGATCTGGTCAGAGAGAAGATCGCGGTGAAGAAGGAATTTGGGCCTTCTTACAGAAAAGCAGTACCTGCCTTAGCTGTCAGCGGAACAAGATCAGTAGTACTACCTCCCCTTACTGGTAAAAAGGAGAACCGAGTTGTATCCATCGACCTGGTAAAACCACAATCATGTGGCCAATAATAAGTAGTAGGCCCAGTGGACTCCCAAGAAATAGCAGAAGACCAAATCTTGCTACAATCCAAGAGGTTCAAACTGAGAGACTAATCACATTTGATAAACCTGCAGTGAATAAAAAAGGACTATGCAACAAAGCCATGGAACTTGAGCCTCTTGAAACCCAAATAGCAACAGTTCCTCAAGAAACACCAGTCTACAACGATGTAGCCTCGGACTATACAAATGTAACAAAGAAAAATGCAAAGACAAATGAAAATCCGGAAGCAATTCCAACAATTGACAGAACTGCATCTGGCTACTTCATCAATTTCGATGACTTTTCCGATGATCCAAGTGAACATGAAGAAACGCCAGCAACAAAAACTTTCAAAGAAAAAATGACTGAACTCGTTCATCAACTAAAATAAACATATCTGATTTCACCATGGATTGAATTTTGGATTGTGTTAGGTGTACTTTTCCTCCTGCTTTGGCTCATCATGGTTTTATGTTTGGGTACATTTATTGATGGAAAATATAGTACAATGGACACAGGAAGTCAGACCATCAACTTGGTCCTAAAGCCTCACAGATCCTCTCACATCGAGAAAAGATGAACTGTCATCAGTGAACATCACAGCCAATCCAATACCCGGTGGGATAGCATGGGACAAAACTGATTATGAAATCTATGGCCCGATTGAGCTCTTGAAATATCCACACCAGTTCAAGGTTTCATTAAGTGACTTTGTATCACCAAGTACTTTCTCTGATGATTGGGACTTTGAAAATATTAATAATATGATGTCAGATTTAGTAATGTCAGCTAAATTCACAGAACATGATTATTTACAGGGTTCATCGAATTATGAAGAGATGTACTGTTACAATCATTTTGGTCATCACTATTTGCATAAAACTGCTCAACCTAGAAATGTTTCAACTTACAACCAATGGGAACATTGTCCAACAACGCCAAAAGGCAGTTCGAAAACATTTTATGTGAAATTCCAATACTTCTCAGGGTTTAACAACAGTGATCCAGAAACGTTTTATTTTAAAATGTTAAATAAGACAGGAATGAAAACGATGTTGACAAATACTAAATTAATTTACTCTGAAAAATTTTATGACAAAATGTCTACATTTGGTTTTGAATTTTGGAAAAACAACATTGAAACAAAAACTATCCGGGGTTCACAAGACTGGCAGGTACAAGGTCTAGAAGCTTTATTTAGAGCCTGCATGATCCCAGAACAGATAATATTCCTGAATGACACCATTCAACAGACCACTTGTCTTGGCTTAGCTAAGATAAAAGACTTAAACAAACCGTCTATTCCAAAGCCCATACCTGATAGTAATAGCACTACAGATGTGGAGATAGACGTATCCCATATTTTACACCAAAACAGAACAAATCCTGATTGGAAAAAATGGTTGATCTGGCCCACAGACACAAATAACTGTCAAGATAGATTCCTGAACAAAACACAGGGGTTCAAACAGACCAGGCCAGACCCAAGATACTCCCAGAGACAACATCCAGGGATAGTTACAACATACAGTGTAGGGAAACTATGCCTTGAGTGGCTACATAAATCCACACTGCCGGAAATTAAGCAACACTTGACTTTACTTAAAGAAGGTGCTGACTTGCGAGATTTCATACTGGGACCTCGCAAACAGCGTCAAAAACGTTTCATATACGCCGGTATATACGCTGCTTACAACGAAGCTTGGAAAGTAATGCAAATTGAAACAGCTGAAAAAATACGAGAAATTGATCGTATAAATTTGGAAAAATCACTTTCTGTAGTGGACAATGGGTTAACGACTCTGTCCTCAAGAATGTATTCACTGGACAGCATTGTATCATCTGCTATTGATATAATAGAGCAGGACTTGCTAATGTTACAACATGGCCAGTCTCAATTGCTTTCTATTGTACAGCTAGGCTGGACGTTGCAAGACGTGCGTTCAGGCTACGCGCCATGGCGTCTAATCAACATAACGTCATTATTTTCTATCTTTAATCTTACTGATAAACAAATCAGTTTGGCACAAAAAGGAGCAGACTATACGATTCTGAGCATTGAAAAACTTGAGAGATTACCATTGACAATGTCAGAGAGACCTGTCATTGAACGGATAATACACGGAACAATTACAATTCCGATAACAACTTTCCAGTTTAGGTATTGCCAAAAATATATACCAGCAGGCCTCTATGAAAGGTTGGATAAAGGATACATCAAGCCAACATGGAATTTACCTTATACACACAAATGTTATAGTGAAGGGAAAAGGAGGTATTCCTTAGTGGTAACAATTGTAAAAAATCACTAAGCGGTACACTTCTGTGTCAAGGTATTAACTTGCATGGAGCCTGCGAAGGTTCATCAAATAACCTTTCATGTCACCTGCATGGCACTCCAGCGAAACAGATAGAGCCATTTTTCAGACAGCTTTCCAACGGCAGTTATGTTCTAATAAGTGACCACAGCTGTTGTGGCATGGTGCCAGGAAAAGCCTATCTCGTGAGCTTTACTTCCATGGTCACTTGCTGTATGCAAGTAATGTATCCAAAAAGCAATCCAGACATGGAGGCGGCAATCTGGCCTTCTTTGAATATCTCTTCTATTCGAATTGATACTTTAAGCAGAATGAAGTCTATTCTTTTACAGACAACTGTGCCTTTAACCTCGTCCAAAGAAACGTATGATCTGCAAGTTGCAAGGACAGCAGCAGAGATACATTCCCTATTATCAACAAATTGCCCGTGCATTTTGTAGAAATGTTAGGTCAAATCTTAAACATGTCTGGAGGACGTGAGCTCCACCAGCTCCGTCCCGAAGACCCGCAAAATCCTGCTAAAACATCCTGCCTGGGCTGTCAAAGTCCCTGAAATCTGCGTCGGACACCTCCCCAAATCGATTGGAGCCCCTGAACTTGCGGAGCGATTTGGGGTTCGACTGTGAGCGGAGGTGGCGGAGATGTCGGTGTACGCGGCCCCGCATTGAACTACGCAACGCCGCGGTCTGGGCCTGGTACGTGGGGCCGTCTACCGAGCGGCCCGCCTGGTACAGACCTGCGGAAGCTTCTGGCACGGGTGGCTCCCTGGCGGACATCAGCGCTCTGTACTACACCACTAGGGTGCATCTGGCGGTGGCGATTGGCAGCCGCGGGTCCCCGGAGATATCTGCCAACCAAACGGAGAGGACCGCAGCGCCGCCCGTCCCGGGCGAGGCCCCTGCAGTGACGCCTCCGGCCGAGCGCTGATCCCGCTGAGGATCGGCTGACTGAAGCCCGCGACCTTGGGGGCCCTGCACGGCACAAAGAACTCTGTAAGTGCTCGGACCCTGACCCCTGACGGGCCCCCACACTGGGCGCAGCGCCTCCCTACGGCTTGGGTGGTCGACCTCTTCTATGCCCCTGGCCGGGACACACGAGCACTGAGGCCTCGCACCTCCCCCTTCTGCACGGACGCCTGCACTATACACCCCCGCTGGCCATTGATGGTGTTCTGATTCCCGGTCGGAGACGTGGGACGTGGCGCCTTGGGAGTGGCGGTAGCGCTCGTCCGCCATCTTGGACTGCTTGCCCTGGCGACTCCTGCATGGTGCTGTGGACGCATGCGAGGAGGGAGTTCTTTGATACAGCTTGACCTGCGTTTGGGTGCCCGGCCGGAGGGGTACCCCTGGAGCCCTTGAGACCGACCTGCCGACGACTGGAGATGGGGGGATCTCAGCGGGGCGCATTGATGAGCATGCCGCATTACCTCTCAACTATCCACTCAGTAATACATACATAATTGATGCGAACTCCGTTCCTTTTGTTCAAATCCCTGGAGTGGGGGACAGAGTATTTCCAAACACGAACCGGAGAGTCTTCTTGATCGAAGAAGCACATATGGGATTGGGTCTAAGGCACCAAGAGATCTTGAAATCTCTAATAGAATTACAATCAAAATACTGGTGGCCGGAGATGAGCGTGCAAATTTACAACTTTGCAATGAACTGTCAGGACTGCAACAGAGATCGCAGTTGTGAACCGGACCAAAAAATTACCAGGACACCTTTATTAGAAAGCATCAGGCTATCTACACGCAGAAATCAAGCAGGAGAAATGCGTCCCCATAATTATTAAGACTATATTCACTTAAGATATAGACACCAGCGCTCGGCTGACGCCAGAACTGTTATAAAAGATTTGCGAGTCTTTATCGGCACATACGCAATTGGCATGCTACATTCTGACCAGGGTCCTGCGTTTAGCTCTCTGGCTTACAAGGAGGCCATGGCCAGCATGGGCATTGCATTGCGGTAGTCTTCTCCCTTCCATCCTGAGGGAAATGCGGTAGTGGAAAGAAAAAAACGTGACATAAAGCAATCTATAACGGCGAGGGTATTATGTTCGGGTGATGGGTGGGTCAAACATTTAACAAGTGTCCAACGTAGTCTTAACAATCTGCCAAGAAATCTCTAAAAGGTCTCACTCTATACGAACTATTGTTCGGCACTAGAATGCAAATATAGGACTTAGATTGTCACACTTCAGTGGTGAAAGAAAAAGCCTTTGATATCAAAGACCGTTTGGCTGTTTTACAGGACTTAAATGAAACAAGAAGAAGTCTAGGTAACATAAAGTTAAAAGCCAACGACCACTGAAGAGAAACCACCTGTCCCAGCAAGACCTGTCTGGATTCCAAAGATTGGGGATCTGGTCAGAGAGAAGATCGCGGTGAAGAAGGAATTTGGGCCTTCTTACAGAAAAGCAGTACCTGCCTTAGCTGTCAGCGGAACAAGATCAGTAGTACTACCTCCCCTTACTGGTAAAAAGGAGAACCGAGTTGTATCCATCGACCTGGTAAAACCACAATCATGTGGCCAATAATAAGTAGTAGGCCCAGTGGACTCCCAAGAAATAGCAGAAGACCAAATCTTGCTACAATCCAAGAGGTTCAAACTGAGAGACTAATCACATTTGATAAACCTGCAGTGAATAAAAAAGGACTATGCAACAAAGCCATGGAACTTGAGCCTCTTGAAACCCAAATAGCAACAGTTCCTCAAGAAACACCAGTCTACAACGATGTAGCCTCGGACTATGCAAATGTAACAAAGAAAAATGCAAAGACAAATGAAAATCCGGAAGCAATTCCAACAATTGACAGAACTGCATCTGGCTACTTCATCAATTTCGATGACTTTTCCGATGATCCAAGTGAACATGAAGAAACGCCAGCAACAAAAACTTTCAAAGAAAAAATGACTGAACTCGTTCATCAACTAAAATAAACATATCTGATTTCACCATGGATTGAATTTTGGATTGTGTTAGGTGTACTTTTCCTCCTGCTTTGGCTCATCATGGTTTTATGTTTGGGTACATTTATTGATGGAAAATATAGTACAATGGACACAGGAAGTCAGACCATCAACTTGGTCCTAAAGCCTCACAGATCCTCTCACATCGAGAAAAGATGAACTGTCATCAGTGAACATCACAGCCAATCCAATACCCGGTGGGATAGCATGGGACAAAACTGATTATGAAATCTATGGCCCGATTGAGCTCTTGAAATATCCACACCAGTTCAAGGTTTCATTAAGTGACTTTGTATCACCAAGTACTTTCTCTGATGATTGGGACTTTGAAAATATTAATAATATGATGTCAGATTTAGTAATGTCAGCTAAATTCACAGAACATGATTATTTACAGGGTTCATCGAATTATGAAGAGATGTACTGTTACAATCATTTTGGTCATCACTATTTGCATAAAACTGCTCAACCTAGAAATGTTTCAACTTACAACCAATGGGAACATTGTCCAACAACGCCAAAAGGCAGTTCGAAAACATTTTATGTGAAATTCCAATACTTCTCAGGGTTTAACAACAGTGATCCAGAAACGTTTTATTTTAAAATGTTAAATAAGACAGGAATGAAAACGATGTTGACAAATACTAAATTAATTTACTCTGAAAAATTTTATGACAAAATGTCTACATTTGGTTTTGAATTTTGGAAAAACAACATTGAAACAAAAACTATCCGGGGTTCACAAGACTGGCAGGTACAAGGTCTAGAAGCTTTATTTAGAGCCTGCATGATCCCAGAACAGATAATATTCCTGAATGACACCATTCAACAGACCACTTGTCTTGGCTTAGCTAAGATAAAAGACTTAAACAAACCGTCTATTCCAAAGCCCATACCTGATAGTAATAGCACTACAGATGTGGAGATAGACGTATCCCATATTTTACACCAAAACAGAACAAATCCTGATTGGAAAAAATGGTTGATCTGGCCCACAGACACAAATAACTGTCAAGATAGATTCCTGAACAAAACACAGGGGTTCAAACAGACCAGGCCAGACCCAAGATACTCCCAGAGACAACATCCAGGGATAGTTACAACATACAGTGTAGGGAAACTATGCCTTGAGTGGCTACATAAATCCACACTGCCGGAAATTAAGCAACACTTGACTTTACTTAAAGAAGGTGCTGACTTGCGAGATTTCATACTGGGACCTCGCAAACAGCGTCAAAAACGTTTCATATACGCCGGTATATACGCTGCTTACAACGAAGCTTGGAAAGTAATGCAAATTGAAACAGCTGAAAAAATACGAGAAATTGATCGTATAAATTTGGAAAAATCACTTTCTGTAGTGGACAATGGGTTAACGACTCTGTCCTCAAGAATGTATTCACTGGACAGCATTGTATCATCTGCTATTGATATAATAGAGCAGGACTTGCTAATGTTACAACATGGCCAGTCTCAATTGCTTTCTATTGTACAGCTAGGCTGGACGTTGCAAGACGTGCGTTCAGGCTACGCGCCATGGCGTCTAATCAACATAACGTCATTATTTTCTATCTTTAATCTTACTGATAAACAAATCAGTTTGGCACAAAAAGGAGCAGACTATACGATTCTGAGCATTGAAAAACTTGAGAGATTACCATTGACAATGTCAGAGAGACCTGTCATTGAACGGATAATACACGGAACAATTACAATTCCGATAACAACTTTCCAGTTTAGGTATTGCCAAAAATATATACCAGCAGGCCTCTATGAAAGGTTGGATAAAGGATACATCAAGCCAACATGGAATTTACCTTATACACACAAATGTTATAGTGAAGGGAAAAGGAGGTATTCCTTAGTGGTAACAATTGTAAAAAATCACTAAGCGGTACACTTCTGTGTCAAGGTATTAACTTGCATGGAGCCTGCGAAGGTTCATCAAATAACCTTTCATGTCACCTGCATGGCACTCCAGCGAAACAGATAGAGCCATTTTTCAGACAGCTTTCCAACGGCAGTTATGTTCTAATAAGTGACCACAGCTGTTGTGGCATGGTGCCAGGAAAAGCCTATCTCGTGAGCTTTACTTCCATGGTCACTTGCTGTATGCAAGTAATGTATCCAAAAAGCAATCCAGACATGGAGGCGGCAATCTGGCCTTCTTTGAATATCTCTTCTATTCGAATTGATACTTTAAGCAGAATGAAGTCTATTCTTTTACAGACAACTGTGCCTTTAACCTCGTCCAAAGAAACGTATGATCTGCAAGTTGCAAGGACAGCAGCAGAGATACATTCCCTATTATCAACAAATTGCCCGTGCATTTTGTAGAAATGTTAGGTCAAATCTTAAACATGTCTGGAGGACGTGAGCTCCACCAGCTCCGTCCCGAAGACCCGCAAAATCCTGCTAAAACATCCTGCCTGGGCTGTCAAAGTCCCTGAAATCTGCGTCGGACACCTCCCCAAATCGATTGGAGCCCCTGAACTTGCGGAGCGATTTGGGGTTCGACTGTGAGCGGAGGTGGCGGAGATGTCGGTGTACGCGGCCCCGCATTGAACTACGCAACGCCGCGGTCTGGGCCTGGTACGTGGGGCCGTCTACCGAGCGGCCCGCCTGGTACAGACCTGCGGAAGCTTCTGGCACGGGTGGCTCCCTGGCGGACATCAGCGCTCTGTACTACACCACTAGGGTGCATCTGGCGGTGGCGATTGGCAGCCGCGGGTCCCCGGAGATATCTGCCAACCAAACGGAGAGGACCGCAGCGCCGCCCGTCCCGGGCGAGGCCCCTGCAGTGACGCCTCCGGCCGAGCGCTGATCCCGCCGAGGATCGGCTGACTGAAGCCCGCGACCTTGGGGGCCCTGCACGGCACAAAGAACTCTGTAAGTGCTCGGACCCTGACCCCTGACGGGCCCCCACACTGGGCGCAGCGCCTCCCTACGGCTTGGGTGGTCGACCTCTTCTATGCCCCTGGCCGGGACACACGAGCACTGAGGCCTCGCACCTCCCCCTTCTGCACGGACGCCTGCACTATACACCCCCGCTGGCCATTGATGGTGTTCTGATTCCCGGTCGGAGACGTGGGACGTGGCGCCTTGGGAGTGGCGGTAGCGCTCGTCCGCCATCTTGGACTGCTTGCCCTGGCGACTCCTGCATGGTGCTGTGGACGCATGCGAGGAGGGAGTTCTTTGATACAGCTTGACCTGCGTTTGGGTGCCCGGCCGGAGGGGTACCCCTGGAGCCCTTGAGACCGACCTGCCGACGACTGGAGATGGGGGGATCTCAGCGGGGCGCATTGATGAGCAATACGGCCGGCCCCTTTTCGCTCCTTCAGCAGGCGCGGGGCTCTGATCACTGCTGAGCTCGTCACATTGCCCAGGGGTCAGGAGCCTGCTGCCACCGTTTTGCCACTGTTGTGGGGTCGCTTAGTTTGCGTTGGACACAGCTCGTAGTCTGCTTGACGCGAGACTTGCCGCGACCTTACCGCTACCTGCCCCTGGCCTGGGCCTCCTCACGCTTACCTTCCCGGGCCGGCGAGCCTAGGGAGGGTCCTCTGGCGCTCGCTAGATAGGTGCAGTGTCTACCTTGTAGGATGGCGGCACGCAAGGATCGGTCCTCAAAGGGCTCCCAACCTAACACTATTGTGCAATATACTACCCCACGCCTGCCATCACAGAGGATTACGCGTCAGACGGGCCCTGAGGACGGGGGCGAGGGCCCTGCGGAACCGTCTAGGGCCAAACTCTTGAAAGCTATTCAGGGTTCTCACTCTGCCCTGGAGCGACAGATAGAGACTGTTTCTATAGATGTGAACCTACTCCGGACTGATCTCCACAAAGTGGCGGACAAAGTTTCGGATACGGAGGGCAATATTACACAACTACAGGGTGAGGTGGCCTCTTTGCAGAAGACAGTTGCGCAACTTACATCTACCACCCGTGCGTTGGAGAGACGTGCTGAGGACACGGAGGGGAGGGCCCGTCGCAGCAACATAAGGGTCCTGGGAGTGCCGGAACGATTGGAGGCAGGAAACCCTGAACGCTTCCTAGAAACTTGGATCCGTACCCATCTGTGCCCGTCTGGTCTGTCCAGCGTCTTCGTCATGGAGCGAGCGCATAGAGCCCTTGTGCCCCCTCCGCGCCCAGGCGAGGCTCCTAGAGCCCTCATCGCAAAGATCCTGAACTATAAGGACCGTGACTGTATCTTGAGAGCTGCGAGGGAGGCGGAATTCCTCATGATTGAAAACAGCCGCGTGTCAATATACCCTGACTACACCCAACAAGTGCAGGAACAAAAAAAATCCTATCTGGGAGTTAAGCAAAAACTCCGTGATATGAAACTTCAGTATATGCTCTTGTATCCAGCTAAACTCAAGGTGCTCTCCCAGGGCGGAGCGCACTTCTTTGAGACACCAGCGGAGGTATGGGAGTGGCTTGAGATCAGAGGAGATGACCTGCCCCCGGGTGAGCGAGGTGGCCCTCGTGAAACTTGGGGGACCAGACCGCAGAAGCGGCACCGAGGTAGGGGAAGACGCCGGTCTGGATCCCGTGGTTCTCCTGGGACTCGCCCTACAGTGGGGTCGGATGGTGCTATTCGTATGGAGGTATCGCCGTTGAGAGCGGAACCGAGATCGCCGGGGGGTTCTCCCCCTGGTGAGTTTTTTGTTCCAGACACTCTGCAAAAAACGCCGCTGGCCACAGACTCTACGGTCCCAGTGGTCCCGGAGACAGCCCTCCCTGAGCCGAGGTTGGAATGATTTGTTGACTTGAGTTACAGGTTCCTGTATGTGCGGATGTCCACAGATGGTGGGTCCTCATAGTGACACATTGGTAAGCTACCACGGCTCCTTGCTAATACTGAGGGTTTTTGGATAATGGACCGTGATAGCGGACTTGCGCCCTTTTGGCCTGTAGGGCGGGGGGGAGGACGGGGCCAACTCTCGCCTTGAGCAACATCTTGCCCGAACTGCTGATAGGGGTGAAAAGACATGCCCAGGCACTATCTTAGGATTGTTGGGCTCTTCAGGGAGCTGGGAGGGAGGGTGGTTGGGGTTTATTTGTTGTGTGTGAGTGTGTGTTGAGTGGATTGTATGGGGTGGCTGTGTACGTCCTGGCACTGGCAGGGGAAGGGCGGGGTGGTGTTTCTCCTTGTTGCTATCCTTTCGCTCGTGGGTGGGGGTGGGGAATCTGTTTTTGCAAATGTTTCGTGTTTTGGGGTTTCTGGAGGGTGGGTTGGGGTTTGCGCAGAGGGTGTTGCTGGCATCATGTGTATGTTGAATCTGATTTGTGGATGGCTCCCTGACGGGGCTACTCCTTTAGGTCTAACTACAGTGGGGACCGGGTGGTGGCAGGTCATGTTGTACTTATACTGTGGCCCGAATGGGCGTAATCATTGGCCATGGGCTTTAAATTTTTAACCCGTGGTTTGGGTACTTGCACTAAGAGACACAGAGTCCTCACCTTCCTTAAACGACATGGGGTCTCAGTGGCTTGTCTACAGGAGACCCATCTAGACGACGATGGCGCGCAGCGGCTGTCCAAGAAATGGAGGGGCCAGATTTTCCATTCCTCCTTCTCTACATATGCTAGGGGGGTCCTCATCTGGGAGGCACCGGGGATTCCTTGTGCTGTTCAGTATATTGACGCGGATGTGGATGGTAGGTATCTGTTGGTGAGACTTAGGTTAGATGACAAGGAACTCCTGCTCCTTAACGCCTATGCCCCGAACACCGATGATCCGGCCTTTTTCTCTCGGATCCAGGATCTTGTGGCCCCGAACTTGGATACACCCCTCCTTTGGTTTGGGGATTTTAATTGCATATTGCACCCTGAGTTGGACCGTCACCCGCCCCGGTCGGGCACTAAGCCCCGTATGACGGCGCGTTTACGGGAAGTGATGCATAATCTTGGGGCGTTAGACGTGTGGAGAGCTTGTCATCCTGTTCAGAAGCTCTACACATGTTACACTCCGACACATGGTACCCATAGCAGATTGGACCGCATTCTTGCGGCTAACCTCACCCCGTCTCTCACCTTGACGGTTACCCATCAGGCCCGGTATTTATCGGACCATGCTCCTGTGACATGTGTTGTGCAGTGGCCTGATCGAGTTGCACGTCCCCGCACATGGAGAATGCCCGCTGACCTCCTCCAAGATCAGGTGGGCAAGGACCATGTAGCAAGATCACTATCGGACTATTTGAGCCTAAACTGGGGGGGGCGATGGACTGCCCTATTCTGTTAAGTGGGACGCCTTGAAGGCAGTGGTACGTGGAGCGTGTATGGGCCTCACCTATGGGGTCCGGAAACAATTATTGTCTGAGTTGCAAGATGCAGAAGCTGCGCTTCAACGCACCCAGTCCCGATCCGCTCTGGAAGCATTGGATCGACGGGCGGAGGAGGACGCCCTGGTATCGATCCATGACATCCTCACCCGCCTTGACAAATTTACACTGGGCCAATACCGCCAACGTCTCCACCGCGAGGGCGATAAATCTGGCCGCCTACTGGCCTGGATACTTCACCGTGAATTCGCACCTGAAAGGATAGTTGCCTTACGCGACTCGAATGGTGTTATGGTCCACTCTGAGTCCGATATCCTTGAGGTCCTCCGGTGCCATCTGCGGGCTGTATATGAAGCTGACCCATCAGTTACGGTGGATACCTATCACTCGTATCTTGAGGACCTGGACCTCTAACCCTGCCGGAAGCGGCGGCAAAAGAACTAGACACGAAGCTGACACTGGGTGAGATTAATGCGGCGATAGCCGCCCTCCCTTGTGCTAAGGCCCCTGGTGGGGACGGATATCCGGCAGAGTTCTATCATTCCTTCGGGCACGTCCTTGCTCCCCTCCTTTTGCAAGTTTACAATGAGGCTCTGCATAAGGGCGCCCTTCCGCCCACCATGAATCAGGGAGAGGTGTGTATGATTTTGAAGCCAGGCGGTGATAGTACTGATCCCGCGGCATACCGCCCTATCACCTTGATTAATACGGATGCAAAAATCCTCACTAAGTTGTTGGCCACTCACCTTGCCCCACTCATGTCTCGGCTGATACACTCCGACCAGTGCGGATTTATCCCGGGTCGTAACACGGCGATGAATTTGCGCCGCCTGAACCATGTCCTGCATGAGGTATGGGGACGAGAGGGTCCTCATGTATTGGTGTCGATTGATTTAGCTAAAGCCTTTGACACGGTGCACTGGGGATATTTGATGCAGGTGCTCCAGAGGACGGGGTTCAGGCCTGTATTTCGCGACTGGATCCGGGTGCTCTATGGAGCACCCCGGGCCAGGGTGCGGTTGGGATCGGCACGTTCGGAGGAGTGGTCATTGGGGAGAGGCACCCAGCAGGGTTGTCCTCTCTCCCCCCTCCTATTCGCTCTCGCGATTGAGCCCCTTGCCGTTTCCGCCCGCGCTGAACTACAGCGCTGGGGGATAGCTGTGGGTGACACTACTAATGTGGTCTCCCTCTACGCAGATGATGCGCTCTTCTATCTCACCTCCCCCTCTGAGGCCCTCCCCGTCTTGATGCGGATCCTGGACCGCTTTGGTGCGGCCTCTGGGTTGCGTATTAATCTTAACAAATCCCTGGTCTTCCCGCTGACGGGCTGTGTCCCGGACCCGAGCGTATGGGTCTCGATTGTGAGCGGGAGGCGTTCCGATATCTTGGTATTCAAGTGGCCACGTCTGATGAGGCCCTACTGACTCACAATGTAGACAGGATACTCAAAGCCCTCCACAAATCTGTCACCTTTTGGAATACACTTCCTCTTTCTCTCATGGGACGGT
This sequence comes from Lissotriton helveticus, assembly GCF_964261635.1. Classification (NCBI taxonomy): domain Eukaryota; kingdom Metazoa; phylum Chordata; class Amphibia; order Caudata; family Salamandridae; genus Lissotriton; species Lissotriton helveticus. Next base: position 305,287,725 of record NC_136058.1, on the reverse strand, counting down.
TAGCGGTCCCCAAAATGGTGATGCTCCCTAGGATCCTATATGTCTTGCAGAACACCCTATGTCCGTTGCCTCCCCGAGTGTTTCGCACGTTGGACTCGCTCCTCACCTCCCTACTCTGGGCGGGTGGGCGTAGCAGGGTAGCTTTACGCACAGTGACGCGGTGTTGGGAGGAAGGAGGCCTCAAGGCCCCAAGATTCGACCTATATTATTATGCAGCGCAGCTCCTCCCAGCAGCAAGGTGGTTTGCGGAGGAGAAGAATTGGGAACTGGCACTGCTGGCTGGTACGGTGAATGAAAGGGTCCTACGAGAGGCCTTGATGCAGGGCCGCGGCGCCGATGACAATCTACCGTATGTGGTGCGCCACACAGCCGAAATCTGGCAGCGGTTTGTCGAGAGGGTGTTGAGACGGGCACCGTTTCATAGGGAACATCCGATATGGATCTTGGCCCTGGTACTCCGGTTGGAAGAGAATATGTCCTACCGGGAGTGGCGCTCTGGTGGATGTGAGACGCTAGCGGATCTCTATCCAGACGACTCCTTCCTGTCCTTTGAACGTGCCCTGGAGTCCTTGGAGCTGGGAAGGGGGCAATACCTCCACTATAGAAGCCTCCAAGAAGTGGCCAGGGCAACATGGCCCCAATATCCAGAGGCACCTCCACTCACACATACTCACGACATCATCTTATCCTGTGGAAGAGGCAAACGACTTATCTCCCTTCTCTACTCGGCCATGCGCCGTGACTCAACCCCCCCGATGGCACCGGCTTGGGCGGCTTGGGAGACGGACTTAGGGGTGGCACTGGAGCCTGACCAGCGGAAGCGGATTGGGCTCTTGACCCACAAGGTCTCCTGCAATGCGCGTTTTGAAACTTATACATTGTCCATCGCACCTATATGACCCCTGTCTCCCTGCATCGCATATCGGCAGATAGACGACACACTTGCCCGCGGTGTGGAGCGCAGAGGGCGGGTTTCCTGCATTTGGCATGGGAATGCCTTCTGGTTCAGGACTTTTGGCGGAAAGTGGTGGCTCACATTGCCCGGGCCACGCATATCGGGCTTCTTTTGGACCCGATCTATTGCCTCCTGGTGCTGGTACCCAAGCCCAGGAAGAAGAAGCTGTCTTATAAATTCTTGCAACTCTTGTTGGTTCTGGCGAGGAGGCGCGTAGCTATCACTTGGATGGGTCAGAGGGCACCCGACTTCTCCCTTTGGCTGAGTGATGCGAGAGAATGGGCCTTGGCGGAGGAGACGCACATGCAGCGCACTCGCAGGGATGAGAAGCTGCAGGAAGATCTGCTTGCCTGGAGGGTGTTGTGCATGGAGGGGCTAGCAGAAGATGATTCGGATGCCACCAGTGCTGAATTATTTACTCCCACTGGTCCGGAGTCTGACTGTGCTGGGGAGGAGGCAGGTGTGGGGGCTGGGATTCGGTGTAAAGACCCACCGTAGACACGCCGGTATTCCTTGATATGTATGCTTGTACATAGCTGTGATCCCCATCGGTCCATACTACATTATAATGTCTATGCCTTAGCTGGGCCCCACATTTATGACCTACTTCCTTCGACTCTGTACTATTGATGCCTTTGTTTTGGGGGTTTTGGTCATTGTTAAAATGTTACATACAATGAGAATCCAGAATGAGAAAATTAGCGAATGTACTGATAGTTTTGTATCCTTAGAGCACAAATGCATTTTTCCTTTCCTCATTACATGCTTTGCTCCTACGCCGCCCAGCCTCCGGGATGTGGGCCGTACTTGGCTGTGTATTGTCCTTGCAACAGCATGTTATTATCCCCTGCGCATAAGCGGTTTTGATGACCATGTACTTTGTGCCTACTTTATACTTTCGCAATAAAAACATATTTAAAAAAAACAACAAAAAAAATCTTAAACATGTCTGATACCAGTGGCATCGCACATGTATTTAAGACAATTTTTTCGGGACTGTTAGCACCCTTTGAAGCAGTTCTGGGCATTTTTCCGAATTTTGTCCTTTCCCTTTTCGGCGGCCTGCCTCTTCTTTTGGGACTCGTAGCAGGAATTTTATTTTTGATTCTTCTGCTCCGATATGGCAAGCCAAGCCACAGACAAGACTCCAGCTACAATGGAAGAGACGATCCTAGCAATACGCTACAGAGACCAAATCACTAAAGTCCTCGGATTAGCCCGGCTAAGAGATCTGAGTGCAGCACATTTTTAATTCCTTGCTCACCTCGGCGCGAGATTACTTCGCTCCGAGGCTACTTTGGAGCAACATTGAGACAGCGCTGCTGCTGCTAGGCGCTGGGAACTCTCTGCTCGATCCAGCTTTGCCGCCATCTTTGGTCGGGGAAGGCTGCTGGTCGAGTTGCTCCTCCCTCCCGCCCTCCCAGGTTACTTAAGAGGGTGTTTCCTGCATCCTCTAGCTGCTTATTTCTCCCCTGAGGCGGAAAGCCGGGGGTTCTTGCTGTCTCTTATGACTAGAACTGTAAACTCGTTATTGAGCAACAAATAACGCGTCTTTTTAAAAACTTGTGAATATTTTAGCCAGCACATTTTTAATTCCTTGCTCACCTCGGCGCGAGATTACTTCGCTCCGAGGCTACTTTGGAGCAACATTGAGACAGCGCTGCTGCTGCTAGGCGCTGGGAACTCTCTGCTCGATCCAGCTTGGCCGCCATCTTTGGTCGGGGAAGGCTGCTGGTCGAGTTGCTCCTCCCTCCCGCCCTCCTCCGCCTCCCCGAACAATGCTTAAAAGCACTGGGCCATCCCGTCCGCGCAGCGGGCGGGCGCAGCGGGCGCAGCGGGCGCGCCGACGGCACGCCAAAGGCGTGCCGAAGGCAAGCCCGTCTACGCCCGTCCGCGCCCCGAGGCGCCCAGGGACCAGGACCCCTGCTCCATCTTCGGATGCCCTACCCACTCAAATAAGGTATGCCCCTGAACAGCTAAAATCCCTCATGCCCAATCCAAAAGCATTATGTTTCCACTCTTTGGATCCGGACGTGCCTGGGGCAAAATGCTCCCATTGTCATTTTGCACCATGTCCCACTCTTAAGCGACCTGAAACCGGTAGCCTCTTTAAATTTTTTCTCCTAAACTGCCGTTCCTTGATTAAACATTCAACTGAAATGTCAATTCTTCTTGAGGAAACTAACCCGGATGCTATTTTCCTTACGGAAACCTGGCTTAAAGATGAGGTTAACCCCTATATTTCCGCCATATTACTTAAGGGATATGGATTACAAAGGGTTGACAGGGCAGAGGGCAGAGGAGGAGGACTAGGCATACTTTTCAAAAACTGCTATCAATGCAGAACCAGTCCTGCGACTATTCCATCTTGTGAAAGTATGTCCTTTGCTCTCGACCTCTCCCCCACACTAACCTTCTCTGGCCTACTTATCTATCGCCCTCCAGGCCTAATGGGCAATTTTGTGAATCAGCTTCCTTCCATGATCGCTGACTTAGCTGTTTCTGCACCTCATTTTACTGTTCTGGGTGATATGAATATTCACCTGGACAATCCCACGGACCCCCTAACCAGCACCTTTCTGAGCGGTCTGGCAGCTCTCCAAATCGTTCAGAAGGGTTTTGAACCTACTCACATCAAAGGCCATCTACTGGACGCAGTTCTTAGCAACGACCAGAGACTTATTACTGGCCACCCTATCCCCCTGCCTTGGACCGACCATTTTTTGGTCCCTCTCCTCTGGCTGATACCCAGCCTTTGCTTGGCGCCCGTCCGAGCCACACTTAAAGGTAGGGACTGGTCGAAGTTGCCCTCTGACCTATGGGTGAGTTTATTATCCTCTACCCCCCGCCTGACCGAGGGTGATGCAGACACTCTCTACACTCACTATATTAATTGGTTACAGGCCACCTTAGATATAGCTGCCCCTCAAAAAATTATCAAGGAGAAAACCAAGTTTAAAAAGTCTCCTTGGTATACCCCTGAGCTAAAAGAGTTAAAGCGTACATGCAGGAAATTCGAAAGAACGTGGAGATATACTCTCAAGGAAGAAGACAAAACCAGCTACCGAGAGGCCATTAAGAAATACAAAACTAAGACCACACTGGTACAAGCTAGGTTCTACGAGGAAAAAATTACTAACTCCGCTAACTCCTCAAAAGAACTATTTCAGATAGTAAAATCCCTAATCAATACCCCCTCTTCCCTGCAAAATCCTCTCGAAGCCCAAACTCGCTGTGACGCCCAAGCTGAGTATTTTTATCCAAAAATACAAAATATCTCTTCTTCTTTTGTTCAGGCCAGCCACCAGTCAGTGGTCAATGACACAGCTTCTTCTTCTATTGACAGTTCACTTGCTGAATTTCCATTACTAAATGAAGAATTGCTTGACTCCCTCATGCTGAAAGTCACTACAGGCTCTCCACTAGACCCTGCCCCCCCACGACAGCTCATGAAAATTGCTGACACCATCAGACCAGCAATTTTAAACATTGTAAATAAGTCAATCAGCTCAGGAACAGTCCCAGGTACTTGGAAATGCGCGCAAGTCAAAGCCTTGCTAAAAAAAACTAATCTCGACCCTAGCAACATGACTAATTACCGCCCTATTTCACTTCTTCCTTGGGTGGCTAAACTGCTTGAGAGACATATTAACACCAGTCTTATGTCTTACTTGGAAACAAACCATCTGCTTCACGACTCACAGGCAGGGTTCCGTCCTAAACTGGGGACAGAAGCGGCACTTCTGACGGTGACTGAATTAGCACGCAGGTACATGGATCAAGGCGGCACCACAGCAATAATGCTGCTAGACTTAAGTGCCGCCTTTGATACCGTGAATAGCAACATCCTCCTCTCCCGCCTACAACTCCTTGGAGTAACGGGCAGCGCCATTCTATGGCTTCAATCCTTCCTGGAAAATCGCACATTCCAGGTGGTAGAGGGTGAAGTCCACTCAAAAACCTGGCCTCTCAACCAAGGCGTGCCTCAGGGCTCCTCCCTGAGCCCAACGCTTTTTAATGTTTACATGCAACCTCTGGCAGAAATCGTCCGTCCATTTGGCTTTGACATTGTGACTTACGCTGACGACACTCAGCTGGTGCTAGCTTTGAATCAGCCAGGCCACACTCTCTCGAACTTGAGTAGCTGTCTGATAGCGGTCACAAACTGGATGGCTTCCTCCCATCTTAAATTAAATGGGGATAAAACAGAACTTATGTTCCTGGGAAATTCAGCCCGCCCCATCCTACCTTGGCCACCTTGCATGGGTTCTCCCCCTGAACCAAAAAAGCAAATTAAAAGCTTGGGCATGTGGCTAGATAACACCCTCACTTTTACTCATCAAGCCACCATACTATCCGCCACCTGCTTCGGACTGATGCGCATGCTGTGGAAAGTCCTGCCTCTTCTCCCTTTCCAGGCTCGCAGGATACTGGTCCAGGCCATTATCCTGTCTCGCCTGGACTACGGGAACGCCCTCTATCTGGGTGCACCGAGTAGCACACTTAAAACACTACAGGTCACCTAGAACGCTGCAGCGCGTCTGCTGCTGGGCCTTTCCCGTAGCCACTCAGGCACCATGGCCTTGAGAAACTTACACTGGCTGCCCATTCAAGCCAGAGTTAAGTTTAAAGCAATGTGCATCATGCATAAGGCCATGAGGAAAAACGCTCCCGCCATGATCTGCTCCTTAGCCACTCCCTACTATCCCCATAGATCTTTGCGGTCAAGCACAGCTTTTCTGGCAACAGCACGGAAAATTAAACGAGCCAGGTGGGGCGGACGCTCCTTCTCCCTCAATGCTGCCACTACCTGGAACTCCTTACCTCCTGCGCTCCGTAATGAGCCCAATCTGTTAAAATTCCACAAATCCCTTAAAACTTTTCTTTTCTCCACATAATTCAGTAAGTTTCCCCAGAAGTAAGCAACTTTAGCGCTACGAGGCCTTCGGGTAGATCTGCGCTTTATAAAACCCCTTTCATTTCATTTCATTTCATTTCATTTCTTTCTTTTAGACCAATCTGGCAAGATTGCATCTTACCTGTGCTTTGATGTCTGCTATACGGAGAAGAATGCGTGTTGGACGTCTGTCTTACACTACCATCAGCAGTACCAATGGATATCGATACTTTGCTAGGTCCGGTAACGACTCATGCAACGTGTTGTCCCCAGCGGCTACCTATTCTGATGACGGCATTCGTTGAGACTTCACCATTACGAGTAGGTGACGGTGAAGTATGAGAGGAAAGCAGCACCAAACAGGTACAACCTTCTGTGAGCATTGCTGATCCAAACATCGATGATAGCAACCATTCTCACATATGCACAATTTCAGCATTTTCGAACTTGGTCGAACTTTCACCTGATCTTGTAGACCAATTTTTCACAAGCCTGTCTGATATGATGTTCTCTCCTAACAACGAGAATTACTTTTAAAAACAACGAGCACACAGCGTTCCCTGAACTCTGAATTCGGCCTTCAGTTTTGATAAACAAAAATACTGAAAACATTTGGAACTATTTTTTCCCCTGAAAGCGAAATTATTTTTCCACTTCCAAAATATTTACCTTTTTTCTGGAACATGGTACTCTGCTTAAAGTAGAACTATTCTTAGAGAACAGAGCTTCTATTTTTAGAGACACTAGAGACAATATTTTACCTCAGCCTCTAGCACATGTACAGTCTTGTATAAATATGTGATGAAATAGTCTCAACCTTCTTTTCTGTATTCAGAGCCATTTCATGTGTAATTTTTGCAATTCGTTCAGCTGATATATATGCATTTAACTGAATGATAACCCTGCTTAAAAAGCGTACAGTATAAATACTAATTTTCGTGTATATACCATACACCATTTCAAATGCAGTTTATGTATTTTGGGGTGGGTTGGAAAACACATGCATTGTTAATATGTTTAATATTGCTTAGTATTTAGTAATGATGGACATTAATACGTTGGGTGGGTGTTGTGATTCTATCTAGGACCCTAATTTGATATTCCCGATTTATGCCCTTATGTGGTTATAACAAATAATAGCCTTATAAACGCATAAGAATCATATCCATATTTAGTAATAGCCAATGCAGTCCAAATACGGCAAGGCTACTCCCATAGACTCCTAGAAAGACAACGCTTTCTTTAAACAAACCAAGCCTCCAGCAGCCCGGGAAATCCCCCTGCTTTTGTTTTGATTTGAACAAGAACTCCTGGAGTCCAGAAAGAACTGTTAGTTCTTAGTGATGTCTTATGTCCAACCTTACGTCAAACACGGCACCTTTCAGGTATAAATATACCAACGTTGCCTTAAGCAAACACACGGTGGTTTGGAGCAGAGCGGCTATCTACTTGCCCGAAGCCCAGCTGATGCGAGAGCCGAAGGATGCCGACCCTCCCATTGACGCACTGAGAGAGAAGCTGTCTTTTCTCCTGCCGAGAAATTCCAGCTCCGGTGTTTCCAGTCACCCTTGCGGGTTGCTGGGAGATCGAGTCCTGAGAGAGAGATACAAGACCTCCTTCATTCTAGAACCAAGGTACAGAGCTGATTAAACCCTTGAGAGAATTCTTGATTCAGATTCTTGGCAAAAACCAACTTAACGTAAACTGCAACTTACTTACTCCTTCCCACGTATTAGGCTTAGGTCAGGTACACCCGGGTAGGCGTATCTTACAAGCACCAGTTGAGTACGTTAATGTTTTTATGTATGTATATATTTTATCCATTTTAAAGTATCATATGGCTAAGAAACCACATCAATGCTTTTACAGTATTATTTCATATTACTTCTTTTACTGTACGCACTTTACTTTATGATAAGTATTGCAATTGTGGCAACTCACTTCTCTTGCATGAGAAAGAAGACTGCTCAATAAATAACACCTTTTATTGAAAACGCCTGTCTCTCTATTTCTCTGCACTCTGGTGAAACTAAGCATGCACGATTGACTGAGTAAAATAGCTGTCTATTGTTTTCACACAACTCTAGAGATATACTCTTTATTCTGAGGGAGCAAAGTTGTCATGTTTATGCGTTTGTCAGAAACGAATCCCTTCTTGTCTAAATCAGGACGGTTAACTCTTTCCTGAACATTCGATGAAAGTTTCTAGTGACCTCTGAGCTAGCTGGCAAAACTAATTAAGTCTAATATAGTCAGTAGAGACCTAGATGACCTCAGTCCTACGTCCACACTGCTGTTTATATCATTCCAATGCGCAGAGCCTATTGGGAATATAGGGCCCGATTCACAGAACTAACTTAAGACAAATTCCTAAACTTACTACTTTTGGTATTCACAGAAGTTAGGATTTTGTCTTAAGACAGACTTAAGACAGACTTAAGACAGACTTAAGACAGAATCCTAACTTAAGTCTGTCTTAAGTCTGTCTTAAGACAAAATCCTAACTTCTGTGAATACCAAAAGTAGTAAGTTTAGGATTTTGTCTTAAGTTAGTTCTGTGAATCGGGCCCATAGGAACTACACTACAAATCCAATTTGGCAAGCCAGCGCACTTCACTGCAGTTGTCAGCAGAATTATCTGATAAGGTCCATTCCACCGGGGTTCTAAACACGTCTTTCTCACGTGTTTCTTGACAAGAACGCAATCGCCAGGACTCAGATCATGGGCTTGATTCGGCTGGTTGTTGACTGCATCTCCTCCAACCTGATGAAACACAGAACGCACCACATCAGCCAGTTCCCTGCAGTATTCAAGCTCTGAATCATCAGATATATTCATCAGTTTTTCACTGGTACATTTGCTTCTCTCATCGCTCTTCCCATCAGGATTTCATGTGGACTCAGACCTGTCTTCTTATTAAGAATACTTCTGAGACTCATCAGAACTAGGAGTAAAGTGTCTGGCCATTCCAACATTGTGGATGCACATACCTTTCCCAATCTGAGTTTTATAGTGCCGTTTATCTGCTCCACAATACCTGATGCCTCAGGTCGATAGGCACAATGCAGCTTCTGCTCAATTTGTAATGCTGCACAGATGATTCGAATTATCTCATTATTGAAGTGTGTACCCCTATCTGTCTCTAAAGTGACTCGAAATCCATACCTAGGAATTAATTCTCTTAGTAGCAATTTAGCAACTGTCATGCTGTCATTCCTTCTGGTTGGATATGCTTCTACCCATCGAGAGAACAAGCAAGCTACAACGAACACATATTTCAGTCAGTTACATGGTGGCAACTCAATGAAATCTAGCTGAAGCTGTGTAAATGGTCCAGCTGCCCTTCCAATTTGTACCCAACTGAGTACTGTCTTTCTGCCTGGATTTTGCTGTTGACATATTGCACATCTCTGACAAAGGCTTTCTGCAATTGCTCTGAATTGGGGATTAAACCATGTCTGTTTGAAGTGTCTAATCATGGTGTCCCTTCAAACATGTGTAGTTCCATGATATACCCTCACCAGGTGTGATAGTAATACTATCTGCCATGACTAGTCTTCCATCAATGTATACACATGCATCATTTTCTGCTCTTTTCCTACAACCTGAACTGAACCACAAACTTTTCTCTTAATCACCTGCATCTACCTGCAGTTGCTTAACCTCATCCCATGTTTCAAGAAAAGAGGAGAACATTAGATGGTAAATGGTAACCTCCTAGGCCATGTCTCTGTTTAATGACATTGCATTTCATGCACAGAATTGGGCTAATTGATCGCCGTAGCGATTGCCCTTTGTTACATAATCATCTCCTGTTTTGTGTGCAGAACATTTGGATGGATGGATGGATGGGTTTTTATATAGCGCAATATCACCGCCAGGTCTCAAAGCGCTTTGCATTGGGAACCCGTCCTGGTTTTCCCTGTGAGATAGCCCCTACTGGGTATCCCCAAGGTGAAAGCCAGGCATCCCGCCGCGGGGGGCCGTAGTGGAGATTAACTAAGCTATTGCCCAGAGTTGCAGAGTGTGAACCTGTGATTCGAGTAGGCACCGAAGCGAGAATTACCGAGTCCGTGGAAATTTTTGGGCTCAATACCCTGCCGCGTCGGGAATTGAACCCTGGTCCCGGGTCTGATCTCAGCGTCCGGGTCTGCCTCCTCTAACCAGTGAGCCACACTTGACATTTGACTACTACAATTCTTTTAGGTAGCTGTAAAGCGTCAAGGAGATCTTTCACAATGTCACTATTTTTAATGGGAGAACCTGAAGAAGTCAGGAATCCCCTTTGCATCCATAATTGGCCGAAGTCATGCCCAATGCCAAAGCCATACTGGCTGTCTGTAATAATTGTAATTCGCAATTTTGTAAGCTCTAATCAGGGCCATTAACTCAGCCACTTGTGCAGATTTTTACTCCTTTTAGATAGGATGCTTCCACTACTGCTGCCACAGTACACACATCATAAGCAGCACTCAATTCTCCAGTTCCATTTCTCACACATGATCTGTCAACCCACAATACACCATCTGACTCCTCTAGTGCGGAATCTTCCATATCAGGGCTAGGCTTCATACACAACTCTGTCACATCCAAACAGCCATGATTCGCTTTATCTCTCACTTCTTCCCATGCACAATTTATCAACACGGTCGCCAGATTCACCAATGTGCATCTCACCACTGCCACATTTTCAGCTCCAGAATAACTCTTTCATACCTAGTCCACCGACTATGCTGATGCTGAGTCCTGGTACGTGTTAGCAGGATTCCAAGTGAGTGTGGCACATACACCTTCACAGCATGTTCCATCAGAATCCTTTCACTCTGTTCCAGACTCACACAAGTAGCTTCTACTGCCTTTAAACATCCAGGCAACGCTGCAGGCACTGAATCCAACTCAGCAGAAAAATATGCCACAGGACGTCTTGCCATTCCAGGTCTCTTGGTTAGCACTGAGAGTGTACATCCATCTGTCTCACTACAGTACAATGCAAATTTTTTTGCTTAATCTGGCATTCCTAACGCAGGTGCTTAACACACAGACTGGTTTTCAGTTGGATAAAAGCTCTCGAGCTTTCCTCATCCAATACGATTGGATCTTTCCCATCTTTTCTTGTTGACCTCTTGTAGAGGCTTTGCAATCAGTGAAAACCACTGATCCACTGTCTATAATATCCAACCATTCCCAAAAACATTCAACTTCTTTCTGTGTTTTCGGGGAAATCATTTCTTTGATCACACAAATTTGCTCTGACGTGCCTTTCCTGACTCCTCTCTCTATTTTGAGTCCTAGATACTGGACTTCTTGCTTGCAAAATTGTAATATCGCTGGAGACACCTTATGTCCACCATCTGCTAGATGGTTTAATAGGGCAATAGTAACAGTGATACAGGCCTCCTGGATCCTTGATGCCACTAGTAGGTCATCAATATACTGGACCAAAACAGAATTCTCTGGCAAAACCAAACTTTCCAACCCTTTTTTCAAGATCTGATTAAAGGTATAGGGGCTCTCTGTATACCCTTGAGGTACTCAGCACCATGCCAAGATACGGTCTCCAAACCGAAAAGAAAATAAATATTGGCTTTCTGGATGTAAAGGAATCTAAACGAATGTGTGGCACAGATCAATCGCTGTATACCACTCAGCAACACAGGGAATTTGCTAAAGACTCACAGCTGGATTCGGTGCTATTGGACAACGGGGTACTATCATCTTATTAATTTTTCTAAGGTCCTGAACTATCTTATAGCTTCCGTTGGGCTTTTTAATTCCTATGATAGGTGAATTACATGGACTGCTTAATATTTCTTTCAAGATCCCTTGCTCCATCAGATCAATCACAGGAGTTACTCCTGCAATTACTTCTGAACTCATTTTGTACTGTGGTGTATTTGGATAGGTGGCACCTTCTTTCAGTGTAATCTGAATTGGATGTACATTTTTCATCAGTCCAATTTCTTGTCCTTCATAATCCCATACATCCAGTTTGACTAGAAGTCTCAATTCATCAGGCCCACTTTCTTCAGTTAGAAGTGAAAACAACTCATCCACTTCTGTCCCTTGCTTTGCTAACATCATCTTAGATTCAACATCTTCATCAGGTGTCTGGAATGCAATACCATCAGTCGTACAGTAGATGGTATAATTCATCATACACAATGAATCCTAAAAGATTCACCGGACTGGAATCACATACCAGAAATCTATGCATGTCTTTAAACTGTCCAATCTGCCCTTCTATTGATTTTGTGACTGGAGTTTTGATATGCTTGTTAGATACTCTGACAGAGGAGGGTAGGTTTAGAATTTCTGGTGCTCTCACAGTAAAATGGGTAGCACCAGTATCCACTAGGAAAGTGACATCATTACTTTCCACTTTTCCATCAACAAATGGACCTGACAGATCTACCTCTAGAGTAGCGCCAAGCACGCACTCTTCCTCCCCCCGCAGGCACCCTCATTGACATGAATCTAGATCACTCTCATTACGCCGCACCAAATATTACGAAATGATTCGGTTACATACCAACTTGTTCTTCTTAGTAAAATCCTGTGTTGGCACTGTATCTCTGAACGCTCATACTATTTGGCATAGGAGCTTGTGGCACCTGTAACTGTGGAATAACTCACTGCTGCTGCTGTTGCTGTTTCACACCCACTTCATTCTGCATCTGTGGATTTCAATTTTGAGTTTTTACATTATTCATTTGAGCAGATCTACACTCGTTCTTCCAATGTCCAATCTTTCTGCACGCATGACAAGGAAACTTCTTCTTTCTTCTTCTCTACTCAATTTACCTTTTCCCTTGCCTCCATTAGCAGTTTGGCTACTTTAATTTGAACCATTTGTCTGACTAATATTATTTACCTCTTGCTGCTCTGCTAACTTTACATGCGCCCACATCATTTTCTCTTTTAACTTTTTATGTCTAGCATCAATGTCATCACTACAATACTTAGCATACCTTAAAATGTCATCAACTGTCTTGCTCTGCCAGCAAATCAGATGTTGCTGGATCGTCTGACTAACCTAAGTTTTCAATCCGTACACAAATCGGTACACAAAATGTCCCATATCTTTGACTCCGATATTTTCAAAACCACTGTACGCCTTAAATACCTGCACCAACCTTCCATAATAGGTATGTACTGATTCATTTTGTTCCTGAATTGTTCTGTCTATTTTCACCCAATCGGTTTCTTTAGGAGAAATTTTACCTTTCAAGTAAGTAATTACTTAATGAAATTTCCTCCTTAACTCTTCTGAAGGTGAACCTGTTTCCTCATCTCTAGGATACTCCTCTTTTGGCCAATCAACAGTAATTTCACACTCTGTCCATAAATCAGCTGGATCAACAATTTCAAACAATCCATCCAAGTCCTTTAGCAACACTTTTGAAACCTTCACAAACCTATCTACTTGTTTATACCCCTCTACAGGTTTTTCTCTTAATCTGGGGAAATCATTTGTAAAAGATAATGGGGCATATTATCAAGGGGGTTTATCTCCGCTTTTTTGGCTTTAAAATCCAAGAAAGCGGAGATAAAATTATCTCCCTATTACCTAGCTGTCGCTAACACCAGTTAGCGACAGCTAGTAGGAGATAGCGACCATCTTGGGCCCCACTTTGAATGTCAGTGATATTTATCACTAATGACATGCAAAGTGGGCGTGCCAAGATGTTAGCGACCGGAAACAGTCTCTAACATCGCTATCTCCTATTACCAACTTTTGGAGATATTCACGCTAAGCGCGAATATCTCCAAAAGCTAACACCTGCCCTGAGCAGTTCTTAGCCATGTTATCCAATGGGAGGTGGATAACACGGCTAAGAGCATTAGCTCGGTAATGCATGAATATCGCTGACTTTTCAGCGATATTCATGCATTGCGGCCGTTTTTTATCGCATTTGCGATAAACCTTGGTAAAATCGCCGCAGCTCAGCGGTAAAAATGTGTCTCTAACCAAGCAATAGCGATAATTATCGCTATTGCTTGGTAATATGCCCAAATATATCTTGTCTTGACCAAGGTACATGAACATAACCACCACCTGGAACTTCTCTCATTGGGCACACCCTTTCTATTTGTCCTGACTCTCTCAACGGAAACATAGATGCTTCTTTATCAGCTGTCCCTTCCTGCTTTTTCGTCCATCTACCTTTTCATCAATCCACATCTCCCAATTTTCTCAAAATATTCATTAACTCTTTAGCCTGTAATCTTTTTCATTGCCGTATTTAAACTTTCCAAATCTTTGTCCGTAAAATCCAATTATACGTTTTCTGCAACAACTTTGATTTCCCTATATCCACTCCAAACTCAATAGCAGCATCCGCTATTTTCTCATGCAGATTTCTTGCTCTCCAAGTAATGCTCTTACACAAAAACAACAATTCTTCATCTCTGTAGGTTCCCAGTCTAGTATCTAACCCTATTGTACCAATAATCAATTCTTCTAGATCCACTCTCAATTTCCTCACGTCAATAGGTTGTAGTTTATACTTTCTCTTTTCCATTCCTCTTAACCATGCATCCATCTCATTAGATGGAGGTCCTATGGAGCTTTCTGCCTCGGTAACAACTAGCAGCTCATATATTTTTGGATCTAATGATGTCTTTCTCTTGGGTGTTTCACTGATTACCTCACAATTTTGATGATCTAATAATGATGTGTTTGTATTAGTAGGTCCACTGTTATCACTCCCTGTCACTGTTTCTTGTCTGAGATTACTCATTACAATTGTTAATGCATGCGTTTTTGTGATCATTTGCTCATCTCCGAAGGGGCCAATAAAAAAAGGTGTGATGCCCCTAAATACCCCAAAGAATCTCCTTTACCCATACACACACACAAATTGGCACACGTGACAGCACCAAGGCTATGCAGTATTAAGGATTGAGGGGCATATCATCAAGGCGTCGCGATAAAATTATTGCCGCTTTAGCGTCTGTTTTTGGGCAAGCAGCAGCGATAATTTTATTGCCTTTTCAGCAAGGTCAAGCTATCGCGTGAATCCTTGCCTTAGCGCCCTTTCCCTTAACGCCTAGCTTTGCATCTCTAATGAGATGCAAAGTGAGCGTTCCTCCCCAAAAGAACGTGAGAAATTTCGCTAACCGACATTTCTCCAATTATCTAGCCTCACGCTAACCTGCAGAGCGATAAGAAAAGTAGCGCTAACCTCGGTTATCGCTACTTTCCTTATGCCTGCTTGCAGTCTGACTTAGCCATGATATATAATTTTAGGTGAATATCATGGCGGAGTCTGCCCTGCCCTATCATCAAGCTATCGCCAAATGTTGTGCGATTATCGCTGCATTTCCAGCGATAATCACACATTTGACAGCTTGCGCATGGAATTTTATCGCTGTTGAGATAAGCGTTGCTGATAGCACGCTATCTCAGCGATAAAATTCAGCGTTAGCCGGTGATAATTATCCTAGCGCTAAGCGCGCTAAGCGATAATTAACGCTGGACCTTGCTGATATGCCCCTTGGTTTGGTAAGATAGTCTCACTTTAAAATGCATTTCCTTTCACTGAAAAACTCATAATTCTGAATTATGATTTCCATGGCAAATCCTTAAAACAATTTCACTTTATTGTGAAAATAAAACATTCTATGCCAAAGTATGTATTTTCAGCCAATTAAAACCTAAGCTTTTGTAAGAGGTTGTTAGTGTGCAAACTAAGGGGTCTATTACAATGTCTGGTGGATCTGCCCGACATAATCTCCTGCCCGCCTCCCATTTACCCCCGCCATATTATGATGGAGGGGGTACTGCGGCGGACCGGAAGACGGTCCGCCGCTTTTCCGCCCAGTCGAATGGGCAGAAAAGGGTTGAATATGGTGGCATGCCTGCTAGACACCGGCATCCATATTACAATGGCTGAAGGAACCAGCCTTTCCGTGGCAGCGTTGTGGGCACCAGGATGTTGGCGGGTATGGGGGTCACATGGGGGTACCTATGGTACCCCCCCTGCATTTGCATGCACGACATGGCAGGCACCGCGCGGTGCCTGCCATGTTGTGCATGCAAATGCACAATGTCGCAAACGTATAATTGGATTTTACGGACAAAGATTTGGAAAGTTTAAATACGGCAATGAAAAAGATTGCAGGCTAAAGAGTTCATTAATAGTTTGAGAAAATTGGGAGATGTTGATTGATGAAAAGGTAGATGGACGAAAAATGCAAAATGCAGGATGCGCCTGCCAGTGTGGCGGGTGTATCCTAACTGAACATGCGGGACCGCCGCACACATAGCGGGCGGTCCCATCTCCCGGTGGGCACGCTGGCAGACTTTGTCCGCCGCCATCATAATAAACCCCTAAGGCAGAAAAGTTAAGGGGCATATTATCAAGGGTGTTTATCTCTGCTTTTCTGGCTTTAAAAGCCAAGAAAGCGGAGATAAAATTATCTCCCTATTACCTAGCTGTCGCTAACACCAGTTAGCGACAGCTAGTAGGAGATAGCGACCATCTTGGGCCCGGCTTTGCATGTCAGTGAAATTTATCACTAATGACATGCAAAGTGGCGTGCCAAGATGTTAGCGACTGGAATCAGTCGCTAACATCGCTATCTCCTATTACCAACTTTTGGAGATATTCGCGATAGACGACTTCCTCAAGGCTTGAAATCGTTATAGTAGACGAATCTGAGCTTTATTATATGGCTTTGATTCGTCTACTATAACGATTTTCCGGCTCACTTATCCTAAAACAGATGATTTTAATACCTTATTCTGACTAATGAATTCTATCGGAATTACCACGCGCCCATGGTTATCTTCATATTAGAGAAGAACAGGGCTGTTCTTTCGTTGACTTACAATTATCGCTACAAGCCTTGAGGCATCATTACTGCAGAGCTACAGGACAGGTCAGGGAGGGGGGTTACTGGAGCTGAGATGCCTTGGAAGGGATGGTACCTTGAGCCTCAGGGACAGGCATAGAGAGGAGCCAAAGGACAGCTCGGGGAGGGGGTTACAGGAGCTAAGAGGCCTTGGAAGGGATGGAACCACGAGCCACAGGGACAGGCATAGAGAGAGCTCCTGGACAGCTCGGGGAGGGGGTTACTGGAGCTGAGAGGCCTTGGAAGGGATGGGACCGCGAGCCTCAGGGACAGGCATAGAGAGGAGCTACAGGACAGCTCAGGGAGGGGGTTACTAGAGCTGAGAGGCCTTGGAAGGGATGGCCCGTGAGCCTCAGGGACAGGCATAGAGAGAGCTCCTGGACAGCTGGACCCTCAGGAAGAGGTCTCAGGTGAGAGTGTGGGAGGGGGTTACAGGAGCTGAGAGGCCTTGGAAGGGATGGGCCCGTGAGCCTCAGGGACAGGCATAGAGAGGAGCTACAGGACAGCTCGGGGGGGGGTTACTGGAGCTGAGAGGCCTTGGAAGGGATGGGAGCGTGAGCCTCAGACACAGGCATAGAGAGGAGCTACAGGACAGCTCGGGAGGGGGTTACTGGAGCTGAGAGGCCTTGGAAGGGATGGGACTGTGAGCCTCAGTGACAGGCATAGAGAGGAGCTACAGGACAGCTGGACCCTTGGGAAGAGGTCTCAGGTGAGAGTGTGGGAGGGGGTTACTGGAGCTGAGAGGCCTTGGAAGGGATGGGCCCGTGAGCCTCAGGGACAGGCATAGAGAGGAGCTACAGGACAGCTCGGGGAGGGGGTTACTGGAGCTGAGAGGAATTGGAAAGGATGGGACCGTGAGCCTCAGGGACAGGCATAGAGAGGAGCTACAGGACAGCTCCGGGAGGGGGTTACTGGAGCTGAGAGGAATTGGAAAGGATGGGACCGTGAGCCTCAGGGACAGGCATAGAGAGGAGCTACAGGACAGCTCGGGGAGGGGGTTACAGGAGCTGAGAGGCCTTAGAAGGGATGGGCCCGTGAGCCTCAGGCATAGAGAGAGCTCCTGGACAGCTGGACCCTCAGGAAGAGGTCTCAGGTGAGAGTGTGGGAGGGGGTTACAGGAGCTGAGAGGCCTTGGAAGGGATGGGCCCGTGAGCCTCAGGGACAGGCATAGTGAGGAGCTACAGGACAGCTCGGGGAGGGGGTTACTGGAGCTGAGAGGCCTTGGAAAGGATGGGACCGTGAGCCTCAGTGACAGGCATAGAGAGGAGCTACAGGACAGCTCGGGGAGGGGGTTACTAGAGCTGAGAGACCTTGGAAGGGATGGGACCGTGAGCCTCAGGGACAGGCATAGAGAGAGCTCCTGGACAGCTGAACCCTCGGGAAGAGGTATCAGGTGAGAGTGTGGGAGGGGGTTACTGGAGCTGAGAGGCCTTGGAGGGGATGATTGTGCCTAGTGGGGAAGGGCTCTTTATGCGAAGGTAGCAGCACACTCGACGTAGTTGTTTTCACTGCTCGAATTGTATTTTAGAAATCCGAGGTGAATGAGAGCCACGGCATGCAGCCTGATGTGGGCGCCAGTGTGGTAAGAGCATGGATGCGCGCCATACCATTGTTCTTTGTTTTCATCCTTTTCCAAGGGCCTCAGATACCGACCACTAGAAGCAGTAGATTCATGGATGTAAACCCAGGCATATTATTTTAAACACATTTGATCTCTGCCATTAGCTTTTTTGATTACACGCTGTAAGACCCACCTTACTAGCCTTGGGCTCCCCTGCGGATCTTGAAGCGAGCATTGCAGCCTCCATCGGTTTTAGGACCGGAAGTGACAAGGGCGATAAATACACTGACTCCTCGGCATGTGAGTCGCAGCTGAGGCTGTACTGGCGGCTTCTTCTTCTGTGCGCTCGCCCCTGTCAAAGCGGCACTTGGAAATCTAAACATGCTAATCTCTGCCACTGAAACGTGTAAACATTTTAACGAAACACGGGGCATATTATCAACAAAGTGGCGAAGAGAGGCGTTAGCCATCTTGGCTTAACGCCTCTCTTCGCCACTTCGGTAATGCTAGGATGCACCTTATTGCCAAGGATATGGTGCAGCCTAGCGTTTCCCCCTGCGATGGCGGTAGGTTTTACAACTTATCGCCAGGGTAGGCACCCTTGCACCAGAGTGCAAGGGTGTCTGAGACCAGGGAGGTTTGTTTATGTTGAGGAAGAAGTTCCTTCCTGCACATAAACAAACCTTAAATGCCATTTTGTAACTTACATGTGTGCTGCTTTATGCAGCACACATGTAAGTTACAAATTGGCATTTTTAAAAAGAGGTTTGTTTATGTACAGGAAGGAACACCTTCCTGTACATAAAGAAACCTTGGCGTTTTGCTTTTTCCATGTGTGCTGCACAAGGCAGCACACATGGAAAAAGCAAAAACGAGGAGAAATGAAGCATTTCTCCTTGTTTCGCCAACTTAACACCAGGATTTTTCTGGTCTTAAATTTGGCGCTGCCACCTATTATCGCCAAGCTTGATAATAGGTGGCAGCGTCGAAGTGAATGGGTGTTGCGTTGGAACGCCCACCGCAACACCCACTGCACGCCCCTTTTCACGATGAATTTATCGTGAAAGGGGCCCTATTACCAAGGCAGCGTTAAGTCAATTAACGTGGCTTTAAGCCACGTTAATTGACTTAACGCTGCCTTGATAATAGGGCGATGCAGATATCGCTGCGTTATCGGCAAAAAAGTGCTGATAACGCGGCAATAAGGGGCTTGATAATATGCCCCGGCGTCTTTATAAAAGGAAGCATCGATGCCAGCTACCGGCTGGGGCGGCCACGGAGGGGGAGGCATCTGCTGAGCGAGCCGTAGCTGCAGCGACTTGTGATAAGCTGTCAAAGGGTCTTCATTTCAGTGCGTCATTCACAAGAGTGAAAACCAAATTAGTTACACTCAGCAGGTGAAGAAAAAATGCAGTGATACCTGAAATTCACTGGTAGAGAAACCCCCATAACAGACAAGCAGAGACAGAAAGCACGGACTGCAGGAGGGGGGCTCTGGGGAGAAGGCAGGCGCAGGAAGAAAATTGTTACGTGCAACACTCAAGTAAAGGGGCCCATAGCTGTGGAAGGATACAAATGACGACAGGCAGCATTTAAGGCCTATGTCTATCAAAAGATGCGCCGGTGAATGGCAGAAGCTTGCACAAAGCTTTGACATTATAGGGTCTCAATCCGCGGGGTCGCTTACTGATTCACCATATTACACATTGAATATTATTTATTTTCCAGTATAGCAGTTTATGCAATTTCATTGTACTACTGAATCAGATCTTAGCATTTACTAAGACCTTCCAAAAATTTCAAATCCTTGAGTTCAGCCACCACACTAAGTGCGACTAATTCCAAGGAATGAATAAGTAAGTATTAACATGCGCGGTAATGTGTGCTTGACTGTACTATAACTACAAAGAAATCTGATAATGTTAGAGTGGCAAACTGTCGGTTGTTAACATTGAAAGTTGGAGGAGAAAACACGTATATATTGTGCATTAAAACAATAAATCAAACTCTAATTAACAAGAAATGCATTCTGTTTTGGGTTTGAATAGAGTATGTATTTGCAATGCATTGTGGGTAGCCGGATGTTCCTTCAGATTCTTTCACCCTGATTGCTGGTAAGCCCTGTCTGAAGAGCGTCGCTTAAGACAAAACAATAAATACAACAGGCAGACCCATTTCACTCATCTTTATCTTGCTGCAGTCATACGCTGTCCACATACAGCGTGGAGTCTGACTGGACCAGGACCTGTAGCAGCCTTTACCCTGCAACCCCCGGCCACGTATGTTACAGTGAGGAGCCTGGCTGATGTGATTATGGACCCCTAGAGACGACCCGTGGTACTGCACACTGTTATATTGTAAAGATGCTATCCATATCCAAACCTACTTTCGCTGGATCTCTAGTTATGTTATGTTAGTACAGCTTGTATAGCGCGCAGCTGCCCCAGCAATGTGGCGACCCGGCGCTGTAGCTACGGAGTGTGAAGAAACGCCCAGAAATCACAGATCATAAAAGCTAGCAAAAATGTCTAATTAGGCTGGAGGAAAAAGGAAAGTTTTAACAGCTTTCCTGAAAGCAAGTAAACAGTCCATGCCCGGGATCTGTTCCGGCAGAGAGTTCCATAGCCTCGTGGCCAAGAGGCGAAAGGAGCGACCTCCCACACGACTGCGCTTAACCCGTGGGACAGTGACCAGCTGCTTCCCTGCTGACCGCAGCCTATGCGTAGTAACATATACCGTAAGCAAGTTGCACAACAGGTTGGGACTAGCAAATTTCAAGATCTTAAAAGATAGGTACAAGGCCTTAAACTGAATCCGTTTTTCAATGAGAAGCCAATGCAGCATCCGAATGGTGTTAGCAGCTGAGCAAAATCGCGAGAGGCCTACCAAGACTCGGGCAGCAGCATTTTGAACACGCTGCAGCCGACAGATCTCAGCCTTGTTTGCCCCAAGTAAAAGAGAACTGGCATAGTCAAGGCGAGAGAGGATGGTGGCCTGTATGACTAGCTGACGTGTAGTAGGATCAAAGAATTTCAGGAGGGGTTTAAGTCCCCGCAGCAGGCCAAAACACGTACCCGCAATTTTCCTAGTGTGGTCTCGGAAACTAAGGGATGAGTCCATCCACACCCCAAGATTTTTAACCAACGTCTTGGATGTAGGGGGTGAACCCAGAACAGTGGGCCACCACTGCTGACTCCATAGGTTGGTGTTCTTCCCAACCAGACCCGGCCAACAAAACCGAGGTTTTGTTGGCATTAAATTGTAAACGATTGGAAGCCATCCTTTGAGCCACAGCCGCCATCCCATCTCTAAACCTAGAGGCATTAGGGGAGGATCCTTCGGCCAGAGTACCAACCAGCTGGGTGTCGTCGGCATATGGGACTATCACCAGATCCCATTGCCTGGCGACCGCTGCCAAAGGTTGAACATATAGATTGAATAATGCCGGGCTTAAGGCTGAGCCCTGGGGTACCCCCTGAACAATAGAATGGGCCTGAGAGAGAAACGGAGGTGCAGATACTCTGAATGATCTTTCGATCAGAGAGGATCTGAACCATTTCAGAGCAGACCCCATCACCCCTGCCTTCTCCTGCCGTTGTAGCAAGATATCATGCGAAACCGTGTCAAAGGCGGTACTAAGATCTAACAAAATGAGTGCTGCACTTTGACCGGCATCAAGAATGTACCGCAGGTGCTCAGTAGTGGCCAGAAGAGCGGTCTCCGTACTATGTCCCGATCGAAACCCGTTTTGGGAACTATCCAAGATATCGTTGGAAATTAGAAATTGGGTGAGCGCATTGTTAACGTGTGCCTCTGCCACCTTAGCCACCCAAGGGAGCAGGGAAATAGGCCTGATGTTTTCCAATTTGGCCGGGTCCAGTGTGGGTTTCTTGAGAATGGGAGACACCCAAGCCTGTTTCCAAAGTGCAGGAAAGTGCCGGTGGAAAGGGAAGTGTTAATAATGTGACAGAGTGGGTCCTGAAAAATGGAGAAAGATTCTCTGAACTGGGAAGGCCTCAAGGGGTTAGTAGGGGAGCCTGATTTAATTGCCCCACTCAAACGAGTGAGCTCCTCCGGAGACAAAAGAGGAATAGCTGACAGCACCTGCTGAGGTCTGAGGTCTCGGGGCACAGAAGTGGGATGAGAAGAGACAGGAGGAAAAGATAGATAGATGGCACAGACTTTTTCTACAAAGTAAGAAGCCAAATCATCGCACTGTTGTGCCGAAGATATGACAGATTCAGTGGTCTTATGAGACCTAAGGTCTTTAATAAGAATCTTAAAGATACATTTTGCTGGATTAGAGCTAAGTTTGATTTCGCTAGCATAATATGCAGCACGAGCTGGACAGATGGCTTTATGATACTGCTTGATGGTGGCCAAATAGCATAGTTTTTCATCGGGGTCATAATCCCTTCTCCACTTCCGTTCAGCTTTCTTACACGTTTTCCTTAAAGCAGTCAAGGAGTCGTTGTACCACGGACTAGTAGCAGAGGAGCGAACCTTAAACCATTTGGCAGGAATCAAAGAGTCAAGGCCAAATTGTATCAAATCACAGAACGAGCCATAGTCAGAATCTGCATCAGACAAAGGTCCCAGAGGATGACAAGTGAGGAAGTAATGAAACTCCTCAAGCCTCAATTTACACCAAGGGCATTTAAAGACCGATTTTACGGTATCGATGTTACAGGGCTCAGATAGGGGAACAGACATGACAACCAAAGCATGGTCAGTCCAGCCCATATTTATGGGTCTATCTACCTTAGAAGATTGAATATTAGAGAAAATTGGATCCAATAAGTGACCTGCAGCGTGAGTCGCGCCTGTTACCAATTGGATCAATTGAAAAGCCGCCAGATCTGCAATAAAACTGCCAATTTCGCTGTCATGGATAGAATCAAGATGTAAATTAAGATCCCCAAAAATACTGAAGTTAGCCGGGCCCACAACAAGCGAAATAACAGTGTCTAGAAATGCGTTTTTAAACTTGGCGGTTGGACCGGGAGGGCGATAAACCAAAAGTCCAGAAAATGTGGAATGGGGGCTGACAGAAATGCTAAAACGGGCAGACTCACAGCCCGCAATGAGTACCTTAGAAAACACACTCCTAAATGCCTTCTGTGAATACCGAAAGTCTTAAAATTAAGATTTTTCTCAGTTTAGTAGTAGTAAAATTGAGAAAAATCCTAATTTTAAGACTTTTGGTATTCACAGAAGGCATTTCGGAGTGCTAAAATTAGGAGTCCTAACTTTACTACTACTAAATTGAGAAAATCCTAATTTTAAGACTTTTGGCATTCAGAGAAGGCATTTAGGAGTCGTAAAGTTAGGAGTCCTAACTTTACTACTACTAAACTGAGAAAAATCCTAATTTTAAGACTTTCGGTATTCACGGAAGGCATTTAGGAGTCCTAACATTAGGACTTCTAACTTCTGTGAATACCGAAATGAGTAAGTGCCTTATGAGAATACCAAAATGAGTAAGTGCTTTCTGTGAATACGAAAATGGTAGTAAGTTTAGGATTTTGTCTTAAGTTAGTTCTGTGAATCGGGCCCAGAGACAGGATCAGCAGAAAAGAGGGACAGGAGGGAAGTCAAGCAGCAGAGCAGTGGCGCTCTACCACTGGACCAGCAATGATGAGACGCAGGCAGGAGCATGAGGGTGAAGGAGGGCCTCGAACACCTAACCTTTGGGTCAGAGGATCCAGCAGCAGCAGATAGCAGATGGGGACAGCAGCAGCAGCTACCAGACTGCGTTGTGCTGTGGGAAGAGTAAGCCCACTAAGGGATAGCCCCAAGACACCCAAAAGCTCACTACCAGGGGTCGATGAAAGGCAGCACCACCTGATTACCTCTTTCGGTCTAACAGTGGTGATCAGATTCCGTGTTCCACAGTTCGCTACCAAGAAACAGTGGATCAAGCTGCATACCCAAGGGTCTGGGCCCGAACCGGCCCCTGTGACACTGGCACCCGCTGCCAACAATGGCGGATCTCAGCAACTTGAGCCAGTTAGTAGAGTCCCCCACCAGTCTTGTGCGGTGTCCTCAACAATGCGCATCCTCCGCAGCGCAGGGATTGCTCATGGCACAGTATCCACCACCCACAGGTGCTGGGCCTGGGCCCGACACGACCCCCGGGCCTCCTCTGCTCCCTGTCCCACCTTCTCTTCACCTGAATATTGACACCAGGGCTCAATCTACCACGTTCTCTCTGAATATGTGACTCAGCCAGCAGGAGCCTCAGCCAGGAGGAATTTCACAAGCTTGGGTACAGCAGTTGCTGCCAAGTCCACTGGGGAACCTCCCAATGCAGGTGCTGTAACAGGGCACTCTTAGGCATTAAGGTGCAGTGCTCCCCCACAAAGATCTGCCCGATCTTAGGGGCGTCACTCTCCACGGCGTCCGGGCAGCAGCACATCCTCCAGCCTGTGGTGCAGAGAAATATTGCCCACCAATGGCAATCTCCTGCATGCCCTCCAGTGTAGTGGTGGCATGTGTGATGCAAAGCAGACCTTCCTACATCAGTCCGCAGGAGCACCTCTACCGATCACAGCTCCAAGGGGCGCCAGGCGGTCTTCTCACACAGGTCAGCAAAGTGTCTCCATGCGACATGTCAGTTTTCACCACCAGGTAAGGGCGATCTCCGATGCCGCAATATCCGGCCCAAAGGCTTGGTCCCGACACGGCCCGCCTCCGCCATCAAGCCGCAGCAACTCCACAGCACCTCCCCCTCCAACTCCGGGTCTCAGACGCTGGCCCAGCGAGGCCTACGGGCCCCGGGGACTGTCCATGCTTCAAGGCTTCGGCTGCCATGGAGTCGCTAGGGAAGTGCAATGAAAAGTGATGCATTGTCCATGTATTTTCATTTCCTCTTCCCCTGGGACTCTGGCTGGTCATCCAGGCTGGTGGGGGGGGGGTTTTGGGGGGCTGCTTACTTGTACTGAACTTGGCCCTTGCTGCTCCATTCTGCATTCCAATATTTTTAATTTCTTTTTATTAATGGTGGTGGACTTATAGGCTACTTTTGCTTTTAGAGGCAGAAAAGTGACGGGCTGACTAACGTGAGTTTTTTTGTCTCTAATTGGCCTTTTGTCACTTTTCTCTCACTAGCGGCAACATTTTAAACGCCTTGACACTAGTGTTAGAGGCAGTTTTCACCACAGCTAGCGGATACTATCGCCATGTAGCGACGTATTGTAAATACTCTGGTATCAAGGCGATAGTTTTCAGCGATACGCAGCGGTAAGAACATTGCCGCTAACACTAGTTAGCGGCAGCTCTTGTAAATATACCCCATATTTACAATAAAGTGACAAAGCGGTATGTTAAGCCAAGAAGGCTAATGACACGCATTGGCTAACATAGGGTTGCACCATATTTACAAGAATATGGTGCATCCCTGCGTTACCCCCTGCGCTGCTGATAAATTAAAGTTGCCTAGCACCAACGCAGGCACCCGCGCACCATAGTTCAAGGGTGCCTGTGTTAAGAGGAAGATTGTTAGTGTGCAGAAATGTACCCCTTCCTGCACATAAACTATCTTTAAATGCCGTTTTGTAAGTTTTTATGTGTACTGCTTAATGCAGCACACATTGAAGTTTAGAAAAAAAGCATTTTTTTAAATGATTGTTTATGTGCAGGAAGGGGGACCGTCCCGCACTTAAAAAATCATAGGCAATTTGCTGTTTCTATGTGAAAAACGAGGCGAACTAAAGCATTTCTTCTCAGTCTGCTTTTTTAAGACCAGGTTTTCCCTGATTTTAATTTTGGCGCTGCCTCCTATTTATGTTGTCCTTGTAAATAGGGGGCATCATCAAAATCAATGGATTTTGCGGTGGAGCGCCCATCAAAGCACCCATTGCCCGCCCCTTTCACGATAACCTTAGCATGAATGGTGACATTATTTATAGGCAGCATTAAGCCATGTTAAGAGGCATATTATTTACAAGAACTTAACACCGCCGTAGAGTAAATTTTTTGACATTATGGCAACTTTTTTTATTGCCTTATTTACCAGTTGCCACCAATTGCAGTTAGCAGCACTTATCCAGCGTAAACGTCAATTTTCGAGATCACCACTTCTGTTAGCGGGACATAATAAAAATGGGATGCAAGGTAGGCGTTCCTGTGAAAAAAGTGCTGCTAAACACACTTTGCGACATTAACAAGGAAATTCCAGTACCTCGATAACCACCAAAACTGCTGCTAACTCAAATTAGAGGCAGTTTTTTAAGATCAGAAAATAGCTGGTCTTAAAATTGGTGCAAACAGTTGGGGCCCCATATAAGATGTCTTGGTGCTGGACAGCGCTGCAAGGAATAATGCTATGCTGCCCTACGCCAAACCAAAAGGTCAGGGTTGCGCCCTATCAATAAGATATGGCGCATTTCTGTGCCCAATTCATGAAAAGTGTTGCATCACCACGATAAAACAGCTATTAGACACTTTTCACTGCACCCTCCTTATGACACCATGGCTGCGCCATATTTACTTTACGGCGCTCCATGTCACAATCAATGACATATGTCGGGAATCCTGACGTACCCATCAGCGCACCCAGTCACGCATTGCTGCAGTTGTGTCGCAAGCACGACTCAACACCAGCAATGAATGGGGCCTGCCTATCCATATGGCCCTTATGTCTGCCACGAGCATGTTTTTGACACAGTGGCGTCCTAGAATTGTCACAGTAAAATCTGATAGATTTCACTGCGCCACTCCAACGAGGCTTTCTTGCGTGGGAATGAACACCCTGCATACATCATACCTGACGCAGGTATAATGTGGCACAGGGCTTTACAAGGTCACGTATCTCCCTAGATGCGCCACTTCGTAAACGGCGCAACATGGAGCAAAATTCACGCCGCAAGTATGTCAAGAAAATGACGTACCAGCGGTGTTAAATGTTTGAAAGGGGCTCATGAAGAAGCCCCCCTGTATTTTTCCCCTATGTTGTCGCACAGTGGCTGCCACGCGCCAACGCAGGCACCCTTGCACCATGGTTGAATGGTGACTAGGACTAGGTTGATGTTGTACAGAAAGGGACACCTACCTGCACAAAACCTATCAATCCAGGGTATTTCCTCTTTCACTGAGTGCTGCAGAATGCTGCACTCATAGAAAAAGTGAAAAAAGAGGAGAAATAAAAACATTTATCCTCCTAGTGCCTCCCAAACGTCACCCTTGAGGTGGTATTAGATTCTGACGCATTCTGAAGGTTTACGGTTTCTCGTAAACCTGCAGATGCTTCAAATTCCATTTATTTGGCATAGGAACACCCACAGCAATACCCATTGAACCAGTGGCAGAATGGCAGAGGAGCATTGCACCCTGCTTTCAAGCAGTGCGAGAAGATGAATCATAAAATTATAATATCTTTCAGTTATAACATTTTATGTTTGTGCTGCTTTGCGGGCGGTGCTGCTCGGCTCTCAGAGCAGGGCAGGGGAGGAGTGGTTTGCCCACTCCTAACTACGCAATGACTGTTTTATCAGTCCTCTTGGGCCGCAAAAACTATTCATGTGCACTTTACCCATTCTACATGCAGGCTGCATTACAGTCTGCATGGAGAACATGCTCTGGCCCCAATTCCCTGGTTGAGGGTCGAACCAGGATGCCAAATACAATCACGCTGCATTGCTGGACCTAACTGCAAGCTAACATATATTTTAAAAAATGTTTAATTTACAATGCACAACCTCCCGCAATCGCGCCCCCTGCAATCCCATGCACCCGCCCTTGCCCCGTCACCTGCAAGCCATGCTGGCCGCCTCTGCATGGAATGCCCCTTTCACACTGTTTAATGCATGATAGGGTCAAATATTTCTAAGTCCATGAAAAGACATGTAAAGTGGCTTTGCATAGCCTTGTAAACATGCTGTGGCACATTGCGCAATCAGAACGTCAAACACATGACGTCACAGTGTTGCAAGAGTGTCACTAGGATAATTGAGGAACTCCCACAATTTATCCTTGGCAAGGTCAACAACGCGATGAACTTCAGGCCTTTGCAGCTCAGAGCACTAAGGAGACCACCACCGTCACCCCTGACATGCATCGCTCACCTGGACAACTCCTCCGTTTCCTTTGGGTGATGCGTGAACCCGATCCCCTCTAAGCGCTGACCTCGGTAGACCGGAACTTCAGCAATAGGAAGCTGGAGACCAGGAACCGCCAAAAGCCAGAGACTCTCCGGAGCTGTCTGTAACGATGGAAGAAGAGGAGACGCACAAACAGTCAACATTTAATTAGGATATCTGCCATCTGAGAGCTTACATCCAGGGGCTGCACAAACTCTGCACTAGATTACTACCTCGCAGTGGAGCCTACGTCACTGGGGGAGTGTTCAGGGGAAGTGTTGGGATCCTGTCACTGAGTATGATTGCGCATTGTCGGCGCCGCATGCAGCTCCTTCTGCCTCTCTCTCTTGTATTACCTGCTGCAGATTGGGGGTGACTTGGAGTGGTGTGGCTCACTGGTTAGAGGCGGCAGACCCCGAAGCAGAGAACGGCCCGGGACCAGGGTTCAATTCCTGACGCGGCAGGGTCGCGGACCAGGGTCAGCGGACTCGATAATTCTCGCCTCGGTGCCTACTCTAACCAGGGATCACACTCGGCAACTCTGGGCATTAGCTTGCCTCATCTCTACAACAGCCCCCCACATTCGCCGGGGATGCCTGGTTTCATCTTGGAGATACCCAGTAGGGACCATCTCACAGGGATAGCCAGGACGGGTTCCCCAGCGGTCTACAGCGCCATGACGCCTCAGGGCAGCAGTGCGCTTTACAAGACACATACATGCATACATACTTGTAGTTGTGGCGGTGATGCCTGCTCCTCCTACGCCTCCCAGTACAACTGGCTCCATGAATGACAGCTTCTTGCGTAGACCCTTCACTCCCAGGCCACAGCACCTGGCGACCAAAAGATTGCAGCCAGGTCCAGCACTGTTCAGCTGCATCAATGATTTGCATGTCATCAACTGAGATCACTCGCAGCCTTTAGGGGTTGTAGAGGAGGGAGTGTTTGATGCCCAACTCTCGGAGGCATCGCTTGACCACTAGAGACAAGCCCCTATGCACCCGGTGGCATAGTCAGAGAAGAAAATAACTATGGGTTACCTTTTTCGCCTCCCCGAGCTTGCGTACGTCCCTCAGGCCAGCAGCATGATCACTGTAGGAGGCGGAAGAGAAACGGTCTAGGACCTGTCTCCAGAAATGTGAAGATCGCTGGCACTCGATGGGCCTGCTCAGCAACAAGGAATTGGGAGAGTGCACCTGCTGGCAGTAGGTCATGCAACCTTGTCTCAGTATATGCCACTGCATCAGCACGGTGTGCTCCCTCAGGCAGACCCAGCACCCTCACGTTGTTTCGCTGGGAGCGTCCAACCACATTCTCTCCTGTTCTGTCCTGTGTCTTCACATGTGCCATTAGCTGCTACACTTCCAAAACCGCGCTCAGGGTACTTGGAGGGACTTTGGCCAGTTCTTGCTCAGTGTCATGTACCTTGTAAGTCAGCTTGTGATGATCTGCGCAGTCAGGGGTGAAGTCGACTGTGATTTTGTCTATGCAGCCCTCAAAGGATGTGCCTGCTAGTTCGAGGGAGGTTTCCGCAGAGAGTACAGTGTCTAGTTTTCAGTCAAGGCTGTCCATTGTCACCTGCCCTGCCGTACAGCGAACCCCAGCAGCTCGGTTCACCAACACAGGAGCAGCAAAATGTTGACGGGCCCCCGTCTGCAGGCCGGCCATCGTTGGGCCAGACTCCCATGCACTATATATGACATGCATTGCAGTGCAGTGTGGCCAGCCAGGCCCTCTCCTCCAGTCAGGTGTATGCTACCTGGGAATCTTTGTTCAGGCGGCACCGAAGGAAATCCCACGTACGCCCAACAGCACACTACCAGGGGGCAACAAAAGGCAGCACCACCCAGTCGCCTGCTCTAATCTAACTGTGGTAACTAGATTCCGTGTTCCTCAGTGAGTAATGGCCGATCAAGAGGTGCACGAAAGGTCCTGAACCAACGCCCATGCCCCTGGCACCCGCCACCACAAACGGCTGATATCAGCAATTAGAGCCAGTTAGTGGAGTCCTCCACCAGTCTTATGCAGTGCCCTCGGTGATGTTGGCCAGCCACAGTGCAGGGATTGCTCAGGGCACGATGTGCCCCACCCACTGGCGCTATGCCTGGGCTCGACTCGACCCCTGGGGCTCCTTTGCTCCGTGTACCAACTTCTCCACACCTGGACATCAACACAGGGGCTCAATCCACTGCACTCTTACCAAATCTGTGACTCAGCCAGCAGGTGCCTCAGCAAGGCGAGATTTCACAAGCCTGGGTACACCAGTAGCCGTCAAGTCCGCCGGGGAACCTCCCGACTCTTGTGATGCAACAGGGCCCCCTTAGGCGTGAAGTTGTAGTGCTACCGCCACACAAGTTTAGTGCAGCTCACGAGTCCCACCCTCCACAGCGTCCGGCCAGTGCTACATTCTCCGACATAAGATGCAGAGAGGCTTGGCCCAACATTGGCAATCTCCTCTGTGCACGCCGGTGTAGTGGTGGCGCGTGTTATGCAATGCGATTCTCCCTACGTCGGTGCGCAGGAGTGCTTCTGCTGAGCTCAGCTCCAAGGGGTACCAGGTGGTCTTCTCACACAGGTCAGCAACGTGTCTCCATGTGACCTGCCAACTTCATCACCAGGTAAGGGCGATCGCCATCATCTCAATGCATACCACCACAGCCCACAGGCTTGTGCCCGATAAGGCCCGCCTCCACATTAAGGCCACAACGACTCCCAGCACCGTCGCCTCCCACTCCGGGTCTCAGATGCAGGCCCAGCAAGGCTTCGGGTCCCCGCACACTGTCTGCGCTTCCAAGCATCGGCTGCCATGATGTCGCAAGAATGGCGCTAGGAAAAGTGCTGCACCACTTTTCATAATTGAGGCCTTGGTCCTGCATTTCATCTTCCCCTGGTACTCTTGCTTGTCCTCCTAGCTGTTCAGGGGGTGGGTAGGGGGGGTGGTACACCTGTGCCGAACTTGACTTCGGATGCCTCATTCTGAATTCCATTGTTTTTATTTTCTTTTTTCATTAGAGGTTATTCTGCTTCTTGAGGCTGAAAAGTGACATTGGGATGACTAACATGAATTTGTTTTGCTAACATACATTTTTTTATCGCCTTGATGCTAGTGTTAACTGCAGTTTTTGCTGCGACTAGCTGATAATATAGCCATGTAACGATGTATTGTAAAAATGTTGCTAACAAGGCAATAGTTTGCAGCGATAGACGACTTAAAAAAATTGCTGCTAACTACAACTACCACAAAAACTGGTTAGCACCAATTCTAGTAAATATACCCCTAAGTGGCTTAACGCTGCCTCATAAATAAGGTTAAGCTCCTATCACCATCACATCGTTACTGAAAGAGACATTGTGTTGGCGATAGGAGCTTGTAAATATGCCTCCAAATCTGGTATTTAATAGCTTTCATCTTTACAACAGTAAATATGAATAGAAAGTAATTTCAAAGATTCTGTTAATAAACAGATCCATTGCTAATGAGTACTGTAATAAACAAAGAAAAGTAATGTTACAAATAAATACAAAGTGCCTTATTTACAAGAAAGGGCCGCAGTGTGGCATGGCAAGCCCTTAGGCTGCCCACGCCACTCTCAAAGCACAGGGATGCATCATATTTACAACAATAGTACTCATCTCTGTGCTTTATCCTGCGCTGACGCACAATTGGCTGCCATGCACCGACGCAGGCACCCTTGTGTCAGCAAGGGTGCCTGCGTTGCGGGGAGACTGTTTTTTGCAGGAAGGGACACTTTCCTGCACAAAAACAATCACAAGAGGTGATTTCCTCTTTCTATGTGTGCTGCAGAATGCACTTCGTGTGAAAATATTTTTCCTCATTGAGGGGCATATTACCAACAACTAGCGATAATTTTTGTCTCTAACTTGTTTAGAGACAAAAATTATCGCCGCACATCGGCGATTTTTATCGCAGATAAACCTTGCTATTAGCAAGGTTTATCGCAAATGCGATAAAAAAGGGCCGCAATGCATGAATATCGCTGAAAAGTCAGCGATATTCATGCATTATCGAGCAAATGCTCTTAGCCATGTTATCCACCTCCCATTGGATAACATGGTGAAGAACTGCTCAGGGCAGGTGTTAGCTTATGGAGATATTCGCGCTTAGCGCGAATATCTCCAAAAGTTGGTAATAGGAGATAGCGATGTTAGCGACTGTTTCCAGTCGCTAACATCTTGGCACGCCCACTTTGCATGTCATTAGTGATAAATATCACTGACAAGCAAAGCGGGGCCCAAGATGGTCGCTATCTCCTATTAGCTGTCACTAACTGGTGTTAGCGACAGC
This sequence comes from Lissotriton helveticus, assembly GCF_964261635.1. Classification (NCBI taxonomy): domain Eukaryota; kingdom Metazoa; phylum Chordata; class Amphibia; order Caudata; family Salamandridae; genus Lissotriton; species Lissotriton helveticus. The sequence goes on along the minus strand of NC_136058.1, from coordinate 305,255,069 downwards.
TTGGTAATAGGGAGATAATTTTATCTCCGCTTTCTTGGCTTTTAAAGCCAAAAAAGCGGAGATAAACCCCCTTGATAATATGCCCCTGAATTTTTTGTCCTCATAAATGCCACCAGATAATGTCAACTCTAGATAGGCTTTCTCCAGGCCACTAGCACAAACCAGCTGTTTCCTCCCTGGGGTCTGTGGATAGCCAGTGGAGATCGCCCAGAGGTAGGTCGTTTCCTGATCCAACTCCCATCCACTTTGGGAGGACAGGACCACTAACCTCTGGCATAATCATTGGACTCATTGGAGGTTATCGCTCAGCCCATGCATTTAAGGCAAACCAAATCTTATTGGCGCTTTCCCCACCGCACAACATATCTAAACGACTAACCGCCATGATGTTTCTTAGACAGTCTGCGAATCTGGGGGGGTTTACAGACTTCCACTCCCTACAGATCTCTCTCCTAGCAATAACAATAACATGGAAAATGAACTGTAGGGTACAATTTCGAATATCATAATCTGGGGGGAGACCAAAAAGAATCAATCTAGGACTACGAGTAATTGGGGATAGTACAACCTCTTCTAAGAACTCACACACCTCACCCCAGTAGCTCCTAATATCCGGGCAATCGACAAACATATGTCTGTCATCCGCAGCTGGAAACTTACATCTTGGACAGAACTATACTTCAGCTGAAAGCTTAGATAGTTTCGCTGGAGTCCAATAAACCCTATATAGCGTCAACAGGTTGTTTCTTCTGAGATTGGATGGTTTTATAATTTTTTGGGAGAGTGTAAATGAGTCCGTCCAAACCTTCAGTACCTCCCCTGCGTTCAGGCCTGGAAAATTATCCCATAACTTGATGGTTTCAGCTCCTAGATTGTCTTTAGCTCCCACAAATATATTGTACCAATGTGCAACCTCACCCTTCCATCCCCTGCCTCTATCGATGAATTCCAAGAGAGGGATCTCCTCATCATTGGCCCAGCGCTGCCTCCCCCACCAGGAGGACAACGATAGAATTTAAACCTTGTGATAGAGCCCTCTGTTAAGTTCGAAAGGGATTCCCAGCTTAATAGTACCGAGTTGTTACACAGGTCCCCCCATTTTGTAATACCCGCCGCTCTTAATGGGAGAGTCAGTCGATCTAATAGGCAGTCTGGTGTACCTGGGGAGTCCCATATTGGGGCTTGGGAATGGTAGTAGGGTATGTCAAGAATTCTACGTATTGATTGCAAGATGTTAAGTGCTGTTTTTAAGAGCTTCAGGCGAACCTTTTTAAAAAACTTCTGATCCCCGAATTTGTAGAGAAAGAACTCTAAACCATGTGGCAAGTCTAAAAGCATAGCCTGGAAAAGTCTACCATGAGATGAAGAGTCTAATTTGTTTGCTAGAAGTCTAAAGTTCTTGAACTGAAAGGCATAACAATAAAGAAGTAAATCAGGAAGAGCCAACCCGCCTAATTTCAGTCCCCTTCTCAATTTCCTCCAGGCGATCCTTGGGGACTTAGTCGCCCAGATGAAAGAGCCAATCCTTCCTTGGAGGTACACAATATCCTTTTTATTAAAATTAAGGGGGATGGAATTAAATAAAACGGTAATTTTCGGCAAAATTATCATCTTGACTAGATTTACTCTACCATAGATGTTAAGGGGTAGAGTATTCCATCTAGTCAGTAGCTTCCTTACTTCCTTTACCACCATCTCCCAACTAACTTTCGGTACGTTCTCAAGGTTGTGGGTGAGGTGAATTCCCAGGTATCTGATTTTTAGTTTAGCTTCTGGTATCTGAGTTAAGTTGTTCCAGCTCATAATGTCTGTTTTGTCTTTGTTGATTCTATACCCAGACACAGTACCAAAGTCCTCAGCCAACTCGAACAACCTGGGAATAGCCTTGGCCGGGTTAGACGTGTAAAGGAGGAGGTCATCGGCATATAATGCCGTCTTAAGTGCCAGATCCCCCATTTTAAAAGGTAAGATTACTGGATCTGATCTTAAGGAACAGACAAAGGGCTCAATATAAATATCAAAGAGGAGGGGAGATAGGGGACAACCCTGCCTCGTTCCCCTTGAGATGTTAAACCATTCGGTAAGGCAACCGTTGACCAAGACTTTGGCCCGGGGACCCCTATATAATGTCACAATCCCTTCGATGAAAATATCTGGGAACCCAAACTTCGCCATAGTTTTCCATAGGAATAACCAATTAACTTGATGGAAGGCTTTTGCTGCATCGATCGCAACAATGGCGAGTGGCAGTCCTCTGTCTGTTGCTATATCTATTGCTCCAACAACTTGGAACGTGAGTTCATTAAGTTGACGGCCTGGTATAAACCCCCTCTGGTCGGGGTTGATTATAGACTTAATTATTTTTGCCAACCTAGATGCAAGAATGCCGGAGTATATTTTAAGGTCAGAAGTAAGTAAGGAAATAGGTCTATATGACTCTATTTTTTTGGGGTCTTTGTTGGGCTTTGCTATCAATGTAATGGTAGCTTCTGACCAAGAGGGTGGAGTTTGCTCCCCTTGCAAGAACATTTTGTTAAATAGTGTCAATAAAGGTGTTAAAACTTCTTCCAAATTATCTTTATACACCTAAGTTGGCAATCCATCCGGACCAGCGGCCTTGTTCCTAGACATCTTTTTTAACTGGGCCCGTATCTCCCCTCAGTAACCTCTGTACCTAAAAAAGCAATATCAGATTCACTCAGCTGGGGTAGCTCTCTCAGGGCCCACCAATTTTCAAGCTCCTCCGACCCACAACTATTTTCTTCATGATATGGCTCCTCCATGAACCCTCTAGCCTCTCTCCTAATTTCAGCATCCTCTGTTATGGGGAGCCCAGAATCTCTCTGAATTAGCGAGCTGATGTTGTTCCTGCTCCTCTCAGCCCTAGCCTTCCAGGCCAGGAGTGAGCCGCACTTCTCTCCATATTTGAAATTGCGGAGTTTACTTACTTCCCACTTATCCTTGTTTATCTTGTCAGCTCGTGCCTTAAAGCCTGTCTGTAGCTGCAAGAGCTCTTTTTCAAGTGACGGGATCCTGTCTCTTTCTTCTGTAACGGCTAACTGCAACTGTTGTTCCTTCTGTTTGATTAAATCCTTGGTATTTTCTTCTTTCCTAAGTTTTCTTTTAAGTACCATGTGTGAACCAAGAATACCCCTCAGGTAAGATTTAACAGTGTCCCAAACTGTTTGTTCTGAGGCAGTGCCAACATTAAATGAGATAAACTCTGACAAACTAGCTCTAATTTTAGTTTTAATCTCATCGTCAAGAAGAATAGTTCTGTCTAGGGTCCACCTATACTCTGAGGGGCTAGCCTTGAAGTTGATTTTTAACTCGACAACAAAGTGATCAGACAATCCTGTGGGAATATATGAAGTTGAAATAGTATCAGGCAGAAAGGCTCAATCTAAAAGAAAGAAATCTATTCTAGAGTATTGTTTGTACTTCTTACTATAGAAGGAGTACTCCCTGAGGTTACCATGCTTGACTCTCCAGGCATCTTGTAAAATAAAGTCCTTCATGATATTCCTCAGGGCTGAAAGGGATTTGTTTGGGGAATTATATTTATATAACGTTAGAGGTACGATCTAGCTGGGGGTCTAATAGAAGGTTGAAGTCACCTCCTAATATGACTGGAGCTGAGTGCTGAATCATATACCCCTCTAACTTTCGAAGGAAGTCCGGGTTATCTTCATTAGGACCATAGTAAACAGCACACTGAAAAGTAAAACTACCAATAGAGAGGACTGCCACCAGCCATCGACCAGATCGATCCGTTTCCCAATTCTGAACCCTTATTCCCTTATTTGAGCTACTCCTCTAGTGGAGCCCCTTTGCTTAGAGCAAAGGACTTCCTGTACCCAACTAAGTTTTCCAAATACTTGGCCACACACCTCCGCTTCAAGATGAGTCTCTTGAAAGAAGTATACAAGTGCCTCAGTATTTTTTAAAAATTCACATATTCTTTGTTGTTTCTTCAGGCTTCCTATACCATTTAAATTCCAAGAGAGGAATTTATTGCTAGATACTGTACTAAGAGCCATCACATAATATAACCAAGCCTACAGCTAATGGAGACCTCTGTTTATATTCTGATTTGCGACATAAGGACTTATGGCATATGAGGACATTTTTATGTGGTTTTTTTCCCACTCCCCTGTGACCCCCCCTAACCCTTCTTTCCTTGTTCCCCCCTTCCTCTTCTGTTTATAGGGGGACAGGTGTATCGGACCTCCTCTCTCAACTGGCTCTGTTGGGTCCCAGGCAACCTGCCTAGACCTGAGCTGGTATCTATTCCTAGTTGGAGCCTCGGAATTTTTAGGGACGCAATGGAGCCCCTACTGGCTTGGTGACACCTCCTCCCCTTCTCTATCACAAATTGTTCTACTGATAATACACTGGCCAGACACAGTTGGAACTGCACTCGGAACTGCTGCCTCCATGCAGGCCCTCCCCCACGGAACCTCCTTACCGCCAGCCCTCACAGTCCGAGCTAAAGGAGAACTCCAGCACACCGGACCTCTAGTGCGGAGGATAAGCGCACCCCTGGAGCGGTGCCAATGATTCCTTCGGCTGTCTCCTTGATGTTGCCTGTCCGCTTCGAGCCCCGACCGTCCTGCTGCAGCCTTCCTCGATCCACAAGTCGGCTCCTTCACCTCCCACTTCCTGGTGGAGCGCCTGTCCGATTCAAGCATTCCGCGGGGTCTTAGTGCTCGCCATCAAACCTCCAAACAAAAGAAAACATCGAGGGAGACGCAAAGTTTTTCGGCAGGTTCGGGTCATTTTACACGGGAATTTAGATCAGTTAAGTGCCGTGGTGTTTTCCGGGTGTGGAGCTCCGCAGCAGCCGTCAGCCTGCCGCCGCCATGTTCCTCCCCCTACTCATTCCTCATTGAAATTAAAACAAATTAATTGTTGCGCCTCCCAATGCCTACGTAGGATTCTGTTGCATTTCTAGGATTTCTCATGACTCTGGAAATGTGGCAGAAGCCATGGGTGTTGAATGGGAACACCCACAGCAACACCCATGGCAAGCCGTTTTAACGCAAAGTGCTGCATGTAAAGGGGCTGTATTTACAAGGACACAAAAAGCCATGCAGCATGTCTTTACCTGTCCTTGTAAATATGGGGCAGCAAGAGGCGCCGCCGGTGCGTCACAAAAAAAGTGATGCACCGGCGGTGCAAGGGACTGGTAAATATGCCTCATAGATTTTATTTATAGTCCTATTTAGGATCACGACTCGGCCTTTGCTGACTTAAAACAACAACAAATTGCATGGGCATATTTACGAGAAAATGTCAGAGGATGGAGCAGCGTCACATTTGGCAGCGCCATGCTCTGACATTTTCAAAACTCAGAGTTGCGCCATATTCACAAGAATAGGGAGCACCCCTGTGTTTTACTGAGCGCTGGTGCTAAATTTAGATTCCTAGCGCCAACACAGGCACCCTTGCACCATACTGCAAGGGTGGCTGCATTACAGGGAATGATTATTTGGCCCTTATTTATGAGTTAGTAACCAAGCCTGATGCCAAAATTAGTTTGGCTGCGATGTGCTGCGTTGCTTTCAGCACACAGAGATGCATCATATTTACAACAATATGATAGATCCCGTGCTCTCCCCGGTGCTGATGCACAATTGGCTGCCATGTGCCAACGCAAGTAACCTTGGTAACCATGGTGCAAGGGTGCCTGCATTGTGAGGTTGATTGTTTTAGTGCAGGAAGAGACACAAGTGGTGTTTTCCTCTTTCCATACATGCTGCAGAATGCATAGAAAGAGGAAAAAGCAAGGAGAAAAAAAAAATTCTCCTTATTGAACCTCCTTACGCCTTCCCTGGGGAGGCATAGGATTCGGACACATTCCTAGGTTTACAAAAAGTTGTAAATCTGGAAAAGCGGTAGATTCCATGGGCCTCATTTATGAGAAATGACGCATCGCTGCGTGAAAGCAGCGATGTGTCACTTTTCATTGTGCCCTCCTTGCTACACCAATGATGAGTCATATTTACAGTATGACGCTTCATGTCGCAAGGAGTTACAGATACGTCAGTATTTCTGACGTATCTGTAAGCGCAAAAGTGACGCATTGCTGGAGTGTGTCACAAAAGTGACGCAACTCCAGCAATGCGCCCTTTCACATGGGGCAAGCCCCATGTGAAAGGGCCTGCGTCAGTCTTATGCCTGCTGTGATGCAGGCGCAAGATTTTGATGCAACAGTGTCCTAAAAGTAACGCAGTGAAATCTCATAGATTTCACTGCGTCACTTCTATGACCCTTCCTTGCGTCAATACGCCCCCCTTGCATACATTATACCTGGCGCAGGTATAATGTGGCGCAGGGGTTTAAAAAGTGACGCATCTACCTAGATGCGTCACTTTTTAAATATAGCGCAACAAGGCGCATTTTTTACACCACTGGTGCGTCACAAAAAGTGACGCACCGGCGGCGTAAAAGTGACGCACAGCCTCATAAATGAGGCCCCATGGGTGTTGCGTGGGAACACCCACAGCAGCACCCATGGAACTCCCCTTTCACGCAAAATGCTGCGTGATAAGGCAATGTATTTACAAGAACAACAAAAGCCACGCAGGTTGGCTTTCCACGTCCTTCTAAATATGGAGTACCAAATTGTGCTGCTGGTGCATCACAGAAAATGATTCACCTGCGGCACAAGGGGCTTGTAAATATGCCACTTATGTGCAGGAAGTTGTGCAAGGTGTCCCTTCCTGCACATAAACAATCAATAATGGTGATCCAGCACGGACCCCCCCTTAAACTCTGGGGACCCCGTAAAACAGCAGAGTCATTCAGATTTTTCAAACATCAGGCCCCAATCTACACACAACACCCGAACCAACACCATGTCCCCTAAAAACGACCCACGCTGGATTCTGCTTATTTTGAGAGTATTTGTTTGACTACGGGTTCATCGATTAACGTCTATCTAAATCTCTGAACATGACATACTTTTCCTAAGGAATTGTTTAAAGGAAAACTACTCCTGTGGCCACCGGGGATAGTTGAGGTTCCCCAACTTAGGGTCGGTAAACAAAGATCAGGACAGAGTTCTAGACAGGAACAGACAGGAATATCTAGGCTTTTCTGGGAAATCGACGAACAGCGATGCACTCCCTTTCTCCTCGTCCTGGATTCTTACGCAAAGATTCAGCTATGTTGCCTCTCATCCGCTTTCCTCCCGCTTGCCTAAAGTCTAAGGGGCATATTTACAATAACTGGCGCATCCCTGTAAATCAGCAGGGATGCACCAGTTATTCTGCGCCACAGCTCCTCCATTATGGATGCGCCGCATTTACAATGCGGCGCACCATGGTGCAAAAATGGCACAGATGGGTGACGCATCTGTGCCGTAAAAGTGACGCATTGCTGGAGTTGCGTCGCAAGCACGACGCAGCTCTAGCAATGCTCTGGGGGCCCCATCTAGTTAATGCTGCGTCAATACTTACGCCTGCTTCAGGTAGGCGCAGGGTTTTGACGCAGCATGGGCCTAAAAGTGACTGGGTGAAATCTGGTAGATTTCACTCAGCCACTTTTAGGAGGCGTTACTGCGCCAGAACGCCCCCTCCTACACAGGAACACCTACATGTGGCGCAGGGCAATACAACGTGACGCATCTCCCAGATGCGTCACTTTGTAAGTACCCCCGTACCATGGAGCAGGATTTGCGCTGCCGCTGCGTCACAAAGTGATGCAACGGCGGCGTAAATGAGGCGCAAGGGGCTTGTAAATCTGCCCCTAAATTTTGACCTAACAAGGTACCGCAATTATACCCTCATATTAACGTGTCCGTCCCATTAATGTTTTCAAAACTTAAAGAACTCACTCTGGGATTGGTCTAAACAGGGGGAGTCGGAGTGGTAGCCCAAGTTTTTCATACTAACTCCATCCCCATGACATCTTTCTTCTATGATAATTTATTTACTAAAAGATAATAGCAGCGTTTTATTCTAGTATATTTGATGCCAGGTCCCATGGTCTGTTTCTTCCCTGGCAAGCTGTCAGCTGCTTCCGCTGGGGTGGCCTTGACACTTTCATCACATTCTGTTCAGAGTGCTTCACCACGTGAATACCGCACGCATGCGTTTCAGGTGCCATTCGTGCTCTGGTCAATTTTAGCAGGCCCTTTTCGCTTCACTAGAAAAAAACAAACACAAATAGTCATTAATTAAAAAGAAAAATTAATTTTCAATGTTTAACCACCCTCCACTATGCTTGCCCATGTTAATCTTCTTGCAAAGTATTAGTTTTGAAATAGTTTTTCTTATTAGTGTAAAATTCAAAATGTGCAACGTACAACATAGCTTATTCATGCACTGTTACGGTTTTTCTAAGTGCAAATTAATAAAATGTGCTCTAATGTTTCATGCATTAGTGATATTATTGCGCACATTCACAATGCAGTCTACCCAAATGTTTGTGTTGGTGCATGTTAATCTCGTCTTACTTTGGTTAATGAAATGATCAGGGTGGGTTCAATCCAAGCAGGTTGCTTTTCTGCAATCCTGCTTCATCAATCCCCCTTTGATGGCATAGGCCATCAAAAAATACCCACCATACCATGTGCCATCTATGGTTCTAATCTTAAGATTTGTATCCTTTTCTCTTTTCACTTCTAGTTCTCTCATTGTATCATAGTATTTTCCTTTCAGATCTTCTAGCTCTATCTCTTCTAACTTTCTCTTCCTTGCTTTCTGTTTGTTGTTTCTCTTGTTCTTTTTCTTTCACGTTTTCCCTTGCAACATTTGTACATTGTCATTAGCATCAGTATTAATAAAGTGGTTGAAGCTACTGGTGTGAGTATTCGCCCTACAAAAATACTACCAAAAGTTGTAAACCCTCTACTTATGGAGGAAAAACCTTTACCAAATCTCTCCCATGTACCGCCAACCTCCAATTCGGTTAAGTCTTCATGCAAATTTGTAATATTCTCAATATATCCTTCAATACCTTTGCTTTAGTCAGGTTTATAGGTACAGCAGTGTTGAATTTTCAACATGCCGCAGACTCTACCCTCTTTTGCCAGTAAGATATCAAGGGCAAGTTGATTTTGTAAAACCAAGGATCTAATTGCAACCATTTCATTATCAATCATCAAGAATCCCCCAGCAGTATCTGTTGATAGACGATCTACTACTGTTGAAAGTTTTTGTGCATTCAGAGTAACTCCAATTGCTGGTATCGGTGCACCAATAATATCACCTATTATCTCTGTGAAGCTTGCTCTTTTCGTGAGTGTTAGTCTTTGTCTTATTTCCTTGATTTCCTTTGTTTTCTAGTCTACATGGTAGACTTTTGGAAAAACGATCCCCATATAACAACTTCCATACCAATGATCAGGCAATTTGTAGTATGCTTTCTTACCGCACGCAAAATAGATTCCTGGAAAAACAGGGTCATGTCCCCCTTTGAGTCCCCACCCACCTGTATTTTTGTAGGTGTGTTCACATTTGCTAGAACCACCAAGGAAATAGTTATCATGAGCAGTTTCTTTTCTAAGCAGGCAAAGCTCTCCTTTCTGTGTCCTATCCAGCGACATTGCAGCATATTTCTCTCCTTTTTCATAAGTTCCCTCTCTAAAAGCCCATGGTGGTGTTTGTGACTTTTGTTCAGGAGCTTTCTTTTGGAAACATTGTCTTCTTTCTTCTACCATATCTATGAATAGTCTCTCTTCAACCCGCAATCCACATGTTGAATTGTGTTTGTAAGCATAATCTAAATCCAATAAATTGGTAATATGGAAGAATTCTTCCATATGCCAAGCCTTTTTAGAGTTCATGGCAAGAATAAATTCTTTGACAACAGGAATTCCTGCAAACATTACATTTAAATCGGAGTAATGGCACTCCAATTTGCCTTTAACATAGAATAGACTGGTTACAACACTGCAAGACACACCATATATTTGTGGGAAGCAGTGATAGGTCACCCCTATGAAACAGATAAAGGTAACTGCATACACAGAAAACAGTTACTTACATTCATTGTCTCCACGTATTCATGAAGTAACTTGGAGAAGACATTTAGCGAGAAATCATTAGTGGATTTATCATGATGGAACATACTTCCCATCAAAGTGTTCTACTTCAGTGTTAAGAAGAGGTTCTTTAGTCACAACTTCCATTCCTTCACAAGTTATATTATTAGTATGAGCTCCTTTTTAATTCATTATTAGAATTGGCACAAGGACAGTTAGTAACAACCATAATAGTGTTAGAAAGCAAACACTACATAATCAATTTTTAATGCAGCTACGTTTCAGACTAAGTTTTGGATGTTCAGTCACTTTTCCTTCGACCATTATTATTATTTCTATAAAAAAAATCTAAAAAATCTACCAAATTCTAAATTTCTAATTTGTAACTTATGGAAAAATAATTTTTCTTGGAAAAATAGTGTACTCCTACACTTCAAGACTTCTTCTTTTAGTTTAATTTCTTAAATTTTTCTGTGTCCGAAAGTGTAGTACCTTAATTCTTTCAGTTCTTTAAAGGTGGTCTTAATTTGCTTTTATCATTTTCCTCAGTGTCAGATTTTTCTTCTTCTTCACTTGAATTTGTGCTTTCAATTTCTTCCCAAATTACCTAAGTCTACACCGGTGCAGAGTATTTTTTAATTGGGATTCTTACTCTTTTTCTTTTTCTCTTTCATTAGGTTTCTTCTTCTGACTCTTCTTGTTCTGTCTGACTTGAGACCTCATTAATTTGCTGGTTTTTCTTGTGGGTTTCTCCTCGCTAAGGTGTATTTCAGTCTTTTGGCACGACTTGGCCAGTTGTCTCCTTTTCTTGCCCTTTTAGCTTGAGTCGCTTCTTCACTTTCTTTTTCTACCTCACAAGTTCTTTTATTTGTTCTTTCCTTTATCTGTCCCTCTTGTTCACCTTCAGTGTTCTTTTCACTATCGATATTTTGTTCCCTTTCTGTGATCTTTTCTTCCTTGATATCTGATTCACCGCTGTGACTTTTTCACTCTCTTGAACTGGTCACCTTCTGTGACAATTTGTTCACCCTTTGTGATATACCTTTCTCTTATCTCAACAGTAGTTTCACAAGACTCAGTATCTGGTGCTTACTTTAATTGACTTGTGCTTGGCTGTTCATCATCTGTTTGTTCTTCAGAATCTGTCACTCTAGATTCTTCAACTTCCCAGACTTCAGCCTCTGACTCTGGTCTTAGGTTTATCAGTTGCTGCTCTTCTGGTCTTTCTAGTGGACTAGGGACTCGTCTGGTATGGCTCGCATGAATCTGTTGTGATTCTATCTAGGACCCTAATTCGATATTCCCGATTTATGCCCTTATGTGGTTATAACAAATAATATCCTTATAAAGGCATAAGAATCATATCCATATTTAGTAATAGCCAATGCAGTCCAAATACGGAAAGGCTACTCCCATAGACTCCTAGAAAGTACAAAGCGTTCTTTAAACAAACCAAGCCTCCAGCAACCCGGGAAATCCCCCTGCTTTTGTTTTGATTTGAACATGAACTCCTGGAGTCCAGAAAGAACTGTTAGTTCTTAGTGACGTCTTATGTCCAACCTTACGTCAAACCCGGCACCTTTCAGGTATAAATATACCAACGTTGCCTTAAGCAAATACACGGTGGTTTGGAGCAGAGCGGCTATCTACTTGCCCGAAGCCCAGCTGATGCGAGAGCCGAAGGAAGCCGACCCTCCCATTGACGCACTGAGAGAGAAGCTGTCTTTTCTCCTGCCGAGAAATTCCAGCTCCGGTGTTTCCAGTCACCCTTGCGGGTTGCTGGGAGATCGAGTCCTGAGAGAGAGATACAAGACCTCCTTCATTCTAGAACCAAAGTACGGAGCTGATTAAACCCTTTAGAGAATTCTTGATTCAGATTCTTGGCAAAAACCAACTTAACTTAAACTGCAACCTACTTACTCCTTCCCATGTATTAGGCTTAGGTCAGGTACACCGGGGTAGGCGTATCTTAGAAGCACCAGTTGAGTATGTTAGTCAATGTTTTTATGTATGTATATATTTTATCCATTTTAAAGTATCATATGGCTAAGAAACCATATCAATGCTTTTACAGTATTATTTCATAATACTCCTTTTACTGTACGCACTTTACTTTATGATAAGTATTGCAATTGTGGCAACTCACTTCTCTTGCATGAGAAAGAAGACTGCTCAATAAATAACACCTTTTATTGAAAACGCCCGTCTCTCTATTTCTCTGCACTCTGGTGAAACTAAGCATGCACGATTGACTGAGTGAAATAGCTGTCTATTGTTTTCACACGACTCTAGAGATATACTCTTTATTCTGAGGGAGCAAAGTTGTCATGTTTATGCGGTTGTCAGAAACTAATCCCTTCTTGTCTAAATCAGGACGGTTAACTCTTTCCTGCACATTCGAGAAAGTTTCTAGTGACCTCTGAGCTAGCTGGCAAAACTAATTAAGTCTAATATAGTCAGTAGAGACCTAGATGACCTCAGTCCTACGTCTACACTGCTGTTTATATTATTCCAATGCGCAGACCCTAATGGGAATATAGGAACTACACTACATGGCGCACAATGTTTGGTAAGGCGATTATCTAACGCAAGACATTAGAGTAACTCAGTCGTGCTTTTCACACAGACCCCTTTTTCCCGTAAAAACTCCAAAAGGCGTCTGGAGTGGGTAAAAGGTTAATATCCGCCAAGACTTAGTAGGACGAGATTCCTATGTATTTTGGTTTAGTCAACGTTGAAGGATACAGTGTTCCAAAATATTGTGCACCTAATCTTTGTTTCCTTGAAACTTGCTCTGCAAAGCAACAAAACTTCCTGTCAGTAAAATGTCGGACAGTGAAGAAGAAAGGGAAAGAGCTAAATTAGCAGCTCAACTTTTAGCGGATGACACAAGTCTCCAAGTAAATAACCCGAATATTATAATCATTCCGGTAAATGTAAGAAAAACTATAACTAAAAAACGTATAGAAAATGGAGTATCATCACGAGGTGCTACAGTCATATTCGTGGTAGAGGCCCATGAATATCGGCAGACAGAGGTGTTCTATTCATGGATACATTTTCCAGCAGCACACGCTGTGACACACGATTTCCACTATTACAAAATAGAGGAATCTCCAGAGGAATACACTCCTTTCGAGGACGTTGAAATTCCATCCCAAGAGCACCTGCTCTGGTTTAATGGCGCCCTAAAACATCAAAATCACATCACCAGGCTCGGTCCACTAGGTAGACCAGGAGCCACGTGGCCGGTTCTAGCCAGCTACACACCACATCCCGACATTGAAAAAATGACAGACCGGGAACTTTTAGCTCAGCTAAAACAACTAATTAAAATACATAGACAATTGGTCCAATATGTCATGCGGACTTCAACAGTCCAACCAGCAATAATAATCACAGACCACCCCTCATCAGGGGAACACAAATAAAACCACACCACAGAATATACAATCAGCCATAGGCAAAATACCCCCAAAACGGGAACAAATTCCATTCTGGTTAGCACAAAAAATCACTCAAATAGAGGCAGTATTTCCTGATACTACACCTCATGAAAAACACAGAATTCTGACTATCTGTCTTCCAATGGGGATCGCACCACATGTGGAGGACTGTGACACTTGGGGCACAGTCTTTGCTTCGATTTACACAAAAACACATGTTGTTCCGTCTATGGCGGTTATACCGGACGTACTAAGACAGATTCAAAATGAAAACGGTCCAGAACCTGCCTTAACTCTAGGTATGAAATTACTGAAAGACTTCAAGCAGGTCTCGGCTATATTATTAGCCAACATAAAAGGAGAAGCAGCATCTGTGGCGATCCGCCAGAAATTGAAAGAAACAGATATAGCAGAACAACCTTTTGAACTTGCCAGAATCATAGAAAAATCCTATGAAGAACTAAGAAGAGATAGTTTGAGTGGGAAACCACTAAAACCTCAACTAACTGAAAGTCCTGAAAAAACCTTTATTAAAAATAATCTCAACACTCCAAAAAAGAGTTGGGAGGGTAATAAACAATCCACTCCCAGAGAAAAACGGTTTCAGTCCAGAGGAAGGTCTCCTCAACGGAGAGATAGATCTCCAGACCGAGGAAACAAGTCTCCCCAGAGGGAACCCTCTGAGAAAAGATGCAACCTTAGAGATAGGGATAAATTGAGAAAACTTGACAGATATCAAGATATTGATACACGTCCCTCTCGATCTTTTCAGACTTCCTCACAGAAATCGGAAAGATGAGGACGGTCAGAACACAAAGAAGAGCACGTCAAGTCCAAAGACAAGGAACCTGCTCATCAAAGTAAAAAATTACAATTTCCAAAGAAGAAGGTAGCTAGTATTAAAATTAAACATGCCGAGGATTCTGAGGATACAACTGAAAAACGGAGAGTGGGCCCAGACAATGCTAGACAGCGCAGCAGAAGTGACCATAGCTCACAAGATCCTGATGAATCTTCTGGAGACAGTGGACACAAATGAATACATTCAGGTGGAAACGGCAGATACCAGAGTTAGCAAACCCCATAAATTATACGAAATAACATTGCGTATAGAGGGGGACAAAACTAGGAAAGTAAAGGGTCTCTTTTGGGATAACCTTTCGAAAGGCTATGACATCCTGTTAGCTGAAAAAGACTGGCCGCCAGAGTTTGTCAGGGAGTGCCCTCATGGCGAAGAAATTATTATGCCTGCCTTCTCAAATCATATTCCAATTCATAAAAAATACACATTTGCAAGAAAATGGGCAGTGGCCCAAGCCCCTGCATTATATAAAAATCATGTAGGATGGAATGAGGATTCTCCTCACCATAAAATCCAGTTAAAAAATCAACCGACTGCAGAGAGGCAGTACCCAGTTAAGCAAGAAGCTAAAAAACAAGTCAGGGAGATATTAGATCAACTTGAATATCAGGGGGTGATTGAAACATGCACCTCACAAATGAACAATCCTTTGTTTCCTGTCTCCAAGCCAGACGACTCATATCGTCTAGTTTTGGACTACAGACACCTAAACTCATGCTGCAAAACATTTGCAGTACAAAACTCACACTGTGCAGCACTAATGAATAACATTGTGCGCAAAAAATATAAAACGACATTAGATATCTCTAATGGATTCTTTTGTCAAAACATTGCACCTGAAAGCAGGTATTTGACCGCTTTCTCAACAATGGGGTCGCAAAAACAATTCTGTTGACGCCCACAGGGATTCAAGAATAGCCCAGGATTATTCTCAGCAAGGGTAACAGAGGGGTATATTACCAACAACTAGCAATAATTTTTGTCTCTAACTTGTTTAGAGACAAAAATTATCGCCGCACATCGGCGATTTTTATCGCAGATAAACCTTGCTATTAGCAAGGTTTATCGCAAATGCGATAAAAAACGGCCGCAATGCATGAATATCGCTGAAAAGTCAGCGATATTCATGCATTATCGAGCAAATGCTCTTAGCCATGTTATCCACCTCCCATTGGATAACATGGTGAAGAACTGCTCAGGGCAGGTGTTAGCTTTTGGAGATATTCGCTCTTAGCGCGAATATCTCCAAAAGTTGGTAATAGGAGATAGCGATGTTAGCGACTGTTTCCAGTCGCTAACATCTTGGCACGCCCACTTTGCATGTCATTAGTGATAAATATCACTGACATGCAAAGCGGGGCCCAAGATGGTCGCTATCTCCTATTAGCTGTCACTAACTGGTGTTAGCGACAGCTTGGTAATAGGGAGATAATTTTATCTCCGCTTTCTTGGCTTTTAAAGCCAAAAAAGCGGAGATAAACCCCTTGATAATATACCCCAGAGTTACTACAAATATATGATGATGAGGCATTATCTTATGTCGATGACATCTATCTAACAGATGATGACCTGGAGACTCACTTAAAAAGAGCGAACACCATAATACTATGAATTAATAAAACCTGATTTCAAACCAATCAATTGGACTCAGAAACACACAGAAATTTTAAGATCATTACAAACAGACATGTTAACTAAAACAAAATTGCAAACTCGCGAAAACGTACGCAACCTTGTAATCCGAGTCATCCCAGGAAGATGCGGATTCACGTACCTGACCTCTAATGAGGGAGAAATGGTACCAATAGCTTACAAATCACACTTGTACACACAAGCTGAAATGAAATTCAGTTCAACTGAAAAAATTCCAATAGCGGTTCAAACTGCTGTCGCAAAAGAAAGAGCCCTAGCCCAAGGCAAGAGAATATCTGTTTCAACAGCAGAATCAGCCCTTGAGGCATTAACAAGCCCACGCAATCTAAAAACTGTGGGATTAGATCCAAAATGGATACAATGGGAAAATTCTCTTGCTGCAGACGACGTGAAACACTATTTTGAACAGAAAATGAAAAAACTAGAAGATCTAGAATATGAACATGAATATCCTCTGTCAATCGAAATTCTGCCTCTCGAACAGTACACCTGTGTGATCTACATGGATAGATTTGCACAACACTACGATGTGGATAAAAAATCCTACAATGCAGCGTGCGCGATTGTTAAAGGCCGCTGGTGCTTTGGTAAATTCAGACTGATAATCACCAAAACTGAATCACTCAGAAACTGTACAGCTCAGCGAGCTGAAATAAGATCTTTAAAGATGGCGCTTGAAAGTGCCTATCGCGAATTCCCCACACTAATAGGTTGCGATTCGCATTACTGCGTCAGGTCTTACAATAATGACATGCAGACGTGGATCAAAAACGGTTACAAAGATGACACAGGTGCTAGAATAAAGCATAAAAAGCTCTGGGAACAGGTAGTTCTTTTGCAGAAAGAACTACGAAAAACTCACGTGATACATACACTGAGTCATCGACGTGATGGCGTTCACGTTGCGGGGAATTCATTGGCTAACAGAGCCACAGCGGCAGCGGTTCAACCAGCTTCCGTAGCCACAAAAAAAGCGGTCTAAAAAACACATAGACGGAGAAACCATGCTGGCAGTAAAAGCCTCATTAAAAGGCGATTATGCCGTATTACCTCTCAACTATCCACTCAGTAATACATACATAATTGATGCGAACTCCGTTCCTTTTGCTCAAATCCCTGGAGTGGGGGACAGAGTAATTCCAAACACGAACCGGAGAGTCTTCTTGATCGAAGAAGCACATATGGGATTGGGTCTAAGGCACCAAGAGATCTTGAAATCTCTAATAGAATTACAATCAAAATACTGGTGGCCGGGGATGAGGGTGCAAATTTACAACTTTTCAATGAACTGTCAGGACTGCAACAGAGATCGCATTTGTGAACCGGAACAGAAAATTGCCAGGACACATTTATTAGAAAGCATCAGGCTATCTACACGCAGCAATCCAGCAGGAGAAATGCATTCCAATAATTATTAAGACTATATTCACTTAAGATGTAGACACCAGCGCTCGGCTGACGCCAGAACTGTAATAAAAGATTTGCGAGTCTTTATCGGCACATACGCAATTGGCATGCTACATTCTGACCAGGGTCCTGCGTTTAGCTCTCTGGCTTACAAGGAGGCCATGGCCAGCATGGGCATTGCATTGCGGTAGTCTTCTCCCTTCCATCCTGAGGGAAATGCGGTAGTGGAAAGAAAAAAACGTGACATAAAGCAATCTATAACGGCGAGGGTATTATGTTCGGGTGATGGGTGGGTCAAACATTTAACAAGTGTCCAACGTAGTCTTAACAATATGCCAAGAAATCTCTAAAAGGTCTCACTCTATACGAACTATTGTTCGGCACTAGAATGCAAATCCAGGACTTAGATTGTCACACTTCAGTTGTGAAAGAAAAAGCCATTGGGCCCGATTCACAGAACTAACTTAAGACAAATTCCTAAACTTACTACTTTTGGTATTCACAGAAGTTAGGATTTTGTCTTAAAACAGACTTAAGACAGACTTAAGACAGAATCCTAACTTAAGTCTGTTTTAAGACAAAATCCTAACTTCTGTGAATACCAAAAGTAGTAAGTTTAGGATTTTGTCTTAAGTTAGTTCTGTGAATCGGGCCCATAGATATCAAAGACCGTTTGGCTGTTTTACAGGACTTAAATGAAACAAGAAGAAGTCTAAGTAACATAAAGTTAAAAGCCAACGACCACTGAAGAGAAACCACCTGTCCCAGCAAGACCTGTCTGGATTCCAAAGATTGGGGATCTGGTCAGAGAGAAGATCGCGGTGAAGAAGGAATTTGGGCCTTCTTACAGAAAAGCAGTACCTGTCTTAGCTGTCAGCGGAACAAGATCAGTAGTACTACCGCCCCTTGCTGGTAAAAAGGAGAACCGAGTTGTATCCATCGACCTGGTAAAACCACAATCATGTGGCCAATAATAAGTAGTAGGTCCAGTGGACTCCCAAGAAATAGCAGAAGACCAAATCTTGCTACAATCCAAGAGGTTCAAACTGAGAGACTAATCACATTTGATAAACCTGCAGTGAATAAAAAAGGACTATGCAACAAAGCCATGGAGCTTGAGCCTCTTGAAACCCAAATAGCAACAGTTCCTCAAGAAACACCAGTCTACAACGATGTAGCCTCGGACTATACAAATGTAATAAAGAAAAATGCAAAGACAAATGAAAATCCGGAAGCAATTACAACAATTGACAGAACTGCATCTGGCTACTTCATCAATTTCGATGACTTTTCCGATGATCCAAGTGAACATGAAGAAACGCCAGCAACAAAAACTTTCAAAGAAAAAATGACTGAACTCGTTCATCAACTAAAAGAAACATATCTGATTTCACCATGGATTGAATTTTGGATTGTGTTAGGTGTACCTTTCCTCCTGCTTTGGCTCATCATGGTTTTATGTTTGGGTACATTTATTGATGGAAAATATAGTACAATGGACACAGGAAGTCAGACCATCAACTTGATCCTAAAGCCTCACAGATCCTCTCACATCGAGAAAAGAGAACTGTCATCAGTGAACATCACAGCCAATCCAATACCCGGTGGGATAGCATGGGACAAAACTGATTATGAAATCTATGGCCCGATTGAGCTCTTGAAATATCCACACCAGTTCAAGGTTTCATTAAGTGACTTTGTATCACCAAGTACTTTCTCTGATGATTGGGACTTTGAAAATATTAATAATATGATGTCAGATTTAGTAATGTCAGCTAAATTCACAGAACATAATTATTTACAGGGTTCATCGAATTATGAAGAGATGTACTGTTACAATCATTTTGGTCATCACTATTTGCATAAAACTGCTCAACCTAGAAATGTTTTAACTTATAACCAATGGGAACATTGTCCAACAACGCCAAAAGGCAGTTCGAAAACATTTTATGAGAAATTCCAATACTTCTCAGGGTTTAACAACAGTGATCCAGAAACGTTTTATTTTAAAATGTTAAATAAGACAGGAATGAAAACGATGTTGACAAATACTAAATTAATTTACTCTGAAAAATTTTATGACAAAATGTCTACATTTGGTTTTGAATTTTGGAAAAACAACATTGAAACAAAAACCATCTGGGGTTCAAAAGACTGGCAGGTACATGGTCTAGAAGCTTTATTTAGAGCCTGCATGATCCCAGAACAGATAATATTCCTGAATGACACCATTCAACAGTCCACTTGTCTTGGCTTAGCTAAGATAAAAGACTTAAACAAACCGTCTATTCCAAAGCCCATACCTGATAGTAATAGCACTACAGATGTGGAGATAGACGTATCCCATATTTTACACCAAAACAGAACAAATCCTGATTGGAAAAAATGGTTGATCTGGCCCACAGACACAAATAACTGTCAAGATAGATTCCTGAAGAAAACACAGGGGTTCAAACAGACCAGGCCAGACCCAAGATACTCCCAGAGACAACATCCAGGGATAGTTACAACATACAGTGTAGGGAAACTATGGGCCCGATTCACAGAATGAACTTAAGACTGAATCCTAAATGTACTACTATTTTGGTATTCACAGAATGCACTTACTACTTTTGGCATTCACAGAATGCACTTACTACTTTTGGTATTCACAGAAGTTAGGATTTTGTCTTAATTTTGTCTTAAGACAAACTTAAGACAGACTTAAGACAGACCTAAGACAAACTTAAGACAGACTTAAGACAGACTTAAGACAAAATCCTAACTTCTGTGAATACAAAAAGTAGTAAGTTCATTCTGTGAATACCAAAAGTAGTAAGTGCATTCTGTGAATGCCAAAAGTAGTAAGTGCATTCTGTGAATACCAAAATAGTAGTAAGTTTAGGATTGAGTCTTAAGTTCATTCTGTGAATCGGGCCCGTTGCCTTGAGTGGCTACAGAAATCCACACTGCCTGAAATTAAGCAACACTTGACTTTACTTAAAGAAGGTGCTGACTTGCGAGATTTCATACTGGGACCTCGCAAACAGCGTCAAAAACGTTTCATATACGCCGGTATATACGCTGCTTACAACAAAGCTTGGAAAGTAATGCAAATTGAAACAGCTGAAAAAATACGAGAAATTGATCGTATAAATTTGGAAAAATCACTTTCTGTAGTGGACAATGGGTTAACGACTCTGTCCTCCAGAATTTATTCACTGGACAGCATTGTATCATCTGCTATTGATATAATAGAGCAGGACTTGCTAATGTTACAACATGGCCAGTCTCAATTGCTTTCTATTGTTCAGCTAGGCTGGACGTTGCAAAACTTGCGTTCAGGCTACGTGCCATGGAGTCTAATCAACATAACGTCATTATTTTCTATCTTTAACCTTACTGATAAACAAATCAGTTTGGCACAAAAAGGAGCAGACTATACGATTCTGAGCATTGAAAAACTTGAGAGATTACCATTGACAATGTCAGAGAGACCTGTCATTGAATGGATAATACACGGAACAATTACAATTCCGATAACAACTTTCCAGTTTAGGTATTGCCAAAAATATATACCAGCACTCCTGTATGAAAGGTTGGGTAAAGGTTACATCAAGTCAACATGGAATTTAGCTTATACACACAAATGTTATAGTGAAGGGAAAAAGGAGGTATTCCTTAGTGGTAACAATTGTAAAAAATCACTAAGCGGTACACTTCTGTGTCAAGGTATTAACTTGCATGGAGCCTGCGAAGGTTCATCAAATAACCTTTCATGTCACCTGCATGGCACTCCAGCGAAACAGATATAGCCATTTTTCAGACATCTTTCCAACGGCAGTTATGTTCTAATAAGTGACCACAGCTGTTGTGGCATGGTGCCAGGAAAAGCCTATCTCGTGAGCTTTACTTCCATGGTCACTTGCTGTATGCAAGTAATATATCCCAAAAGCAATCCAGACATGGAGGCGGCAATCTGGCCTTCTTTGAATATCTCTTCTATTCGAATTGATACTTTAAGCAGAATGAAGTCTATTCTTTTACAGACAACTGTGCCTTTAACCACGTCCAAAGAAACGTATGATCTGCAAATTGCAAGGACAGCAGCAGAGATACATTCCCTATTATCAACAAATTGCCCGTGTATTTTGTAGAAATGTTAGGTCAAATCTTAAACATGTCTGGGGGGCGTGGCCAAGCAACATGGCCGACAGGACGTGAGCTCCACCAGCTCCGTCCCGAAGACCCGCAAAATCCTGCTAAAACATCCTGCCTGGGCTGTCAAAGTCCCTGAAATCGGCGTTGGACACCTCCCCAAATCGATTGGAGCCCCTGAACTGGCGGAGCGATTTGGGGTTCGACTGTGAGCGGAGTTGGCGGCGATGTCGGTGTACGCTGCGCCGCTTTGAACTACGCTACGCCGCGGTCTAGGCCTGGTACGTGGGGCCGTCTACTGAGCGGCCCGCCTGGTACAGACCCGCGGAAGCTTCTGGCACGGGTGGCTCCCTGGCGGACATCAGCGCTCTGCACTACACCACTGGGGTGCATCTGGCGGTGGCGATTGGCAGCCGCGGGTCCCCAGAGATATCCGCCAACCAAACGGAGAGGACCGCAGCGCCGCCCGTCCCGGGCGAGGCCCCTGCAGTGATGCCTCCGGCCGAGCGCTGATCCCGCCGAGGATCAGCTGACTGAAGCCCGCGACCTTGGGGGCCCTGCACGGCACAAAGAACTCTGTAAGTGCTCGGACCCTGACCCCTGACGGGCCCCCACACTGGGCGCAGCGCCTCCCTACGGCTTGGGTGGTCGACCGCTTCTATGCCCCTGGCCGGGACACACGAGCACTGAGGCCTCGCACCTCCTCCTTCTGCACGGACGCCTGCACTATACACCCCCGCTGGCAATTGGTGGTGTTCTGATTCCCGGTGGGAGACGTGGGACGTGGCGCCTTGGGAGTGGCGGTAGCGCTCGTCCGCCATCTTGGACTGCTTGCCCTGGTGACTCCTGCATGGTGCTGTGGACGCATGCGAGGGGGGAGTTCTTTGATACAGCTTGACCTGCGTTTGGGTGCCCGGCCGGAGGGGTACCCCTGGAGCCCTTGAGACCGACCTGCCGACGACTGGAGATGGGGGGATCTCAGCGGGCGCATTGATGAGCAATCCGGCCGGCCCCTTTTTGCTCCTTCAGCAGGCGTGGGGCTCTGATCACTGCTGAGCTCGTCACGTTGCCCAGGGGTCGGGAGCCTGCTGCCACCGTTTTGCCACTGTTGTGGGGCCGCTTAGTTTGCGTTGGACACAGCTCGTAGTCTGCTTGACGCGAGTCTTGCCGCAACCTTACCGCTACCTGCCCCTGGCCTGGGCCTCCTCACGCTTACCTTCTCGGGCCGGCGAGCCTAGGGAGGGTCCTCTGGCGCTCGCTAGATAGGTGCAGTGTCTACCTTGTAGGATGGCGGCACGCAAGGATCGGTCCTCAAAGGGCTCCCAACCTAACATTATTGTGCAATATACTACCCCACGCCTGCCATCACAGAGGATTATGCGTCAGACGGGCCCTGAGGACGGGGGCGAGGGCCCTGCGGAACCGTCTAGGGCCGAACTCTTGAAAGCTATTCAGGGTTCTCACTCTGCCCTGGAGCGACAGATAGAGACTGTTTCTATAGATGTGAACCTACTCCGGACTGATCTCCACAAAGTGGCGGACAAAGTTTCGGATGCGGAGGGCAATATTACACAACTACAGGGTGAGGTGGCCTCTTTGGAGAAGACATTTGCGCAACTTACATCTACCACCCGTGCGTTGGAGAGACATGCTGAGGACGCGGAGGGGAGGGCCCGTCGCAGCAACATAAGGGTCCTGGGAGTGCCGGAACGATTGGAGGCAGGAAACCCTGAACGCTTCCTAGAAACTTGGATCCGTACCCATCTGTGCCCATCTGGTCTGTCCAGCGTCTTCGTCGTGGAGCGAGCGCATAGAGCCCTTGTGCCCCCTCCGCGCCCAGGCGAGGCTCCTAGAGCCCTCATCGCAAAGATCCTGAACTATAAGGACCGTGACTGTATTTTGAGAGCTGCGAGGGAGGCGGAATCCCTCATGATTGAAAACAGCCGCGTGTCAATATACCCTGACTACACCCAACAAGTGCAGGAACAAAGAAAATCCTATCTGGGAGTTAAGCAAAAACTCCGTGATATGAAACTTCAGTATATGCTCTTATATCCAGCTAAACTCAAGGTGCTCTCCCAGGGCCGAGCGCACTTCTTTGAGATACCAGCGGAGGTATGGGAGTGGCTTGAGATCAGAGGAGATGACCTGCCCCCGGGTGAGCGAGGTGGCCCTCGTGAAACTTGGGGGACCAAACCGCAGAAGCGGCGCCGAGGTAGGGGCAGACGCCGGTCTGGATCCCGTGGTTCTCCTGGGACTCGCCCTACAGTGGGGGCGGATGGTGCTATTCGTATGGCGGTATCACCGTTAAGAGCGGAACCGAGATCACCGGGGGGTGCTCCCCCTGGTGAGGTTTTGGTTCCAGACACTCTGCAGGAAACGCCGCTGGCCTCAGACTCTACGGTCCCAGTGGTCCCGGAGACGGCCCTCCCTGAGCCGAGGTTGGAATGATTTGTTGACTTGAGTTACAGGTTCCTGTATGTGCGGATGTCCACAGATGGTGGGACCTCATAGTGACACATTGGTAAGCTACCACGGCTCCTTGCTAATACTGAGGGTTTTGGATAATGGACCGTGATAGTGGATTTGCGCCCTTCTGGCCTGTAGGGCGGGGGGGAGGACAGGGCAAACTCTCGCCTTGAGCAACATCTTGCCCGAACTGCTGATAGGGGTGAAAACACATGCCCAGGCACTGTCTTAGGATCGTTGGGCTCTTCAGGGAGCTGGGAGGGAGGGTGGGTGGGGTTGATTTGTTGTGTGTGAGTGTGTGTTGAGAGGATTGTATAGGGTGGCTGTGTACGTCCTGGCACTGGCAGGGGAAGGGCGGGGTGGCGTTTCTCTTTGTTGCTATCCTTTCGCTCATGGGTGGGGGTGGGGAATCTGTTTTTGCAAATGTTTCGTGTTTTGGGGTTTCTGGAGGGTGGGTTGGGGTTTGCGCAGAGGGTGTTGCTGGCATCATGTGTATGTTGAATCTGATTTGTGGATGGCTCCCTGACGGGGCTACTCCTTTAGGTCTAACTACAGTGGGGACCGGGTGGTGGCAGGTCATGTTGTACTTATACTGTGGCCCGAATGGGTGTAATCATTGGCCATGGGCTTTAAATTTTTAACGTGGAATGTGCGTGGTTTGGGTACTTGCACTAAGAGACACAGAGTCCTCACCTTCCTTAAACGACATGGGGTCTCAGTTGCTTGTTTACAGGAGACCCATCTAGACGACGATGGCGCGCAGTGGCTGTCCAAGAAATGGAGGGACCAGATTTTCCATTCCTCCTTCTCTACATATGAAGGGGTTCGGGCCTGTATTTCGCGACTGGATCCGGGTGCTCTATGGAGCGCCCCGGGCCAGGGTGCGGTTGGGATCGGCACGTTCGGAGGAGTGGTCATTGGGGAGAGGCACCCGGCAGGGTTGTCCTCTCTCCCCCCTCCTATTCGCTCTCGCGATTGAGCCCCTTGCCGTTTCCGCCCGCGCTGAACTACAGTGCTGGGGGATAGCTGTGGGTGACACTACTAATGTGGTCTCCCTCTACGCAGATGATGCGCTCTTCTATCTCGCCTCCCCCTCTGAGGCCCTCCCCGTCTTGATGCGGATCCTGGACCGCTTTGGTGCGGCCTCTGGGTTGCGTATTAATCTTAACAAATCCCTGGTCTTCCCGCTGACGGGCTGTGTCCCGGACCCTACCTGGGCCTCCGTTGTGAGCGGGAGGCGTTCCGATATCTTGGTATTCAAGTGGACACGTCTGATGAGGCCCTACTGGCTCACAATGTAGACAGGATACTCAAAGCCCTCCACAAATCTGTCACCTTTTGGAATACACTTCCTCTTTCTCTCATGGGACGGTTAGCGGTCCCCAAAATGGTGATGCTCCCTAGGATCCTATATGTCTTTCAGAACACCCTATGTCCGTTGCCTCCCCGAGTGTTTCGCACGTTGGACTCGCTCCTCACCTCCCTACTCTGGGCGGGTGGGCGTAGCAGGGTAGCTTTACGCACAGTGACGCGGTGTTGGGAGGAAGGAGGCCTCAAGGCCCCAAGATTCGACCTATATTATTATGCAGCGCAGCTCCTCCCAGCCGCAAGGTGGTTTGCGGAGGAGAAGAATTGGGAACTGGCACTGCTGGCTGGTACGGTGAATGAAAGGGTCCTACGAGAGGCCTTGATGCAGGGCCGCGGCGCCGATGACACTCTACCGTATGTGGTGCGCCACACAGCCGAAATCTGGCAGCGGTTTGTCGAGAGGGTGTTGAGACGGGCACCGTTTCATAGGGAACATCCGATATGGATCTTGGCCCCGGTACTCCTGTTGGAAGAGAATATGTCCTACCGGGAGTGGCGCTCTGGTGGATGTGAGACGCTAGCGGATCTCTATCCAGACGACTCCTTCCTGTCCTTTGAACGTGCCCTGGAGTCCTTTGAGCTGGGAAGGGGGCAATACCTCCACTATAGAAGCCTCCAAGACGTGGCCAGGGCAACATGGCGCCAATATCCAGAGGCACCTCCACTCACACATACTCTCGTCATCATCTTATCCTGTGGAAGAGGCAAACGACTTATCTCCCTTCTCTACTCGGCCATGCGGCGTGACTCAAGCATTTTTAGAGTTCATGACAAGAATAAATTCTTTGACAACAGGAGTTCCTGCAAACATTACATTTAAATCGGAGTAATGGCACTCCAATTTGCCTTTAACATAGAATAGACTGGTTACAACACTGCAAGACACACCATATATTTGTGGGAAGAGGTGATAGGCCACCCCTATAAAACAGATAAAGGTAACTGCATATACAGAAAACAGTTACTTACATTCATTGTCTCCACGTATTCATGAAGTAACTTGGAGAAGACATTTAGCGAGAAATCATTAGTGGATTTATCATGATGGAACATACTTCCCATCAAAGTGTTCTACTTCAGTGTTAAGAAGAGGTTCTTTAGTCACAACTTCCATTCCTTCACAAGTTATATTATTAGTATGAGCTCCTTTTTAATTCATTATTAGAATTGGCACAAGGACATTTAGTAACAACCATAATAGTGTTAGAAAGCAAACATTACATAATCAATTTTTAATGCAGCTACTTTCAGACTAAGTTTTGGATGTTCAGTCACTTTTCCTTCGACCATTATTATTTCTATAAAAAAAATCTAAAAAATCTACAAAATTCTAAATTTCTAATTTCTAACTTATGGAAAAATAATTTTTCTTGGAAAAATAGTGTACTCCTACACTTCAAGACTTCTTCTTTTAGTTTAATTTCTTCAATTTTTCTGTGTCCGAAAGTGTTGTACCTTAATTCTTTCAGTTCTTTATTAAGGTGGTCTTAATTTGCTTTTATCATTTTCCTCAGTGTCAGATTTTTCTTCTTCTTCACTTGAATTTGTGCTTTCAATTTCTTCCCAAATTACCTAAGTCTACACCGGTGCAGAGTATTTTTTAATTGGGATTCTTACTCTTTTTCTCTTTCTCTTTCATTAGGCTTCTTCTTCTGACTCTTCTTGTTCTGTCTGACTTGAGACCTCATTCATTTGCTGGTTTTTCTTGTGGGTTTCTCCTCGCTAAGGTGTATTTCAGTCTTTTGGCACGACTTGGCCAGTTGTCTCCTTTTTTTGCCCTTTTCGCTTGAGTCGCTTCTTCACTTTCTTTTTCTACCTCACAAGTTCTTTTATTTGTTCTTTACTTTATCTGTCCCTCTTGTTCACCTTCAGTGATCTTTTCACTATCGATATTTTGTTCCCTTTCTGTGATCTTTTCTTCCTTGATAACTGATTCACCTTCTGTGACTTTTTCGCTCTCTTGAACTGGTCGCCTTCTGTGACAATTTGTTCACCCTTTGTGATATACCTTTCTCTTATCTCAACAGTAGTTTCACAAGACTCAGTATCTGGTGCTTACTTTACTTGACTTGTGCTTGGCTGTTCATTATCTGTTTGTTCTTCAGAATCTGTCACTCTAGATTCTTCAACTTCCCAGACTTCAGCCTCTGACTCTGGTCTTAGGTTTATCAGTTGCTGCTCTTCTGGTCTTTCTAGTGGACTAGGGACTCGTCTGGTATGGCTCGCATGAATCTGTTGTGATTCTATCTAGGACCCTAATTCGATATTCCTGATTTATACCCTTATGTGGTGTTGGACAGGCCACATGAAGGGCTCGCTCCCTCCCCGCAGGACAGGGCCCGGGCCACCGTCAGCACCATTGCCCGGCCCAGCCGCCATCTTGGACACGGCACCACGTGGCCGCGCGGCCTCAGCCCGACCCCAACCCTGGGCCTGGCCAGGCCCCGACATCCCGGCACCACCCTCCACCCAGGAGGTGAACGGACCACTTGGCAGGTCAATGGGAGTAAGAAGTGTCGATGGCTCTCCCCCGCCAGGTGCCGAGCACCCCCAGCCTCCTCGGGCGCTGGCTCCACCCCCCTGCTGGGTGTCTGGACTCCCTCATCCCAGACCCCCCGACCTCCAAGAGCGAGGGTCCGGACATCAAAGGGCGCCAGACCTATAACTGAGGCCGCCCCAGGACAGGAAGGCAGTTGTATCCTGGAGTCGAGAGACACCGAGAAGAACTCATCCTTGACGGACTGCTGGCGCTGCCACAGCCCTGCCTTGTGAACTATTGTCCTGCCTGCTGGCGCTGCCGCGGCCCTCTGCAACCTTCATCCTCGTGGGACCTGCTGGCGCTGCCGCGGCCCTCTGCAACCTTCGTCCTCGTTGGGACCTGCTGGCGCTGCCGCGGCCCGTAGTAACCTCCATCCTCGTGGGACCTGCTGGCGCTGCCGCGGCCCGTTGCAACCTGCATCCTCGTGAGACCTGCTGGCGCTGCCGCGGCCCGTTGTAACCTTCATCCTCGTTGGGACCTGCTGGCGCTGCCGCGGCCCGTAGTAACCTCCATCCTCGTGGGACCTGCTGGCGCTGCCGCGGCCCGTTGCAACCTGCATCCTCGTGGGACCTGCTGGCGCTGCCGCGGCCCGTTGTAACCTTCATCCTCGTTGGGACCTGCTGGCGCTGCCGCGGCCCGTTGCCACCTACGACCTCTTCGGGACCTGCCGGCGCTGCCGCGGTCTGACCCATCCGAACACCGAGCTCGAGGATTGTGAGCTATCACCGTTACACCTCCGTACCCGTGGGTACCAAGACTGTCCCGCTACCCCCTTCCCTTACTAGAGACTAGAATTGAGAGGATCATCGTGTCCTGATCGCCTTGTATCGTACCACTCTACTACCAGAAGTGCCTATAAAAGGTGTTACCCTGATCTTTGTGTGGTGTCCATCTGTGGGGGGGAAGTTACCTGTCTGTGCGATCACTGTGCTCGGCCGACCCTCCAGGTCCCCGTCTAACATTGGTGGCTAGCGGCGCGATCCGAACCAACGCGTACCGTACAGACAGTAACTCACCCTACGACTAAAACCACAATGACGACCAAAGAGAGCGGATCGGCGGAGAAGTTCCAGATGGAAAAGCTGGAGGAATACAACCACCGAGAGCTCAAACAATTTTGCATGGACTTAGGCATTGCTACCACCGGGCTAAGCACAAAAGAAGACTTCAAAAACGCCCTAGAGGCCTGGACAGAGACAAATACCGCAACCCCCCGGGACCCCGCAGCCCCGGAAGTCAACACCACCCGGACGGAGGAACGGAGAACAGGCCCGTCCCGTGAAGAGACCCAAGAGCGGGAAAAAAATAGATTACACGAGTTAGACTTGGCACGACTCAGATTAGACGGAGAATTAAAACTGGCGGAACAAAAAATAAACTTAGAACACTTACGGCTCAGAGAAGAGCGAGAGGAAAAACAGAGACAGAGAGACCTCGAAGAAAAAAGACTGGCATACGAGCACGAGTGCAAACTAGCGGAGATAGAAATACGCAAACTGAACAAAAACCTAGGGGTGCCCGAGCAACCGCACTCCCCGGGTCCTACCGAGCAGAAGGTCCACATCCCCAAGGATGTGGTCCGAGAATATCACCGGAACGACGACATACAGCAGTGGTTCAAGGCCTATGAGATTGCCATGACCGCCCACCGGGTCGCTCGAAGTGACTGGGGAGCCGGCCTATGGGGGAGATTCGTCAACGAGGGTCGTGATGCCCTGCTGCAGCTTCCGGACCATCAAATGACGTCCTATGACCACATGAAGGCCGCCCTCCTCAGTCGATATGGACTTACACCCGAAATGTACCGCCAGAGGTTCCGCAGCTGCACCCGGATCCCAGGTACGACGTGGTTGGAATACGTGAACTATTTCAGCCGAGCCTTCGAGGGATGGATCAAGGGTAACAACGTAACCACTTACGAACAACTCTTCAATCTCATTGTGTGGGAGCACCTCTCCAACAACTGCTTCGTCGAGCTCCGGCAGCACCTCCTCGACAGTAAACTGACTGAACCCCGGCAGCTCGCCACCGAGGCTGACCGGTGGGAGAGCACCCGAGTGGCCCGGAGTGGGCCGAATGAGCAGAACAGAACCAACCAAGGTCATCATCGTCCCCGAGGAGGAGGAGGAGGGCCGGGCCGGGGCAGAGACGCCGTCCCGGCCGCACCCACTAACGCCACCCCGGCCCCAGCAGGCCGGGGAAACCCCCCGATGCGCCCGGGGTTCCGAGCTAACGTGACGTGTCATCGATGCCAGCGAGTCGGCCACTATGCCAGTGACCTGACCTGCCCGAAGAACCAGGTCCCCGGGCCCCGCCAGATGGCGGCCGCCGCCCTGGGAGAAGAACACGTCTCCGAAGACACGGAGACCTATGAGTCGGAGCAGTTCGAGTGGGAACCCGCCGCCATGACCCTGGCATGCCTAGGAGGAAGAGACATGGTCCCGCGGACTCCCCTGCCAGCCAACACTCGGAAGTACAGCCAATGGGTGAGCATCAATGGGCGCAAGGCCGAGGCCCTGCGTGACACCGGGGCCAGTGTGACGGCCGTCCGCTGTCACCTGGTGACCCCAGAACAAATCCTACCAAACGTACTTTGCCCCGTCCGATCGGCAGATAACTCGGAGAGCCTGTGTCGGATGGCCTGCGTCCCCTTCGAATGGGGAAGAGTGTCCGGCATTCTGAAAGTAACTGTCCGTGACGATGCCCCCGTAGACTGCCTCCTGGGGAACGATCTCGAGAGCTCCCCGTGGGCCGCTGTGGAAAGAAGAGAGCATCTGGGGATGTTGGGTCTCCCGGACTGGGCGTGCGTAACCACCCGGTCCATGGCCCCCCGCACCATCCCTAGACCAGAGGAACCAGAATGGGCAGCACCTCCGCCCTCGATCACTCCAGAAGACGACTTCCTCCAGACCGACCACCCGGACCCCGCCCCAGAGGGGTCCCCACAGCCCCCCGAGCTTCCCGACCTGGCTCAGTGGCGTCAAGAAGGGGGGCCCACCCAGGAACAATTCCGGCAGGCGCAAAAGACCTGCCCCTCCCTCGAGGGATTGCGACAGCAAGCGCTCACCCAGAGCCAAGGAGACACCACCGGGGCCCACTGGGTTTATTGGGACAATGATCTCTTGTACAGCGAACAGAAAATCGCAGAACTAGGGGCCGGGCGAGTGCTGGTGGTGCCCCTCCACTTCAGAGACTTCCTGTTGAACCTAGCCCATGATGTCCCCCTGGCCGGGCACCTGGGCCAAGACAAGACCTATCACCGCCTGGTGACTCACTTTTTTTGGCCCAAAATGAGAAATGACGTCTCCAACCATTGCCGGTCCTGCCCGACCTGCCAGGCCAGCGGGAAGAGCGGCCGCAAACTCAAGGCACCCCTACAACCATTCCCCGTGGTGACCACCCCGTTCGAAAGGGTGGGAATAGACATTGTGGGGCCCCTGGACCCCCGAACAGCACAGGGGCATCGCTTCATCCTGGTCCTGGTGGACCACGCTACCCGATATCCTGAGGCGGTCCCCCTTCGTACGATAACAGCCCCAGTAGTGGGTCGAGCCTTGATGGGGATCTTCTCTCGAGTGGGCTTCCCCCGGGAAGTCGTCAGCGACAGGGGTACGAACTTTATTTCAAAGTATATGAAATCCCTCTGGCAGCAGTGCGGAGTCACTTACCGCTTCACCACCCCCTATCACCCCCAGGGGAACGGACTAGTCGAGCGGTTCAACCGCACCCTCAAGGGGATGATCATGGGGCTGGAAGAACCCCTACGCCGCCAGTGGGACGTGCTACTACCGTGCCTCCTCTTCGCCTACCGAGAAGTCCCCCAGAAGTCCCTCGGCTTCAGCCCCTTCGAACTCCTGTACGGACACCCCGTTCGCGGGCCTCTCAGCCTAGTGCACGCCAACAGGCTCAAACCCCACTTCATGCGGTCAGAACTCAGCCTGCTGATGGCGACCGACAGTGGCACAGAAGGAGACTCCGAGCCCCTCCCTGACCTACTGAGGACTCGGGAAAGAGATGGCTCGGTGGACGGGGTCCAACTCTCCGAGGCCCTGACCCCAGAGCAGCGTCAAGATTGCCGGGCCCTCCTGCTGCCGTTCGCAAACCTGTTCTCCCTCGCACCCGGAGTCACCTCCTGGTGCCTGCACGACGTGGACACGGGGGACAGTCCTCCTGTCCGACACCGGGCGTACCGGGTACCGGATCGGGTACGTACATGCATCCAAGAAGAAGTCTCCAAGATGCTCGCCCTCGGGGTCATTGAGCCTTCGGACAGTCCCTGGGCCAGCCCGGTCGTCCTGGTCCCCAAGGCCGCGGCACCGGGCACCACGCCGGAGCTCCGATTCTGCATCGACTATCGGGGGCTGAACGCGGTCACCCGAACCGACGCTCACCCTATCCCCCGAGCAGATGAACTAGTCGACCGCATGGGGGCAGCCCGCTACCTAAGCATCTTTGACCTGACAGCGGGCTACTGGCAGATCGGCCTCACCCCCAGGGCCCAAGAACGTTCCGCTTTCTCCACCCCGGACGGACACTACCATTTCAGAGTGATGCCCTTCGGCATGAAGAACGCTCCAGCCACCTTTCAAAGACTGGTGAACCAGGTATTGGCGGGCCTCGAAGAATTCAGCGCCGCCTACCTGGACGACATCGCGGTATACAGCCGCCACTGGGCCGACCACCTCCACCACCTCAGAGCGGTCCTGCAGGCCCTCCAACAGGCCGGCCTCACCATAAAGGCCAGCAAGTGCGAAATCGGCCAGGGGTCCGTGACCTACCTCGGACACCAAGTGGGGAGCGGTCTGGTGGCCCCCCTCCAACTCAAGGTAGCTGCCATCCAGTCCTGGCAACCCCCCGAAACACAAACAGAGGTCCGAGCCTTCCTGGGGCTCACCGGGTACTACCGGCGGTTTGTGAGGGACTATGGCAGCATTGTGGGGCCCCTCACGGAACTCACGTCTAAGAACAACCCAAAACGAGTCAACTGGACTCCCGACTGTCACGCGGCCTTCGAGACGCTGAAGGCCGCCATGTGCACCGCTCCGGTGCTCCAGGCCCCCGCCTACAGCCGCGAGTTCATTGTGCAGACCGATGCCTCCGACCTTGGTATTGGGGCCGTCCTCTCCCAACTGAACCCCGAAGGAGTGGACCAACCCGTGGCCTTCATCAGCAGACGCCTACTGCCCCGAGAACAGCGCTGGAGCACCATTGAGCGAGAGGCCTTCGCAGTGGTATGGGCCCTCAAGAAGCTCCGGCCGTACCTCTTCGGAACCCATTTCCGGGTACAGACAGATCATCGGCCCCTGCAATGGCTCATGCAGATGCGGGGGGAGAACCCCAAACTATTGCGATGGTCCATCTCCCTGCAGGGGATGGACTTCACTGTGGAGCATCGTCCTGGCCAAGACCACGCCAACGCGGATGGCCTGTCCCGCTTTTTCCGCCTCGACGAGGAAAGTCCCCAAGAAGATGGGTGACTCTCCCCGCCTTCAGCTGGGGG
The DNA here is from genome assembly GCF_964261635.1 of Lissotriton helveticus. NCBI lineage: Eukaryota > Metazoa > Chordata > Amphibia > Caudata > Salamandridae > Lissotriton > Lissotriton helveticus. The sequence continues at coordinate 305,221,697 of NC_136058.1, read as the reverse complement.
GGACGCATGTTGGACAGGCCACATGAAGGGCTCGCTCCCTCCCCGCAGGACAGGGCCCGGGCCACTGTCAGCACCATTGCCCGGCCCAGCCGTTATCTTGGACACGGCACCACGCGGCCGCGCGGCCTCAGCCCGACCCCAACCCTGGGCCTGGCCAGGCCCCGACATCCCGGCACCACCCTCCACCCAGGAGGTGAACGGACCACTTGGCAGGTCAATGGGAGTAAGAAGTGTCGATGGCTCTCCCCCGCCAGGTGCCGAGCACCCCCAGCCTCCTCGGGCGCTGGCTCCACCCCCCTGCTGGGTGTCTGGACTCCCTCATCCCAGACCCCCCGACCTCCAAGAGCGAGGGTCCGGACATCAAAGGGCGCCAGACCTATAACTGAGGCCGCCTCAGGACAGGAAGGCAGTTGTATCCTGGAGTCGAGAGACACCGAGAAGAACTCATCCTTGACGGACTGCTGGCGCTGCCACAGCCCTGCCTTGTGAACTATTGTCCTGCCTGCTGGCGCTGCCGCGGCCCTCTGCAACCTTCATCCTCGTGGGACCTGCTGGCGCTGCCGCGGCCCTCTGCAACCTTCGTCCTCGTTGGGACCTGCTGGCGCTGCCGCGGCCCGTAGTAACCTCCATCCTCGTGGGACCTGCTGGCGCTGCCGCGGCCCGTTGCAACCTGCATCCTCGTGGGACCTGCTGGCGCTGCCGCGGCCCGTTGTAACCTTCATCCTCGTTGGGACCTGCTGGCGCTGCCGCGGCCCGTAGTAACCTCCATCCTCGTGGGACCTGCTGGCGCTGCCGCGGCCCGTTGCAACCTGCATCCTCGTGGGACCTGCTGGCGCTGCCGCGGCCCGTTGTAACCTTCATCCTCGTTGGGACCTGCTGGCGCTGCCGCGGCCCGTTGCCACCTACGACCTCTTCGGGACCTGCCGGCGCTGCCGCGGTCTGACCCATCCGAACACCGAGCTCGAGGATTGTGAGCTATCACCGTTACACCTCCGTACCCGTGGGTACCAAGACTGTCCCGCTACCCCCTTCCCTTACTAGAGACTAGAATTGAGAGGATCATCGTGTCCTGATCGCCTTGTATCGTACCACTCTACTACCAGAAGTGCCTATAAAAGGTGTTACCCTGATCTTTGTGTGGTGTCCATCTGTGGGGGGGAAGTTACCTGTCTGTGCGATCACTGTGCTCGGCCGACCCTCCAGGTCCCCGTCTAACATGTGGTTATAACAAATAATATCCTTATAAAGGCATAAGAATCATATCCATATTTAGTAATAGCCAATGCATTCCAAATACGGAAAGGCTACTCCCATAGACTCCTAGAAAGTACAACGCGTTCTTTAAACAAACCAAGCCTCCAGCAGCCCGGGAAATCCCCCTGCTTTTGTTTTGATTTGAACAAGAACTCCTGGAGTCCAGAAAGAACTGTTAGTTCTTAGTGACGTCTTATGTCCAACCTTACGTCAAACCCGGCACCTTTCAGGTATAAATATACCAACGTTGCCTTAAGCAAATACACGGTGGTTTGGAGCAGAGCGGCTATCTACTTGCCCTAAGCCCAGCTGATGCGAGAGCCAAAGGAAGCCGACCCTCCCATTGACGCACTGTCTTTTCTCCTGCCGAGAAATTCCAGCTCCGGTGTTTCCAGTCACCCTTGCGGGTTGCTGGGAGATCGAGTCCTGAGAGAGAGATACAAGACCTCCTTCATTCTAGAACCAAGGTACGGAGCTGATTAAACCCTTGAGAGAATTCTTGATTCAGATTCTTGGCAAAAACCAACTTAACTTAAACTGCAACCTACTTACTCCTTCCCACGTATTAGGCTTAGGTCAGGTACACCGGGGTAGGCGTATCTTAGAAGCACCAGTTGAGTACGTTAGTCAATGTTTTTATGTATGTATATATTTTATCCATTTTAAAGTATCATATGGCTAAGAAACCATATCAAGGCTTTTACAGTATTATTTCATAATACTCCTTTTACTGTACGCACTTTACTTTATGATAAGTATTGCAATTGTGGCAACTCACTTCTCTTGCATGAGAAAGAAGACTGCTCAATAAATAACTCCTTTTATTGAAAACGCCCGTCTCTCTATTTCTCTGCACTCTGGTGAAACTAAGCATGCACGATTGACTGAGTGAAATAGCTGTCTATTGTTTTCACACGACTCTAGAGATATACTCTTTATTCTGAGGGAGCAAAGTTGTCATGTTTATGCGGTTGTCAGAAACTAATCCCTTCTTGTCTAAATCAGGACGGTTAACTCTTTCCTGAACATTCGAGAAAGTTTCTAGTGACCTCTGAGCTAGCTGGCAAACTAATTAAGTCTAATATAGTCAGTAGAGACCTAGATGACCTCAGTCCTACGTCTACACTGCTGTTTATATTATTCCAATGCGCAGAGCCTAATGGGAATATAGGAACTACACTACATGGCGCAAAATGTTTGGTAAGGCGATAATCTAACGCAAGACATTAGAGTAACTCAGTCGTGCTTATCCACAGACCCCTTTTTCCCGTAAAGACTCCAAAAGGCGTCTGGAGTGGGTAAAAGGTTAATATCCGCCGGAACTTAGTAGGAAGAGATTCCTATGTATTCTGGTTTAGTCAATGTTGAAGGATACAGTGTTGCAAAATATTGTGCACCTAATCTTCGTTTCCTTGAAACGTGCTCTGCAAAGCAACAAAACTTCCTGTCAGTAAAATGTCAGACAGTGAAGAAGAAAGGGAAAGAGCTAAATTAGCAGCTCAACTTTTAGCGGATGACACAAGTCTCCAAGTAAATAACCCGAATATTATAATCATTCCGGTAAATGTAAGAAAAACTATAACTAAAAAACTTATAGAAAATGGAGTATCATCACGAGGTGGTACAGTCATATTCGTGGTAGAGGCCCATGAATATCGGCAGACAGAGGTGTTCTATTCATGGATACATTTTCCAGCAGCACACGCTGTGACACACGATTTCCACTATTACAAAATAGAGGAATTGTGTCATTATGTATATATAATCTATGTGTATTTTCACTTTATAGAAATTGTGTGGCTACTCCATGAAGAAGGCGCTGGCCGCCGAAACGCGCGTAGAGACTCATTTTTTCGCCACTGATTTACCACTGATAAATATATTTCTAACTTATGTCTTTATTTGTTCTTGTTTTATAATCCTGTATGAAATTTTAACTTTTACGACTGTGTTATAGTAATGATTTATTAACTGTGTAACTGCTAAATAAAAATACTCAAGTCTTACAGTCAGCCTCAGCCAATTGTTTATTTAATTCACCATTAATGTGTTCTAGAAATTAGTTGCCTAGGTTGTTGCCTTTCAAATACATTTTCCAGCAGCACACGCTGTGACACACGATTTCCACTATTACAAAATAGAGGAATCTCCAGAGGTATACACTCCTTTCGAGGACGTTGAAATTCCACTAACATACCAAGAGCACCTGCTCTGGTTTAATGGCGCCCTAAAACATCAAAATCACATCACCAGGCTCTGTCCACTAGGTAGACCAGGAGCCACGTGGCCGGTTCTAGCCACCTACACACCACATCCCAACATTCAAAAAATGACAGACCGTGAACTTTTAGCTCAGCTAAAACAACTAATTAAAATACATAGACAATTGGTCCAATATGTCATGCGGACTTCAACAGTCCAACCAGCAATAATAATTCCACAGACCACCCCTCATCAGGGGAACACAAATAAAATCACACCACAGAATATACAATCAGCCATAGGCAAAATACCCGCAAAACGGGAACAAATTCCATTCTGGTTAGCACAAAAAATCACTCAAATAGAAACAGTATTTCCTGATACTACACCTCATGAAAAACACAGAATTCTGACTATCTGTCTTCCAATGGGGATCGCACCACATGTGGAGGACTGTGACACTTGGGGCACAGTCTTTGCTTCGATTTACACAAAAACACATGTTGTTCCGTCTATGGCGGTTATACCGGACGTACTAAGACAGATTCAAAATGAAAACGGTCCAGAACCTGCCTTAACTCTAGGTATGAAATTACTGAAAGACTTCAAGCAGGTCTCGGCTATATTATTAGCTAACATAAAAGGAGAAGCAGCATCTGTGGCGATCCGCCAGAAATTGAAAGAAACAGATATAGCAGAACAACCTTTTGAACTTGCCAGAATCATAGAAAAATCCTATGAAGAACTAGGAAGAGATAGTTTGAGTGGGAAACCACTAAAACCTCAACTAACTGAAAGTCCTGAAAAAACCTTTATTAAAAATAATCTCAACACTCCAAAAAAGAGTTGGGAGGGTAATAAACAATCCACTCCCAGAGAAAAACGGTTTCAGTCCAGAGGAAGGTCTCCTCAACGGAGAGATAGATCTCCAGACCGAGGAAACAAGTCTCCCCAGAGGGAACCCTCTGAGAAAAGATACAACCTTAGAGATAGGGATAAATTGAGAAAACTTGACAGATATCAAGATATTGATACACGTCCCTCTCGATCTTTTCAGACTTCCTCACAGAAATCGGAAAGATGAGGACGGTCAGAACACAAAGAAGAGCACGTCAAGTCCAAAGACAAGGAACCTGCTCATCAAAGTAAAAAATTACAATTTCCAAAGAAGAAGGTAGCTAGTATTAAAATTAAACATGCCGAGGATTCTGAGGATACAACTGAAAAACGGAGAGTGGGCCCAGACAATGCTAGACAGCGCAGCAGAAGTGACCATAGCTCGCAAGATCCTGATGAATCTTCTGGAGACAGTGGACACAAATGAATACATTCAGGTAGAAACTGCAGATACCAGAGTTAGCAAACACCATAAATTATACGAAATAACATTGCGTATAGAGGGGGACAAAACTAGGAAAGTAAAGGGTCTCTTTTGGGATAACCTTTCGAAAGGCTATGACATCCTGTTAGCTGAAAAAGACTGGCCACCAGAGTTTGTCAGGGAGTGCCCTCATGGCGAAGAAATGATTATGCCTGCCTTCTCAGATCATATTCCAATTCATAAAAAATACACATTTGCAAGAAAATGGGCAGTGGCCCAAGCCCCTGCATTATATAAAAATCATGTAGGATGGAATGAGGATTCTCCTCACCATAAAATCCAGTTAAAAAATCAACCGACTGCAGAGAGGCAGTACCCAGTTAAGCAAGAAGCTAAAAAACAAGTCAGGGAGTGTAGTACTGAAAATTCTGGACTTGTGTAATGTTTCTGCACTCGAGAATAAAACTTCATCGTAAATGGACGAATTTAGTGCCAAAAGACCGAGAATGATGAGTATGTCCTGTACAGGTATTTTCAGCATATTCAAGTGACGATTTCACTTTGAAATCGTCACTCTCGTTCAGAACCCTCGGCTTCCATTTTGTGTATAGCAGCCATTTTGTGAGTTGCCCTTTACATAGGCTTATAAACCAGCTGGATTCGACCCCAGAAGGACACGTACACCTTGATCGACTTTTCCTTGACCTATGCCAGTTGGAACCATTGCCCCAGGCCGGACCTGTTAGGTCGGTTCCTCTCCAGTGGCCAAGCAAGATAGCATCAGGGCTCAGCCGGCCATAAACCTCCTCATTGCGCACACACCTGCCGTATCTTGCTCACATCTGTCTTTACTCTTTTGCTTCACTTACTTTATGGTGGGGAGGTGCCTGTTTTATTGGGGGTCCAGCGATATCTGATGAAATGTTGGCCCTTGTCGGGTGATTTGTTATGGGCAGCACGACGTTAAATATGTACATGTCATCATGACTCTGCTTTTCTTTTGTAAACCAATAACTGTAAATGACATACTACAAATTCGAAGAATTGTTGCCTGAAGCTGAATATTCTGTATAAAGAGAGAAGCCCGACTTTGTAAATTCAAGCAGTCTCCTGAGAATATACTTCCCCGTGTTGTACTTCTAGGACACTTGTTACCTTGGTTGCAGCCAATAAACTAATCTTTGACTTCACCTAGAAGACTCTGAGTTTCTGTGGTCTGAATCAGGAAAAGGACTCGAGGTCTTTGGGTGTGTATTCCCTGACACCACTGGGTTACCGGTTAAGTACCGGTTCTGAAAAACCCAGTACCTCAGTTGGCGCCCAACGTTGGGCGATTCCTGCGGTACCGGTCCAGCCAGAGGTTCGTGAGGAGCTTCGTGTGAAAATTCTGGAGGAAGGCCTGCCACTTCATCGACCCCTGCATGTCGACGTGGTCCGAAAGTCTTTGCTGCGAGGTTCCCCGCTTCCCGACAGCTACGAAGGTCTGCTGCCCTGGCTATCGCCCTGATTTGGACCCTTGAAGTTTGGTAGAGCGAAACACTGAGACGAGTCTTCTGGTGACGTCATCGATATCTCAGTTAAGTATAAGTGGAGCGTCTCCCAGTCCTTAGTTACTCTTAGTTTTGGTATCCTTGGGATAAAAAGTTTTGTGTTGGTACTTGCAAGCACCAAAACCGAAGGACTTGTGTATTCACGAGAAATATCGTAATCGATAAACCTTTGAAGTTTGGAACTAGACTAGAGAGCGAAGATGCCTGGTCTTAGACTTGGAAATTTGTTTTGTCTTGGTTTTAATAATAGGGACTCCCGATTGGAGGACTCATGTCCGGTTCCTCCGGTTGGAACTCCAAACTACGAGTTGTATGTGAAACATGGGGTAGGCCCCATCACCTACAACGAAGTATGGATTAAATACACCAGGAAAGATGGTGTTCTAAAATGGCCCCAATATGGTAGTTTTGATTCCGAAATCTTAGACAACCTTGAAGTTAAACTCTTTAAAAAGAAAGCCCGGCCGGCGATGTTTGACTCTTTCCGCTTATGGCGTAAAGAAGCCAGACAAAAAGAAATTAAATTAGAGAAGAAAAATAAGAGAGAAGGGAATATTTCAGTAATGAAAGCTGCTATGCAGTTTAAAGACAATGAAGAAGAACAGATGAGTGAGCAGTTGCACAGGCAATGTAAAATGGCGATAGATAAATGCTATCCAGTTTTGCCGCGTCCCAAGAAGGATGCAGCAAAAGACCTTAAGGAAGACCCGTTAATGGGCCATTTGTTAAGTTCACCACCCCCCTATGCACAAACAGCCACGGCGCCTCCGCAACCCTTAGTTGCGCCGCCCATGGTTGTTATGCCTGCTCCTCTACAGCACCCACCAGCTGCTCTTCAGCTGGCTTCCGCTCCTCCGGTGCAGCCTCCTCAAGGCACACCGACTACATCTACTTCGCTTATGCCTTCTACGACTTTGCCTAGTGCACCTTCGATTTCTCATAATGCTCCCTCTGCTATTGCCTCTACTTCAGCCTTATCTCACCCTGTTTTTCCACCCGTTCTCCCTTCAGTTTCTCCTTCCGTTCGACAGAGAATGGCCAGCACTGTAACTAATATTTTCTCACCTCTTTTCGGGTCGCCTACTACGACCCCTAACACGGAACAAAGACAGTTGCAAAGTCAACTGCCTGACTACCAAGAGAGAGATGTATTGAATTGTTTAGCTCATACATGGATTATGGATACTGTAAAATATGACGTTGAATCTGTCATGAAAGTTTTCCTTCAGTGGGAAGCACCGACACAGAGATATGTTTTCGAACAAATGTGTGTTTTCCTCTGTGAGGATTTGGAAGACAATGATTTAGAATGCAACCCACCAGGGTTGTGTCGTGTACGGTTCAAGTTTGGGGAAGGAATGATCGTAGGTCCCGATGTCCAAAAAGCGGTTGAGATATTGTTGTCTTATCGGAGTAAAGGGAACACTTCTGGTTCGCAATCTGAGCGCGATACACCTAGGAAAAAGGCACGACAGTATCCCATGAGAGAAGTTCCCCCTCAATGGAGAGAGGGTGACGCAACGGCTACTCCACCTATTCTGCCACACTTTCAGCGTGTGTGGGTACATGTCCCATGGAAGCGAGCTGAAGTTTTAGCACTTAAACAGACATTACCTGATCCGCGTAAAAACCCTGCAGGATATTACAAAGAGTTGTCGCAGACTGCTGGGTCATGTGTAATGAATTTAGCCGATATCGATATGTTATTTGGGAACGTTGTTCCACAGCCTTTATGGGGAAAGATTCGTCACACGGATCATGATCAGGAATTAGGTGACTCATGGGCTAACATTACTGCGACAGATGCCCTACAAGTAGGTGGCGCTAAGCCTGAACCTTTGATAGCAGAACTGCCTGGTAAAATAATTGATTATATGAAAAAGATAATGCCTGAAATGCGCGTGAATTGGGATAAACTATCTGCATGTAAACAGAAGAAAGATGAAACGGTGTCTGATTTCTTCACCAGATTTGAAGAAACTTTTGTCGACCACAGTGGTCAAGATATGAGCACAGAAGGTGGTCAGAGACTGTTCGTCGATAAATTTGTGCACAATTTGCTTCCTGAGTTGTGCAAAAAGTTAAAGGACTCGGAAAGTTCTTGGGCAGTCTCGTCTTCGGCACAGATATTAGCTACAGCACAGTATTACGAAAATCGAGACAAAGACGAGAAAGATAAAGTAGAAAAGAAAACGAAAGAGTTGAAAACGAAGGTCTTGTTACAGCAAGCATATCCACCACGTGGTGGTGGCAGTCAAAATAATAACGGTCAGAATAATTACCAGAGTAATTTGCAGCAGCCTCAACAATATCAGAGGAACTCGCAAAGGATCGAGTATTGTCAACCACGTGTTTCTGTAGGTCCCAACCAATGTTCGTATTGCAAGGAGGAAGGTAATTTTAAATATAGTTGCCCTATCCTACTACAGCGCGCGAATGGCGCTTCTGGTGTAAGAGGTCGAGGTGCTCAGCAAGCGCCTAGAGGAAGAGGACACGGGAATGCCCCCCCGGAACGAACGTCCCCTTCCACCTCAAAATTCCATGAACAAGTTTGATCAGCAGAATAACACATCTGGTAGGACAGCTCAGTACTATCCAAATGATTACTATACAGAAAGTGAGAATTGGGAGAGTAATGATTGCTAGGACAGCCATAGACAAAGAGAGGGAGTTGTTTCAGTTCCAGTAGATCAGAGCGGACCATACGTTGAGGTGATTACATCAGGTGTGTCAGAACCTTTTCTGTTGGATACTGGTGCTACGAAGAGTTCCATTAAGCACTCAAAACTCCCTGGCGCACCTTTGTCTGGTGAAACGAATGTATCAGTAGGTTTTTCTGGCGCCCCGGTTAGAAATCCAATTTCTGACCCTTTGACTCTTTCTGTTGGTCCCCGTGAATTAGAAGCACCCCTTATTCTGACAACAGGTTGTGGTGAAAATTTGTTGGGATTGGATCTGTTAAAAAGATTGTATGCGACTTTGTACTGTTCTCCCTCGGGAGTACAACTCACTTTAGGTAAGAAAGTGGTTTCTGCCATGTATTTGTCGAGAGACAAACTTCCAACAGAGTTGTCGTTTCTTCCAGATATTCTTTGGGCCACTGGTCCTAATGATGTAGGTCTTTTAGAAATTCCACCATATGTTGTAACATTGAAAACCAATGTTCAAATGCCACGAATTCCCCGATATAGAATTTCTAGTGAAGACGAGAAAGCTTTGCTAGCGATCGTTCACGAGTTAATTGAAAAAGATGTGATTGAAGAGACAAGAGGCAACGTTTGCAATAGTCCTGTTCTACCTGTTTTAAAATGAACTGACCCATCTCAGCCACCGGTGTACAGATTTGTGATTGATCTTAGAGAGGTAAATAAAATAGTTGTGCCACAATTTCCAGTTGTTCCTGACATTACTGCCCTATTGACTATGATTCCAGCTTCTGCCACCTGGTTTTCGGTGATTGACCTGAAGAATGCTTTCTTCAGCATCCCGATCGCCGAGGAGAGCAGGGATATTTTTTCCTTCAGTTTAGGAGGTCGAAGCTTCCGTTTTAAACGCGCTCCTCAGGGCTACTGTGAAAGTCCGTCAATATACAGTCAAGCTCTAAAAACACAGCTTGATACGATTGTTTTGCCAAAAGGTGCTACTCTTGTACAGTATGTTGACGATTTGCTTATAGCTGCGGATACTGAGGAAATTTGCAAGAAAGCAACAATGTCATTGTTACGCCATCTGTGCGATTTCCATCACAAGGTGTCACTTTCCAAGCTTCAATACTGCTGACAAGAGGTGACCTACTTAGGTCATCTCTTATCGAAGGAGGGAAGGAAACTGACCCCAGAGAGAATTCAGGCAATAGCGAAATTGAGTGTGCCAAGAACACAGAGAGAAATAAGTGCTTTCTTGGGCATTACATCACATTGTAGACAATGGATCCCTAATTTTTCATTATTGGCCAAACCTTTGGTGGCGTTAACGTGTAAAGATACACCCAATCCCGTCCCTTGGTCTGAAGAGTGTCAAACGAGTTTTTCCGAATTACGCACAGCATTATGTTCGGCTCCAGTGTTAGGTAACCCCAACTACAGTAAGCCTTTTACATTGTACGTCCACGAGAAGGAAGGTTGCGCATTATCAGTACTGACTCAGTCATTTGGGGACAAACAACGTCCATGCGCGTATTTTTCATCGACTTTGGACCCGGTAGCTAGAGCATTGCCAAGTTGTCTAAGAGCCACAGCGGCAGAAGCTGTTTCTATTCGACAGTCTGCTGGCCTGGTCATGAATAATACACTAGTCGTGATGGTCCCACATGCAGTAGACACATTGTTAAATAGAACCAAGACACAGCACTTAACCAGTGCTCGATTGTCAGGGTACGAACTGACTTTGCTAGCAAGTCATGTGCACATTCAAAAGTGCAACACCCTTAACCCAGCCACGTTATTACCATTCATAGAAGAATCAGATGCTTCAGAACAGCATGATTGTCTTTATAGAACAGAAGAAGAGACGAAAGGAAGAGTAGACCTCTTCGACACTCCTCTTGCTGAATGTGATGGTACATTGTGGGTGAATGGTTCATGTTTCAAGCTTCCGAATGGCGATACGACTGCAGCATATGCTGTCACGACTTTGCACACGATTGTTGAAGCTACACGCATCCCACATAATTCAGCTCAGGCAGCGGAGCTAATTGCACTCACGAGAGCATGTGTGTTGCCGAAAGGAATGAAAGTGACTGTCTACACCGACAGCCAGTACGCGTTTGGAGTGGCTCACAGTTTTGGACGATTGTGGAGAGAACGTGGGTTCCTGACTTCGCATTGGAGCTAAGATTCAGCATGGTCAGTTGGTGAATGAGCTTCTTGAATCACTGACCTTGCCTCTGCAAATGGCGATTGTGAAATGTAGTGCTCACAAGAAGGTGACTGATGATGTAGGTCGTGGAAATGCATTTGCTGACGAAACCGCAAAAGAAACCGCAAGGAATGTGACGAGCCGAATGTATGTCGCAGGCCCTGCAAGATGGACTGGTGATGTTGGAATGTGTGAAGACACGATAGAAAGTGTGAAGTCCATCCAAGCTGAGGCCACAGAGAAAGAGTTGAGCACGTGGAGAGAAAGTACGGGAAGAATGGATGCAAATGGTTGCTGGATTGAATTATCAGAGCATCAGAGATGGTTGTTACCCGATGCATATGTGCTTGCAGTAGTTACAATGGCTCATGGAATGGCCCATATCGGCGTGAAAGGGATTTGCGAGTTGTTGGCCCCAGTGTGGGAGAATTCAGGAATTCCCAAGTGTGCAGAGAATGTTGTCAAGAATTGCATGGTGTGTCTGCAACACAATCCTGGTAGGGGAACCCCAACTCCAGCTGGTCATTTTGCACCTCCTACGTTTCCGTTCGAGGTTTTGCAGCTAGATTTCATACACATGGAGAGGTGCAACAACTTAAAATACGTGCTCGTTGTTGTTTGTGCTTTCTCAAGATGGGTAGAAGCATATCCCCTGATAGACAATACTGCCTTGTCCACAGCAAAAGCCCTTGTGAAAGAGTACTTCCCTAGATTCGGAATGCCTAGAATGGTCTGGTCTGATAACGGAAGTGAATTTGTGGGTCGCGTGATGAAGAAAGTGTGTGAAGGCTTAGGTATTAGGCAGAGGTTTCACGCTGCAAATCACCCCCAATCAGCTGGATTAGTAGAATGTTACAATGGCACTTTTAAACTTAAATTGGCCAAAATCCAAGCGAGCACAGGTCTTAAATGGCCTGACGCTCTACCCTTAGCACTCCTATCCACCAGAATGACTGTGCATTCGCGAGTGAAACTCAGCCCCTATGAGATTGCCTTTGGCCGGCCAGCCAACATATGGGGAGTGCCTAGGCCCACGAAGTTCAGCGAGCTAGAACACCCTGTTTTGCTTGATTACCTGTATGAATTGACGGCTAAATTGCGTGTTTTGCATCAACAGGTACATGACTCCCTGCCTCCGGCCTCTGATACTCCAGGACACCCCATAAACCCTGGATCCTGGGTGTTGATAAAGAATTTCCAAAGGACTAAAAACGACCAGCCCAGGTGGATGGGACCATACCTCGTCCTTCTCTCTACCAGATCGGCAGTTCGAGTGGAAGGGAAGAAGGCCTGGATCCACGGGGTCCACTGTAAAAGGGTACCCTTACCTCTGCCCTATGACCAGAGTAAAGAACCTGATGCCGTGCTAAATACCGTCCCTTTTAATGATTCACATGTAAAAGGAACTGACTCTGAACAAGAAAACGAAGACATTTTGCACAAGGCTGTGCCACCTTCCAAACGAGTGAACATTACAGAGCCTGACCTTTTGTTCCCAGATCAGACAATACCTGGGAAGCAACGGTATAATTTGAGACCGAGAAAAACGAACTAATAAAGTCATTCCTTTTGCAATTTGAGACTAAGATCCATGGACAAATAAAAAAGATACTTCTTTTTCCCCCAAGTACTATTTTTGAAAGTGCAGATCTCCCATCTAGGTAACTTGCTTATTTTTGTTTTTCGAACCGCCATCCGGGTTCCGCTGCTAGGGCCGCGGTTGCCTAAAAAGTCTTTTGGGTGCAGCTAACGACGTTAGGTCGGTAGTTCTGGTTGGTCTAAGGGAGTTGCCCTGGGCTGACAGAAGCATCCTTTAGCAGAATCAACCTACCACCGCGGGCAGCACTCTAGAGAGGATGGAGTTTCCTGATGTGGAGAAACCTGCCAAATGAGCGAACTGTAAAAACATGTTATGCAATGCGATGACAAAGAAAAGTTTTTTCATAATATGCATTTGTATGTTATTCAGTATGATGATATTTTTGATAGGTTACGCTTTATTCTCCTTTCGTGTAACATTTGCACCCACTGCATCACCCATACCTCCTACTACTGTTTCCTCTCATTCTTTCCACCCCCTTCCTGGCCATGAATACAATAGAAGATTAGAGTTCATTAATAACTCCTTCATTCAGCTATTGCACCAGCACCAACTTGTAATGAACACAACTAACTGTTGGGTGTGCGGTCTTATGCCTCACACAACGGATAAAGGTATCCCTTATCTAGTTTTGCCTTTCAGTCGTAATGGCTCTGTATGGGCGTACAGAACGATGTTCATATATGCACGTGAAATCCAACCCCTACGTTCTGTAAAAGACAACCTGAAGACTAGCGCCCTAGTAAAAAGCATAGTTGACATGATTAAGGAAGTAATTTCTTATGAAGATACTCCTGATGATGAGATACTTGCATATGTAAATTGGAACGTGACCGGATATGAAGCCACTCTCAGTGAGAGACAGCAAGCTAAAGGATCATCCCCAATATGGATCGTACCCCATCAGGGTCACCTGTGTCTGCAAGGTATTGGTAGGAATCCCAGAGCTCAGTTAGGGAAGAGTGTCTGTACAGAAACATATGTCTTTGGATCTCAGACTTCCCCAGCGTTTTTAGCAGCTAAGGGTACTTATTTTATCTGTCATGATAGAGCCTACACATGGTTGCCCCCTGACTTTTCGGGCTCATGTTTTGTTTAATTCCTGTTACCTCCCACCTACACAGCAGCGGCGGATTACCACAGGACAAGGGTAGTTAGAGGTGTCTTGAGTAAAGAGGACACTGCAGGTCAAGAATTTGGGGACTTAGCAAAGGGTTTTCTGCCGTTCTGGGGATCCATGGCTAACAGTAGGAACATAAGACAATTGACAAGGGTAGTTGAGTCCACCGTGACTGAAACTGCTGGTGCCCTTAGTAACTTGACTGCTGAGCTCCAGTCGGATCATCTTATGACCCTTCAGAACAGGGTCGCCTTAGATGTCATCCTTGCAGACCGAGGTGGAGTATGCAGATTGATCCAATCAAGTTGTTGCATTTTTATCCCAGATAATGCTCCAACAGTGTACCAGGCCATCTCCAAACTACATAAGATTTCCGAATCTATTCATATGGGAAAAGGGGATTGGTCGTTAACGGGTTGGTTCTGGGAAGTGATATCCACCTGGGGATGGAAAATTCTGATGGTCATTGGGATGGTCTTAGCCATTATTTTCCTGTTCTGTCTATGCTTACAGTGTGCTCCTGCAATATGTGGCCTCTGTGTTACATCATGTGTAAGGAAACCTGTGTCAAGAGATGAACTAAGTACTAGAATGATGTTACAGCAACATCTCAATGACTTTAGGGATATAGATCTGGACTCAGACTAACATGAGGATAGATTAATTGCCTATGTAAGGACAAAAGGAGGGATTGTAGTACTGAAAATTCTGGACTCGTGTAATGTGTCTGCACTCGAGAATAAAACTTCATCGTAAATGGACGAATTTAGTGCCAAAAGACCGAGAATGACGAGTACGTCCTGTACAGGTATTTTCAGCATATTCAAGTGACGATTTCACTTTGAAATCGTCACTCTCGTTCAGAACCCTCGGCTTCCATTTTGTGTATGGCAGCCATTTTGTGAGTTGCCCTTTACATAGGCTTATAAACCAGCTGGATTCGACCCCAGAAGGACACGTACACCTTGATCGACTTTTCCTTGACCTATGCCAGTTGGAACCATTGTCCCAGGCCGGACCTGTTAAGTCAGTTTCTCTCCAGTGGCCAAGCAAGATAGCATCAGGGCTCAGCCGGCCATAAACCTCCTCGTTGCGCACACACCTGCCGTATCTTGCTCACATCTGTCTTTACTCTTTTGCTTCACTTACTTTATGGTGGGGAGGTGCCTGTTTTATTGGGGGTCCAGCGATATCTGATGAAATGTTGGCCCTTGCCGGGTGATTTGTTATGGGCATTACGACGTGAAATATGTACATGTCATCATGACTCTGCTTTTCTTTTGTAAACCAATAACTGTAAATGACATACTACAAATTCGAAGAATGTTTGCCTATAGCTGAATATTCTGTATAAAGAGAGAAGCCCAACTTTGTAAATTCGAGCAGTCTCCTGAGAATATACTTCCCCGTGTTGTACTTCTAGGACAATTGTTACCTTGGTTGCAGCCAATAAACTAATCTTTGACTTCACCTAGAAGACTCTGAGTTTCTGTGGTCTGAATCAGGAAAAGGACTCGAGGTCTTTGGGTGTGTATTCCCTGACACCGCTGGGTTACCGGTTAAGTACCGGTTCTGAAAAACCCAGTACCTCAGGAGATATTAGATCAACTTGAATATCAGGGGGTGATTGAAACATGCATCTCACAAATGAACAATCCTTTGTTTCCTGTCTCCAAGCCAGACGACTCATATCGTCTAGTTTTGGACTACAGACACCTAAACTCATGCTGCAAAACATTTGCAGTACAAAACTCACACTGTGCAGCACTAATGAATAACATTGTGCGCAAAAAATATAAAACGACATTAGATATCTCTAATGGATTCTTTTGTCAAAACATTGCACCTGAAAGCAGGTATTTGACCGCTTTCTCAACAATGGGGTCGCAAAAACAATTCTGTTGACGCCCACAGGGATTCAAGAATAGCCCAGGATTATTCTCAGCAAGGGTAACAGAGTTACTACAAATATATGATGATGAGGCATTATCTTATGTCGATGACATCTATCTAACAGATGATGACCTGGAGACTCACTTAAAAAGAGCGAACACCATAATACTTGGGTTCGCAGCTGAAGGGTATAAATTCAACTTTAAAAAGTCACGAATTGCTCATCTAACTGTCCTGTTTTTAGGATATGAATTATCAAGTGAAGGCAAAAGCCTAGCAGACAACTTCTTAGAGAAGTGTGCTGTACTCCAAGCTCCAAAAACGCTGAAGAATTTACAATCAATACTAGGTTTACTGAATTTCGGAATAACATACATTCTAAATTATGCAGAGAGGGTTAAACCTCTCTATGAATTAATAAAACCTGATTTCAAACCAATCAATTGGGCTCAGAAACACACAGAAATTTTAAGATCATTACAAACAGACATGTTAACTAAAACAAAATTGCAAACTCGCAAAAACGTACGCAACCTCGTAATCCGAGTCATCCCAGGAAGATGCGGATTCATGTACCTGACCTCTAATGAGGGAGAAATGGTACCAATAGCTTACAAATCACACTTGTACACACAAGCTGAAATGAAATTTAGTTCAACTGAAAAAATTCTAATAGCGGTTCAAACTGCTGTCGCAAAAAAAAGAGCCCTAGCCCAAGGCAAGAGAATATCTGTTTTAACAGCAGAATGAGCCCTTGAGGAATTAACAAGCCCATGCAATCTAAAAACGGTGGGATTAGATCCAAAATAGATACAATGGGAAAATTCTCTTGCTGCAGAAGACGTGAAACACTATTTTGACCCGAAAATGAAAAAACTAGAAGATCTAGAATATGAACATGAATATCCTCTGTCAATCGAAATTCTGCCTCTCGGACAGTACACCTGTGTGATCTACATGGATAGATTTGCACAACACTACGATGTGGATAAAAAATCCTACAATGCAGCGTGCGCGATTGTTAAAGGTCGCTGGCGCTTTGGTAAATTCAGACTGATAATCACCAAAACTGAATCACTCAGAAACTGTACAGCTCAGCGAGCTGAAATAATATCTTTAAAGATGGCGCTTGAAAATGCCTATCGCGAATTCCCCACACTAATAGGTTGCGATTCGCATTACGGCGTCAGGTCTTACAATAATGACATGCAGACGTGGATCAAAAAGGGTTACAAAGATGACACAGGTGCTACAATAAAGCATAAAAAGCTCTGGGAACAGGTAGTTCTTTTTCAGAAAGAACTACGAAAGACTCACGTGATACATACACTGAGTCATCGACGTGATGGCGTTCACTTTGCGGGGAATTCATTGGCTAACAGAGCCACAGCGGCAGCGGTTCAACCGGCTTCCGTAGCCACCAAAAAGCGTTCTAAAAAACACATAGACGGAGAAACCATGCTGGCAGTAAAAGCCTCATTAAAAGGCGATTATGCCGCATTACCTCTCAACTATCCACTCAGTAATACATACATAATTGATGCGAACTCCGTTCCTTTTGTTCAAATCCCTGGAGTGGGGGACAAAGTATTTCCAAACACGAACCCGAGAGTCTTCTTGATCGAAGAAGCACATATGGGATTGGGTCTAAGGCACCAAGAGATCTTGAAATCTCTAATAGAATTACAATCAAAATACTGGTGGCCGGAGATGAGCGTGCAAATTTACAACTTTGCAATGAACTGTCAGGACTGCAACAGAGATCGCAGTTGTGAACCGGACCAAAAAATTGCCAGGACACCTTTATTAGAAAGCATCAGGCTATCTACACGCAGAAATCAAGCAGGAGAAATGCGTCCCCATAATTATTAAGACTATATTCACTTAAGATATAGACACCAGCGCTCGGCTGATGCCAGAACTGTTATAAAAGATTTGCGAGTCTTTATCGGCACATACGCAATTGGCATGCTACATTCTGACCAGGGTCCTGCGTTTAGCTCTCTCGCTTACAAGGAGGCCATGGCCAGCATGGGCATTGCATTGCGGTAGTCTTCTCCCTTCCATCCTGAGGGAAATGCGGTAGTGGAAAGAAAAAAACGTGACATAAAGCAATCTATAACGGCGAGGGTATTATGTTCGGGTGATGGGTGGGTCAAACATTTAACAAGTGTCCAACGTAGTCTTAACAATCTGCCAAGAAATCTCTAAAAGGTCTCACTCTATACGAACTATTGTTCGGCACTAGAATGCAAATATAGGACTTAGATTGTCACACTTCAGTGGTGAAAGAAAAAGCCTTTGATATCAAAGACCGTTTGGCTGTTTTACAGGACTTAAATGAAACAAGAAGAAGTCTAGGTAACATAAAGTTAAAAGCCAACGACCACTGAAGAGAAACCACCTGTCCCAGCAAGACCTGTCTGGATTCCAAAGATTGGGGATCTGGTCAGAGAGAAGATCGCGGTGAAGAAGGAATTTGGGCCTTCTTACAGAAAAGCAGTACCTGCCTTAGCTGTCAGCGGAACAAGATCAGTAGTACTACCTCCCCTTACTGGTAAAAAGGAGAACCGAGTTGTATCCATCGACCTGGTAAAACCACAATCATGTGGCCAATAATAAGTAGTAGGCCCAGTGGACTCCCAAGAAATAGCAGAAGACCAAATCTTGCTACAATCCAAGAGGTTCAAACTGAGAGACTAATCACATTTGATAAACCTGCAGTGAATAAAAAAGGACTATGCAACAAAGCCATGGAACTTGAGCCTCTTGAAACCCAAATAGCAACAGTTCCTCAAGAAACACCAGTCTACAACGATGTAGCCTCGGACTATACAAATGTAACAAAGAAAAATGCAAAGACAAATGAAAATCCGGAAGCAATTCCAACAATTGACAGAACTGCATCTGGCTACTTCATCAATTTCGATGACTTTTCCGATGATCCAAGTGAACATGAAGAAACGCCAGCAACAAAAACTTTCAAAGAAAAAATGACTGAACTCGTTCATCAACTAAAATAAACATATCTGATTTCACCATGGATTGAATTTTGGATTGTGTTAGGTGTACTTTTCCTCCTGCTTTGGCTCATCATGGTTTTATGTTTGGGTACATTTATTGATGGAAAATATAGTACAATGGACACAGGAAGTCAGACCATCAACTTGGTCCTAAAGCCTCACAGATCCTCTCACATCGAGAAAAGATGAACTGTCATCAGTGAACATCACAGCCAATCCAATACCCGGTGGGATAGCATGGGACAAAACTGATTATGAAATCTATGGCCCGATTGAGCTCTTGAAATATCCACACCAGTTCAAGGTTTCATTAAGTGACTTTGTATCACCAAGTACTTTCTCTGATGATTGGGACTTTGAAAATATTAATAATATGATGTCAGATTTAGTAATGTCAGCTAAATTCACAGAACATGATTATTTACAGGGTTCATCGAATTATGAAGAGATGTACTGTTACAATCATTTTGGTCATCACTATTTGCCTAAAACTGCCCAACCTAGAAATGTTTCAACTTACAACCAATGGGAACATTGTCCAACAACGCCAAAAGGCAGTTCGAAAACATTTTATGTGAAATTCCAATACTTCTCAGGGTTTAACAACAGTGATCCAGAAACGTTTTATTTTAAAATGTTAAATAAGACAGGAATGAAAACGATGTTGACAAATACTAAATTAATTTACTCTGAAAAATTTTATGACAAAATGTCTACATTTGGTTTTGAATTTTGGAAAAACAACATTGAAACAAAAACTATCCGGGGTTCACAAGACTGGCAGGTACAAGGTCTAGAAGCTTTATTTAGAGCCTGCATGATCCCAGAACAGATAATATTCCTGAATGACACCATTCAACAGACCACTTGTCTTGGCTTAGCTAAGATAAAAGACTTAAACAAACCGTCTATTCCAAAGCCCATACCTGATAGTAATAGCACTACAGATGTGGAGATAGACGTATCCCATATTTTACACCAAAACAGAACAAATCCTGATTGGAAAAAATGGTTGATCTGGCCCACAGACACAAATAACTGTCAAGATAGATTCCTGAACAAAACACAGGGGTTCAAACAGACCAGGCCAGACCCAAGATACTCCCAGAGACAACATCCAGGGATAGTTACAACATACAGTGTAGGGAAACTATGCCTTGAGTGGCTACATAAATCCACACTGCCGGAAATTAAGCAACACTTGACTTTACTTAAAGAAGGTGCTGACTTGCGAGATTTCATACTGGGACCTCGCAAACAGCGTCAAAAACGTTTCATATACGCCGGTATATACGCTGCTTACAACGAAGCTTGGAAAGTAATGCAAATTGAAACAGCTGAAAAAATACGAGAAATTGATCGTATAAATTTGGAAAAATCACTTTCTGTAGTGGACAATGGGTTAACGACTCTGTCCTCAAGAATGTATTCACTGGACAGCATTGTATCATCTGCTATTGATATAATAGAGCAGGACTTGCTAATGTTACAACATGGCCAGTCTCAATTGCTTTCTATTGTACAGCTAGGCTGGACGTTGCAAGACGTGCGTTCAGGCTACGCGCCATGGCGTCTAATCAACATAACGTCATTATTTTCTATCTTTAATCTTACTGATAAACAAATCAGTTTGGCACAAAAAGGAGCAGACTATACGATTCTGAGCATTGAAAAACTTGAGAGATTACCATTGACAATGTCAGAGAGACCTGTCATTGAACGGATAATACACGGAACAATTACAATTCCGATAACAACTTTCCAGTTTAGGTATTGCCAAAA
This sequence comes from Lissotriton helveticus, assembly GCF_964261635.1. Taxonomy (NCBI): domain Eukaryota; kingdom Metazoa; phylum Chordata; class Amphibia; order Caudata; family Salamandridae; genus Lissotriton; species Lissotriton helveticus. The sequence goes on along the minus strand of NC_136058.1, from coordinate 305,201,095 downwards.
ATATATACCAGCAGGCCTCTATGAAAGGTTGGATAAAGGATACATCAAGCCAACATGGAATTTACCTTATACACACAAATGTTATAGTGAAGGGAAAAGGAGGTATTCCTTAGTGGTAACAATTGTAAAAAATCACTAAGCGGTACACTTCTGTGTCAAGGTATTAACTTGCATGGAGCCTGCGAAGGTTCATCAAATAACCTTTCATGTCACCTGCATGGCACTCCAGCGAAACAGATAGAGCCATTTTTCAGACAGCTTTCCAACGGCAGTTATGTTCTAATAAGTGACCACAGCTGTTGTGGCATGGTGCCAGGAAAAGCCTATCTCGTGAGCTTTACTTCCATGGTCACTTGCTGTATGCAAGTAATGTATCCAAAAAGCAATCCAGACATGGAGGCGGCAATCTGGCCTTCTTTGAATATCTCTTCTATTCGAATTGATACTTTAAGCAGAATGAAGTCTATTCTTTTACAGACAACTGTGCCTTTAACCTCGTCCAAAGAAACGTATGATCTGCAAGTTGCAAGGACAGCAGCAGAGATACATTCCCTATTATCAACAAATTGCCCGTGCATTTTGTAGAAATGTTAGGTCAAATCTTAAACATGTCTGGAGGACGTGAGCTCCACCAGCTCCGTCCCGAAGACCCGCAAAATCCTGCTAAAACATCCTGCCTGGGCTGTCAAAGTCCCTGAAATCTGCGTCGGACACCTCCCCAAATCGATTGGAGCCCCTGAACTTGCGGAGCGATTTGGGGTTCGACTGTGAGCGGAGGTGGCGGAGATGTCGGTGTACGCGGCCCCGCATTGAACTACGCAACGCCGCGGTCTGGGCCTGGTACGTGGGGCCGTCTACCGAGCGGCCCGCCTGGTACAGACCTGCGGAAGCTTCTGGCACGGGTGGCTCCCTGGCGGACATCAGCGCTCTGTACTACACCACTAGGGTGCATCTGGCGGTGGCGATTGGCAGCCGCGGGTCCCCGGAGATATCTGCCAACCAAACGGAGAGGACCGCAGCGCCGCCCGTCCCGGGCGAGGCCCCTGCAGTGACGCCTCCGGCCGAGCGCTGATCCCGCTGAGGATCGGCTGACTGAAGCCCGCGACCTTGGGGGCCCTGCACGGCACAAAGAACTCTGTAAGTGCTCGGACCCTGACCCCTGACGGGCCCCCACACTGGGCGCAGCGCCTCCCTACGGCTTGGGTGGTCGACCTCTTCTATGCCCCTGGCCGGGACACACGAGCACTGAGGCCTCGCACCTCCCCCTTCTGCACGGACGCCTGCACTATACACCCCCGCTGGCCATTGATGGTGTTCTGATTCCCGGTCGGAGACGTGGGACGTGGCGCCTTGGGAGTGGCGGTAGCGCTCGTCCGCCATCTTGGACTGCTTGCCCTGGCGACTCCTGCATGGTGCTGTGGACGCATGCGAGGAGGGAGTTCTTTGATACAGCTTGACCTGCGTTTGGGTGCCCGGCCGGAGGGGTACCCCTGGAGCCCTTGAGACCGACCTGCCGACGACTGGAGATGGGGGGATCTCAGCGGGGCGCATTGATGAGCATGCCGCATTACCTCTCAACTATCCACTCAGTAATACATACATAATTGATGCGAACTCCGTTCCTTTTGTTCAAATCCCTGGAGTGGGGGACAGAGTATTTCCAAACACGAACCGGAGAGTCTTCTTGATCGAAGAAGCACATATGGGATTGGGTCTAAGGCACCAAGAGATCTTGAAATCTCTAATAGAATTACAATCAAAATACTGGTGGCCGGAGATGAGCGTGCAAATTTACAACTTTGCAATGAACTGTCAGGACTGCAACAGAGATCGCAGTTGTGAACCGGACCAAAAAATTGCCAGGACACCTTTATTAGAAAGCATCAGGCTATCTACACGCAGAAATCAAGCAGGAGAAATGCGTCCCCATAATTATTAAGACTATATTCACTTAAGATATAGACACCAGCGCTCGGCTGACGCCAGAACTGTTATAAAAGATTTGCGAGTCTTTATCGGCACATACGCAATTGGCATGCTACATTCTGACCAGGGTCCTGCGTTTAGCTCTCTGGCTTACAAGGAGGCCATGGCCAGCATGGGCATTGCATTGCGGTAGTCTTCTCCCTTCCATCCTGAGGGAAATGCGGTAGTGGAAAGAAAAAAACGTGACATAAAGCAATCTATAACGGCGAGGGTATTATGTTCGGGTGATGGGTGGGTCAAACATTTAACAAGTGTCCAACGTAGTCTTAACAATCTGCCAAGAAATCTCTAAAAGGTCTCACTCTATACGAACTATTGTTCGGCACTAGAATGCAAATATAGGACTTAGATTGTCACACTTCAGTGGTGAAAGAAAAAGCCTTTGATATCAAAGACCGTTTGGCTGTTTTACAGGACTTAAATGAAACAAGAAGAAGTCTAGGTAACATAAAGTTAAAAGCCAACGACCACTGAAGAGAAACCACCTGTCCCAGCAAGACCTGTCTGGATTCCAAAGATTGGGGATCTGGTCAGAGAGAAGATCGCGGTGAAGAAGGAATTTGGGCCTTCTTACAGAAAAGCAGTACCTGCCTTAGCTGTCAGCGGAACAAGATCAGTAGTACTACCTCCCCTTACTGGTAAAAAGGAGAACCGAGTTGTATCCATCGACCTGGTAAAACCACAATCATGTGGCCAATAATAAGTAGTAGGCCCAGTGGACTCCCAAGAAATAGCAGAAGACCAAATCTTGCTACAATCCAAGAGGTTCAAACTGAGAGACTAATCACATTTGATAAACCTGCAGTGAATAAAAAAGGACTATGCAACAAAGCCATGGAACTTGAGCCTCTTGAAACCCAAATAGCAACAGTTCCTCAAGAAACACCAGTCTACAACGATGTAGCCTCGGACTATGCAAATGTAACAAAGAAAAATGCAAAGACAAATGAAAATCCGGAAGCAATTCCAACAATTGACAGAACTGCATCTGGCTACTTCATCAATTTCGATGACTTTTCCGATGATCCAAGTGAACATGAAGAAACGCCAGCAACAAAAACTTTCAAAGAAAAAATGACTGAACTCGTTCATCAACTAAAATAAACATATCTGATTTCACCATGGATTGAATTTTGGATTGTGTTAGGTGTACTTTTCCTCCTGCTTTGGCTCATCATGGTTTTATGTTTGGGTACATTTATTGATGGAAAATATAGTACAATGGACACAGGAAGTCAGACCATCAACTTGGTCCTAAAGCCTCACAGATCCTCTCACATCGAGAAAAGATGAACTGTCATCAGTGAACATCACAGCCAATCCAATACCCGGTGGGATAGCATGGGACAAAACTGATTATGAAATCTATGGCCCGATTGAGCTCTTGAAATATCCACACCAGTTCAAGGTTTCATTAAGTGACTTTGTATCACCAAGTACTTTCTCTGATGATTGGGACTTTGAAAATATTAATAATATGATGTCAGATTTAGTAATGTCAGCTAAATTCACAGAACATGATTATTTACAGGGTTCATCGAATTATGAAGAGATGTACTGTTACAATCATTTTGGTCATCACTATTTGCATAAAACTGCTCAACCTAGAAATGTTTCAACTTACAACCAATGGGAACATTGTCCAACAACGCCAAAAGGCAGTTCGAAAACATTTTATGTGAAATTCCAATACTTCTCAGGGTTTAACAACAGTGATCCAGAAACGTTTTATTTTAAAATGTTAAATAAGACAGGAATGAAAACGATGTTGACAAATACTAAATTAATTTACTCTGAAAAATTTTATGACAAAATGTCTACATTTGGTTTTGAATTTTGGAAAAACAACATTGAAACAAAAACTATCCGGGGTTCACAAGACTGGCAGGTACAAGGTCTAGAAGCTTTATTTAGAGCCTGCATGATCCCAGAACAGATAATATTCCTGAATGACACCATTCAACAGACCACTTGTCTTGGCTTAGCTAAGATAAAAGACTTAAACAAACCGTCTATTCCAAAGCCCATACCTGATAGTAATAGCACTACAGATGTGGAGATAGACGTATCCCATATTTTACACCAAAACAGAACAAATCCTGATTGGAAAAAATGGTTGATCTGGCCCACAGACACAAATAACTGTCAAGATAGATTCCTGAACAAAACACAGGGGTTCAAACAGACCAGGCCAGACCCAAGATACTCCCAGAGACAACATCCAGGGATAGTTACAACATACAGTGTAGGGAAACTATGCCTTGAGTGGCTACATAAATCCACACTGCCGGAAATTAAGCAACACTTGACTTTACTTAAAGAAGGTGCTGACTTGCGAGATTTCATACTGGGACCTCGCAAACAGCGTCAAAAACGTTTCATATACGCCGGTATATACGCTGCTTACAACGAAGCTTGGAAAGTAATGCAAATTGAAACAGCTGAAAAAATACGAGAAATTGATCGTATAAATTTGGAAAAATCACTTTCTGTAGTGGACAATGGGTTAACGACTCTGTCCTCAAGAATGTATTCACTGGACAGCATTGTATCATCTGCTATTGATATAATAGAGCAGGACTTGCTAATGTTACAACATGGCCAGTCTCAATTGCTTTCTATTGTACAGCTAGGCTGGACGTTGCAAGACGTGCGTTCAGGCTACGCGCCATGGCGTCTAATCAACATAACGTCATTATTTTCTATCTTTAATCTTACTGATAAACAAATCAGTTTGGCACAAAAAGGAGCAGACTATACGATTCTGAGCATTGAAAAACTTGAGAGATTACCATTGACAATGTCAGAGAGACCTGTCATTGAACGGATAATACACGGAACAATTACAATTCCGATAACAACTTTCCAGTTTAGGTATTGCCAAAAATATATACCAGCAGGCCTCTATGAAAGGTTGGATAAAGGATACATCAAGCCAACATGGAATTTACCTTATACACACAAATGTTATAGTGAAGGGAAAAGGAGGTATTCCTTAGTGGTAACAATTGTAAAAAATCACTAAGCGGTACACTTCTGTGTCAAGGTATTAACTTGCATGGAGCCTGCGAAGGTTCATCAAATAACCTTTCATGTCACCTGCATGGCACTCCAGCGAAACAGATAGAGCCATTTTTCAGACAGCTTTCCAACGGCAGTTATGTTCTAATAAGTGACCACAGCTGTTGTGGCATGGTGCCAGGAAAAGCCTATCTCGTGAGCTTTACTTCCATGGTCACTTGCTGTATGCAAGTAATGTATCCAAAAAGCAATCCAGACATGGAGGCGGCAATCTGGCCTTCTTTGAATATCTCTTCTATTCGAATTGATACTTTAAGCAGAATGAAGTCTATTCTTTTACAGACAACTGTGCCTTTAACCTCGTCCAAAGAAACGTATGATCTGCAAGTTGCAAGGACAGCAGCAGAGATACATTCCCTATTATCAACAAATTGCCCGTGCATTTTGTAGAAATGTTAGGTCAAATCTTAAACATGTCTGGAGGACGTGAGCTCCACCAGCTCCGTCCCGAAGACCCGCAAAATCCTGCTAAAACATCCTGCCTGGGCTGTCAAAGTCCCTGAAATCTGCGTCGGACACCTCCCCAAATCGATTGGAGCCCCTGAACTTGCGGAGCGATTTGGGGTTCGACTGTGAGCGGAGGTGGCGGAGATGTCGGTGTACGCGGCCCCGCATTGAACTACGCAACGCCGCGGTCTGGGCCTGGTACGTGGGGCCGTCTACCGAGCGGCCCGCCTGGTACAGACCTGCGGAAGCTTCTGGCACGGGTGGCTCCCTGGCGGACATCAGCGCTCTGTACTACACCACTAGGGTGCATCTGGCGGTGGCGATTGGCAGCCGCGGGTCCCCGGAGATATCTGCCAACCAAACGGAGAGGACCGCAGCGCCGCCCGTCCCGGGCGAGGCCCCTGCAGTGACGCCTCCGACCGAGCGCTGATCCCGCCGAGGATCGGCTGACTGAAGCCCGCGACCTTGGGGGCCCTGCACGGCACAAAGAACTCTGTAAGTGCTCGGACCCTGACCCCTGACGGGCCCCCACACTGGGCGCAGCGCCTCCCTACGGCTTGGGTGGTCGACCTCTTCTATGCCCCTGGCCGGGACACACGAGCACTGAGGCCTCGCACCTCCCCCTTCTGCACGGACGCCTGCACTATACACCCCCGCTGGCCATTGATGGTGTTCTGATTCCCGGTCGGAGACGTGGGACGTGGCGCCTTGGGAGTGGCGGTAGCGCTCGTCCGCCATCTTGGACTGCTTGCCCTGGCGACTCCTGCATGGTGCTGTGGACGCATGCGAGGAGGGAGTTCTTTGATACAGCTTGACCTGCGTTTGGGTGCCCGGCCGGAGGGGTACCCCTGGAGCCCTTGAGACCGACCTGCCGACGACTGGAGATGGGGGGATCTCAGCGGGGCGCATTGATGAGCAATACGGCCGGCCCCTTTTCGCTCCTTCAGCAGGCGCGGGGCTCTGATCACTGCTGAGCTCGTCACATTGCCCAGGGGTCAGGAGCCTGCTGCCACCGTTTTGCCACTGTTGTGGGGTCGCTTAGTTTGCGTTGGACACAGCTCGTAGTCTGCTTGACGCGAGACTTGCCGCGACCTTACCGCTACCTGCCCCTGGCCTGGGCCTCCTCACGCTTACCTTCCCGGGCCGGCGAGCCTAGGGAGGGTCCTCTGGCGCTCGCTAGATAGGTGCAGTGTCTACCTTGTAGGATGGCGGCACGCAAGGATCGGTCCTCAAAGGGCTCCCAACCTAACACTATTGTGCAATATACTACCCCACGCCTGCCATCACAGAGGATTACGCGTCAGACGGGCCCTGAGGACGGGGGCGAGGGCCCTGCGGAACCGTCTAGGGCCAAACTCTTGAAAGCTATTCAGGGTTCTCACTCTGCCCTGGAGCGACAGATAGAGACTGTTTCTATAGATGTGAACCTACTCCGGACTGATCTCCACAAAGTGGCGGACAAAGTTTCGGATACGGAGGGCAATATTACACAACTACAGGGTGAGGTGGCCTCTTTGCAGAAGACAGTTGCGCAACTTACATCTACCACCCGTGCGTTGGAGAGACGTGCTGAGGACACGGAGGGGAGGGCCCGTCGCAGCAACATAAGGGTCCTGGGAGTGCCGGAACGATTGGAGGCAGGAAACCCTGAACGCTTCCTAGAAACTTGGATCCGTACCCATCTGTGCCCGTCTGGTCTGTCCAGCGTCTTCGTCATGGAGCGAGCGCATAGAGCCCTTGTGCCCCCTCCGCGCCCAGGCGAGGCTCCTAGAGCCCTCATCGCAAAGATCCTGAACTATAAGGACCGTGACTGTATCTTGAGAGCTGCGAGGGAGGCGGAATTCCTCATGATTGAAAACAGCCGCGTGTCAATATACCCTGACTACACCCAACAAGTGCAGGAACAAAAAAAATCCTATCTGGGAGTTAAGCAAAAACTCCGTGATATGAAACTTCAGTATATGCTCTTGTATCCAGCTAAACTCAAGGTGCTCTCCCAGGGCGGAGCGCACTTCTTTGAGACACCAGCGGAGGTATGGGAGTGGCTTGAGATCAGAGGAGATGACCTGCCCCCGGGTGAGCGAGGTGGCCCTCGTGAAACTTGGGGGACCAGACCGCAGAAGCGGCACCGAGGTAGGGGAAGACGCCGGTCTGGATCCCGTGGTTCTCCTGGGACTCGCCCTACAGTGGGGTCGGATGGTGCTATTCGTATGGAGGTATCGCCGTTGAGAGCGGAACCGAGATCGCCGGGGGGTTCTCCCCCTGGTGAGTTTTTTGTTCCAGACACTCTGCAAAAAACGCCGCTGGCCACAGACTCTACGGTCCCAGTGGTCCCGGAGACAGCCCTCCCTGAGCCGAGGTTGGAATGATTTGTTGACTTGAGTTACAGGTTCCTGTATGTGCGGATGTCCACAGATGGTGGGTCCTCATAGTGACACATTGGTAAGCTACCACGGCTCCTTGCTAATACTGAGGGTTTTTGGATAATGGACCGTGATAGCGGACTTGCGCCCTTTTGGCCTGTAGGGCGGGGGGGAGGACGGGGCCAACTCTCGCCTTGAGCAACATCTTGCCCGAACTGCTGATAGGGGTGAAAAGACATGCCCAGGCACTATCTTAGGATTGTTGGGCTCTTCAGGGAGCTGGGAGGGAGGGTGGTTGGGGTTTATTTGTTGTGTGTGAGTGTGTGTTGAGTGGATTGTATGGGGTGGCTGTGTACGTCCTGGCACTGGCAGGGGAAGGGCGGGGTGGTGTTTCTCCTTGTTGCTATCCTTTCGCTCGTGGGTGGGGGTGGGGAATCTGTTTTTGCAAATGTTTCGTGTTTTGGGGTTTCTGGAGGGTGGGTTGGGGTTTGCGCAGAGGGTGTTGCTGGCATCATGTGTATGTTGAATCTGATTTGTGGATGGCTCCCTGACGGGGCTACTCCTTTAGGTCTAACTACAGTGGGGACCGGGTGGTGGCAGGTCATGTTGTACTTATACTGTGGCCCGAATGGGCGTAATCATTGGCCATGGGCTTTAAATTTTTAACCCGTGGTTTGGGTACTTGCACTAAGAGACACAGAGTCCTCACCTTCCTTAAACGACATGGGGTCTCAGTGGCTTGTCTACAGGAGACCCATCTAGACGACGATGGCGCGCAGCGGCTGTCCAAGAAATGGAGGGGCCAGATTTTCCATTCCTCCTTCTCTACATATGCTAGGGGGGTCCTCATCTGGGAGGCACCGGGGATTCCTTGTGCTGTTCAGTATATTGACGCGGATGTGGATGGTAGGTATCTGTTGGTGAGACTTAGGTTAGATGACAAGGAACTCCTGCTCCTTAACGCCTATGCCCCGAACACCGATGATCCGGCCTTTTTCTCTCGGATCCAGGATCTTGTGGCCCCGAACTTGGATACACCCCTCCTTTGGTTTGGGGATTTTAATTGCATATTGCACCCTGAGTTGGACCGTCACCCGCCCCGGTCGGGCACTAAGCCCCGTATGACGGCGCGTTTACGGGAAGTGATGCATAATCTTGGGGCGTTAGACGTGTGGAGAGCTTGTCATCCTGTTCAGAAGCTCTACACATGTTACACTCCGACACATGGTACCCATAGCAGATTGGACCGCATTCTTGCGGCTAACCTCACCCCGTCTCTCACCTTGACGGTTACCCATCAGGCCCGGTATTTATCGGACCATGCTCCTGTGACATGTGTTGTGCAGTGGCCTGATCGAGTTGCACGTCCCCGCACATGGAGAATGCCCGCTGACCTCCTCCAAGATCAGGTGGGCAAGGACCATGTAGCAAGATCACTATCGGACTATTTGAGCCTAAACTGGGGGGGGCGATGGACTGCCCTATTCTGTTAAGTGGGACGCCTTGAAGGCAGTGGTACGTGGAGCGTGTATGGGCCTCACCTATGGGGTCCGGAAACAATTATTGTCTGAGTTGCAAGATGCAGAAGCTGCGCTTCAACGCACCCAGTCCCGATCCGCTCTGGAAGCATTGGATCGACGGGCGGAGGAGGACGCCCTGGTATCGATCCATGACATCCTCACCCGCCTTGACAAATTTACACTGGGCCAATACCGCCAACGTCTCCACCGCGAGGGCGATAAATCTGGCCGCCTACTGGCCTGGATACTTCACCGTGAATTCGCACCTGAAAGGATAGTTGCCTTACGCGACTCGAATGGTGTTATGGTCCACTCTGAGTCCGATATCCTTGAGGTCCTCCGGTGCCATCTGCGGGCTGTATATGAAGCTGACCCATCAGTTACGGTGGATACCTATCACTCGTATCTTGAGGACCTGGACCTCTAACCCTGCCGGAAGCGGCGGCAAAAGAACTAGACACGAAGCTGACACTGGGTGAGATTAATGCGGCGATAGCCGCCCTCCCTTGTGCTAAGGCCCCTGGTGGGGACGGATATCCGGCAGAGTTCTATCATTCCTTCGGGCACGTCCTTGCTCCCCTCCTTTTGCAAGTTTACAATGAGGCTCTGCATAAGGGCGCCCTTCCGCCCACCATGAATCAGGGAGAGGTGTGTATGATTTTGAAGCCAGGCGGTGATAGTACTGATCCCGCGGCATACCGCCCTATCACCTTGATTAATACGGATGCAAAAATCCTCACTAAGTTGTTGGCCACTCACCTTGCCCCACTCATGTCTCGGCTGATACACTCCGACCAGTGCGGATTTATCCCGGGTCGTAACACGGCGATGAATTTGCGCCGCCTGAACCATGTCCTGCATGAGGTATGGGGACGAGAGGGTCCTCATGTATTGGTGTCGATTGATTTAGCTAAAGCCTTTGACACGGTGCACTGGGGATATTTGATGCAGGTGCTCCAGAGGACGGGGTTCAGGCCTGTATTTCGCGACTGGATCCGGGTGCTCTATGGAGCACCCCGGGCCAGGGTGCGGTTGGGATCGGCACGTTCGGAGGAGTGGTCATTGGGGAGAGGCACCCAGCAGGGTTGTCCTCTCTCCCCCCTCCTATTCGCTCTCGCGATTGAGCCCCTTGCCGTTTCCGCCCGCGCTGAACTACAGCGCTGGGGGATAGCTGTGGGTGACACTACTAATGTGGTCTCCCTCTACGCAGATGATGCGCTCTTCTATCTCACCTCCCCCTCTGAGGCCCTCCCCGTCTTGATGCGGATCCTGGACCGCTTTGGTGCGGCCTCTGGGTTGCGTATTAATCTTAACAAATCCCTGGTCTTCCCGCTGACGGGCTGTGTCCCGGACCCGAGTGTATGGGTCTCGATTGTGAGCGGGAGGCGTTCCGATATCTTGGTATTCAAGTGGCCACGTCTGATGAGGCCCTACTGACTCACAATGTAGACAGGATACTCAAAGCCCTCCACAAATCTGTCACCTTTTGGAATACACTTCCTCTTTCTCTCATGGGACGGTTAGCGGTCCCCAAAATGGTGATGCTCCCTAGGATCCTATATGTCTTGCAGAACACCCTATGTCCGTTGCCTCCCCGAGTGTTTCGCACGTTGGACTCGCTCCTCACCTCCCTACTCTGGGCGGGTGGGCGTAGCAGGGTAGCTTTACGCACAGTGACGCGGTGTTGGGAGGAAGGAGGCCTCAAGGCCCCAAGATTCGACCTATATTATTATGCAGCGCAGCTCCTCCCAGCAGCAAGGTGGTTTGCGGAGGAGAAGAATTGGGAACTGGCACTGCTGGCTGGTACGGTGAATGAAAGGGTCCTACGAGAGGCCTTGATGCAGGGCCGCGGCGCCGATGACAATCTACCGTATGTGGTGCGCCACACAGCCGAAATCTGGCAGCGGTTTGTCGAGAGGGTGTTGAGACGGGCACCGTTTCATAGGGAACATCCGATATGGATCTTGGCCCTGGTACTCCGGTTGGAAGAGAATATGTCCTACCGGGAGTGGCGCTCTGGTGGATGTGAGACGCTAGCGGATCTCTATCCAGACGACTCCTTCCTGTCCTTTGAACGTGCCCTGGAGTCCTTGGAGCTGGGAAGGGGGCAATACCTCCACTATAGAAGCCTCCAAGAAGTGGCCAGGGCAACATGGCCCCAATATCCAGAGGCACCTCCACTCACACATACTCACGACATCATCTTATCCTGTGGAAGAGGCAAACGACTTATCTCCCTTCTCTACTCGGCCATGCGCCGTGACTCAACCCCCCCGATGGCACCGGCTTGGGCGGCTTGGGAGACGGACTTAGGGGTGGCACTGGAGCCTGACCAGCGGAAGCGGATTGGGCTCTTGACCCACAAGGTCTCCTGCAATGCGCGTTTTGAAACTTATACATTGTCCATCGCACCTATATGACCCCTGTCTCCCTGCATCGCATATCGGCAGATAGACGACACACTTGCCCGCGGTGTGGAGCGCAGAGGGCGGGTTTCCTGCATTTGGCATGGGAATGCCTTCTGGTTCAGGACTTTTGGCGGAAAGTGGTGGCTCACATTGCCCGGGCCACGCATATCGGGCTTCTTTTGGACCCGATCTATTGCCTCCTGGTGCTGGTACCCAAGCCCAGGAAGAAGAAGCTGTCTTATAAATTCTTGCAACTCTTGTTGGTTCTGGCGAGGAGGCGCGTAGCTATCACTTGGATGGGTCAGAGGGCACCCGACTTCTCCCTTTGGCTGAGTGATGCGAGAGAATGGGCCTTGGCGGAGGAGACGCACATGCAGCGCACTCGCAGGGATGAGAAGCTGCAGGAAGATCTGCTTGCCTGGAGGGTGTTGTGCATGGAGGGGCTAGCAGAAGATGATTCGGATGCCACCAGTGCTGAATTATTTACTCCCACTGGTCCGGAGTCTGACTGTGCTGGGGAGGAGGCAGGTGTGGGGGCTGGGATTCGGTGTAAAGACCCACCGTAGACACGCCGGTATTCCTTGATATGTATGCTTGTACATAGCTGTGATCCCCATCGGTCCATACTACATTATAATGTCTATGCCTTAGCTGGGCCCCACATTTATGACCTACTTCCTTCGACTCTGTACTATTGATGCCTTTGTTTTGGGGGTTTTGGTCATTGTTAAAATGTTACATACAATGAGAATCCAGAATGAGAAAATTAGCGAATGTACTGATAGTTTTGTATCCTTAGAGCACAAATGCATTTTTCCTTTCCTCATTACATGCTTTGCTCCTACGCCGCCCAGCCTCCGGGATGTGGGCCGTACTTGGCTGTGTATTGTCCTTGCAACAGCATGTTATTATCCCCTGCGCATAAGCGGTTTTGATGACCATGTACTTTGTGCCTACTTTATACTTTCGCAATAAAAACATATTTAAAAAAAACAACAAAAAAAATCTTAAACATGTCTGATACCAGTGGCATCGCACATGTATTTAAGACAATTTTTTCGGGACTGTTAGCACCCTTTGAAGCAGTTCTGGGCATTTTTCCGAATTTTGTCCTTTCCCTTTTCGGCGGCCTGCCTCTTCTTTTGGGACTCGTAGCAGGAATTTTATTTTTGATTCTTCTGCTCCGATATGGCAAGCCAAGCCACAGACAAGACTCCAGCTACAATGGAAGAGACGATCCTAGCAATACGCTACAGAGACCAAATCACTAAAGTCCTCGGATTAGCCCGGCTAAGAGATCTGAGTGCAGCACATTTTTAATTCCTTGCTCACCTCGGCGCGAGATTACTTCGCTCCGAGGCTACTTTGGAGCAACATTGAGACAGCGCTGCTGCTGCTAGGCGCTGGGAACTCTCTGCTCGATCCAGCTTTGCCGCCATCTTTGGTCGGGGAAGGCTGCTGGTCGAGTTGCTCCTCCCTCCCGCCCTCCCAGGTTACTTAAGAGGGTGTTTCCTGCATCCTCTAGCTGCTTATTTCTCCCCTGAGGCGGAAAGCCGGGGGTTCTTGCTGTCTCTTATGACTAGAACTGTAAACTCGTTATTGAGCAACAAATAACGCGTCTTTTTAAAAACTTGTGAATATTTTAGCCAGCACATTTTTAATTCCTTGCTCACCTCGGCGCGAGATTACTTCGCTCCGAGGCTACTTTGGAGCAACATTGAGACAGCGCTGCTGCTGCTAGGCGCTGGGAACTCTCTGCTCGATCCAGCTTGGCCGCCATCTTTGGTCGGGGAAGGCTGCTGGTCGAGTTGCTCCTCCCTCCCGCCCTCCTCCGCCTCCCCGAACAATGCTTAAAAGCACTGGGCCATCCCGTCCGCGCAGCGGGCGGGCGCAGCGGGCGCAGCGGGCGCGCCGACGGCACACCAAAGGCGTGCCGAAGGCAAGCCCGTCTACGCCCGTCCGCGCCCCGAGGCGCCCAGGGACCAGGACCCCTGCTCCATCTTCGGATGCCCTACCCACTCAAATAAGGTATGCCCCTGAACAGCTAAAATCCCTCATGCCCAATCCAAAAGCATTATGTTTCCACTCTTTGGATCCGGACGTGCCTGGGGCAAAATGCTCCCATTGTCATTTTGCACCATGTCCCACTCTTAAGCGACCTGAAACCGGTAGCCTCTTTAAATTTTTTCTCCTAAACTGCCGTTCCTTGATTAAACATTCAACTGAAATGTCAATTCTTCTTGAGGAAACTAACCCGGATGCTATTTTCCTTACGGAAACCTGGCTTAAAGATGAGGTTAACCCCTATATTTCCGCCATATTACTTAAGGGATATGGATTACAAAGGGTTGACAGGGCAGAGGGCAGAGGAGGAGGACTAGGCATACTTTTCAAAAACTGCTATCAATGCAGAACCAGTCCTGCGACTATTCCATCTTGTGAAAGTATGTCCTTTGCTCTCGACCTCTCCCCCACACTAACCTTCTCTGGCCTACTTATCTATCGCCCTCCAGGCCTAATGGGCAATTTTGTGAATCAGCTTCCTTCCATGATCGCTGACTTAGCTGTTTCTGCACCTCATTTTACTGTTCTGGGTGATATGAATATTCACCTGGACAATCCCACGGACCCCCTAACCAGCACCTTTCTGAGCGGTCTGGCAGCTCTCCAAATCGTTCAGAAGGGTTTTGAACCTACTCACATCAAAGGCCATCTACTGGACGCAGTTCTTAGCAACGACCAGAGACTTATTACTGGCCACCCTATCCCCCTGCCTTGGACCGACCATTTTTTGGTCCCTCTCCTCTGGCTGATACCCAGCCTTTGCTTGGCGCCCGTCCGAGCCACACTTAAAGGTAGGGACTGGTCGAAGTTGCCCTCTGACCTATGGGTGAGTTTATTATCCTCTACCCCCCGCCTGACCGAGGGTGATGCAGACACTCTCTACACTCACTATATTAATTGGTTACAGGCCACCTTAGATATAGCTGCCCCTCAAAAAATTATCAAGGAGAAAACCAAGTTTAAAAAGTCTCCTTGGTATACCCCTGAGCTAAAAGAGTTAAAGCGTACATGCAGGAAATTCGAAAGAACGTGGAGATATACTCTCAAGGAAGAAGACAAAACCAGCTACCGAGAGGCCATTAAGAAATACAAAACTAAGACCACACTGGTACAAGCTAGGTTCTACGAGGAAAAAATTACTAACTCCGCTAACTCCTCAAAAGAACTATTTCAGATAGTAAAATCCCTAATCAATACCCCCTCTTCCCTGCAAAATCCTCTCGAAGCCCAAACTCGCTGTGACGCCCAAGCTGAGTATTTTTATCCAAAAATACAAAATATCTCTTCTTCTTTTGTTCAGGCCAGCCACCAGTCAGTGGTCAATGACACAGCTTCTTCTTCTATTGACAGTTCACTTGCTGAATTTCCATTACTAAATGAAGAATTGCTTGACTCCCTCATGCTGAAAGTCACTACAGGCTCTCCACTAGACCCTGCCCCCCCACGACAGCTCATGAAAATTGCTGACACCATCAGACCAGCAATTTTAAACATTGTAAATAAGTCAATCAGCTCAGGAACAGTCCCAGGTACTTGGAAATGCGCGCAAGTCAAAGCCTTGCTAAAAAAAACTAATCTCGACCCTAGCAACATGACTAATTACCGCCCTATTTCACTTCTTCCTTGGGTGGCTAAACTGCTTGAGAGACATATTAACACCAGTCTTATGTCTTACTTGGAAACAAACCATCTGCTTCACGACTCACAGGCAGGGTTCCGTCCTAAACTGGGGACAGAAGCGGCACTTCTGACGGTGACTGAATTAGCACGCAGGTACATGGATCAAGGCGGCACCACAGCAATAATGCTGCTAGACTTAAGTGCCGCCTTTGATACCGTGAATAGCAACATCCTCCTCTCCCGCCTACAACTCCTTGGAGTAACGGGCAGCGCCATTCTATGGCTTCAATCCTTCCTGGAAAATCGCACATTCCAGGTGGTAGAGGGTGAAGTCCACTCAAAAACCTGGCCTCTCAACCAAGGCGTGCCTCAGGGCTCCTCCCTGAGCCCAACGCTTTTTAATGTTTACATGCAACCTCTGGCAGAAATCGTCCGTCCATTTGGCTTTGACATTGTGACTTACGCTGACGACACTCAGCTGGTGCTAGCTTTGAATCAGCCAGGCCACACTCTCTCGAACTTGAGTAGCTGTCTGATAGCGGTCACAAACTGGATGGCTTCCTCCCATCTTAAATTAAATGGGGATAAAACAGAACTTATGTTCCTGGGAAATTCAGCCCGCCCCATCCTACCTTGGCCACCTTGCATGGGTTCTCCCCCTGAACCAAAAAAGCAAATTAAAAGCTTGGGCATGTGGCTAGATAACACCCTCACTTTTACTCATCAAGCCACCATACTATCCGCCACCTGCTTCGGACTGATGCGCATGCTGTGGAAAGTCCTGCCTCTTCTCCCTTTCCAGGCTCGCAGGATACTGGTCCAGGCCATTATCCTGTCTCGCCTGGACTACGGGAACGCCCTCTATCTGGGTGCACCGAGTAGCACACTTAAAACACTACAGGTCACCTAGAACGCTGCAGCGCGTCTGCTGCTGGGCCTTTCCCGTAGCCACTCAGGCACCATGGCCTTGAGAAACTTACACTGGCTGCCCATTCAAGCCAGAGTTAAGTTTAAAGCAATGTGCATCATGCATAAGGCCATGAGGAAAAACGCTCCCGCCATGATCTGCTCCTTAGCCACTCCCTACTATCCCCATAGATCTTTGCGGTCAAGCACAGCTTTTCTGGCAACAGCACGGAAAATTAAACGAGCCAGGTGGGGCGGACGCTCCTTCTCCCTCAATGCTGCCACTACCTGGAACTCCTTACCTCCTGCGCTCCGTAATGAGCCCAATCTGTTAAAATTCCACAAATCCCTTAAAACTTTTCTTTTCTCCACATAATTCAGTAAGTTTCCCCAGAAGTAAGCAACTTTAGCGCTACGAGGCCTTCGGGTAGATCTGCGCTTTATAAAACCCCTTTCATTTCATTTCATTTCATTTCATTTCTTTCTTTTAGACCAATCTGGCAAGATTGCATCTTACCTGTGCTTTGATGTCTGCTATACGGAGAAGAATGCGTGTTGGACGTCTGTCTTACACTACCATCAGCAGTACCAATGGATATCGATACTTTGCTAGGTCCGGTAACGACTCATGCAACGTGTTGTCCCCAGCGGCTACCTATTCTGATGACGGCATTCGTTGAGACTTCACCATTACGAGTAGGTGACGGTGAAGTATGAGAGGAAAGCAGCACCAAACAGGTACAACCTTCTGTGAGCATTGCTGATCCAAACATCGATGATAGCAACCATTCTCACATATGCACAATTTCAGCATTTTCGAACTTGGTCGAACTTTCACCTGATCTTGTAGACCAATTTTTCACAAGCCTGTCTGATATGATGTTCTCTCCTAACAACGAGAATTACTTTTAAAAACAACGAGCACACAGCGTTCCCTGAACTCTGAATTCGGCCTTCAGTTTTGATAAACAAAAATACTGAAAACATTTGGAACTATTTTTTCCCCTGAAAGCGAAATTATTTTTCCACTTCCAAAATATTTACCTTTTTTCTGGAACATGGTACTCTGCTTAAAGTAGAACTATTCTTAGAGAACAGAGCTTCTATTTTTAGAGACACTAGAGACAATATTTTACCTCAGCCTCTAGCACATGTACAGTCTTGTATAAATATGTGATGAAATAGTCTCAACCTTCTTTTCTGTATTCAGAGCCATTTCATGTGTAATTTTTGCAATTCGTTCAGCTGATATATATGCATTTAACTGAATGATAACCCTGCTTAAAAAGCGTACAGTATAAATACTAATTTTCGTGTATATACCATACACCATTTCAAATGCAGTTTATGTATTTTGGGGTGGGTTGGAAAACACATGCATCGTTAATATGTTTAATATTGCTTAGTATTTAGTAATGATGGACATTAATACGTTGGGTGGGTGTTGTGATTCTATCTAGGACCCTAATTTGATATTCCCGATTTATGCCCTTATGTGGTTATAACAAATAATAGCCTTATAAACGCATAAGAATCATATCCATATTTAGTAATAGCCAATGCAGTCCAAATACGGCAAGGCTACTCCCATAGACTCCTAGAAAGACAACGCTTTCTTTAAACAAACCAAGCCTCCAGCAGCCCGGGAAATCCCCCTGCTTTTGTTTTGATTTGAACAAGAACTCCTGGAGTCCAGAAAGAACTGTTAGTTCTTAGTGATGTCTTATGTCCAACCTTACGTCAAACACGGCACCTTTCAGGTATAAATATACCAACGTTGCCTTAAGCAAACACACGGTGGTTTGGAGCAGAGCGGCTATCTACTTGCCCGAAGCCCAGCTGATGCGAGAGCCGAAGGATGCCGACCCTCCCATTGACGCACTGAGAGAGAAGCTGTCTTTTCTCCTGCCGAGAAATTCCAGCTCCGGTGTTTCCAGTCACCCTTGCGGGTTGCTGGGAGATCGAGTCCTGAGAGAGAGATACAAGACCTCCTTCATTCTAGAACCAAGGTACAGAGCTGATTAAACCCTTGAGAGAATTCTTGATTCAGATTCTTGGCAAAAACCAACTTAACGTAAACTGCAACTTACTTACTCCTTCCCACGTATTAGGCTTAGGTCAGGTACACCCGGGTAGGCGTATCTTACAAGCACCAGTTGAGTACGTTAATGTTTTTATGTATGTATATATTTTATCCATTTTAAAGTATCATATGGCTAAGAAACCACATCAATGCTTTTACAGTATTATTTCATATTACTTCTTTTACTGTACGCACTTTACTTTATGATAAGTATTGCAATTGTGGCAACTCACTTCTCTTGCATGAGAAAGAAGACTGCTCAATAAATAACACCTTTTATTGAAAACGCCTGTCTCTCTATTTCTCTGCACTCTGGTGAAACTAAGCATGCACGATTGACTGAGTAAAATAGCTGTCTATTGTTTTCACACAACTCTAGAGATATACTCTTTATTCTGAGGGAGCAAAGTTGTCATGTTTATGCGTTTGTCAGAAACGAATCCCTTCTTGTCTAAATCAGGACGGTTAACTCTTTCCTGAACATTCGATGAAAGTTTCTAGTGACCTCTGAGCTAGCTGGCAAAACTAATTAAGTCTAATATAGTCAGTAGAGACCTAGATGACCTCAGTCCTACGTCCACACTGCTGTTTATATCATTCCAATGCGCAGAGCCTATTGGGAATATAGGGCCCGATTCACAGAACTAACTTAAGACAAATTCCTAAACTTACTACTTTTGGTATTCACAGAAGTTAGGATTTTGTCTTAAGACAGACTTAAGACAGACTTAAGACAGACTTAAGACAGAATCCTAACTTAAGTCTGTCTTAAGTCTGTCTTAAGACAAAATCCTAACTTCTGTGAATACCAAAAGTAGTAAGTTTAGGATTTTGTCTTAAGTTAGTTCTGTGAATCGGGCCCATAGGAACTACACTACAAATCCAATTTGGCAAGCCAGCGCACTTCACTGCAGTTGTCAGCAGAATTATCTGATAAGGTCCATTCCACCGGGGTTCTAAACACGTCTTTCTCACGTGTTTCTTGACAAGAACGCAATCGCCAGGACTCAGATCATGGGCTTGATTCGGCTGGTTGTTGACTGCATCTCCTCCAACCTGATGAAACACAGAACGCACCACATCAGCCAGTTCCCTGCAGTATTCAAGCTCTGAATCATCAGATATATTCATCAGTTTTTCACTGGTACATTTGCTTCTCTCATCGCTCTTCCCATCAGGATTTCATGTGGACTCAGACCTGTCTTCTTATTAAGAATACTTCTGAGACTCATCAGAACTAGGAGTAAAGTGTCTGGCCATTCCAACATTGTGGATGCACATACCTTTCCCAATCTGAGTTTTATAGTGCCGTTTATCTGCTCCACAATACCTGATGCCTCAGGTCGATAGGCACAATGCAGCTTCTGCTCAATTTGTAATGCTGCACAGATGATTCGAATTATCTCATTATTGAAGTGTGTACCCCTATCTGTCTCTAAAGTGACTCGAAATCCATACCTAGGAATTAATTCTCTTAGTAGCAATTTAGCAACTGTCATGCTGTCATTCCTTCTGGTTGGATATGCTTCTACCCATCGAGAGAACAAGCAAGCTACAACGAACACATATTTCAGTCAGTTACATGGTGGCAACTCAATGAAATCTAGCTGAAGCTGTGTAAATGGTCCAGCTGCCCTTCCAATTTGTACCCAACTGAGTACTGTCTTTCTGCCTGGATTTTGCTGTTGACATATTGCACATCTCTGACAAAGGCTTTCTGCAATTGCTCTGAATTGGGGATTAAACCATGTCTGTTTGAAGTGTCTAATCATGGTGTCCCTTCAAACATGTGTAGTTCCATGATATACCCTCACCAGGTGTGATAGTAATACTATCTGCCATGACTAGTCTTCCATCAATGTATACACATGCATCATTTTCTGCTCTTTTCCTACAACCTGAACTGAACCACAAACTTTTCTCTTAATCACCTGCATCTACCTGCAGTTGCTTAACCTCATCCCATGTTTCAAGAAAAGAGGAGAACATTAGATGGTAAATGGTAACCTCCTAGGCCATGTCTCTGTTTAATGACATTGCATTTCATGCACAGAATTGGGCTAATTGATCGCCGTAGCGATTGCCCTTTGTTACATAATCATCTCCTGTTTTGTGTGCAGAACATTTGGATGGATGGATGGATGGGTTTTTATATAGCGCAATATCACCGCCAGGTCTCAAAGCGCTTTGCATTGGGAACCCGTCCTGGTTTTCCCTGTGAGATAGCCCCTACTGGGTATCCCCAAGGTGAAAGCCAGGCATCCCGCCGCGGGGGGCCGTAGTGGAGATTAACTAAGCTATTGCCCAGAGTTGCAGAGTGTGAACCTGTGATTCGAGTAGGCACCGAAGCGAGAATTACCGAGTCCGTGGAAATTTTTGGGCTCAATACCCTGCCGCGTCGGGAATTGAACCCTGGTCCCGGGTCTGATCTCAGCGTCCGGGTCTGCCTCCTCTAACCAGTGAGCCACACTTGACATTTGACTACTACAATTCTTTTAGGTAGCTGTAAAGCGTCAAGGAGATCTTTCACAATGTCACTATTTTTAATGGGAGAACCTGAAGAAGTCAGGAATCCCCTTTGCATCCATAATTGGCCGAAGTCATGCCCAATGCCAAAGCCATACTGGCTGTCTGTAATAATTGTAATTCGCAATTTTGTAAGCTCTAATCAGGGCCATTAACTCAGCCACTTGTGCAGATTTTTACTCCTTTTAGATAGGATGCTTCCACTACTGCTGCCACAGTACACACATCATAAGCAGCACTCAATTCTCCAGTTCCATTTCTCACACATGATCTGTCAACCCACAATACACCATCTGACTCCTCTAGTGCGGAATCTTCCATATCAGGGCTAGGCTTCATACACAACTCTGTCACATCCAAACAGCCATGATTCGCTTTATCTCTCACTTCTTCCCATGCACAATTTATCAACACGGTCGCCAGATTCACCAATGTGCATCTCACCACTGCCACATTTTCAGCTCCAGAATAACTCTTTCATACCTAGTCCACCGACTATGCTGATGCTGAGTCCTGGTACGTGTTAGCAGGATTCCAAGTGAGTGTGGCACATACACCTTCACAGCATGTTCCATCAGAATCCTTTCACTCTGTTCCAGACTCACACAAGTAGCTTCTACTGCCTTTAAACATCCAGGCAACGCTGCAGGCACTGAATCCAACTCAGCAGAAAAATATGCCACAGGACGTCTTGCCATTCCAGGTCTCTTGGTTAGCACTGAGAGTGTACATCCATCTGTCTCACTACAGTACAATGCAAATTTTTTTGCTTAATCTGGCATTCCTAACGCAGGTGCTTAACACACAGACTGGTTTTCAGTTGGATAAAAGCTCTCGAGCTTTCCTCATCCAATACGATTGGATCTTTCCCATCTTTTCTTGTTGACCTCTTGTAGAGGCTTTGCAATCAGTGAAAACCACTGATCCACTGTCTATAATATCCAACCATTCCCAAAAACATTCAACTTCTTTCTGTGTTTTCGGGGAAATCATTTCTTTGATCACACAAATTTGCTCTGACGTGCCTTTCCTGACTCCTCTCTCTATTTTGAGTCCTAGATACTGGACTTCTTGCTTGCAAAATTGTAATATCGCTGGAGACACCTTATGTCCACCATCTGCTAGATGGTTTAATAGGGCAATAGTAACAGTGATACAGGCCTCCTGGATCCTTGATGCCACTAGTAGGTCATCAATATACTGGACCAAAACAGAATTCTCTGGCAAAACCAAACTTTCCAACCCTTTTTTCAAGATCTGATTAAAGGTATAGGGGCTCTCTGTATACCCTTGAGGTACTCAGCACCATGCCAAGATACGGTCTCCAAACCGAAAAGAAAATAAATATTGGCTTTCTGGATGTAAAGGAATCTAAACGAATGTGTGGCACAGATCAATCGCTGTATACCACTCAGCAACACAGGGAATTTGCTAAAGACTCACAGCTGGATTCGGTGCTATTGGACAACGGGGTACTATCATCTTATTAATTTTTCTAAGGTCCTGAACTATCTTATAGCTTCCGTTGGGCTTTTTAATTCCTATGATAGGTGAATTACATGGACTGCTTAATATTTCTTTCAAGATCCCTTGCTCCATCAGATCAATCACAGGAGTTACTCCTGCAATTACTTCTGAACTCATTTTGTACTGTGGTGTATTTGGATAGGTGGCACCTTCTTTCAGTGTAATCTGAATTGGATGTACATTTTTCATCAGTCCAATTTCTTGTCCTTCGTAATCCCATACATCCAGTTTGACTAGAAGTCTCAATTCATCAGGCCCACTTTCTTCAGTTAGAAGTGAAAACAACTCATCCACTTCTGTCCCTTGCTTTGCTAACATCATCTTAGATTCAACATCTTCATCAGGTGTCTGGAATGCAATACCATCAGTCGTACAGTAGATGGTATAATTCATCATACACAATGAATCCTAAAAGATTCACCGGACTGGAATCACATACCAGAAATCTATGCATGTCTTTAAACTGTCCAATCTGCCCTTCTATTGATTTTGTGACTGGAGTTTTGATATGCTTGTTAGATACTCTGACAGAGGAGGGTAGGTTTAGAATTTCTGGTGCTCTCACAGTAAAATGGGTAGCACCAGTATCCACTAGGAAAGTGACATCATTACTTTCCACTTTTCCATCAACAAATGGACCTGACAGATCTACCTCTAGAGTAGCGCCAAGCACGCACTCTTCCTCCCCCCGCAGGCACCCTCATTGACATGAATCTAGATCACTCTCATTACGCCGCACCAAATATTACGAAATGATTCGGTTACATACCAACTTGTTCTTCTTAGTAAAATCCTGTGTTGGCACTGTATCTCTGAACGCTCATACTATTTGGCATAGGAGCTTGTGGCACCTGTAACTGTGGAATAACTCACTGCTGCTGCTGTTGCTGTTTCACACCCACTTCATTCTGCATCTGTGGATTTCAATTTTGAGTTTTTACATTATTCATTTGAGCAGATCTACACTCGTTCTTCCAATGTCCAATCTTTCTGCACGCATGACAAGGAAACTTCTTCTTTCTTCTTCTCTACTCAATTTACCTTTTCCCTTGCCTCCATTAGCAGTTTGGCTACTTTAATTTGAACCATTTGTCTGACTAATATTATTTACCTCTTGCTGCTCTGCTAACTTTACATGCGCCCACATCATTTTCTCTTTTAACTTTTTATGTCTAGCATCAATGTCATCACTACAATACTTAGCATACCTTAAAATGTCATCAACTGTCTTGCTCTGCCAGCAAATCAGATGTTGCTGGATCGTCTGACTAACCTAAGTTTTCAATCCGTACACAAATCGGTACACAAAATGTCCCATATCTTTGACTCCGATATTTTCAAAACCACTGTACGCCTTAAATACCTGCACCAACCTTCCATAATAGGTATGTACTGATTCATTTTGTTCCTGAATTGTTCTGTCTATTTTCACCCAATCGGTTTCTTTAGGAGAAATTTTACCTTTCAAGTAAGTAATTACTTAATGAAATTTCCTCCTTAACTCTTCTGAAGGTGAACCTGTTTCCTCATCTCTAGGATACTCCTCTTTTGGCCAATCAACAGTAATTTCACACTCTGTCCATAAATCAGCTGGATCAACAATTTCAAACAATCCATCCAAGTCCTTTAGCAACACTTTTGAAACCTTCACAAACCTATCTACTTGTTTATACCCCTCTACAGGTTTTTCTCTTAATCTGGGGAAATCATTTGTAAAAGATAATGGGGCATATTATCAAGGGGGTTTATCTCCGCTTTTTTGGCTTTAAAATCCAAGAAAGCGGAGATAAAATTATCTCCCTATTACCTAGCTGTCGCTAACACCAGTTAGCGACAGCTAGTAGGAGATAGCGACCATCTTGGGCCCCACTTTGAATGTCAGTGATATTTATCACTAATGACATGCAAAGTGGGCGTGCCAAGATGTTAGCGACCGGAAACAGTCTCTAACATCGCTATCTCCTATTACCAACTTTTGGAGATATTCACGCTAAGCGCGAATATCTCCAAAAGCTAACACCTGCCCTGAGCAGTTCTTAGCCATGTTATCCAATGGGAGGTGGATAACACGGCTAAGAGCATTAGCTCGGTAATGCATGAATATCGCTGACTTTTCAGCGATATTCATGCATTGCGGCCGTTTTTTATCGCATTTGCGATAAACCTTGGTAAAATCGCCGCAGCTCAGCGGTAAAAATGTGTCTCTAACCAAGCAATAGCGATAATTATCGCTATTGCTTGGTAATATGCCCAAATATATCTTGTCTTGACCAAGGTACATGAACATAACCACCACCTGGAACTTCTCTCATTGGGCACACCCTTTCTATTTGTCCTGACTCTCTCAACGGAAACATAGATGCTTCTTTATCAGCTGTCCCTTCCTGCTTTTTCGTCCATCTACCTTTTCATCAATCCACATCTCCCAATTTTCTCAAAATATTCATTAACTCTTTAGCCTGTAATCTTTTTCATTGCCGTATTTAAACTTTCCAAATCTTTGTCCGTAAAATCCAATTATACGTTTTCTGCAACAACTTTGATTTCCCTATATCCACTCCAAACTCAATAGCAGCATCCGCTATTTTCTCATGCAGATTTCTTGCTCTCCAAGTAATGCTCTTACACAAAAACAACAATTCTTCATCTCTGTAGGTTCCCAGTCTAGTATCTAACCCTATTGTACCAATAATCAATTCTTCTAGATCCACTCTCAATTTCCTCACGTCAATAGGTTGTAGTTTATACTTTCTCTTTTCCATTCCTCTTAACCATGCATCCATCTCATTAGATGGAGGTCCTATGGAGCTTTCTGCCTCGGTAACAACTAGCAGCTCATATATTTTTGGATCTAATGATGTCTTTCTCTTGGGTGTTTCACTGATTACCTCACAATTTTGATGATCTAATAATGATGTGTTTGTATTAGTAGGTCCACTGTTATCACTCCCTGTCACTGTTTCTTGTCTGAGATTACTCATTACAATTGTTAATGCATGCGTTTTTGTGATCATTTGCTCATCTCCGAAGGGGCCAATAAAAAAAGGTGTGATGCCCCTAAATACCCCAAAGAATCTCCTTTACCCATACACACACACAAATTGGCACACGTGACAGCACCAAGGCTATGCAGTATTAAGGATTGAGGGGCATATCATCAAGGCGTCGCGATAAAATTATTGCCGCTTTAGCGTCTGTTTTTGGGCAAGCAGCAGCGATAATTTTATTGCCTTTTCAGCAAGGTCAAGCTATCGCGTGAATCCTTGCCTTAGCGCCCTTTCCCTTAACGCCTAGCTTTGCATCTCTAATGAGATGCAAAGTGAGCGTTCCTCCCCAAAAGAACGTGAGAAATTTCGCTAACCGACATTTCTCCAATTATCTAGCCTCACGCTAACCTGCAGAGCGATAAGAAAAGTAGCGCTAACCTCGGTTATCGCTACTTTCCTTATGCCTGCTTGCAGTCTGACTTAGCCATGATATATAATTTTAGGTGAATATCATGGCGGAGTCTGCCCTGCCCTATCATCAAGCTATCGCCAAATGTTGTGCGATTATCGCTGCATTTCCAGCGATAATCACACATTTGACAGCTTGCGCATGGAATTTTATCGCTGTTGAGATAAGCGTTGCTGATAGCACGCTATCTCAGCGATAAAATTCAGCGTTAGCCGGTGATAATTATCCTAGCGCTAAGCGCGCTAAGCGATAATTAACGCTGGACCTTGCTGATATGCCCCTTGGTTTGGTAAGATAGTCTCACTTTAAAATGCATTTCCTTTCACTGAAAAACTCATAATTCTGAATTATGATTTCCATGGCAAATCCTTAAAACAATTTCACTTTATTGTGAAAATAAAACATTCTATGCCAAAGTATGTATTTTCAGCCAATTAAAACCTAAGCTTTTGTAAGAGGTTGTTAGTGTGCAAACTAAGGGGTCTATTACAATGTCTGGTGGATCTGCCCGACATAATCTCCTGCCCGCCTCCCATTTACCCCCGCCATATTATGATGGAGGGGGTACTGCGGCGGACAGGAAGACGGTCCGCCGCTTTTCCGCCCAGTCGAATGGGCAGAAAAGGGTTGAATATGGTGGCATGCCTGCTAGACACCGGCATCCATATTACAATGGCTGAAGGAACCAGCCTTTCCGTGGCAGCGTTGTGGGCACCAGGATGTTGGCGGGTATGGGGGTCACATGGGGGTACCTATGGTACCCCCCCTGCATTTGCATGCACGACATGGCAGGCACCGCGCGGTGCCTGCCATGTTGTGCATGCAAATGCACAATGTCGCAAACGTATAATTGGATTTTACGGACAAAGATTTGGAAAGTTTAAATACGGCAATGAAAAAGATTGCAGGCTAAAGAGTTCATTAATAGTTTGAGAAAATTGGGAGATGTTGATTGATGAAAAGGTAGATGGACGAAAAATGCAAAATGCAGGATGCGCCTGCCAGTGTGGCGGGTGTATCCTAACTGAACATGCGGGACCGCCGCACACATAGCGGGCGGTCCCATCTCCCGGTGGGCACGCTGGCAGACTTTGTCCGCCGCCATCATAATAAACCCCTAAGGCAGAAAAGTTAAGGGGCATATTATCAAGGGTGTTTATCTCTGCTTTTCTGGCTTTAAAAGCCAAGAAAGCGGAGATAAAATTATCTCCCTATTACCTAGCTGTCGCTAACACCAGTTAGCGACAGCTAGTAGGAGATAGCGACCATCTTGGGCCCGGCTTTGCATGTCAGTGAAATTTATCACTAATGACATGCAAAGTGGCGTGCCAAGATGTTAGCGACTGGAATCAGTCGCTAACATCGCTATCTCCTATTACCAACTTTTGGAGATATTCGCGATAGACGACTTCCTCAAGGCTTGAAATCGTTATAGTAGACGAATCTGAGCTTTATTATATGGCTTTGATTCGTCTACTATAACGATTTTCCGGCTCACTTATCCTAAAACAGATGATTTTAATACCTTATTCTGACTAATGAATTCTATCGGAATTACCACGCGCCCATGGTTATCTTCATATTAGAGAAGAACAGGGCTGTTCTTTCGTTGACTTACAATTATCGCTACAAGCCTTGAGGCATCATTACTGCAGAGCTACAGGACAGGTCAGGGAGGGGGGTTACTGGAGCTGAGATGCCTTGGAAGGGATGGTACCTTGAGCCTCAGGGACAGGCATAGAGAGGAGCCAAAGGACAGCTCGGGGAGGGGGTTACAGGAGCTAAGAGGCCTTGGAAGGGATGGAACCACGAGCCACAGGGACAGGCATAGAGAGAGCTCCTGGACAGCTCGGGGAGGGGGTTACTGGAGCTGAGAGGCCTTGGAAGGGATGGGACCGCGAGCCTCAGGGACAGGCATAGAGAGGAGCTACAGGACAGCTCAGGGAGGGGGTTACTAGAGCTGAGAGGCCTTGGAAGGGATGGCCCGTGAGCCTCAGGGACAGGCATAGAGAGAGCTCCTGGACAGCTGGACCCTCAGGAAGAGGTCTCAGGTGAGAGTGTGGGAGGGGGTTACAGGAGCTGAGAGGCCTTGGAAGGGATGGGCCCGTGAGCCTCAGGGACAGGCATAGAGAGGAGCTACAGGACAGCTCGGGGGGGGGTTACTGGAGCTGAGAGGCCTTGGAAGGGATGGGAGCGTGAGCCTCAGACACAGGCATAGAGAGGAGCTACAGGACAGCTCGGGAGGGGGTTACTGGAGCTGAGAGGCCTTGGAAGGGATGGGACTGTGAGCCTCAGTGACAGGCATAGAGAGGAGCTACAGGACAGCTGGACCCTTGGGAAGAGGTCTCAGGTGAGAGTGTGGGAGGGGGTTACTGGAGCTGAGAGGCCTTGGAAGGGATGGGCCCGTGAGCCTCAGGGACAGGCATAGAGAGGAGCTACAGGACAGCTCGGGGAGGGGGTTACTGGAGCTGAGAGGAATTGGAAAGGATGGGACCGTGAGCCTCAGGGACAGGCATAGAGAGGAGCTACAGGACAGCTCCGGGAGGGGGTTACTGGAGCTGAGAGGAATTGGAAAGGATGGGACCGTGAGCCTCAGGGACAGGCATAGAGAGGAGCTACAGGACAGCTCGGGGAGGGGGTTACAGGAGCTGAGAGGCCTTAGAAGGGATGGGCCCGTGAGCCTCAGGCATAGAGAGAGCTCCTGGACAGCTGGACCCTCAGGAAGAGGTCTCAGGTGAGAGTGTGGGAGGGGGTTACAGGAGCTGAGAGGCCTTGGAAGGGATGGGCCCGTGAGCCTCAGGGACAGGCATAGTGAGGAGCTACAGGACAGCTCGGGGAGGGGGTTACTGGAGCTGAGAGGCCTTGGAAAGGATGGGACCGTGAGCCTCAGTGACAGGCATAGAGAGGAGCTACAGGACAGCTCGGGGAGGGGGTTACTAGAGCTGAGAGACCTTGGAAGGGATGGGACCGTGAGCCTCAGGGACAGGCATAGAGAGAGCTCCTGGACAGCTGAACCCTCGGGAAGAGGTATCAGGTGAGAGTGTGGGAGGGGGTTACTGGAGCTGAGAGGCCTTGGAGGGGATGATTGTGCCTAGTGGGGAAGGGTTCTTTATGCGAAGGTAGCAGCACACTCGACGTAGTTGTTTTCACTGCTCGAATTGTATTTTAGAAATCCGAGGTGAATGAGAGCCACGGCATGCAGCCTGATGTGGGCGCCAGTGTGGTAAGAGCATGGATGCGCGCCATACCATTGTTCTTTGTTTTCATCCTTTTCCAAGGGCCTCAGATACCGACCACTAGAAGCAGTAGATTCATGGATGTAAACCCAGGCATATTATTTTAAACACATTTGATCTCTGCCATTAGCTTTTTTGATTACACGCTGTAAGACCCACCTTACTAGCCTTGGGCTCCCCTGCGGATCTTGAAGCGAGCATTGCAGCCTCCATCGGTTTTAGGACCGGAAGTGACAAGGGCGATAAATACACTGACTCCTCGGCATGTGAGTCGCAGCTGAGGCTGTACTGGCGGCTTCTTCTTCTGTGCGCTCGCCCCTGTCAAAGCGGCACTTGGAAATCTAAACATGCTAATCTCTGCCACTGAAACGTGTAAACATTTTAACGAAACACGGGGCATATTATCAACAAAGTGGCGAAGAGAGGCGTTAGCCATCTTGGCTTAACGCCTCTCTTCGCCACTTCGGTAATGCTAGGATGCACCTTATTGCCAAGGATATGGTGCAGCCTAGCGTTTCCCCCTGCGATGGCGGTAGGTTTTACAACTTATCGCCAGGGTAGGCACCCTTGCACCAGAGTGCAAGGGTGTCTGAGAGCAGGGAGGTTTGTTTATGTTGAGGAAGAAGTTCCTTCCTGCACATAAACAAACCTTAAATGCCATTTTGTAACTTACATGTGTGCTGCTTTATGCAGCACACATGTAAGTTACAAATTGGCATTTTTAAAAAGAGGTTTGTTTATGTACAGGAAGGAACACCTTCCTGTACATAAAGAAACCTTGGCGTTTTGCTTTTTCCATGTGTGCTGCACAAGGCAGCACACATGGAAAAAGCAAAAACGAGGAGAAATGAAGCATTTCTCCTTGTTTCGCCAACTTAACACCAGGATTTTTCTGGTCTTAAATTTGGCGCTGCCACCTATTATCGCCAAGCTTGATAATAGGTGGCAGCGTCGAAGTGAATGGGTGTTGCGTTGGAACGCCCACCGCAACACCCACTGCACGCCCCTTTTCACGATGAATTTATCGTGAAAGGGGCCCTATTACCAAGGCAGCGTTAAGTCAATTAACGTGGCTTTAAGCCACGTTAATTGACTTAACGCTGCCTTGATAATAGGGCGATGCAGATATCGCTGCGTTATCGGCAAAAAAGTGCTGATAACGCGGCAATAAGGGGCTTGATAATATGCCCCGGCGTCTTTATAAAAGGAAGCATCGATGCCAGCTACCGGCTGGGGCGGCCACGGAGGGGGAGGCATCTGCTGAGCGAGCCGTAGCTGCAGCGACTTGTGATAAGCTGTCAAAGGGTCTTCATTTCAGTGCGTCATTCACAAGAGTGAAAACCAAATTAGTTACACTCAGCAGGTGAAGAAAAAATGCAGTGATACCTGAAATTCACTGGTAGAGAAACCCCCATAACAGACAAGCAGAGACAGAAAGCACGGACTGCAGGAGGGGGGCTCTGGGGAGAAGGCAGGCGCAGGAAGAAAATTGTTACGTGCAACACTCAAGTAAAGGGGCCCATAGCTGTGGAAGGATACAAATGACGACAGGCAGCATTTAAGGCCTATGTCTATCAAAAGATGCGCCGGTGAATGGCAGAAGCTTGCACAAAGCTTTGACATTATAGGGTCTCAATCCGCGGGGTCGCTTACTGATTCACCATATTACACATTGAATATTATTTATTTTCCAGTATAGCAGTTTATGCAATTTCATTGTACTACTGAATCAGATCTTAGCATTTACTAAGACCTTCCAAAAATTTCAAATCCTTGAGTTCAGCCACCACACTAAGTGCGACTAATTCCAAGGAATGAATAAGTAAGTATTAACATGCGCGGTAATGTGTGCTTGACTGTACTATAACTACAAAGAAATCTGATAATGTTAGAGTGGCAAACTGTCGGTTGTTAACATTGAAAGTTGGAGGATGTATTTGCAATGCATTGTGGGTAGCCGGATGTTCCTTCAGATTCTTTCACCCTGATTGCTGGTAAGCCCTGTCTGAAGAGCGTCGCTTAAGACAAAACAATAAATACAACAGGCAGACCCATTTCACTCATCTTTATCTTGCTGCAGTCATACGCTGTCCACATACAGCGTGGAGTCTGACTGGACCAGGACCTGTAGCAGCCTTTACCCTGCAACCCCCGGCCACGTATGTTACAGTGAGGAGCCTGGCTGATGTGATTATGGACCCCTAGAGACGACCCGTGGTACTGCACACTGTTATATTGTAAAGATGCTATCCATATCCAAACCTACTTTCGCTGGATCTCTAGTTATGTTATGTTAGTACAGCTTGTATAGCGCGCAGCTGCCCCAGCAATGTGGCGACCCGGCGCTGTAGCTACGGAGTGTGAAGAAACGCCCAGAAATCACAGATCATAAAAGCTAGCAAAAATGTCTAATTAGGCTGGAGGAAAAAGGAAAGTTTTAACAGCTTTCCTGAAAGCAAGTAAACAGTCCATGCCCGGGATCTGTTCCGGCAGAGAGTTCCATAGCCTCGTGGCCAAGAGGCGAAAGGAGCGACCTCCCACACGACTGCGCTTAACCCGTGGGACAGTGACCAGCTGCTTCCCTGCTGACCGCAGCCTATGCGTAGTAACATATACCGTAAGCAAGTTGCACAACAGGTTGGGACTAGCAAATTTCAAGATCTTAAAAGATAGGTACAAGGCCTTAAACTGAATCCGTTTTTCAATGAGAAGCCAATGCAGCATCCGAATGGTGTTAGCAGCTGAGCAAAATCGCGAGAGGCCTACCAAGACTCGGGCAGCAGCATTTTGAACACGCTGCAGCCGACAGATCTCAGCCTTGTTTGCCCCAAGTAAAAGAGAACTGGCATAGTCAAGGCGAGAGAGGATGGTGGCCTGTATGACTAGCTGACGTGTAGTAGGATCAAAGAATTTCAGGAGGGGTTTAAGTCCCCGCAGCAGGCCAAAACACGTACCCGCAATTTTCCTAGTGTGGTCTCGGAAACTAAGGGATGAGTCCATCCACACCCCAAGATTTTTAACCAACGTCTTGGATGTAGGGGGTGAACCCAGAACAGTGGGCCACCACTGCTGACTCCATAGGTTGGTGTTCTTCCCAACCAACAAAACCTCGATTTTGTTGGCCTTAAGTTGTAAACGATTGGAAGACATCCATTGAGCCATAGCCGCCATCCTATCTCTAAACCTAGAAGCATCAGGGGAGGATCCTTCTGCCAGAGTAAAAACCAGCTGCGTGTTGTCGGCATATGGGACCATCACCAGATCCCATTGCCTGGCGACCACTGCCAAAGGTTGAACATATAGATTGAATAATGCCGGGCTTAAGGCTGAGCCCTGGGGTACCCCCTGATCAATAAAATGGGCCTGAGAGAGAAACGGAGGTGCGGATACTCTGAATGATCTTTCGGTCAGAAAGGATCTGAACCATTTCAGAGCAGACCCCATCACCCCTGCCTTCTCCTGCCGTTGTAGCAAGATATCATTCGAAACCGTGTAAAAGGCGGTACTAAGATCTAACAAAATGAGTGCCGCACTTTGACCGGCATCAAGAATGTACCACAGGTGATCAGTAGTGGCCAAAAGCGGTCTCCGTACTATGTCCGGATCGTAACCCATTTTGGGAACTATCCAAGATATCGTTGGAAATTGGAAATTGGATGAGAGCGTTGTTAACGTGTGCCTCTGCCACCTTAGCCACCCAAGGGAGCAGGGAAATAGCCCTGAAGTTTTCCAATTTGGCTGGGTCCAGTGTGGGTTTCTTGAGAATGGGAGACACCCAAGCCTGTTTCCAAAGTGCAGGTAAAGTGTCGGTGGAAAAGGAAGTGTTAATAATGTGACAGAGTGGGTCCTGAAAAATTGAGAAAGATTCTCTGAACTGGGAAGGCCTCAAGGGGTCAGCAGGGGAGCCTGATTTAATTGCCCCACTCAAACGAGTGAGCGCCTCCGGAGACAAAAGAGGAATAGCTGACAGCACCTGCTGAGGTCTGAGGTCTGGGGGCACAGAAGTGGGATAAGAAGAGACAGGAGGAAAAGATAGATAGATGGCACAGACTTTTTCTAGAAAGTAAGAAGCCAAATCATCGCACTGTTGCGCCAAAGATATGACAGATTCAGTGGTCTTATGAGACCTAAGGTCTTTAAGAATCTTAAAGATACATTTTGCTGGATTAGAGCTAAGTTTGATTTCAGTAGCATAATATGCAGCACAAGCTTGACAGATGGCTTTATGATACTGCTTGATGGTGACCAAAAAGCATAGTTTTTCATCGGGGTTATAGTCCCTTCTCCACTTCCGTTCAGCTTTCTGACACGTTTTCCTTAAAGCAGTCAAGGAGTCGTTGTACCACGGACTAGTAGCAGAGGAGCGAACCTTAAACCATTTGGCAGGAATCAAAGAGTCAAGGCCAAATCTTATCCAATCACAGAACGAGCCATAGTCAGAATCTGCATCACACTAAGGTCCTAGAGGATGACAAGTGAGGAAGTCATGAAACTCCTCAAGCCTCAATTTACGCCAAGGGCGTTTAAAGACCGATTTTACGGTATCGATGTTACAGGGCTCAGCTAGGGGAACAGACATGACAACCAAAGCATGGTCGGTCCAGCCCATAGGTACGGGTGTAACTACCTTAGAAGATTGAATATTAGAAAAAATTTGATCCAATAAGTGACCTGCAACGTGATTCGCGCCTGTTACCAATTGGATCAATTGAAAAGCCGCCAGATCTGCAATAAAACTGCCAATTTCGCTGTCATGGATAGAATCAAGATGTAAATTAAGATCCCCAAAAATACTGAAGTTAGCAGGGCCCACGACAAGTGAACTAACAGTGTCTAGAAACGCGTTTTTAAAATTGGCGGTTGGACCGGGAGGGTGATAAACCAAAAGTCCAGAAAAGGTGGAATGGGGGCTGACAGAAATGCTAAAACGGGCACACTCACAGCCTGCAATGAGTACCTTAGAAAACACACAGGAATAGAAGGTTTTAAAGATAGCTGCAATGCCTCCTCCTCTGGATTCCCTGTTAACAGTACAAATAGAGTATCCAGCGGGTAGGGCTAAATTTGTCTCCCCTACCATGTCTTCACTAAGCCACGTTTCACACAGGAAGAACACATCAGGAGCTTAGGGACTGCACCGGACGTATCGCGAGATCTGCCTTGCTGTACTTTCTTCCTGAATGAATGGCGTTTCCGAAGTGAAGCAGTGAGTGTTGAGTTATTTGTGCTAAGCTGCTACCGGTCAGACTTCATCCTGTATATTGATTTACCGGTCGGTACAAAAATAAGCAAAATCACTTTAGGGGCATAGGGGTATATTCACAAGACCTTAACGCCACTGTAGCGTACATTTTTGGACGTTACAGCTTTTTTATTTTAAATCGCCATATTTACAAAGCGCCGGTAATTGCAGTTAGCGGCACTGGTCCAGCGTAAACGTTAATTTTCAAGTTCGCCACTTCTGATAGCGGGGCTTAACAAAAAATGAGATGTGAGGTAGGTGTTCTCGTGCAAAAACTGCAGTTAAACCCACTTCGCGTTATTTACAATGAAATTTCCGTCCTGTGATAACCCTCCAAAACTGCAGCTAAGTCCAGTTAGAGGCAGTTTTTTAAGACCAGAAAAGAGCTGGTCTTAAAATTGGTGCAAACACTTGGGGCCTCATTGCAGAGGTTTTGGTGACTGTGTTGCTGGGTTCATTGATGTTGTGGATCCATCTCTTCTCGAGACGTCTGCAGGTGCATCTTGACTACTGAAGGGCGGGAATGAACCAGTTGGCCTTCTTGGAGCGTTGTTTGCCTGGATGTTCTTGAGTTTGCCAGGGTGTTGGCGTAGTTAGAGATCCATCGGTGGAGGTTGTGCGCTGTGGCGTTGGTGTCTGTAAGCTTTGGCAGAGTGGTGATGCTAAGGGAATTGACAAGAACTTCTTCTGTGGCCTTGATCCAGCTGCGATGGGTCGGGAGCAATGATGGCGGTGGTGTATGCTGTGCATGTTGAAGGTGTGATGTATACAATGATGGATGGTCCAGGAGAGTTTGGTGGTGTGGCTGTAGTTGAATGTTCCCGCTGGCAAAGAAGACGGGGACGAGCGTGTGTCTGGATATGTGGGTTGGTGTGGTGACTATCTGCTTGAGTCCGATGTTGTGAGGATCTCCAGGAGGGTGGTGGTGTTCTAGTCACTGGGGTTGTCCAAGTGGAAGTTGAGGTCTCCGAGCGGGATGTAGTCGATGGATGCGAGAGCCTGGGGTGCAATGACGTCTACAATAGCATGTGTTAATAGGGAGTCATGTAGATGAGGGTGCCTGCTGAGTGTGGTGTTGG
Organism: Lissotriton helveticus; assembly: GCF_964261635.1. NCBI lineage: Eukaryota > Metazoa > Chordata > Amphibia > Caudata > Salamandridae > Lissotriton > Lissotriton helveticus. The sequence continues at coordinate 305,165,551 of NC_136058.1, read as the reverse complement.
GCTTGTTCCGGATGTGAAAGTGGAGGTGTTCCATGGTTGCCGTTGGGTCAATAGAATGCATGGTCAGTCAGAGTGTTCTTTTGTAGAGAATGGCAATGCCTCCTCCTGGGTTGTCGGGGTGGTCCTTGTGGATGATGTAGCCGTCGCGGTTGACGATGGCGATGTCTGGTCTGAAGCAGAGTTAGGTCCAGGTTTACGTGAAAAAGGCGATGTCTAAAGATTTGAAGTTGAGGAGGTCCCAGATTTCTGTGGCATGTTTGTGGAGGGTGTAAGGTGGGCGTAGCTGGCGGAGTACCACTGCACGGAATTCTGAATTCCACTTGAAATCCGCTCCGCAGCTCCATTCCGTCTCACCACAATTTATAAAACAGAAACCTCACAAATAAATCTAATATTACATGCTAAAATGCATATAATCATCACACAGCTGGGAGACAGGAAATGTGGAAAAGGACACTGAAGAGGACGGGGTGCGGGGATTGCAGCATCAACAAGGGAGAGGACATGGGAAAAGGAACTGTATAAAAGCATATAAGACAAAGCCAAACAAAGCAAAGAAAAAAGATGTACAAAGGCAAAGATAGATAGCAACGGAGAAGAGCAGAAAGAGAGACAGGAATAGTAGAAAAGAGGGACAGGAGGGAAGTCAAGCAGCAGAGCAGTGACACTCTACCACTGGACCAGCAATGATGAGGCGCAGGTGAAGGAGGGCCTTGAACACCTGACCTCTAGGTCAGAGGATCCAGCAGCAGCAGATAGCAGATGGGCACAGCAGCAGCAGCTACCAGATGGCGCTGCGCTGTGGGAAGAGTAAGTCCACTAAGGGATAGCCCCAAGACACCCAAAAGCTCACTACCAGGGGGCGATGAAAGGCAGCACCACCTGATTACCTCTTTCGGTCTAACAGTGGCAATCAGATTCCGTGTTCCACAGTTACCTAGCAAGAAACGGTGGATCAAGCTGCATACCCAAGGGTCTGGGCCCGAACCGGCCCCTGTGACACTGGCACCCGCTGCCAACAATGGCCGATCTCAGCAACTTGAGGCAGTTAGTAGAGTCCGCCACCAGTCTTGTGCGGTGTCCTCAACAATGCGCATCCTCTGCAGCGCAGGGATTGCTCAGGGCACAGTGTGCACCACTCACAGGTGCTAGGCCTGGGCCCGACACGACCCCCGGGCCTCCTCCGCTCCCTGTCCCACCTTCTCTTCACCTGAATATTGACATCAGCCACGTTCTCTCTGAATCTGTGACTCAGCCAGCAGGAGCCTCAGCCAGGAGGAATTTCACAAGCTTGGGTACAGCAGTTGCTGCCAAGTCTGCTGGGGAACCTCCCAATGAAGGTGCTGTAACAGGGCACCCTTAGGCATGAAGTTGCAGCGCTCCCCCACAAAGATCTGCCAGCTCTCAGGGGCGTCACCCTCCACGGCATCCGGGCAGCAGCACATCCTCCATCTTGTGGTGCAGAGAAATATGGCCCACCATTGGCAATCTCGGTACACAGTCAAAATATCGAGTGGAAAATTTCGACCTACCAAAATATCGTGTTTAAAATTTCGAAGGTACAGAATATCGATGTCAAGAATATCGTAGGACAGAATATCGACCCTGAGGTAAGTAATATCGAATTCATTTATATCAATGTAAGTAATATCGAAGTCAGTAATATCGATATAACTAATTTCAATGTTATTAATATCGATATTTGTATTATTTTTTTGACTTTTATTATGTATGTGTTATATGTTTTTGTTAAGTATTTAAATTAATTTATATTATATGTGTATTATTTTTATATATTAATAAATTTATTTTTAAGTAAATGTTATGTTTTAGTACCAGAGCGGGTTGTGGGTTTATAGGGGAATAGGGTGGGAAGTAATTTAATTGTAATTAATTAATTTTTTATTTAATTATTAATTGGCAATTAATTATTTAAATTGATACATTATTTATTTAATTGGTAATTAATGTTAATTATTATTAAATGTTATGTTTTAGTACAAGAGTGGGTTGTGGGTTTATAGGGGAATAGGGTGGGAAGTAATTTAATTGTAATTATTATTTGGCAATTAATTATTTTATTTGATAAATTAATTATTTAATTGGCAATTAATGTTAATTTTTATTAAATGTTATGTTTTAGTACCAGAGAGGGCTGTGGGTTTATAGGGGAATAGGGTGGGAAGTAATTTAATTGTAAATAATTATTTTTTTATTTAATTATTAATTGGCAATTAATTATTTTAATTGATAACTTATTTATTTAATTGGTAATTAATGTTAATTATTATTAAATGTTATGTTTTAGTACAAGAGTAAGTTGTGGGTTTATAGGGGAATAGGGTGGGAAGTAATTTAATTGTAATTATTATTTGGCAATTAATTATTTTATTTGATAAATTAATTATTTAATTGGCAATTAATGTTAATTTTTATTAAATGTTATGTTTTAGTACCAGAGCGGGTTGTGGGTTTATAGGGGAATAGGGTGGGAAGTAATTTAATTGTAAATATTTACATTTTTTTATGTGTAATATATTTTGTAAATATTTATTAATTGGCATTCCCTACTGTTGAACCCTTTGGAGTTGGAATAGTAATTATTCTCCCTACGCTATCCAACGCTTTCCCTACTGTTGCACCCTCTGGAGTTGGAATAGTAATTTTTACCCATACGCTATCCAACGCTTTCCCTACTGTTCCACTCGCTGGAGTTGGAATAGTAATTTTTACCCTTACGCTATCCAACACTTTCCCTAATGTTGCACTCATTGGAGTGGGAATAGTAATTTTTCTCCCTACGCTATCCAACACTTTCCCTACTGTTGCACTCTCTGGAGTGGGAATAGTAATTTTTCCCCCTACGCTATCCAACGTTTTCCCTACTGTTGCACCCTCTGGAGATGGAATAGTAATTAGTCAATCTACGCTATCCAACGTTTTCCATACTGTTGCACCCTTTGGAGTTGGAATATTAAATAATATTTTTACGCTATCCAACGCTTTTCTTACTGTTGCATCCTTTGGAGTTGGCATAGTAATTTTTACCCATACGCTATCCAACGCTTTCCCTACTGTTCCACTCACTGGAGTGGGAATAGTAATTTTTACCCACCCATTATCCAACGTTTTCCCTACTGTTGCACTCTCTGGAGTGGGAATAGTAATTGTTACTCTTACGCTATCCAACGTTTTCCCTAATGTTGCACTCATTGGAGTGGGAATAGTCATTTTTACCCACCCGCTATCCAACGTTATCCCTACTGTTGCACTCTCTGGAGTGGGAATAGTCATTTTTACTTTAACGCTATCCAACGCTTTCCCTAATGTTGCACTCTCTGGAGTGGGAATAGTAATTTTTCCCCCTACGCTATCCAATGTTTTCCCTACTGTTGCACCCTTTGGAGTTGGAATATTAATTTTCCCACCTACGCTATCCAACGCTTTCAATACTGTTGCACCCTTTGGAGTTGGAATATTATTTTTTACCCGTACGCTATCCAACGCTTTCCCTACTGTTCCACTCACTGGAGTTGGAATAGTAATTTTTACCCTTACGCTATCCAACACTTTCCCTAATGTTGCACTCATTGGAGTGGGGATAGTAATTTTTCTCCCTACGCTATCCAACACTACCCTACTGTTGCACTCTCTGGAGTGGGAATAGTAATTTTTCCCCCTACGCTATCCAACGTTTTCCCTACTGTTGCACCCTCTGGAGATGGAATAGTAATTAGCCAATCTACGCTATCCAATGTTTTCCATACTGTTGCACCCTTTGGAGTTGGAATATTAAATAATATTTTTACGCTATCCAACGCTTTTCTTACTGTTGCATCCTTTGGAATTGGCATAGTAATTTTTACCCATACGCTATCCAACGCTTTCCCTACTGTTCCACTCACTGGAGTGGAAATAGTAATTTTTACCCACCCGTTATCCAACGTTTTCCCTACTGTTGCACCCTCTGGAGTGGGAATAGTAATTGTTACTCTTACGCTATCCAACGTTTTCCCTAATGTTGCACTCATTGGAGTGGGAATAGTCATTTTTACATACCCGCTATCCAACGCTTTCCCTACTGTTCCACTCACTGGAGTTGGAATAGTAATTTTTACCCACCCGCTTTCCAACGTTTTCCCTACTGTTGCACTCTCTGGAGTGGGAATAGTAATTTTTACTTTAACGCTATCCAACGCTTTCCCTAATGTTGCACTCTCTGGAGTGGGAATAGTAATTTTTCCCCCTACGCTATCCAATGTTTTCCCTACTGTTGCACCCTCTGGAGTTGGAATAGTAATTTTCCCACCTACGCTATCCAACGTTTTCCCTACTATTGCACCCTCTGGAGATGGAATAGTAATTAGCCAATCGACGCTATCCAAAGTTTTCCATACTGTTGCACCCTTTGGAGTTGGAATATTAAATAATATTTTTACGCTATCCAACGCTTTTCTTACTGTTGCATCCTTTGGAGTTGGCATAGTAAATTTTACCCATACACTATCCAATGATTTCCCTACTGTTCCACTCACTGGAGTGGGAATAGTAATTTTTACCCACCCGTTATCCCTACTGTTGCACTCTCTGGAGTGGGAATAGTAATTTTTACTCTTACGCTATCCAACATTTTCCCTAATGTTGCACTCATTGGAGTGGGAATAGTCATTTTTACATACCCGCTATCCAACGCTTTCCCTACTGTTCCACTCACTGGAGTTGGAATATTAATTTTATCCCACCCGCTATCCAATGTTTTCCCTACTGTTGCACTCTCTGCAGTGGGAATATTAATTTTTACTCTTACGCTATCCAACGCTTTCCCTAATGTTGCACTCATTGGAGTGGGATTAGTCATTTTTACCTACCCGCTATCCAATGCTTTCCCTACTGTTCCACTCACTGGAGTTGGAATAGTAATTTTTACCCACCCGCTATCCAATGCTTTCCCTACTGTTGCACTCTCTGGAGTGGGAATAGTAATTTTTACTCTTACGCTATCCAACGCTTTCACTAATGTTGTACTCATTGGAGTGGGAATAGTCATTTTTACATACCCGCGATCCAACGCTTTCCCTACTGTTGCACTCACTGGAGTTGGAATAGTAATTTTTACCCTTACGCTATCCAACACTTTATCTACTGTTGCACCCTCTGGAGTTTGAATAGTAATTTTTACCCTTATGCTATTCAATATTATTTATATTTATTTATGTATTTAAGATGTTACATAATGTTGTATTTAATTAATTTTAAAACTATTGAAAGTATATTTAATTGTTGTTATTTATTAAATATAATTTTTTATTATTATTTATGTTATTATTTTATGAGTGTTGATGTATTTTTAAATTGTAGTATTTGTTAATATTTTATAATTATTTTAAAAAATAATGTATATATTATAATTAATTAAGTATATATTATATATTTTATTATTAATTTTAATTAAATGTTTAATAGTAAATATGTATTATTTATTCATTTTAAACATTATAACACATTTTAACATAAGTTTAAAATATATATAAGTACTATTTACTTAATTTTACCTTTTTTTTAAAAAACTATATTTTTAATTACGATATTTTTAACATCGATATTTTAGTTTCGATATTTTTGTTCTTACCATGTTGTAGATAGGGTGTCGATATACTTGCCTTCGATATTCCAGCGTCGATATTTTGTCTGTCGATATTTTCAGCCTCGATATTCTGTCAGAGATCCGGCAATCTCCTGCATGTACTCCAGTGTAGTGGTGGCATGTGTAATGCAAAGCAGACCTTCCTACATCAGTGCACAGGAGCACCTCTACCGATCACAGCTCCAAGGGGCTCTAGGCGGTCTTCTCACACAGGTCAGCAACGTGTCTCCATGCGACATGTCAGTTTTCACAACCAGGTAAGGGCGATCTCCGATGCCTCAATATTCGGCCCAAAGGCTTGGTCCCGACATGGCCCGCCTCCACCATCAACCCCCAGCAACTCCGCAGCACCTCCCCCTCCAACTCCGGGTCTCAGACGCTGGCCCAGCGAGGCCTACGCGCCCCGGGGACTGTCCATGCTTCAAGGCTTCGGCTGCCATGGAGTCGCTAGGGAAGTGCAATGAAAAGTGATGCATTGTCCATGAATTTTCATTTCCTCTTCCCCTGGGACTCTGGCTGGTCATCCAGGCTATTGGGGGGTTGGGGGGTTGCTTACTTGTACTGAACTTGGACCTTGCTGCTCCATTCTGCATTCCAATATTTGTAGTTTCTTTTTATTAATGGTGGTGGACTTAAAGGCTATTTTTGCTTCTAGAGGCAGAAAAGTGACGGGCTGACTAAGATGAGTTTTTTTTGTCTCTAATTGGCCTGTTGTCACTTTTCTCTCACTAGCGGCAACATTTTAAACGCCTTGACACTAGTGTTAGAGGCAGTTTTCACCACAGCTAGCTGATACTATAGTCATGTAGCGACGTATTGTAAATACTCTGGTACCAAGGCGATAGTTTTCAGCGATACGCAGCGGTAAGAACATTGCTGCTAACACTAGTTAGCGGCAGCTCTTGTAAATATACCCCATATTTACAATAAAGTGGCAAAGCGTTTTGTTAAGCCAAGAAGGCTAATGACTCTCTTTGCCAACATAGGGTTGCACCATATTTACAAGAATATGGTGCATCCCTGCATTACCTACCCCCTGCGCTGCTGATCAATTGAAGTTGCCTAGCACCAACGCAGGCACCCTCGCACCATAGTTCAAGGGTGCCTGTGTTGAGGGGAAGATTGTTAGTGTGCAGAAATGTACCCCTTCCTGCACATAAACAATCTTTAAATGCCGTTTTGTAAGTTTTTATGTGTACTGCTTAATGCAGCACACATTGAAGTTTAGAAAAAAAGCATTTTTTTAAATGATTGTTTATGTGCAGGAAGGGGGACCGTCCCGCACTTAAAAAATCATAGGCAATTTGCTGTTTCTATGTGAAAAACGAGGCGAACTAAAGCATTTCTTCTCAGTCTGCTTTTTTAAGACCAGGTTTTCCCTGATTTTAATTTTGGCGCTGCCTCCTATTTATGTTGTCCTTGTAAATAGGGGGCATCATCAAAATCAATGGATTTTGCGGTGGAGCGCCCATCAAAGCAGCCATTGCCCGCCCATTTCACGCTAACTTTAGCATGAATGGTGACATTATTTATAGGCAGCATTAAGCCATGTTAAGAGGCATATTATTTACAAGAACTTAACACCGCCGTAGAGTACATTTTTTGACATTATGGCAGCTTTTTTTATTGTCTTATTTACAAGTTGCCACCAATTGCAGTTAGCAGCACTTATCCAGCGTAAACGTCAATTTTCAAGATCACCACTTCTGTTAGCGGGACATAATAAAAATGGGATGCAAGGTAGGCAGTTCCTGTGAAAAAACTGCTGCTAAACACACTTCGCGACATTTACAATGAAATTCCAGTACCTCTACAACCACCAAAACTGCTGCTAACTCAAATTAGAGGCAGTTTTTTAAGATCAGAAAATAGCTGGTCTTAAAATTGGTGCAAACACTTGGGCCCCCATATAAGATGTCTTGGTGCTGGACAGCGCTGCAAGGAATAATGCTATGCTGCCCTACGCCAAACCAAAGGTCAGGGTTGCGCCCTATCAATAAGATAGGGCTCATTTCTGTGCCCAATTCATGAAAAGTGTTGCATCACACGATAAAACAGCTATTAGACACTTTTCACTGCGCCCTCCTTATGACACCATGGCTGCGCCATATTTGCTTTACGGCACTCCATGTCACAATCAATGACATATGTCGGGAATCCTGACGTACCCATCAGCGCACCCAGTCACGCATTGCTGCAGTTGTGTCGAAAGCACGACACAACACCAGCAATGAATGGGGCCTGCCTATCCATATGGCCCTTATGTCTGCCACGAGCCAGGAGTACGTTTTTGTCACAGTGGCGTCCTAGAATTGTTACAGTAAAATCTGATAGATTTCACTGCGCCACTCCAACGAGGCTTTCTTGCGTGGGAATGAACACCCTGCATACATCATACCTGACGCAGGTATAATGTGGCACAGGGCTTTACAAGGTCACGTATATCCCTAGATGCGCCACTTCATGAAACGACGCAACATGGAGCAAAATTCACGCCGCAAGTATGTCAAGAAAATATCGTACCAGCGGTGTTAAATGGTTGAAAGGGGCTCATGAAGAAGCCCCCCTTTATTTTTCCCCTATGTTGTCGCACAGTGGCTGCCACGCTCCAACGCAGGCACCCTTGCACCATGGTTGAATGGTTACTGTGTTGCAGAGTAGGTTGATGTTGTACAGAAAGGGACACCTACCTGCACCAAATCTATCAATCTGGGGTATTTTCTCTTTAACTGAGTGCTGCAGAATGCTGCACACATAGAAAAAGTGAAAAAAGAGGAGAAATGAAAACATTTATACTTGTAGTGCCTCCTAAACGTCACCCTTGGGGTGGTATTAGATTCTGACGCATTCTGAAGGTTTACGGTTTCTCGTAAACCTGCAGATGCTTCAGATTCCATTTATTTGGCATGGGAACGCCCACAGCAATACCCATTGAACCAGTGGCAGAATGGCAGAGGAGCGTTGCCCCTTGGTTTCAAGCAGTGCGAGAAGAAGAATCATAAAATGATAATATCTTTCAGTTATAACATTTTATGTTTGTGCTGCTTTGCGGGCGGTGCTGCTCTGCTATCAGAGCAGGGCAGGGGAGGAGTGGTTTGCCCACTCCTAAGTGTGCAATGACTGTTTTATCAGTCCTCTTGGGTCACAAAAACTATTCATGTGCACTTTACCCGTTCTCCATGCAGGCTGCATTACAGTCTGCATGGAGAACATGCTCTGACCCCTGTTCCCTGGTTGAGCGTCAAACCAGTATGCCAAATACAATCACGCTACATTGCTGGACCTAACTGCAAGCTAACATATATATTTTTTTAATGTTTAATTTATAATGTACAACCTCCGGCAATCGCGCCCCCTGCAACCCCATGCACCCGCCCTTGCCCCGTCACCTCAAGCCATGCTGGCCGCCACTGCATGGAACGCCCCTTTCACACTTCTTAATGCATGCTAGGGTCACATATTTCTAAGTTCATGAAAAGCCATGTAAAGTGGCTTTGCATAGCCTTGTAAACATGCTGTGGCACATTGCGCAATCAGAACGTCAAACACATGACGTCACAGTGTTGCATGAGTGTCATTAGGATAATTGAAGAACTCCTAGAATTTATCCTTGGCAAGGTCAACAACGCCATGGACTTCAGGCCTTTGCAGCTCGGAGCACTAAGGAGACCACCACCGTCACCTCTGACATGCATCGCTCACCTGGACAACTCCTCAGTTTCCTTTGGGTGACGCGTGAACCCGATCCCCTCTAAGTGCTGACCTCGGAAGACCGGAACTTCAGCAACAGGAAGCTAGAGACCAGGAACCGCCAAAAGCCAGAGACTCTCTGGAGCTGTCTGTAATGGTGGAATAAGGGGAGACACACAATCAGTCAACATTTAATTAGGATATCTGCCATCTGAGGAGTTACATCCAGGTGCTGCACAAACTCTGCACTGGATTACTACCTTGCAGTGGAGCCTACGTCACTGGGGGAGCGTTCAGGGGAAGTGTCGAGATCCTGTCACTGAGTATGATTGTGCATCGTCGGCGCCGCATGCAGCTCCTTCTGCCTCTCTCTCTTGTACAACCTGCTGCAGATTGGGGGTGACTTGTAGTTGTAGCGGGGATGCCTGCTCCTCCTACGCCTCCCAGTACTTCTGGCTCCATGAATGACAGCTTGTTGCGTAGACCCTTCACTCCCAGTCCACAGGACCTGACGACCAAAAGATTGCAGCCAGGTCCAGCACTGTTCAGCTGCATCAATGATTTGCATGTCAACAACTGAGATCACTCACAGCCTTTACGGGTAGAGGAGGGAGTGTTTGATGCCCAACTCTCTGAGGCATTGCTTGACCAGTAGAGACAAGCCCCTCTGCACCCGGTGGCATAGTCAGAGAAGAAAATAACTGTGGGTTATCCTCTTTCACCTCCCCCAGCTTGCATTCCTCCCTCAGGCCAGCATCATGATCACTGTAGGAGGCGGAAGAGAAATGGTCTAGGACCTGTCTCCAGAAACGTGAAGATCACTGGCACTCGATGGGCCTGCTCGGCAACAAGGAATTGGGAGAGTGCACCTGCTGGCAGTAGTAGGTCACGCAACCTTGTCTCAGCATATGCCACTGCATCAGCGCCTTCTGCTCCCTCAGGCAGAGCCATCCCCCTCACTTTGTTACTCTGGGAGCGCCCATCCACATTCTCTGCTGTTCTGTCCTGTGTCTTCACATGTGCCATTAGCTGCTACACTTCCAAAACCGAGCTCAGGGTACTTGGAGGGACTTTGGCCAGTTCTTGCTCAGTGTCATGTACCTTGTAAGTCAGCTTGTGATGATCTGCGCAGTCAGGGGTGAAGTCGACTGTGATTATGTCTATGCCGCCCTCAAAGCAAGTGCCCTCTTGTTCGCGGGAGGTATCCACTTTGAGTACAGAGTCTAGTGTGCAGTCCAGGCTGTGCATTGTCATCTGCCCTGGTGGCCAGCGATCCCCAGGCACTCAGTTCACCGACACTGAGGAGAGGCAAAATGTTAAAGAGGTCCCCATCTGTAGGTGGGCCATCGTTGCACCAGACTACCAGGCACTATATATGACATACGGTGCAGTGCAGTGTGGCCAGCCAGGCCCTCTCCTACAGTCAGGTGTATGCTACCTAGGAATTTTCATTCAGGCGGCACCAATGGAAATCCCCTTACACCCAAGTGTTCACTACCAGGGGGCAATGAAGGGCAGCACCACCCGGTCGCCTCCTCTGAGCTAACTGTGGTAACTAAATTCCTTGTTCCTCAGTCAGTGACGGACAATCAAGAGGTGCACCCAAGGTCCTGAACCGACCCCCATGCCCCTTGCACCTGCCGCCACAAACAGCCAATATCAGCAACTAGAGCCAGCTAGTGGAGTCCCCCACCAGTCTTTTGAGGTGCCCTTGGTGATGTTGGTCAGCCGCATTGCAGGGATTGCTCAGGGCACGATGTGTGCCACCATTGGCGCTACATTGGCAATCTCCTCTGTGGACCCCGATGTAGTGGTGGCTCATGTTATGCAATGCAGACCTGCCTACGTTGGTGCGCAGGAGCACTTCTACTGATCACAGCTCCAAGGGGCACCAGGTGGTCTTCTCACACAGGTCAGCAACGTGTCTCCATGCGACCAGCCAAACCTCGTCACCAGGTAAGGGCGATCGCCAACGCCTCAATGAGTAGCGCCATAGCCCACAGCCTTGGGCTCGACGCGGCCTGCCTCCACTGTCATCGACTCCCTGCACCGCCACCTCCCACTCTGGGTCTCAGATGCAGGCCCAGCGAGGCATTCGGTCCCCGCATACTGTCCGCGCTTCCAGGCATCGGGCTTCCATGATGTCGCAAGAATGGCGCTAAGAAAAGTGCTGCACCACTTTTCATAAATGAGGCCCTGATTCTGCATTTCCTCTTCCTCTGGGACTCTGGCTTGTCATCCTGGCTATTCAGGGGTTTAGGGGGTGTTATAGACCTGTGCTGAACTTGAGCTTGGCTGCTCCATTGTGCATTCCATTGTTTTTCTTTTCTTTTTTTCATTAGAGGCTAGTTAGCCTCTTGAGGCTGAAAAGTGACGTTGGGCTGACTAACATGAATTTGTTTGCAGCTAATTGGCCTTAAGTCACTTTTCTCTTGCTAACATACATTTTTTTATCGCCTTGATGCTAGTGTTAGCTGCAGTTTTCGCCGCGGCTAGCTAATTAAATTGCGCTGTAGTGACGTATTGTAAATATGCTTTCAAGGAACTTTTCAACATCGTCAAGGAATTTTCCAACCCCTCGGCCAACTCCAACGACATCACCCCCTCTCAAACCCTCTGCGATTCCCTAGCCTCTTTTTTCCACAACAAGATTGCTGACATCCACAACAGCTTTGACAACCAACCCGGAAGCCAACCCACCCTACCATCAGCTGACCATCTTCCCCCCGTTAACACCCTTAACGCCTGGAACCCAATCTCCACTGAGGACACCATCCGCCTGATGAATTCCATCCACTCTGGATTCCCCACAGACCCATGCCCTCACCACATCTTCAACAAAGCAGTCTCCGTCATAGCTCCGCACCTCCGAGACGTCATCAACTGCTCCCTCAACTCCGCTACCTTCCCAGAAGACTGGAAACACGCTGAACTCACCGCCCTTCTGAAAAAACCAACAGCAGACCCCACCGAACTCAAAAACTACCGCCCCATCTCGCTTCTTCCATTCCCGGCCAAAGTCATCGAGAAAGCTGTCAACAACCAGCTCGCCGCCTTCCTCGAAGCCAACAAATCACTCGACCCCTCACAATCTGGCTTCCGAGCCAAACACAGCACTGAGACCGCCCTCATCGCAGCAACAGACGACATTCGAACTCTATTGGACAATAGAGACACAGTCGCCCTCATCCTCCTCGACCTCTCTGCAGCCTTCGACACAGTCTGCCACAGCACCCTTTTACAACGCCTCAGAAACATCGGAATCCAAGGAAAGGCACTGGAATGGATCACCTCGTTCCTCACCGGAAGAACCCAGAGAGTCCGCCTCCCACCATTCAAATCCGAGGCCTCTGAAATCATCTGCGGCGTACCACAAGGATCCTCACTCAGTCCCACCCTCTTCAACGTATACATGAGCCCCCTCGCGGCCATCGCCCGCCAACACAACCTCAACATCATCTCTTACGCGGATGACACTCAACTGATCCTATCTCTCACCAAGGACCCCAGCACCGCCAAAACTAACCTACACGAAGGAATGAAAGAAGTCGCCGAATGGATGAAACAAAGCCGTCTGAAACTGAACTCTGACAAAACAGAAGTCCTCATCTTAGGTAAATCCCCCTCTGCATGGGACGACTCCTGGTGGCCGGAAGCCCTCGGAAATGCACCCATCCCGACAGACCACGCACGGAACCTTGGCGTCATCCTGGATTCTTCACTCTCAATGAACAGACAAGTCAGCGCCGTATCCTCTTCCTGCTTTAACATTCTTCGCATGCTCAGAAAAACATTTCGCTGGATCCCCTCCGAAACAAGGAAAACAGTCACCCACGCTCTAGTCACGAGCCGACTGGACTACGGAAACACCCTCTACGCAGGTACCACCGCTAAACTCCAGAAGAAACTACAACGAATCCAAAACGCCTCAGCCAGGCTCATATTAGACATCCCACGCAACGAACACATCTCTGGTCACCTTAAAGACCTCCACTGGCTACCCGTCAATAAGAGGATTACTTTCCGACTGCTTACCCACGCACACAAATCACTCTACGACATCGGACCAGATTGCCTCAACTCTCGACTGTCCTTCTACACCCCCTCCCGCCAACTTCGCTCTTCCAGCCAAGCCTTCGCCACTGTACCTCGCATCAACAAGACCACCATGGGAGGCAGATCCTTCTCATACCTGGCTGCCAAAACATGGAACTCACTCCCCGCTTACCTTCGCCTCACCCATAATCACCTAGCGTTCAGAAAGCAGCTTAAAACGTGGATATTTGACAAATAATCCTCCTCCCCTTCCTAAGCGCCTTGAAACCCTCTGGGTATGTAGTGCGCTATATAAATTTTATGACTTGACTTGACTTGACAAGGCAATCGTTTTCGGCGATCTGGTATTTATATCCTTTATCTTTACATACTTCAAACATTAAATATAATTGAAAGTAATTTTAAATGGTTTCTAAGATTCTGTTAATGAACAGACCCGTGGCTCATGAGCACAGTAATAAACAAAGAAAAGTCATGTTACAAATAAATTTGCAGGGTTTTATTTACAAGAAAGGGTTGCAGCGTGGCATGGCAAGCCCTTAGGCTGCCCCGCGCCACTTTCAAAGCACAGGGATGCGTCATATTTACAACAATATGACTCATCCCTGTGCTTTACCCTGCGCTGATACACAATTGGCTGCCATGCACCGACGCAGGCACCCTTGATGCGGGGAGACTGTTTTTGTGCACAAAAACAATCACGAGAGGTGATTTCCTCTTTCTATGTGGGGCAAGGAAAGACAGATGTGTCATGCATCTGTCAGCGTATAGGTGACTCATTGCTGGAGTCGTGTCGCAACCGCGACGCAACTCCAGCACTCCACGGGGCGACCTATACTTGCTATGCTGCGTCACTCCTTTACAAGCAGGCATAAGGATTTGACACAGCAGAGATGTAAAAGTGACTAAGTGAAATGTTGTACATTTCACTGCAAAAAACACAGTTGATGGACAGAATGTAGAACAATGTCATACATTCATCCCAGTACAAGGATCTGGGCCTAAATCCATCGTTTTTTTGCACTCCACATCACCCTGGGTTAGACACTGGCTATATGCAAATCAGCTCTGACCCTGTGCCTCATGGGAACAGTCCAGTCCGAACTACCAAGCCATGTCTTTCCCAGACCGGAATCAAGCATCCAAGGACCAGTTTCTGGCTATCAGCCTTCATTCAGCCTGGATAGCTTGACTCCAGTGGTGTGGAGAGCCTGGGACTCACGTCTGAGCATCCCCAGACCACTCAGGGTGAAAATTGCAAAAAACACAGTTGATGGACAGAATGTAGAACAATGTCATACATTCACCCCAGTACAAGGATCTGGGCCTAAATCCATCGTTTTTTTGCACTCCACATCACCCTGGGTTAGACACTGGCTATATGCAAATCAGCTCTGACCCTGTGCCTCATGGGAACAGTCCAGTCCGAACTACCAAGCCATGTCTTTCCCAGACCGGAATCAAGCATCCAAGGACCGGTTTCTGGCTATCAGCCTTCATTCAGCCTGGATAGCTTGACTCCAGTGGTGTGGAGAGCCTGGGACTCACGTCTGAGCATCCCCAGCCCACTCGGGGTGAAAATTGCAAAAAACACAGTTGATGGACAGAATGTAGAACAATGTCATACATTCACCCCAGTACAAGGATCTGGGCCTAAATCCATCGTTTTTTTGCACTCCACATCACCCTGGGTTAGACACTGGCTATATGCAAATCAGCTCTGACCCTGTGCCTCATGGGAACAGTCCAGTCCGAACTACCAAGCCATGTCTTTCCCAGACCGGAATCAAGCATCCAAGGACCGGTTTCTGGCTATCAGCCTTCATTCAGCCTGGATAACTTGACTCCAGTGGTGTGGAGAGCCTGGGACTCACGTCTGAGCATCCCCAGCCCACTCGGGGTGAAAATTGCAAAAAACACAGTTGATGGACAGAATGTAGAACAATGTCATACATTCACCCCAGTACAAGGATCTGGGCCTAAATCCATCGTTTTTTTGCACTCCACATCACCCTGGGTTAGACACTGGCTATATACAAATCAGCTCTGACCCTGTGCCTCATGGGAACAGTCCAGTCCGAACTACCAAGCCATGTCTTTCCCAGAACGGAATCAAGCATCCAAGGACCGGTTTCTGGCTATCAGCCTTCATTCAGCCTGGATAGCTTGACTCCAGTGGTGTGGAGAGCCTGGGACTCACGTCTGAGCATCCCCAGCCCACTCAGGATGAAAATTGCAAAAAAACACAGTTGATGGACAGAATGTAGAACAATGTCATACATTCACCCCAGTACAAGGATCTGGGCCTAAATCCATCGCTTTTTTGCACTCCACATCACCCTGGGTTAGACACTGGCTATATGCAAATCAGCTCTGACCCTGTGCCTCATGGGAACAGTCCAGTCCGAACTACCAAGCCATGTCTTTCCCAGACCGGAATCAAGCATCCAAGGACCGGTTTCTGGCTATCAGCCTTCATTCAGCCTGGATAGCTTGACTCCAGTGGTGTGGAGAGCCTGGGACTCACGTCTGAGCATCCCCAGCCCACTCGGGGTGAAAATTGCAAAAAACACAGTTGATGGACAGAATGTAGAACAATGTCATACATTCACCCCAGTACAAGGATCTGGGCCTAAATCCATCGTTTTTTTGCACTCCACATCACCCTGGGTTAGACACTGGCTATATGCAAATCAGCTCTGACTCATGGGAACAGTCCAGTCCGAACTACCAACTTTCCAGTTACCGCTCTAAGTGTACTGGGGATGCTCAGACGTGAGTCCCAGACACTCCACACCACTGGAATCAAGCTAGCCGGGCTGATGAGAGGTGTTACCTCGAAACCGGGCCGGTCCTCAGATGCTTGTTTCCGTTCTGGGAAGGACATGGCTTTTGTAGTTCAGACTGGACTGTTCCCATGGGGCAACAGGGTCAGCGCTGATTTGCATATCACCATTGTCTGACCCAGGGTGGTGTGGAGTGGAAAAACGATGGATTTGGGCCCAGATCTTTTGACTGGGGTGAATGTGTGACATTGATCCACATTCTGTCCATCATTGTTGTGTTTGCAGTTACCGCTCTAAGTGTACTGGGGATGCTCAGACGTGAGTCCCAGACACTCCACACCACTGGAATCAAACTAGCTGGGCTGATGAGAGGTGTTACCTCGAAACCGGGCTGGTCCTCGGATGCTTGTTTCCGTTCTGGGAAGGACATGGCTTTTGTAGTTCGGACTGGACTGTTCCCATGGGGCAACAGGGTCAGCGCTGATTTGCATATTGCCATTGTCTGATCCAGGGTGGTGTGGAGTGGAAAAACGATAGATTTAGGCCCAGATCTTTTGACTGGGGTGAATGTGTGACATTGATCCACATTCTGTCCATCATTGTTGTGTTTGCAGTTACCGTTCATTTTACGGGGCTTCCTTTCAACGGAACACCAACTCTGCATACATTATACCTGACACAGGTATAATGTAGTGCAGGGCTTTACAGCGTGACACATCTCACTAGATGCGTCACGTTGTAAATATGTTGCATAGTGGCGCATTGTTTATAACGCCGCTGCGTAACACAAAGTGACGCAACAGCGCGGTAAAAGGTTTGCAATGGGCTTGTAAATCTGGCCCTTAGTTCCTCTCTTATTTCACTTGTTTGACTTAATCGTGCATTGCTATTCTATCTTCAATTTTTATTTCTATGCGTCTTATTACTCTTGCATAGTGAAAACATTTAGCTGTGCCAGGTGTTTATGAGGGGCTTTGATTGAGAGCTCTGAGGCTGTAGTGGTGGTTGAAGATGTGCAGAAAGACGAGATATGCAGAGAAAAAAAGCATACATATTTAAACAAAAAGCGCACATAACTGAAGGCCAAAACTCCTTCCACAGGCATCAATACTATTTATTTATTTATTTAATTCACAGACTCACAATTTCAGAATTGCAATATTTCAAATGTTAATTATTTATAACAAATCAATGTTGTTACTCATTTATCTGAAACAGCTAAAAACCATTGACAAAGCCAATCAAACTGACATGTTTTAGGTATATGTTAGTTGCTGTGTTAAATATCTGGATGCAATTACATCTAAGAGAGAAAATTAAATACTGGCCGGGTTGCACACTGTGGGAATCACAGAAATGTATTTTTCATGTTCCATTTCAGAGAGACCCCACTTTTTTTTATTCTACTTAAAGACCGGTTTGCACATATTTCTATGTGACTGATTTCAGTAAGCTGCTGTGGGTGCTTCCTGAAGCCTGGTTAGAGTATTTTCTTCCAAAGTTGATGCTGCATACAGTGCACTGGGCAAGCACACACTTTAAAGGGCTGAAGTTTTTGCGCAGTACAATTTGCACATTACAGTAACTGTTGAATACAATATTTCAGTAAGTTATGGGGCAGTATTTAATGTGTTTGCCATTTCAAGACTATACTTTTCCACTGCTTTATAAGCCTTGTTTCATTACTTCATTTGCTTTAAAAAATGCACAGGGGGGGAGCTACGCTAGCAACCAAGATGGCCGCGTAAGCTCCCGGCTCCGCCGACCTCCGCCAGTGGCTCACAAATCCTGACGAATATCCTGAATTCGCACCGGACTCCCGTGTAGCTGAAGTGTTACTGAGTCTAAAGGTGCAATCCCGAGATTTCCATCTTCTTGAATAATGAAGGTATGCCGTGATTCATTCTCGGCCTAACCCAGCGTGGAAGCCGGGGCCTCGATTTCTAACCCATCCGGGTTGGAGATGAACAACATCGGCTGCGGGACTTGGGCGGCGTCCGGTCTCCCGAAGTGGAGTACATACTGACTGGTTCGGATGGCGATACGATGGTCGGTTGATTCCGAAGATACAGCGGCGTGACGCACCGGTTGCTGTGGTCAGGGGTCCGTTGCCCGGAGACTTTGCTACCCTCCCGGGGTCGACGGGCTTGGATCCTCGCTGGAGGCGAAGGTGACGATATTGCGAGATTGAGAGCGCCCACCGTTGCCATTGGCCCCACCTGTGCCTGTTACCCCGGAGTAGTCGACCTCCGGGGTTCAAGACCCGCTTGGTTGTTTTGCGAGAGGGGATGGAGCGGGTGGAGTGTACGCCGTCGCTGCAGACCGTAATGGCCGCCATTGGGGCGCTCCACTCGCAGGTCACCGCCATCATCCAGAAAATGGTCGTAACAGTTGACAATATTAGCCTGAGACCGGACGACGACCCTTCGATACGTTTTAAACAAGCTGTGTTACCCGCGGAGCAGGGTATGCCTGAGACTGAGGGCCCCGTACGGAAGCCAGATTTGGTGTTTTTTGTTGGCTCCCAAACAACAGCTAGCGAGCCTGGGCCCACCATAAGCTCAGTATGCTCAATGCCGATACCGCCCAAGATGGACATAGATGATCTTCTACGGCATAATAAGTTCTTCAGTGACTATCGGAGTGATTCATCATCCTTTTCCTCCCAGTTGGTGCAACCACGTTCTTGTGACTTATCTTGGTGGACAGTTATCTCCGTTTGACTTGTGGTCTTCGAGTACTAATATCTTGGCTTCGATCCTACCGTAATGACTTTGACTTTTTTAAACGCTTTGATTCTTCTATTGAGATGGCGGTTCGAGTGGAGAGGGCTCGCATGAAAAATCGTTGTGGCCAGGGTTGAACTTGACTGTCTGGGTTTGACGAAATGGCTTCATTTGACATGGGATTTGTAGTCTATAATGATATGGGAGTCTGGTGATTCTCACAAACTCCCCCGGTTGGCTAGTAATCGTAGCTTAATACTGTCTTGATTATATTTAGGGGTGGTTTGCTTCTGGCGGGGGGTAAGGGAGACCGGGGGCCTGTTGGATATCTCCTCCTCCACTCTTTTCCTTCTTTTAGGTTAGTTCTGGGGCGACAGGCACGCTGCTAGTGGGGTTAGGCCGTAGCCATTGCAGGGGTGCAGAGTGGGGGGCTTGAGGGGGGGTTTATTTTGTCTTTGTTTAGTTCTATGGCCTTTTTCTTTCCTTTTCCCTTTTTACGAGAGGTGGGTAGTTTATCCTGCATCGATTTCTCTCACTTATTTGGGTGTCTACTCTGGTCTTAATTATCCTGAATCGTGGGTGGACGGGTTTTGCAGACTGTAGCTTAACGAGGTGGTTGATCGTACTGTCTCTCCTTTTTCATATATTTCTTTACGTTAACATCTCTTACTCCTGTGTATTGATCTCTCTGCATTTGCCTATTCACCTGCCGACTGTTGTAATTTATTCTAAAGTATGACTCCTGATATGTGTAATATCTCCTCATGTTTTTCTTCAATAAAAAGAATAAAAAAAAAAAAATGCACAATTTACCAATGTTTTTTCAATTTTTTCTCAGGAGGAGGACCCACCCTGTAACCCACGTTTGTCCATTTGGCTTGCTCACGTCGCTCGCTATTGAAAATTCATACCCAACTTTTTTGCCTCATCACTTTCAAATGTAATCAGCCCCCACTGCAAGTCTAACCCATGAAACATAAATGGATACCACGTAGTCCATCAGACTCTAGAGTCAATCAGAAGGGGACACAGGGACTGATGAAGTTGACTGTGACAGGACCTTTCAGCTCTCATTCATAATTTATCCTGATTGGTTCAGGACTCAAAGACAGTCCAGACCCTTCTGGCAGCTTGCCAGATGGAATCATATCCATTGTCAGGTGTGCTCTTATGCGAGCAGGTACGCAATCTATCGTTCAGAATTTTTAATTTTGAGAGTCTCAAATAATGAGGAGAAGATGGTGTCTCTGCCAGATTACTGGTTATTTGTAGTCCAGGGCAACTACCGCAAGTAGTCATCTATAAATACTTCAATACAATAACTTAACATGCTAAAAATCATGTAACCAATGCACAATAGTGAACTTTGAAAATGAGACATAGTAGGCAAGTCGTCCTCTCCGCGCAGCGGGATCGCGCAGTGGGACGCCGTCGCTTAGCCGGAGTCGTGCCTGAGTCCTGCCCGTCTGCGCCCGTCCGCGCCTCGGACGTGCAGGACTCGGGCCAGGCCCCGTTTGTGCGGTGTGTGGGCTGCCTATCTCTGCCATGTTGGTGTATTCCAGTGAAAATCTGCGGGACTTGGCTCGACGGACTGGTAGTTGTAGCCTTCCCCCTATTCATCCTTTAGCTGGCCCCTACCTTTGTGCCTGCTGCCGGTGGACCTTGGATCATCCCACCTCCATTTTACATACTAACCCGGTGGCGGATCTCTGCAGCAATCACTCTGAGCATGCCCTCCGCATCTTCAGTCTCAATGCCAGGTCTCTGGTGTTACATTATCAGGCCGTGTATGACCTGTTACAGGAAGAAGCCCCGGACATCGTGGCCATCACAGAGACGTGGCTGAAGGATGACGACGCGGCCATTATCAATCTGGCATTCCCCTCTGACTATTCGGTCTTTACCCTTAATCGATCTACCAGGGGAGGGGGTATTGCTCTTGCTATCCGATCCAGCTTTACCTGCAGCTGGTCGGCCCTGACCATCGCGGGTCGTGAAAGTGCGGTGTTTAAGATTCTCGTCACCCCACATTTTTCACTCTCGGGGATGGTGGTTTATCGTCCCCCAGGGAGCGAAGTGGCGTTTAGAGCTGCCTTTCCCGATGTGGTTAGCTCCTTGGTGGTAGGCTGTCCCAATTTTTCTATCTTGGGGGACCTTAACCTACATTTCGATAAACCTAACATCCCTACGGTCAGTGGCATTCTTGCTGACTTGGAGGCCCTTCAGCTGGTGCAATTGGTCCAACAGTCCACTCACACCGGTGGCCATACGTTAGATCCTTTCTTTACCAACTTGGCAGATGCTTCTGTCACTGCCGTCTCACCCCTTGGCTGGACAGACCATTCTCTGGTTGCCATCAGTACCCCCTTGCCGGGAAGGATTATTATCCCCCCTGCAAAACTGGTCGAAAGGCGGCATTGGAGTAAATTACGGCTGGAGGACTTTCACCGTGTCCTCGCCGCAGAGCCATTAGATCCTCCTGTGACTGTTGATGCAGGTTACGATGGGTTCTGCGCTTGGGTCTCCAAGGCGCTTGACGCCCTTATTCCTCTTACCGCCTGTAAGATCAGTTCTAGGGATTCTAGTCCGTGGTACGATGGCGCCTTGCGTGCACTCAAGGGTACTTGTAGGCGAGCAGAGAGGGCTTGGCGGAAGGCGTACGATATTGGGAAAAAAGCTATTTATCTCGCCTCCGTCAAATTTTATCATCGGGCTGTTTGCCGAGCTCGGGCAATTTACTACGCTGCCGAAGTTGGCAACAGCTCCAACCCCTCTAAAACCATTTTTAAATTGATGAAGGATCTTTTAGCTAAACGTCCCTGTGCTCCGTCGACTGGCACCATCGCTCACTGTGAGGCCCTTGCGGTGTTTTTTCAGGATAAGGTGCAAAACATCTACAAGACCTTTCCATCTATAGGGCCGCCAGGGGAGTCTCCGACTAACACCTTTGGAGATTTCGTTTTGCACGCGCTGCCCCCGTTGACATCTGAAGGGTTTGACATCCTGGCGAAACAGGTCAAATCTGGGTCCCCCGCTGACCCGCTTAGCTCGACTTTTTTTAGAGATCAGTCGTTTGTGGGACGGACCGTGATACACTCCTTGATTAACATCTCGTTGGAGTCCGGCACGGTTCCCCTTAGCTGGAAGCGGGCGGTGGTTTCTCCCATCTTAAAGAAACCCTCATTGGACCCAGACAAGCCTGAAAATTATCGGCCTATTTCTTTGCTCCCTTGGCCTACCAAAGTTCTGGAGGCCCATGTCAACAAAGTTCTTTCGGCCCACCTGATCCAGGCTAACATCTTGGACCCTACCCAGAACGGCTTCCGTGCTGGCCACAGCACGGAGACCGCCCTTCTCTCCATGGCGGAACATCTTCGCACGGTGATGGATGCGGGGAAGACTGCGGCGCTCGTTCTATTAGATCTGAGCGCCGCGTTTGACACCGTTTCCCATTCCATCCTGTTGCATCGCCTGGAGGAGATTGGGCTGGGCGGCACTGCCCTCCAGTGGTTCCGCTCCTTCCTTGACGATCGTTTCTTTAGCGTTGCCCTGCCACCGTTCCAGTCCAAATTCCACCCTCTGAGACAGGGGGTCCCGCAAGGCTCCTCGCTGAGCCCCACGCTGTTCAATATTTACGTGAGACCGCTGGCTGAGGTCGTCAAGCAATGGGACATGACCATGGTCTCATATGCTGACGACACTCAGCTAGCGGTTACGCTCAGCGGAGATGCGGACCAAGATGCCCCCAGGTTCTAGAGTGGACTTAGGGCGGTGGCAAGCTGGATGAAGAACAACTGTCTCCAGCTCAACGCTAAGAAAACAGAGATCATGATCGTCGGTAGGGGGGCGGATCTGTGGGGTGACAGGTGGTGGCCCGCTGAACTGGGCCCGGTCCCCTGTCCGGTCACTGAACTAAAGAATTTGGGAGTATGGATGGACCCTGCTCTTAGTTTTGTGGGCCATTCGAAGAAAAGCGCGGCCTGCTGTTTTGGCATCTTGCGGTCGTTGCGTCCCATTCTGAAGTTCTTTGACCATGGTACCAGGCAGCTGATAGTCCAGGCTACTGTGTTATCTCGCCTGGACTATGCTAGCTCTCTCCTGGCAGGGACCAATGTGGCTGAGATCACCCGCCTCCAACGCGTGCAGAATGCCGCGGCGAGAGCCATTGTCGGCTTACCTCGAACGAGTTCCGTCTCGGGCACTCTGAGATCGCTGCACTGGCTGCCTATTAAGTCACGTATCCAGTTTAAAGTGCTGTGTCTGGCGTTCAAGATCTTGAGGGGAGGAGGTCCGCAAATTCTTGCGGATCTTCTGTCCTGGTATGTTCCTACCCGCACTTTGAGATCTGGGGGCCAAGCTCTTGTCGTGATCCCTCTATACAGGCTGTGTCGGATTGGTGGCCGATCCTTCTGGGTCAGAGCAGCTGAGCTTTGGAATGCCCTCCCAGTTGAACTGCGGTTACTTGACGATCTGCTAGCTTTTCGTAAAGCTTTAAAAACTTTTCTCTTTTAATACATTTTCTTTATTTTATCTGTTGTGTTCCCAGTAGGTGCTGCATATTTCCTACCATGCGCCATGACGCCCCTTAGCTGGGGCAGCTGTGCGCAATACAAAAATGTGTAACATAACATAACAATGAGAGAAGTGATGATTTTGGGGTCCCCCCTAACCTAGGGGGAGGACCAAGCAGATGCCTTGAACACAAAGAGCATATCATGCTAACCGATGCAGTGGCGGTCCCATCCTATTATGACCACCCCAAGCACAGTTATGGACAACAATACAATTCCAACCAAAGGCCCTGCAAAGCATTTTGGGATGAGATTAGCAGTGTGCAGTGAATATTATTGTCCAATATCAAAATAATTCCACAAAGAGCTGCAGTTCAACTAGTTGATACTAGGTGTCCCTCACAAGTCAAATGCAAAATCATTGAAATTATTACATCAAGCTAGTGGAACTGCAGCTTCATGAAAGGGTTTTCAAAGCTTTTGCATTTGACTCGTGAGGGGCACCTAGTAACGACTAGTGGAGCTGCAGCTTGATGTAATAATAATTTCAATGCTTTTTTCCGGTCCAGGGAGGACCTGGCCTGGCAGTTCGGTCTGGACTGTTCCCATGAGGCACAGAGTCAAGACTGATTTGCATATTGCTGGTTCCAAACTGGAATGGTGTAGTGGGTAAAAGAAAAATGGATTTAACACAGATCTTTTGACTGGGGGAGAATGTTTGCATTGTCAGCATTCCATCCATCATTTGTTTGCTGTAACGCCTAGTGTCGATGCAGGCACCATGATGCTCTGGTGACTCTCAAGTTTATTAATTGCCAGTTCGTTGAGGTCATTGTCGTTGAGTATGCCAAGGTATGTTTCCCAGTTGTAGTGCAGCTTGCGCATAGGGTCTGGAATGATGATTGCTGTTCATGGGATTGAATTGCAGAGATGTACCAAACAATCTCGTATTGGGGCAATCATATGCCTCAGCTAAAGAAATCTAAAGACCGCAACTTATGTAATTGGAATTCATTGCACAAGTTTGTGAATGATTTCAAGAGTTCTCCGCACCAAATGTTGTTTAGTTTGGAAATTGCAGTGTGGTCCCAGGTCCTGAATTCAAGGGACAACTATGCTGATGGAAGCCAGTCTCCATGCCACAGGTGGGTCTCAAGCGTGAGACGTTTACACCAAAGAATGTGCAATAGCACTTTCCGTCCCGCCAGGAGGTGGTTTAGGGTCTTGGGCTGGAATAGGAGGTGTGAGGGTTAGTGTCAAGAAATATTCCTTATCCCGCAGGTAGGCCGGATTATATCCGTCCCCAAAGATCCAATCGTTTCTGATTGTGAGGTGGACGTCGCAGTAGTAAATGTGTATATCCACTATGCCCAATCACCTTCATAGATGACTTGTGTACATTTGATCCAAGATACCCTCGGTAGTTTGCCCAATCATAGGTGTTTCCGCCTATTGGCTTTTAGTTTGTCAAAGAGGGATAGTGCTATTATCTGTGGAAATGACATAGTAGAATATCAGAAGGGTGATCTTTTTGAATAGCGCTATCCTACCCGTTATAGAAGAGGACGGATTGGGAAGGCGGGGAGTCAGGCATTGGGCGATGGGCTGGTGCCTCGGATTCACCTGTGGGCCATTTATTAGGGTCTCTGTGAACCAGCCCACAGAGATTAATCAATCAATCAATCAGCGCACTACTCACCCATGAGGGTCTCAAGGCGCTGGGGGGGGGATGCTGCTACTGCTCGAATAGCCAGGTCTTGAGTAGTCTTTTGAAGGTTAGTAGGTCCTGGGTCTGCCGTAGGAGGATGGTGAGGGTGTTCCATGTCTTGGCAGCGAGGTGGGAGAACGATCTACTGCCGGAGGTTGCTCTTCGGATGTGGGGGACTGTTGCGAGGGCGAGGTCGGTGGAGCGAGCTGGCGGTTGGGGGTGTAGAAGGTGAGTCGTCTGTTGAGGTATGCTGGTCCGGTGTTGTGGAGTGCCTTGAGTGCGTGGTTGAGGAGCTTGAAGGTGATCCTCTTGTTGACGGGAAGCCAGTGCAGGTCTCTCAGGTGGGGTGTGATGTGGCTGCGGTGAGGAATGTCGAGGATCAGGCGTGCAGAGGCGTTCTGAATGCATTGTAGTCGTTGCAGGAGTTTGGCCGAGGCTCCTGCATAGGGGGCGTTTCCGTAGTCCAACCTGCTGCTGACTAGGGCCTGGGTGACCGTTCTTTTTGTTTCCGTGGGGATCCACCTGTAGATCTTGTGGAGCATGCGGAGGGTGCTGAAGCAGGAGGATGCGACGGCGTTGACCTGCCTTGTCATGGAAAGAGTGGAGTCGATGATGAACCCTAGGTTGCTTGCGTGGTCCGTTCGTGCTTGGTCGGTGGGTGTAGGTGCTGTTCCTTGTGCGGTCGACCACCAGGAGATTAGGGCCTGATTTAGAGATTGACGGATGGGATACACTGTCACAAAGGTGACAGATATCTCGCCGCCGTATTTCAAATGTGTTATATCCTATGGCACTTGTAATTCGGCAGATGGGATGAGTATCTCACCTGCCAAACTACATGTGGCACTTACCTTCTTTCCCAATCATGCCAGAATACTGTAATGTGACAGCGGTATCATGGGCACTCCCTAGCTATGCTGCCAAACAGAGGCTGGGGGCCAGGTGTTGTCCTGGGCCATAGGGCATTCTTACCCCGGCCCCCTACCTCATGTGGCCGGCCCAGCCCAGAAGCAGTGTCATTCGCTGGCCTGGCCATCACTTTAAGTTTAAGGCCATGGTGAGTAACGGAAATGTGGGAGTATTCTGGGGCTTCGCACAGGGGCGTTCTCACCTAAGCACACATGGAGGAGGAGCAGCAGAAGTCGGGTTCTTTTCATGACCAGGTCATACCCTGAGTAAGAGAAAAGGCCTCTCTGTGAGGTCACCTTTCCCAGAGAAAAAAACATAGGGTCTTATTTGTGAGCCATTGCGTCACATTTGCGTCACCGGTGTGTCACTTTTTGTGAAGCACCAGTGGCGTAAAAGATGAGCTTTGTTGCGCCATATTTACAAAGTGACACATCTAGGTAGATGTGTTACTTTGTAAATCCCTGGGCCACATTATACCTGTGCCAGGTATAACGTATGCGGGGGCGTTGCGGCGCAAGAAAGGGTCGTAGAAGTGACGCAGTGAAATGTATAAGATTTCACAGCACCACTTCTAAGATACAAATGCGTCAATATCTTACGCCTGCCTAATGGCAGGCATAGGACTGACGCAGGCGCATTTCACATGGGACCTGCCCATGTGTAATGACCCATTGCTGGAGTTGCTTCACTTTTGTGACACACTCCAGCAATGCATCATTGTTGCGCCTACAGATACGTCAGAAATACTGACATATCTGTAACTCCTTAAGACATGATGCGTCATACTTTAAATATGATGCATCATTGGTGTCCCAAGGAGGGCGCAGTGAAAGGTGTCGCATCGCTGTTGTCTCGCAGCGATGCGTCACTTTTCATAAATGAGGCCCATAGACTGTAGGGTTATGGTCGCAAAGCTGAAACTGGGTATGTATGTTTGAGTTCTACATCAGCTCAACATCCATTAATGCTGGGCATATCACCTAATCTCCCTACCTAAAGTAAAATTGAATTTAATTTTGTGCAATGCAGCTGGTGCTCATGGTAAATTTTACATTCCCTTTGGGACAGGTTTATTACATATAAAAAATCCAGCAAACAAATAATGTTTTTGGAAAGTAGACTACTTTTTTTTAGGGGTGCCCAGGCCTAATTGTGATCCCAATCAGACCCTGATTATAGATAGGGGAGGAGTGGCACTGGTCGAGTTGAGTCATTAAGGGTGTAATGTTGAGGTTGCATACATGAGGGTGCAATGCTATGTGAATTCCTGAGGGCCCGATTCACAGAATGAACTTAATACTTTTGGCATTAACAGAATGCACTTACTACTTTTAGTTTTCACAGAATGAACTTACTACTTTTGGTATTCACAGAAGTTAGGATTTTGTCTTAAGTTTGTCTTAAGACAAACTTAAGACAGACTTAAGACAAACTTAAGACAGACTTAAGTTAGGACTTTGTCTTAAGTCTCTTAAGTCTGTCTTAAGTCTGTCTTAAGTTTGTCTTAAGACAAACTTAAGACAAAATCCTAACTTCTGTGAATACCAAAAGTAGTAAGTTCATTCTGTGAATACCAAAAGTAGTGAGTTCATTCTGTGAATACCAAAAGTAGTAAGTTCATTCTGTGAATACCAAAAGTAGTAAGTGCATTCTGTGAATGCCAAAAGTAATAAGTGCATTCTGTGAATACCAAAATAGTAGTAAGTTTAGGATTGAGTCTTACGTTCATTCTGTGAATCGGGCCCGAAGTACTTAAAGCTGCCTGTTTCTACCTGGAGTTGGAGCTGCCATGACATTTCATCTTCAAACTGGTCAAGTGGATCCAGGAGCAAATTGTTTGAGTTACCCGTCAGGCCTGCCATTTTACAGGAGAGGAGTAGTATTTGCATCATGTGGGATCCCGTTATTTTGGCAAATAGCAAGAAGAGAAGCACAGTGTATGGATGCAGGAAGATGCCATCCTCTAGGTGGTTCCCCCATCTAAAGGCCTCCACCAAAGCATCTACCATGATCCACTCGGCCAAGGGTTCGATCGCTAGTGCAAACAAAAGAAGGTACAGGGGCAACACTGTCTGGTGACTCACTTGATTAAGAAGCAGTCCGAAGGAGTTCTATTGACCTTGATTTGTGCCTATAGTGACAAGTGAGGGATTTTAATATGTATCATGAAACAAGAGTCAAAGTTCATCTTAGGAAGAACTTGCAGTAAGAACCTACAGTCTGTGGAATTAAAGGCCTTCTCAAAGAGGAGTAAGAGAAGTGTGGTGGCCCCACTCTGTGCGCCTTATTTACGCCACCGTTGCGTCACTCTTGTGACGCAGCGGCGGCGCAAATCGTGCGCCATGGTGCAGGGTACTTACAACGTGACGCATCCCTGCTGATATGCAGGGATGCGCCAGTTATTGTAAATATGCCCCTTTGTGTTTTCTTGCCAGGATTAGATGCAGTCTCCAGAGACAACATTAAGTGCTGTGTATGGGCATAAAACCATTCTGGTCTTGATGCACATACATTGTGATAACCGTGGCCCGCCTATTTGCAAGTATCTTCACAAGAAATGTAGGGGCATATTTACGGAAATGGTGGCGCAGGGCAGCAAGTTACCTAGCTACGCTGCCCTGCACCACATGGAAAGGGCAGGAATGTACTGGATGTATCCAATAGGGTGCATTCCTGTCCTTTCCACCTGCTCTGGTGCAGTTTCAGCAGTCTAGTGCCGACACCAACGCAGGCACCATTGCACCACGGTGTGTAGGCGGAATGTTTACTGTGCAGGAGGGGGAACCTTCCTGTTTAAAACCAATCCATAGAGGTGTTTTCCTCTTTCTATGCGGCATACTTAGAAAGAAGAAAAAACGAGGAGAAATAAAGATATTTCGTTACACCTCACCTGGGGAGGCGTAAGGATTTGGTGCATCCCCAGGTATACATGCTCTTGTAAATCTGGGGATGCTTCCAAATCAATGGGTGTTGTGTGGAACACCCACTGCAATGCCCATGGAACACTTCCCTAGCGCAGAGTAAGGCAACACAGCGTTTTTGGCTGCCTTGACCTACTCTATATCCATGAGGTCATTTTGTGTGGCCTCATATCTGATCTGTTTATTGGTTTTGTATTTAATACTATATGCATGTTAGACTGCCGTATACAAGCAATATCCACACAGGGCACATGATGCAAAAACAGAATAGTTGTCTGTAGGAGGCTGGATGAGTAAATGACGCGCACTAATTCAAGTGATGCACCCGGCACTAATCCAGCCAACACCTATGGTGATTTTAGTGGTCTTTGATAACCATAGAAAGCTCTCAGAGTGGTAGCTGTTGAGAGCAGCCTTCAGGCTTATCTTGAAGGAATGTAAAGCAGCTTGTTTTACCACATTTAATCAAGAGTGTAGATTTGATGAAAAATCACTGACATATTGGTATATCTCCTACTCGGAGATACAAAAGATACTTCAAAATAATCAGTTAAGTAGAACAAATATTTACTGTTCTCCATGGGGAGCCCAAACCATAGACTAAGAAAGTGGAGTGCGAACTTTAAAGGCGAACGGGGCTTGAACTAGGATACTCAGAGGAGCTGGGGACACATGGAACCACCCAAGGTAAGTATCAAGGAACTCCACAGAGGCTGTGTGCAGGATGGAAACACAGCCGTTTGCCCAATGGAAGTCAAAAAGAAGTCGCGGTTGCAGTTTTAAAGAATAAGGACCCTTCCCTGAGGACCCCAAAGAAACCCTTTGAAAGACAGAAGGTTGGAGAGCCACCCCAACTGTGGATGCCACAGGAACCAGGTTACCTGCACCAGGGAAGCCGGGTGTATAGGGGTGATTCATGAAGCAAAGAACCTGCAAGCAGAGGGGACAGAGTCTATGCCACTTGGAAATGACCAGGAGGCACGGAAGCGCAATACCTACCGATGTCGGGAGATTCAGAAGAGAGGACGGTGACCTGTCGCTGCATGTGAGGACAAGAAGATGCTTAAGAAGACCAGGAGCTGTGTACAAGCTGTCCCATGTCAAGTGTCAGAGTCTAGGTGGTCGGTGTCCGGCGGGAGCACCAACAGGCCTTGGTAGCCGTAACTGGTGTGGAGAGCAAAAATATGTTGACGTTGGGACCAGCAAGGTCCAAAGGAGGCACCAAGTGCAGGAGAGTCAGAGCAGGTCCTGGGTGAGCACGGGAGCCCACTGAAGCAAAAGAAGACCCTCAGAAGGACCCACAGGCTAAAGGCACAGGAGTCGCAAGAGGACCCAAGGCAGCTTACCAAAGATGACCCCCACTGTGCAGAGGATGCAGTGAGGACGCTGATCATCACAAGATTAGGTGCTGGAGGCTGGAGCTTCTTGTAGCCTAAAGATCTTTGCGTTGAAGAGCCAACAAGCCTTGGCAACAACAAGTCAATGCAGTGCACAGGAGTTTAGTTGACCCAGTGGCTCCAACAAGGGATACTGCCCTCAAAATGGCTGAGAAGACAGGTCAGGATCTAAGGAGCTGCAGAACCACCACATGTGTTGCTGGGCCTCAGGAAGTCAGTGAGACATCAGGAGCAGCAGACCGGTCAGCTTCGTTGCGGTGCCTGCAGATGCAGGGGAGTGACTCCTTCACTCCAAGGGAGATTACTTCGAATGTCCTTAATGACCACAGGCCTTTTTGAGACTCTGGATGAAGCACAGAAACAGACAACTTGAGGAGCAGTGGACCAGAAGCAGCAGGAGTCTTACTTGATATAGTCGTAGTACCAGGCAAGGTCCAACCAAGTCCCAGTGTCTAGACGGTCGAAGATTGTCTTGGTTCCAGAGGTGAGTCTTGTTCCGTGACACATCTAAGGAAGACCCACTTACAGGGGCGTCCTTAAGTACCCTAGGGAAAGGGTTGGAATGACTATGGGGCACCTCTTAGAGGAAGGGCTGGATAGAGAGGAGGATACTCTCCTATCCTTTGTCCAGTTCCACAACAGAGCTGGAGCTAAGGGTTCCTGAACTAGCTCAAACCAGAGTGTGCAAGGATGGCACCAAAGGTGTCCTTCAAAGCAGTTTGGTGGCGCCCCCACCCAAGCCCAATTCTCTAAGTCCTGTCTGGGAGGTGGTCACACTTCCCTTTGACAGGAACCTATTGTTCTACCTTACCATGCTGTAGTCGGCAGCAGCACTAGCTTTCTGGCAGACCCTGAAAGGCTGTTACCGGGAGTACAGGGGGTACCCAATAGGAGCCACCCAGTACATGGGATCATACTTCCGGCAATGGAATCAGTGTTGGGATATGATCCCAGCATGTTTGATACCAAATATGAGCAGGTTCAGTGCAGCCACTATATAGTTAGACATCTTGTAATGACTGATCTCCTTTATTTACCTTAAAAAGTCTGACCACTCTTACAAAGCCCGGAGAATCAAATTTGGGGTTTGTAGGGGTGTCCTGTTCATTCAGGGTCACCCTCCTACTTGTAACCAAGCACCCTCCCTTCAGCACTGAAGAGCCTGCCATAGAGGTTACTTGTAGGTGTTAAGTGTAGTGATATCAGATATAAGGAAACCTATATCTGTCATGAGTGGTGCAAGCACCAGTTCACACAGGTAACAAATGGCAGGCCTGTAGTCACAGTTTAAGTGACCTCCCTGGGTGGCAAAATACATGCTGCAGCCCATGGGAAACCCCTGGTGTACCTATGCCCTGGGTATCTCAGTACATATAATAGGGACGTATAAGGGTAAACCAGTAGGTGTTAAGTTCAGTGACCTCATATTTAAAGAAACGTATATCTGTTGTGAGCAGTGCAAGCACCAGCTCACACAGGCTGCAATGGAAGGCCTATGGTCACAGTTTAAGTGGCCTCTCATGAGTGGCAAAATACATGCTGCACGCCATGTGAGACCCCTGGTGTACCTATGCCCTGGTTACCTCAGTACCAGATACTAGGGACTTATAAGGGTACACCAGTAGCCAATAGTGGCGGTACCAAAGTACTTACCAGAGACAATTTAGGAGAGAGAGCACAGATGCTTGGGTCCTGATTAGCAGTGACCCAGCAGTCTAAGTCAAAAACACACTGACACCAGGCACAAAGTGAGGGTAACCATGAAAGCAGATCCTAATTTCCTACTTTGTCTTTTCACAATCTAGACATAGTGACATGTGAAATGATATGAGTCGACATATGTAAAGTTGTTGTAGTGTAGTTCCTATATTCCCAATAGTCTCTGCTCATTGGAATAATATATCCTGTATCTTAGACGTAGGACTGAGGTCTACTAGGTCTCTACCGGCTATATTAGACTTAATTGTGAGTGCCAGCTAGCTCAGAGGTCACTAGAAACTTTCTCGAATAAACAAGAAGGGATTAGTTTCTGACAACCACCTGAAACATGACAACTTTGTTTCCCAAGAATAAGAAATCAAATCTCTAGAGACGCGGAAACAATAGATAACTATTTCACTCAGTCAATCGTGCATGATTAGTTTCACCAGAGGTGCAAGAGGAATAGAGAGACGGGCGGTTTCAATAAAAAGGTATTTATTGAACAGTCTTCTTTCTCAAGCATTGAAAATGAACTGCTACAATAGTAAAGCTTACTATGAAGTACAATGCATATAATACGAACAGTATTATAAAGTAGTACTGTAAAAGCATGATATGGTTTCTGATATGGTCATAATATGGTTTCTAAGCCATAAAGTGCATAAAATATATAAAATACATAAAATACATACAATGTATTCCCTAAAGCTTCCCCTAGAATTTGGTCATTTGACCGCTCTTTACTCTCACAGTCAGATGATATTTGTTTCTTAACCACATGGGTACTGGTGACGAGCTCAGCTCGTCATGAGGCGTAGCGGAGCTGCACTCATGACGAGCTCAGCTCGTCACGGATGTTAGAACGTTCGCACATGGGGGTAATTACCCCGCTATGCTGAACGTTCTCAAAACGGGTGCGGTCGTGACGAGCTCAGCTCGTCATGAGTGCAGCTCCGCTGAGCCTCATGACGAGCTGAGCTCGTCACCAGCACAGCGGCGCCATGCGCGGCCCCCCTCGCCCCTGCACAGCGGGGGGGAAACACCCCGCAGCGCAGGGGTTAAAACTGAGGCCCAAAACTTCATGAATATTAATATTGGTTCGGCGGCATCTGTAGTTGTCTGGGACTCTTTTAAGGCCTTTTTGAGAGATCTTATTACCAACAAGGTGTCATATCGAAGGAAACAATTTAAAGAGGAATTTGCTTCCATCGAAATTGATATAGCTAAAATTCAAGCCAATATAGATCTGAATGTTGCCTCCTCCGACACTGTTTTAACGCCGCTATATAATAAATTACTTTTGGGCTCGGTTTTAAACCTGAGAATTTTGCAGAAATGGGAGGCTAGTAAAATAGCCCATTTTCAGTATGCTGAAGGTGCGGGGAAGTTATTGGCCTGTAAGTCTAAAACAGACAGGTCCGTAACAACATTGGGGCTGATTCACAGAACTAACTTAAGACAAAATCCTAAACTTACTACTTTTGGTATTCACAGAAGTTAGGATTTTGTCTTAAGACAGACTTAAGACAGAATCTTAACTTAAGTCTGTCTTAAGTCTGTCTTAAAACAAAATCCTAACTTCTGTGAATACCAAAAGTAGTAAGTTTAGGATTTTGTCTTAAGTTAGTTCTGTGAATCGGGCCCATTGAGTCTATTACCGCCAGTAATGTTATATACTCCTCAGATGACGACATCAGATGAGTTTTTAGAGAATTTTTTCAGACCATCTACCATGAGGATAATAAGATTGATCCAGACCTTATTGAGAGTTGGTTGAGTGGAATCTCCTTCCCGGTACTCTCTGTGGAACAGCGAATATTCCTTGACAGTACTATCACGGAAGAAGAGGTTAGGATAGCTATCCAAAGTAGTAAGAAGGGGAAGGCTGCAGGACTCGATGGGCTCCCAGCTGAAATTTACAGGGCCCTGGAACAAGAAATAGTATCCCCTCTCGCTATCTTATTTAATCAAATCTTACAGAATGGTCTTCGACCCCCTGCATCCTGGGATAGCGCATCAATCACCCTGATCCTGAAACCAGGGAAGCCAGCCTCGTGTTGTGGGTCTTACAGGCCAATTTCAATATTAAACGTAGACTATAGAATTTTTGCTACAGTTCTTGCAAAAAAGCTGGCGTTAGTGGCCCCTGATATTTTACATCACGATCAGAAGGGGTTTGTTAAGGGCCGTCCACTATATAAGCTGACATATGACCTGATAGGGGCTATCGACATGGCAACAACTGAAGCCCTTCCCCTGGCGGTTCTCACGCTTGATGCCACCAAGGCCTTCGACAGGGTAAATTGGTTATACCTGTCGGGGGCCTTGGCTAAGTTTAACATCGGTGAAGGTTTCCGTCAGGCTGTCAGCCTTCTGTATCAGAGCCCTACAGCTCGTGTCTTGGTCAATGGAGAACTATCGGACCCCTTTAACATCTCAAGGGGGACGTGGCAGGGCTGCCCACTCTCCCATCTCCTATTCGACCTATATATGGAACCCTTCGCTCAGCGGTTGAGGGAGGATATAAACATCAAATCCTTTATCTATAGGGGATGGGAGAGGAAAGTGGCCCTGTACGCGGATGATGTTCTTATCTTTTCATCAGAGAACTGCACTGCATTTCCAGCAGTAATCAAGGCGGCTCTGGAATTTGGGGAAATCTCAGGGTATGAGGTTAACGCCTCAAAAACTGAGATGATGGTTTGGAATGACGATGACTGTGATACTAGTATGCAACCCGGTTCTAGCTTGCGCTACCTAGGTCTCAATATTGTTAAAGATATTAATCAAATTGCTATAACTAATTTTGCTGCTGTTGGAAAAGATTGTCGCAAACTTATGCGATTATGGGCACAACTTCCATTATCTTTACTAGGGAGAGTCAATTTGATCAAAATGACCATCTTACCGAAAGTTTCTTTTTTATTTAATACCATTCCTCTTTATTTTGATCCATCTTTATTAGTAAAATTACAGGGAGAAATTATTTCTTTTATGTGGGATAAACATATCCCAAGGATTGCTTGGAAGAAACTTAGGCGACGCAGGGAGAAATGCGGTTTGGCAGCTCCGGATCTGCAAATGTATGCATGGGCCTTCCAACTTTCCCATGCCAGAATGCTGTTAAAGATGCCTACAGAGTTTGGAATTGGGAGCTTGTTTTCAGCTCTGCTTAAAACGGAAGGAGTTGATCAGTCAGGCTTCCTGTTTAAATTTGGAGACCCCAAGTTCTTTAAGAAGATTAAACTGAAGGTCTTGCAGGGGATGGCAAAAACTTGGGCTAAATTGAGGACGTCAATAAAGTTGGGGTACTTCTCTAGAAGGTCTCCTCTTTGGGGTCTTCCTGAGAGCCCTGAGTGGCTGGGAGATAGGTTAGTTGTTCCTTTAAGGGAAGCAGGGTTGGAGGTTTGGGGTGATCTATTTATGGAAGGATGTTTGCTCCCATGGGAATGTTTAAAAAACAAAATTGGTTCAAATCTTTCAAGGTTTAAATATATGCAAATTGCTAGCTGGGCCCATTCTTACATCTCCCAGCCCTCCCGCGGGAGCAGATTCCCACTTGGCGGTCACAGTCAGTTGGTATCCCTACTATTAGACAAACCTCCGGCTAAAAAGGTGATCTCCCTATGGTACAATCTGATTCAGGAAGAAGTGGATGGTGATTTTCAGCTACCAGAGCTGCTGTGGGGTCTCTTACTTGTCGGTCACAATGTGCAAGATCTGTGGCTTACATCGTGTAAGGTTTTGTGGGACATCGTAAAGCCTGCATGGTTATGTAGGAACCATCTTTCTACTCTTCACAGAGCATATTATTCCCCACACAGACTGTCAAAATTCTCTCAAGGAAACCCAGTGGTTTGTGCCAGGCTTGGTAGCTGCCTCGGATGCTCATATGTTTTTTGAATGCCACCGTTTGGCTCCATTTTGGGACGCTATAAGTAACACACGTACCGCTTCATTGGGCTTCCAAGTGGTGGTAGAGCTCCCCCTCGTAATCTTTGGGGTCATGGATGGGGTCCGAGCCCGGCCAAAAGTCTGCTGTTCTATTCCATCTTACTTGCCAGAAGGGAAATCTGCAAAAAATGGAAAGACCCTACACCACCTTCCCTTATTGATTGGTATGCTTCAGTCTTGCAGGTGTCTAGGCTTGATCTGGCTAGGGCTGGGAGCCAAGATAAGAGAGCCTTCTGGCATTTGTTGAACTGGGTGCACTAAGATGCCTGGGTTTTTTTGTGGTTTTTTTTCCCCCTGGTCCGATGATTACGCAGCTGTGGTTCAATCTTCCTGCAATGCCTTCTTCCGGTTGGAATCCCGGTGTTTAATATACTGTGACAGCGTGTCATATTCTTATCAGAGGATACACTTGAAACCATGGTGAGAAATGAGGACCAAAAAAAAATGATAAAAGGATGACTAAAATACTCAACTGGTGCTTCTAAATACGCCTACCCCGGTGTACCTAACCTAGGTCTAGTACGAGGGAGGAAGTATAAGAGGAGTAGCTTAAGTTTTAGGAGTTCTCTGCCAGGAATCTAATTCCGATAATTCTCTAAGAGGTCTAATTAGCTCCGTACCTTTGGCTCTAGAATGAAGGAGGTCTTGTATCTCGTTCTTGGGACTTGATTTCCCAGATACCCGCAAGGGTAGCCTGGAAACACTGGAGCTGGATTTCTCGGCAGGAGAAATGACAGAGTCTCGCAGTGCGTCTGCTGGATGGTCGGCTTCCTTCGGCACTTGCTGCTGCAGGGCGTCGGGCAAGTAGATAGTCGATCTGCTCCAAACCACCGTGTGTTTATTTAGGCAAATCAAGGCATAGTTAAACTTTGAAGGTGCCGAGTTTGACGCATGTTTGGACTTAATAACGTCACTCAAATGCCGGGAGTTCTAGGAGAACTTAATATTCAAGCAGGGAGAAGTCCCGGACTGCTGAAGGCGGGTTTTTCCAAGAAAACGTTGTTAATTCTTGGAGCTTAGTGGAAGTATCCATCCCGTATTTGGGCTGTATGGTTTAGGCCAAATATGGTAATGATTTCTATGCCTATATAAGGAAATGATAAAGTATACCTAAGGGCATGAATCGGGAAATTTATACTAGGGTCCGAGATTCACCCACTCCACGGATATTAAGTTCAATAAAGCTAACTTAGCAAGCACAGAACATATCTAAAGCTAGTGTTTACAATCCCACCCCAATACAAAGAATGCATTTGAACTGGGTATGCAGAAAAAATATTTTTAGCATTTTCTA
This sequence comes from Lissotriton helveticus, assembly GCF_964261635.1. Classification (NCBI taxonomy): domain Eukaryota; kingdom Metazoa; phylum Chordata; class Amphibia; order Caudata; family Salamandridae; genus Lissotriton; species Lissotriton helveticus. Next base: position 305,128,254 of record NC_136058.1, on the reverse strand, counting down.
CATTACACAATATACTTAAGGGAAACATTTCTAAGCATACAGGGGCATATTACCAACAAGTAGCGATACATGCTATTAGCAACATTTTTCTCCATTGTGCTAAAATATCCAGCGATAGCGGCGAAATGCATGAATATCGCTGAGAATACAGCGATATTCACGCATTAGCGACAAAATGCTCTTAGCCATGTTATCCACCTCCTATTGGATAACATGGCTAAGAACTAGTCTGAGCAGGCGTTAGTTTTTGGCGATAGCGGGAATATTTCCATCGCTACGCTGAGGTTCTGTAAATTACGAATTCGTTCGTGCTTAGCCTCCATTTTGTAATCGCCGCCATTTTGTGTTGCCCTCACTCAGGCAGCACGGCAAACGCGATGTTTTTCACTTTTGCATTCACGTGTCAGGTGTCTTCTCTGCCTATGTTTACCAACGAGTGTCAGGGTTTGGTCGAGTTCACTAATTCCTGTCTGAGCTGATTAAGCCCCGTCCGGACTGTTTGTTGGTTCACACTATTCTTTCCTCCAAGTTATCTTATCTGCTGTCCTTTGCTACATGTCTCATGCCTTCTCCTGTTTCACGATTCTCCTTCTATAGCTTGCAGCTGTGTTTTCTCTACTTGTAAACCGAATTGTGTGGATTTACTTGTAATTTGCTTAAGGGGTCGAGTGACAAACATACCCGAGAAACTTGAGTTACTTTAGGCTTACGCATTGTCTGTAACGTTTGTTTATGTCTCATACTCTTGTGTGATTGCATTTTGTATTGTATTGTACCGTATATAAACCTGTGCGCCACGGAGTTAAGTGGCAATCTCTTTTGAACCTCGTTTCACCAACGACTTCTAAGACCACTGACTAGCTGCAGCTAATAAACACTATCGACTACGCCAGACGAAGAGTCCGAGTCTCTGTTTCTGACAAGGCAGGTGAACCTAGGGGATTTCAGGCATACCCTTCGCCACCGGGCATTAAGGCTGCGGTTCTCCAACTGGCGCCCAACGTGGGGCGACTTCAGCGGTAGCAGTTGAGCCTGAGGGTCGTGAGGAGCCCCGCAAGAAAACTCCGGAGGAAGCGCACCACCACGTGATCGACCCCTGTATGTCGGAACTGGACCGAAGGTCTTTGACAGCGCGGCTACTCCTCTCCGACGGCTGCTGACGACTGCCGCCCTGACTGTCGCCCTGCCTTGGACCCTTCTGATGATGTTTGGTAAAGCGAGACGATAGTCGGACCTTCGCTGGTGTAGGACGATCCTTAGTTAAGTATTTTGGTGGGTCGCTCCCACGAACCTTTGTTTTGTTTTGGTTTCTTGGGTTTCTTTTATTCAGGTATTGCAAATCCCGAAGCCAAGGGGTAAGTACGTTTGTACTGTTTCGTTAAGTTACACCCCTTGTTGTTTGTGAGCAGTCTAGAGAAGTAACGATGCCTGGACTGAGTAAATTTAGGAGGTTTTGTTGTTTGGGTTGTACGAGGGATTCCCAGTTGGAGGACTCATATCCGATTCCCCCAGCCGGAACTCCCACTTATGAGCTCTATTTGAAACATGGTATTGGTCCCATTACCTTTAACGAGACATGGGTCCGATATACGAAAAATAGTGGAGTTTTGAGATGGCCCCAAAATGGTAGTTTCGATCCTGCCATCTTAGATAATTTGGAAACGATTCTGTTTAAAAGAAAAGCCCAGCCGGCAATGTTTGACTCTTTTCGTCTTTGGCGTAAGGAAGCCAAACAGAAAGAAATTAAACAAACTAAAAAAGATAAGAAAGAGAAAAACATGTCCATTATAGAGGCTGCTCAGCAGTTTAAAAATAATGAAGTAGATGACGCGAATGAGATACTAGAGAGACAACATCGCATAGCGATAGATAGATGCTACCCGATGCTGCCTATTTCCTCTTCAGACAAGAGTAAGGAATTGGAGGAAGATTCCCTAATGTCTTGTATGTTGAATTCACCTCCACCCTATGCCCAGACTCCTAACGCACCCCTGCTACCTCTTCCTGTTGCTCATCCCATAGTTGTTTAGTTGCCGATTGTTCAGCCACCGGCTCAGCCTATCAATGCTTCCTTGCCTGCTTCTGCTCCGCTTTTGCAGCCTGTGATTCAGCCCCCACCTCTTCTTCAATCCCCCGCTCCTGTTCCTCAGTTGGCTATGTTTCAGTCCCCATTGCCTTCTACGCCTTCTGCTCTCTCAAGGGATTCCCTTACTTCACAGAGAAGAATAGCAGATGCCGTTTCGAATTTCCTTTCTCCTTTTCTTGGGTCTTTTAA